>NC_060121.1:756293057-756918057 GCF_021461395.2 Schistocerca americana | reverse complement strand
ATGTAAAATACTATTGTACTTTATTGAAAAGTGTGGACTTTGAAGGATAGTCAACGTTCTTAAATAGGGTAGGTTGTCATTTTGTGTCAAAATGCTGTTATTACTCTTTCAGTACGACCATACACAGTGTGTCACTTAACTCTATCACCAATAATACGGCATGTTGTGTGGGTGACGTCGGCAACATACAGTTCATCCAAAAACTCCTGAATGTAAGACTTTTAATGGAACTTTCTATGTATCTTCAGTACCATAAATCCAAACTGCTTATCTTCATCATTTGATTAGGTAAGGTATATAACCTATTGCTGTTACGTGAGTACTGTGACAGTACTGCTAGTCATCAGTCGTTTGACTACCAATGAGATGTATGTTTCTCGCGCTAGGGTATCAGCGAACTGCTGCACGTAACTGCTACGTATGTATCGATGTCCCACTGGAAAGGGCAGCCTACTAATGGTTAGCAGGATTCTTGTAATTACAGACTGCGCCTAAAGGGTGTGCTGTCGTCAAGTTTCATTGTTAATTCTCCTCTCTGTATTGTCACATCGAATTAGTTAGCAACCGCAGATAAGCATTCCAATTACCAGATTCGCAAGACGACCTGTCTTCGCGCTTCTGGGGGCGCATCGCGTCAACGACCTGACGAACTGACGCTTGCCACATCACAAACGAAGCCCATATTGAGCACTTGTAGTATGAGTTACACACTTGAAGAAATGCTCTGTCCATTGAGGGTTGTCTGTTTTCAGTTTGTCTGAAACCTTGAACGTACTTTGAATAATCCTGTATGTCCTACCCTCCCCCCCCCCCCCCCCCTGCCGCTGGAAGCCCCTAGAAAAACTAAACGGCGGGAAATCTTCATTCATGTTGTTACCTATGACTAAGACGTTACTTAAAATAATCATAGATTAATGTTCTTGAAATAAAATTTGTAGCCAAAGGGTTAAAACTGCAACACAATAAAAGCGACATGCAACAACTGTCAAGCTGGCACAAAATGTACCAAATGCTTGGATATGCAAATGATCAGGACTTCAGCGCAACCGCAGCAACGGCCTTGCAGCATTGGATACACCGGTTCCTTTCAGAACATCGAAGTTAAGAGCTGTCGGGCGTGGCCGTCACTTGGATGGGTGACCATCCGGGCCGCCATGCGCTGTTGCCATTTTTCGGGGTGCACTCAGCCTTGTGATGCCAATTGAGGAGCTGCTCGACCGAATAGTAGCGGCTTCGGTCAAAGAAAACCATCATAACGACCAGGAGAGCGGTGTGCTGACCACATGCCCTTCCTATCCGCATCCTCCGTTGAGGATGAAATGGCGGTCGGATGGTCCCGATGGGCCACTTGTGGCCTGATGACGGTGTGATTTTTTTTTCAGCGCAACCGCGTAAAGTAGGTAGGAGTAACACCACCTACATTCTGTACACAAAGAAAGATTACACAGCGTATTTCACAATCAGAAAATGCTGCTCTTGGCGATGGAGACCCCGCGACTGTCATGCGAATGTGAAATGGTGGCCTTAGAAAGTTCAAACTCAGCACCTTACACGACATCAACGACCTCACACGACTAGCTGCCGTGAGGGCAGACATACACTATCTCATCAAAAGTATCCTGACATTTATCAGAGAACATCAAAATGATATGCTTCCACCCTTCGCGTCTATGCCGCATGAAGTTATTCGCGTCTCCTCAGTACGAGGGCTACTTTTTTCCAATGTGCGACAGGTCGTGAAATGGAAACCACAGTGCTACAAGGTCCAGCTACTTCCCTGTATAGTTGCCTCTCCGACTTAGACATTTGTCCTAGCGTTGTACCAACTTTCCAATTCGCTTGTCGAAGAAGGCAGCCACCTGAGCTTTCAGCAGATTCTCTGCGCTCGTCTGTGCCGAACTGATGTCCTCATAGCCAGTGGTTCAGATGAGGAAACAAATGAAAATCAGAGGGAGCCAAGCCCGGGATGTATGTTGGGTGATCAATCATTCCGCATCGAAAACGTCACAGGATCGTCTTCGTTGCAGCTGCAGTGTCCTGCCAAGCATTGTCGTGAGGAACGACAGTCCATGACAACATTCCTCTTTGCTTATTCTGAATTGTTCTTCGTTCAAGATCTTCTCGCTGAATAGGACCATCGGTTGACACTCGCTACCTTCCCTGACCGCCTGCATCTTGAACGTTTGTACGTCCGGCTTCAAAGTTCCTGCACCGTTGGCACACTCTGAGGTCATGGATGAAATTTAAGTTACGTGGGCTGCATGAAATCTGGCGGAACGCCTCAGCACAAAGAAATCGAATGATAGCTGGCACTTGTCGGGAGACACTGTAGTTCTACGCATCTTTACGTTCTTACTGGGCGCCCAGCAGTCATCTTCATAATCTTGCTTGTCACAAGTCTTTATCTGCGATCGAATCCTCAACAACAGTAGACAGAGATGAAAGATCTCCGCCGTAATATTTTTAGACTGTAGCACCATATACGAAACATTTTCATTCATGAGATGCATGTTATAAACTTCGACGAACCGCAGGAGCTCTCGAAAACGCGTTTTTTCAATTTTGTTTTTAAGACCGAAATCGTTGACGAATCATATAGGGAAATGGGCTACTTAATCATTTGGATCTCTAGGAGCGAGTTATAACCACATTCTATTTATCTTCTTATTCTTTGAAACTCTCAATCAATTTTTCGGGTGTTTTTATAGATGTATCAGTGTAATGTGGTACTACACACTATTCCTAACTCATTTTCCGAAACGTAAAATCCAAACCACGATTTCAGTGTGAATGAGAATAAGATGACATCATGCGGAATTTACGACAATCTGCAGAATACAGTCAAAAACGCTATCGTAATTGTGCATGCATGGAAACATGCGGTCAGGGAAACTGTAAAAATTTCTATGCACTTCAGCTGAGAATCATGGAAATGGATATACCGCGCCTGATACTGTTAAGGAGGAAGCATGTTCGGTACACCGAAGAATAGCGAGCCTGTGTCGTCCGCTAGTCGCTTTGTGTTAGTGGCGCTGTGCGCGCTGCAGCGCGCATGCGCGGATCTGCGGCCGCTTGCTTTTGATTGGCTTGCGCGACGCGAACCGACAACAGCGCTTCGGTTCTCTAGGCCCGAACGGTATCGCTACCGAAATTCATACTGAATAAAGATGGGACTCTAATTCGAGTACTAGACCGTTCGGTGCTCTTGAGTACCGAAACGATCGGCACAATGGCTGAAAGATACAGGTGCTTGGCCGACCCGTCACTCCACGACCACCTCCCACGCATGCCTTCTAGTCCCCCCAGGCGTGGCTCTCAGTCGAAGGTCACGACTAACGTCGGGAAATAAGATCGAAAGGAGCGTGTACGAGCCGGCCGAGGTGGCCGAGTGGTTCTAGGCGCTTCAGTCTGGAACCACGTGACCGCTATAGTCACAGGTTCGAATGTGTGTGATGTCCTTAGGTTATTTAGGTTTAAGTAGTTCTAAGTTCTAGGGGACTGATGACCTCAGATGTTAAGTCCCATAGTGCTCAGAGCCATTTGAACAATTTTTTTTTTTTTTTTTACCATGCACGACTCAGTTATCTTTTTCTTCCGTCACAGCAGTGCAGTACTGAGAGGGTTCTGTTACTATTTTGGACTATATCTGAAGATTAAATTAGCTGGTATTAACAAATGAAAACAAGTGGTTTGTTGCACAGACAAGATGGTACAAATTCTCTCGAGCTTGCAGCGGCGTCAAGTAGTTTAAAAACAACAGCTTTCCGATGGCCGTGTCCAAAACAGTGCTAAGTTGTAAGGCGCCGTCTTTATTGAAGGTGTTGTCACAAATTTTTCTCTCGATCGCTTCTTTTAATTACGCCATATCAGAAACTGTTAGTCCGTGTAATAACTTGTAGTAGCCTCTTTATGTTTTTGTATGTTGGCAACGCTATAGACTGTATTAATATCGCTGACAGCGCTCTGCGTCCTCGGTAAGAAACTCTGTGCTTGGACGGACCAGCATTTAGCAGTTAGCGAGCGAACAGCTTGGACATGTGTCCTTCGTGGGGACTCAGTGTTGGTAGGACATCAATTGTAAAATGAGGATGGATGTAGTGGGTAATGTTTAGGTAGTGGAATTATTGACGACTATATAATTTTTGGAACTGGATGTCACATGAATAAGATAAAAACTGCCAAATACATTGTTTGCTCTTCAACAAAATCTTTCTTTTGCTAACCATATGGCTCCTAGTAGTTAGAGTCCATAGTAGTTAGAATCGTTTTATTCAGCTGGCTGTAGTTGCTGCTTGCTGTAATTGGTGTGGTTCGTGTAATGAAGATTTTCTGTGAGGTAAGTGACTTATGAAAAGCGTGGGTTATTGTTAGGATTTCTTCCAATTCAGGGCCATTCTTTTAGGTTAATTATTTGAAGTCATGTTGTCATTGCAGAGCAGTTAGATTGTGTTTGGCTTGTATATTGTGGGTAATAAATGAATAGGTTAAGTTTGCGTTGTCATTGTCAGGAAAAATTCCGTATGTCAGTGCTGAAATGATAAAAATAAGTAACGAGACAGTAGGTTCAGTTTCACTCAGTAGTTTAACCAGAAGTTTTACCCAGTAGCAGCAGTTGCACTCAGCAGTTTCAGTAAACACTAAGAAGTTTCATCTATTCAGTTATTTCAGTGGGCACAAAGTAGTTTCAAACTGATGTCTCTTCGAATGCAGTACGATTTCCGTTTTGTAGAGCATGCTCCGCTGCCACTGGTTTCTCGGGCTACCTAAGGCGAAAGCAGCTCTCGTGTTCTACACATCACTGTTCGATAGTACGCGCAGTCTGTCCGACATAAAAGTGTCCAGACCCACACGATATTTTGTATATTCCTGGCGAAGCAAGGTGTAGAAAACGGACATCGTAATGCATTCGAAGAGACATTATTTATTACACGGGCTACTAGTGTCTGGGACAGTGCAATTAAAAAAAGCGACGGAGATAGAAAATTTGTGACAACACACTCAACAAAAATTGGCGTCCTATAGCCAAGCACTGGCAGGACCTCGGCCATCGGAAGGCTGTAGCGGGCGCGCAACGAAAACATTACCCTATATTTCAAGATTAAAAACAGTCTTGATCGCAACTTTTTATTTGTATTGGAATGACCGGTTTCGATTCTATTTAAGAACCATCTTCAGACCAGAACGGTGGGTGGACTCCGTGGAGCAAGTTGCGGCGACCTTCGACGCTGGAATAACTGCTCAGCAGCTTGCTCCACAGAGTCCACCCAACCGTTCACGTCTGAAGATGGATCTTAAACAGAATCTAAACCGGTCACTCCAATACAAATAAAAAGTTGCGATCAAGACAGTTTTTAATCTTTAAATTTTGATTTTAAAAGATCGCTGATTATGTTTTCAAAAATTTTACAATTACCTTGTATGGCAGTGGAGCGGGCACCATCGACGACACGATTATGTTCGAGTATAATGATTTTTCTGGAGACTAGAAATCTACTCTGTAGGAATCAGCATGGGTTTCGAAAAAGACGATCGTGTGAATCCCAGCTTGCGCTATTCGTCCACGAGACTCAGAGGGCCATAGACACGGTTTCCCAGGTAGATGCCGTGTTTCTTGACTTCCGCAAGGCGTTCGATACAGTTCCCCACAGTCGTTTAATGAACAAAGTAAGAGCATATGGACTATCAGACCAATTGTGCGATTGGATTGAAGAGTTCCTAGATAACAGAACGCAGCATGTCATTCTCAATGGAGAGAAGTCTTCCGAAGTAAGAGTGATTTCAGGTGTGGCACAGGGGAGTGTCGTAGAAACGTTGCTATTCACTATATACATAAATCACCTTGTGTATGACATCGGAAGTTCACTGAGGCTTTTTGCGGATGATGCTGTGGTACATCGAGAAGTTGTACTGAAATGCAGGAGGTTCTGCAGCGAAATGACGCATGGTGCAGGGAATGGCAATTGAATCTCAATGTAGACAAGTGTAACGTGCTGCGAATACATCGAAAGAAAGATGCCATATCATTTAGCTACAATATAGCAGGTCAGCAACTGGAAGCAATTAATTCCATAAATTATCTGGGAGTACGCATTAGGAGTGATTTAAAATGGAATGATCATATAAAGTTGATCGTCGGTAAAGCAGATGCCAGACTGAGATTCATTGGAAGAATCCTAAGGAAAAACAAAGGAAGTAGGTTACAGTACGCTTGTTCGCCCACTGCTTGAATACTGCTCAGTGGTGTGGTATCCGTACCAGATAGGGTTGATAGAACAGATAGAGAAGATCCAACGGAGAGCAGCGCGCTTTGTTACAGGATCATTTGGTAATCCCGAAAGCGTTACGGAGATGATAGATAAACTCCAGTGGAAGACTCTGCAGGAGAGACGCTCAGTAGCTCGGTACGGGCTTTTGTTGAAGTTTCGAGAATATACCTTCACCGGGGAGTCAAGCAGTACATTGTTCCCTCCTACGTATATCTCGCGAAGAGACCGTGAGGATAAAGTCAGAGAGATTAGAGGCCACAGAGAGACATACCGACAATCTTTCTTTACACGAACAATACGAGACTGTAATAGAAGGGAGAACCGTTAGAGGTACTCAAGGTACCCTCCGCCACACACCGTCAGGTGGCTTGCGGATTATGGATGTAGATGTAGATGTAGAAGGCATCGTGGCTATTTAAGGACGGTAGCAGCAACTAAAATATAGTGATCACTTGACAATGCCCGAGGAGTACCCGGCCGAAATCTCTTGATTTTAAATCACTTGGCGTGGCTGCAAGCTTTAGAGAATTTTATCAGTACAAATCGCCGCGAAAACGTGCGTTCGTATAAGATGATAATTTCAAAAAACCGTTCAAATGGCTCTGAGCACTATGCGACTTAACTTCTGAGGTCATCAGTCCCCTAGAACTTAGAACTACTTAAACCTAACTAACCTAAGGACATCACACACATCCATGCCCGAGGCAGGATTCGAACCTGCGACCGTAGCGGTCGCTCGGTTCCAGACTGTAATGATAATTTCGTCTAACTATCTGTACAACAGCCAATCTGAGCGCAGTCAGTTTCTGTTGGGGCAATTTCCCACCAGTGCTGCTCCAAGGTGGCAGCGTCGGTCATGGTTGCTCCAGACCACCATCCAACGTCGTACATCTGCCTCGCTAAACTCGGGGTTTAACCTGTAGAAATAAAGTAATAGCTCCAGGAGCCATAAATGCTACGTAAGGTGCACGTCATTTCAGTGTGACAGAAATCAGGGGACACGGCACACGGGGAGAGCGCTCCGCAGAGCATAGAGACCACGCCCGGAAGGAGCCACTCGGAGCTCCAAACGAGCGGTCGGGGATTCGGCAATCGATCCCCGCGGGGGTATAAATAAAGGCGGCACTCGGGGCGCTGTTTCTGCCACACGGCCCATTGTGGCGCGCTGAGCGGCCCGTTTCAGTTTCACGACACCACGACCTCTCTGCCGGTACGTCTGCGGTCGTCCTTGGCGGCGACGTCCGGAAACGAGCTAAGTACTGGCCACCAGAGCGCCGGAGTGGGGTCCACTGGCAGCGAGCCGTGTAGTCACGTCTAGGCCCGCTTGTTCAGTCTACACCTACATTTACATCCATGGTCCGCCAGCCAAATTGCGGCGAGTGACGGAGGGTATTTATGATACCAATATGTGGTCCCCCCTTCCCTCTTCCACTCGCGAACGGCGCATCTACATCTACATCTACATGATTACTCTGCAATTCACATTTAAGTGCTCGGCAGAGGGTTCATCGAACCACAATCGTACTATCTCTCTACCATTCCACTCCCGAACAGCGCGCGGCAAAAACGAACACCTAAACCTTTCTGTTCGAGCTCTGATTTCTCTTATTTTATTTTGATGATCATTCCTACCTATGTAGGTTGGGCTCAACAAAATATTTTCGCATTCGGAAGAGAAAGTTGGTGACTGAAATTTCGTAAATAGATCTCGTCGCGACGAAAAACGTCTTTGCTTTAATGACTTCCATCCCAACTCGCGTATCATATCTGCCACACTCTCTCCCCTATTACGTGATAATACGAAACGAGCTGCCCTTTTTTGCACCCTTTCGATGTCCTCCGTCAATCCCACCTGGTAAGGATCCCACACCGCGCAGCAATATTCTAACAGAGGACGAACGAGTGTAGTGTAAGCTGTCTCTTTAGTGGACTTGTTGCATCTTCTAAGTGTCCTGCCAATGAAACGCAACCTTTGGCTTGCCTTCCTCACAATATTATCTATGTGCTCTTTCCAACTGAAGTTGTTCGTAATTTTAACACTCAGGTACTTAGTTGAATTGGCAGCCTTGAGAATTGTGCTATTTATCGAGTAATCGAATTCCAACGGATATCTTTTGGAACTCATGTGGATCACACTTTTAGTTATTTAGCGTCAACTGCCACCTGCCACACCATACAGCAATCTTTTCTAAATCGCTTTGCAACTGATACTAGTCTTCGGATGACCTTACTAGACGGTAAATTACAGCATCATCTGCGAACAACCTAAGAGAATTGCTCAGATTGTCACCCAGGTCATTTATATAGATCAGGAACAGCAGAGGTCCCTGGACGCTTCCCTGGGGAACACCTGATATCACTTCAGTTTTACTCGATGACTTGCCGTCTATTACTACGAACTGCGACCTTCCTGACAGGAAGAATGAATGTCGATAAAACTCCGTATTAGCTCTAATTTCTCGAATTTCCTCGTTGTGCTCATTTAGGAAGGAAGGAAGGAAGTAGTTTGTGGAAGGAAGTAGTATGCCATTCGACTCGTCTGCAAACGTACTCTCTCTCTCTCTCTCTGAACATCAATAGTAGATCTCTCAGTGATGCACAATGCTTCTCTTGTAGCGTCTGCCACTGCAGTTCGTTGTGCATATCCGTAATGCTCTCGCGCTGGTTAAACATTCTCGTGACAAAGCGCGCTGCTCCGCATCTTTTCTGCCTCTCGTATTAATCTAACCAGGTAAAGGTCAGGGGCTGATGTTCAGTACTCCAGAATCTGTAAACTAATGTTTTACAAGTCACTTCTTTTATAGATGAATAACGTACACAGATAATTTTAAAACTAGGGCAGCCGCAGCTAAAGTAGTTTATCATAATTGATTGACCAATATTAGCAGTTTACGTACAGGTGTTAAAACTGTTAAAATATAAAACTGAATGACAAGTGCCGGCCGGAATCGCCGAGCGGTTCTAGGCGCTACAGTCTCGAACCGCGCGACCGCTACGATCACAGGTTCGAATTCTGCCTCGGGCATGGATGTGTGTGATGTCCTTAGGTTAGTTAGGTTTAAGTAGTTCTAAGTTCTAGAGGACTGATGACCTCAGAAGTTAAGTCGCATAGTGCTCAGAGGCATTTGAACCATTTGAATGACAAGTTCAGTAGTCGAGTGTAGCTGTATTTATTTAAGTCGCTAATCAAATGTGTGTGAAATCTTATGGGACTTAACTGCTAAGGTCATCAGTCCCTAAATTTACACACTACTTAACCTAAATTACCCTAAGGACAAACACACACACACCCATGCCCGAGGGAGGACTCGAACCTCCGCCGGGATCAGCCGCATAGTCTATGACGGCAGCGCCTTAGACCGTAAGTCTCTAATCCACTTAAATAAATACTGTTGCAGAAGGCTACTGGAATTTTCATTCAGTTTTACATTTTATTAGTTTTAACACCTTTATGTAAACACCTACACACTGTATGAATTGGTCAATCTATTACGTAGACTTACATTTAGTTAAGATTCTTCTGATAAATCTCAGCCTGCATCTTGTACTTGTTACTACTACCGACAGTGCTTTGAGGTAGACACCCGAACGCCTTACATAGGGAGCTCAGCGCGCCTATTATGGCATGGGGCATAATCTTGCTGCTTCGTTCCACAATGTACAAGTGCTACCGTTCATGTGTTTTTACGCGAGGTGGGACAGTGTTTGTTCAGGTTTCGCGTGGAACGATCATGTCCAGTTGAGTCGCACAAAAAATATGTGAACAATTTTCAGATGTTATATTTTCCGCCTAATGGTAGGGCAACAGTGAGTGATTAATCGGGTTATTCGCGGAGGGTGCACGTAATTACACACGAAATAAGTGAATAAATCAATATCGTTATTCTTAGTTTATAGTACACGTTGGTGGGCAATATTATTAGCTTCAAAGTCATTAAAGCTGCCGTCAAATGTTATAAATTCACAATTTGGGAAAGTAATAGGACAAACTTCAGAGTGCTTACTGAAATAAATTTAATGGGGGTGGACCAGGATAGAAATTTTTAGCCTTTTTTTATTGTCATGGAATGTTCCTTAGAGAATTTTTTGAAGATTCATTGATAATAACTTGCCACAAATGTTAAAAATTGCTAAAACTTCGATTTAATGTACGGGGCTCTGTCGCATCCGAGCGCTCGAATGCAATCGATGTAATGCTGTGATAGCTACAGATGGAATAGGTGCCGTGTTAGCTTCGGATAGTATCACTTCGTGCAATACCACAGAGGGCATTAGAATCAACTAAAATACTGTTCTCAATACCAGTTCTGTTCGTACCACGATTCGCCGCGACGAGTGGCCGCGCGATTTGAGGCGTCATGTCACGCGGACTGCGTGGCCCCTCCCTACTGGTTCAAATGGCTCCGAGCACTATGGGACTTAAAATCTGAGGTAATCAGTCCCCTAGAACTTAGAACTACTTAAACCTAACTAACCTAAGGACATCACACACATCCTGCGACAGTAGCGGTAGCGCTGTTCCAGACTGAATCGCCTAGGCCGGCCATGGTGGCCCAGCGGTTCTAGGCGCTTCTTAATCTTTGCCTTCCTGTCGATCTCATAAGTCACTTTCTTCTGGTCCATAAGGTCCACCCCTCCCATCCACTTGTTGTACTTTCTTATCATAAGAGGACACTGAACATTGATCTGTTCAGAAGAACCAGACTGACGCCTCTTCACTGTCGTACGTGGTATTGGGGAAATAAAATTAGTCATTAGAAAACTGGCTTGTTATCCATCCATTAGAGGATTGTCAGACCATTGCTACTGAGACTGTATGAATCACCTCTTTTCATTTCCTTGTCTGGAGGGAATGTCTTTGGGATGTTCTTACGATTGGTGCGCACTGTTCCACATGATCTGATATTTTGTAAACCAAGGTAATACTGCAAAGCTGGAGAGTTAAAAAAGTTATTTATGTAAATTTCACATCCCAGTCCGGATAGTGATTTTGTCAGTTGCAGAACTACTGACTCACCAAGCCCTACTTCAGGACCTGAGTTTTTTTTGCCAGTGTATAAATCACACTCAAATAGGTAGTCAGTTTCCGAATCACATCTGCACCACATTTTGAAACCCCATTTGACTGGCTTATTTTTGACATACTGTCGCATAATATTATGTCCTTTGACTCTGATCATATGCTCATCTACAGATTGAGTCCTAGTTGCACTAACAGGTTCCTGGAAGGTTTTGTTCAAATGGGTAATTACAGGTCTCATTTTGTATGTGCGGTCTTCCTTTATTGCCTGATCTGCATTGTTGGAAAAATGTAAGTCCTTTCGAATCTCTTCAAACCAATGTAGTGGCATAATCTGAGCTATATAAGAAACACCTAAATTGGGTTCAGTTGCCCAGTAGCGTCTAAATGTAGGTAAAATATGGTACCCCATTACCTTGATTTCATCTTCATTGTGCTGAATGCATTTCCTGATTGTCCTGCATACCGAATACTTTCAGGAATTAACATATCATGCACCAAATCTTTTAGGCCAATAGTGGAAGAAAAAATTTCAAATGGCTGTGGCATTTCACGATTTTCACTGATACTAAACAAAAGCACTTTCCCAAATTCATGAATCATGTTATCACTGAACTGTCATGGTTGGTAAGTTCTGCAGCATTTAAATTCTGCTAAATCTGGAAGGGAATCAGGTACCTCAGCATTTGGTTCTGATATTTCGTCTGTATGCCTTCTTTTGCTGGGTGTGCTACGTATTTCTTTTTCAGGATCTTCTATAATAACATGTTCTCTTTCATCTTCCGTATCTCCTTCAAGAAAAAATTCATTTTCTTCATCCAGTAACAGATTATCTTCATCATTACTACTGCAAGCCTCCAAAATCTGCATAACACTGTCATCAGTGATGAAAAATTCTCTTTTTCTGGAGCACATGACCTAAAAGCAGATTTGAAATTATACCAGTACAAATTTTTCCGCTTATTTAATAAAATGAAAGCTAATATATTTTCAACCGAATTTTAAATACCATTCTTCTCATTTTTTTACGTAATAGTAACGATTTCATGACATTCAAAAACAAGTACACAAATTACCATTGTGGTACATTGGGACAACTATGTCCCAAAGAATAAAAATAAAGATTTCCACTGATGAAATACAGTTATTTTCTAAATGAATGGTCTAACGTAAAAGAGAAAATTACTTGAATATGCTTTCAAGCTTTGACAGTAAGGCAGAGAACACAATACACACACAACAAGTGAATAAATTTGTGTGTCTGCTCGAAGTGAGAACCACCAACAATAACCGACGACTAATGGTTGTTATAGTATTTGTTGCCACCAAAGAGGTACGATATTAAAGAAAACAAATATCTCTGCTTCAAGTAGAGCATCTGCAGCACATCAACTGTGATTACAGTCCAATTAGTAAGGTGATTTATATGTGGGACAAATGTGTCCCGTGTACGTGAAAGGGTTAACTAGCAAATAGTTGTGCGTCTGTGACTGGTAGAACGTGAAAATTAGTCGGGTAGGACTTACTAAAATTCTGGCCGCTTTTCGAATGAACATTTGTTATACAGACAGTGAGCTTTGAATGATAACGTTTTACCATATTAAATACGGACTTGATAGCCATTTCATGTGTTTTCATGTTTCAATATGAATAAAAAGCAGAGTTAATCTGATTTTAAATTCTTTTCTGCAAGTAGACTGAAGATCCCGAAAGCCCGATTTTTTAACTACGAACTTTCGGGAACAGGCTTTCAACTACAGTTACGCGGCCTCTGTGTGGTAGGTATTAGATGGTGGTTTCATCAATGCTGCTATACACTGCCTAGCACGTATCTGCTACCACAGAGTGAAGGGACATCGGCAAGAATCCTATCGAGGTAGTGGACTGAACGATAGCATAACAACAACGCAGACGACCGACCCCGCCCCGCTACAATACGATAAAGGTCTGAAGTCGGTTTTGTAATTATTTTGTTATTTTATTGAAAAAAACATAAATATCGGATCCAAAATCGAGCGTCTGCCCTTAACTGACAATATAAGCTTGGTTCGTTTTAGCTATCTATAGGGGCTGTGTTACTTACGAATTCAGTAAACTCTCTTCACTTAAAAATGAGGAATTATTCATAAAGAAAATAGAGACGTTTTCGATCTGGTCAACAGCGTCAGATTTTGTTCGGAGCGTGATCTCTCTATTTACAACCTCTTACCTATGGTCGCCGCAGTTAAAATTGCTTCAGTTAAAAATCAACGAAATAGAATGAGAGAGAGGTTATGGCCAGCATCTACAACTCAACCGTAGCAACAAACAATAATCAGTAATTAGTAAAGTGACTTAAGGATACGACAGAAAAAAAAGTTAGCAGTGTCCTGGTTACTATCATATTCCGTGACTTCCGAAGGAGTCAGTTTATTGTGCTTATGGAACAAAATACAGTGACGAGAATGGAAAGTGCTATACTTTGAACACTTGGATCTGTTAAACTGATGCTCCAGTATTTACGTGCCGGTGGTACAAAGTTTCATACTTATGTGAGCTTATTTTCCATACAGATGAAGAACGGTGTGAGTATGCTGTGGCTTTTGGGTGCCACTGGAGCTTTGTATGTGGAACTTACATGCCCAGGAGACGTGCACCTTTCGAAGTCTGAGGCAGGTCAAATCACTGGCGCGAGGCACATGAGATCATGATACCGACGAATTTCATAGATAGTTGGCCGTAGTGTAATGCCTGCAGAAAGAGTAGTGACGACATGGGTTCAGTATAACATTTGTCATACGTCCTTCCAGAACTGCAACACGACGCGAATATCGAAGGATGGTTGAACAACAACTAAGATTATAGACAGAATGTCACCACGAAACTTCGAGAAAAGGTTAGTAGTAGATCGGTTGAGATCTCGATTTGCCATGTGTTATTCTACGCTTACACCACATTTCAGAAAACAGACACTTGCATGGTGTGTAACCATAATGAAAAGGAACTTTGGATAGGATTCTGTAGTGTCCAGCGATGTCTCGCTTCTGTCTGTGACGATGAGATCGACGTCAACATATTCATGGACGACGTAATGAAAAGACACGAGAAACTTCGATTCTCCAGATCCATACTACTCCAACTCATGGAATCGTGCTGTGGGCAACTGTCGTACATGACTACAGGACTGACGGTACTTTTTGAAGAACTGCTGAGTACTCACCAGTATGTGGCAAGATTGATAAACCTTGATGTCTCAAAATTCATGAGCAAGATATCAAATAGCATATTCCAGCAGGATAGTGCAAGACCGTACACAAAAACTTTGAGGAATTTGCGAATCGTTGACAGGCCTGCCGCGTCCCCTACTCTCATTCATAGTCAGTAGTCTTCATGAACTGACAGAACAGGTGTCTTAGACGTGACAAGAAATTCCTAAAGTTGATGCTTTCTTCGACGTTGCAACGATTACAAGAGTGCCTGTGTGGGGCGCAACTCGTACTGAGATATTGGTGATGGATGTCAGTTCCGAACGACGTGAAAAAAAAAATGGCTCTGAGCACTATGCGACTTAACTTCTGAGGTCATCAGTCGCCTAGAACTTAGAACTAATTAAACCTAACTAACCTAAGGATATCACACACATCCATGCGCGAGGCAGGATTCGAACCATCGACCGTAAACTCCATGAAAGATTAACCGTTTATTTCCCGTTATGTGAAGGTCACGTCCACAAAGTTTCATAAATATTGAACTGTTGCTTAATGGCACACCTATTTTAATTTCCGTCATTGGAACAAAAACATATGCACTGTCGAGTCATATCTTTATGACCACTGCGCACCGCGAGACTGAATGCCACCTTCTAGGTGGCGTTGCGGGCACTTACGGAGAGTATATAAGCTGAGCAGAGATGAATGGGAAATTATTCTGGCACCATTATGGTCCACTGACATAAATGACTTTTTGATACTGTCGTGGTCGTCTCGTCTACGGAAAGTGGATGTTGGAGGGGAAAACAATGAGTAGGCTGCAACGTACTGTACTGGACGACCAGGCCTCATCACAGAGCGTGCAGCTCTGAGGCTTGCCCGCCGTGTAAAGCTGGGTAAGCGGCGATATGCCAAAATTGTGCTACAGTGGTTTGAAGACAATAATAGTGAACTCACAATAATGTCATGGCCACCAAATTAGCGTGATATGAACTCGATGGAAACATACAAAGGACTTGTTGAATTCACACCACGGACAATAGCTGCAGTATTTCGTCCTAATATGAACCAACACGCTATAGAGCAGGTGGTCATAATGTTTTTACCCAGCTGCCTCTTTTTCATGTCGTTCTTATGCAGTTAATTCCTTCACGTCTTCTCACACAAGCAATTCGTCACTAGTTTCTAGATATTGATATTATACAAAGCTCGCTACCATATCACTCTAGCAGCACAGGGACCCTCTGTGCGCTTCACACCACGACTGCAGACGCTGTTGTCGAAGCTGAATGCTGAATGAGATGCAGTCGTTACTACTGGGTGCTGCCTGTTTTCTAACGAGGCACGTGGCGGCTATGATACTCTGTAAAGGTCGGCCAGTGCGTCCCTCGCCCTTTTCCATTTTAAGAGCGATGATATTACCAGTGATGCCCTCTACCCTTTGTCACTGGCGATGCCGGCAACGCAAAGGAAGAGCTTTCTATCTCTGCCTTCCTCCCACTGCATCCCCGTTGTTGATTTTTCTTTTACGTTCATTTCATTTTGTTTTTCTGGAATCTGATGTAAGGAGACACATATTTGAATACCGGTGATTGTCTGTGCGTAGACTGATTTCATTCATGAGAGTGACGTAATGTTTATCATACTGATCTAGTAACTAGTACACACGGACACTTCGATCGCTTTAGTTTGCATGCACTGCGTCTTCGCGTCTTTACTGAGTTTATGCGTACTGTCATGTAAAACTCATTTACGAGCCATTCATTTGGGACAAAATGACATCGTTTCCAACAGGCTGCTATTTTAAAACAGCACTTCATTAAGCACTACTAGCTAGTTTGAAGCGTCGTTCATTAGTCACATCCATCTCTTGTTGTTGTGGTGGTGGTCTTCAGTCCTGAGACTGGTTTGATGCAGCTATCCATACTACTCTATCCTGTGCAAGCTTCTTCATCTCCAAGTACCTACTGCAACCTACATCCGTCTGAATCTGCTTAGTGTATTCATCTCTTGGTCTCCCTCTACGATTTTTACCCTCCACGCTGCCCTCCAATACTAAATTGGTGATGCCTCAGAACATGTCCTACCAACCGATCCGTCCTTCTAGTCAAGTTGTGCCACAAACTCCCCTTCTCCCCAATTCTATTCAATACCTCCTAATTAGTTACGTGATCTACCCATCTAAAAAATAATAACATATCAGAATTAAACGGAAGACAAAATATTAAAGCTACGGAATGTTAACAATCAAACCTATAATAGTATCATTTATTGATCCCAAAAAGCATTTGATTCGGTAGACAGGAGGCAATAGATAAAATCATTAGAGAATTTCGTGTTAAAGCAAAATAAGCAAACATAATTCATGAAACTCTAACAAAGTCGAAATCTAACATTAAATATATGGAAGAACTGTCTCAGCTATTTGAAATAACAATTGGTGTTAGACATGGGGATAAGGGGATAGTTTATCACCTTCCGTGTCTAACTTCATTCTGGAAAAAACTGTAAGAATCTCGAATTTGGAGTTAAAGAATCACAAAACGGAAAAATAATTCTGGGAAGAAAAGCAAATGGAATTAAGGTAAACTGCCTGGCATTTTCAGGCGGTTTTTCAATACTTTCACAAAATGTAACAAACACTGTTATTCAAATAAATCTTCTGGAATAAATAGCAAATAGAACTGGACTCAAAATTTCAGATGAAAAAAAAATTCTTACAAGCATAAAAATTGCACCATAAGTGTAGGAAACACAAATAGGTAAAATAGTGGGAGTAAATAAATTCAAATATCATGGAGAAACTGTACAACAGAATGGACTAGAAAATCTGCAGTAGGTGTAAAACTTAACAAACTGGAGACAGCATATTGCTTGACAAAGAATATTTGCAAAAAGGAATGCATATCTGGAAAAACAAAACTAGAACATTATACTACGGTGGTACGACCAGAATGTTTGTACGCAAGTGAAGTCAAACAATGAACTATAAGCTGCACAGAACAGAGGTACTTCGAAGACTTATAGTTAGAAAAATAGTGTGTGCAATACAAACTGTACATGGACGAAAAATGAGAAGTAATAAGGAGACCTACAAAAATATTGAGAAAATATCCGAAGTAATGGATGGCTAAATGAAGATTAACCTTTTTGGCCACCTCTAGCGAATGAATGAGAACAGACTCACGAAAAGAAATATTTCTGTATTTTTGGAAGAAGAAATTGAAAACAGCATGGATTACAGATATAAGACAAGATGTAGAAAGGAACAACATTGAAGAATCGTAAATAACAGACGAAATCTTTTCAACAATAAAATCTTAAGGGTGGTGTCACCGCCAGACACCACACTTGGTAGGTGGTAGCCTTTAAATCGGCCGCGATCCGTTAGTATATGTCGTACCCGCGTGTCGCCACTATCAGTGGTTGCAGACCGAGCGCCGCCACACGGCAGGTCTAGTCTAGAGAGACTGCCTAGCACTCGCCCCAGTTGTAGAGGCGACTTTGCTAGCGATGGTTCGCTGACTACATACGCTCTCATTTGCAGAGACGACAGTTCAGCACAGCCTTCAGCTACGTCATTTGCTACGACCTAGCAAGGCACCATATTCAGTTACTACGAATGTATTCTGAACAGATAATATTGTGAATCATGTACCGTCAAGAGCGACGTTCATCATTAATGGATTAAAGCTAAGTATCAAACTAATTATGTCCGCTTTCTGAATTCTAATTCCTTGTCATGTTCTAGATCTCACGTCAGTATAGTTCTTCCCTCCTCACGCCAGCCTGCGTGAGCTAAAACGCGTGCATTTCGGCCTCCACTAGTAACACGGTGTTGACTCTTCTGCCAACACAACATTAAGTTTAAAAGGCTTTTAACACAGAAGTAAGAAATCAGAAAGAATATGGACAGAAGGAAGGAAAAGACAACATGTGTAGAAGTTGAAAGAGTAAAGGAAAAATGGAAAAGTAAGGAAAGAAGAGAAATTGAAGTTGTTTCGTGATCCTAGTTGGTCAATAAAAAAATGGCTCTGAGCACTATGGGACTTAACATTTGAGGTCATCAGTCCCCTAGAACTCAGAACTACTTAAACCTAACTAACCTAAGGACATCACACACATCCATGCCCGAGGCAGGATTCGAACCTGCGACGGTAGCGGTCGCGCGGTTCCAGCCTGAAGCGCCTAGAACCGCTCGGCCACAACGGCCGGGATAAGAAAAAAAGAGCCTCTGTATGTGCAGTGGATGTAGCATCTAAAACACAGTAATCAGTTGTGGATATATCGTACATGTAAGCAGAATAAAACTACTAAAAGTAAGTGCCATCCACTTTTACGCATAGCATGGTTGTCAGTACTCACGGCCTAAAATGTAATATGCAAGGACTAATAAACTGTGCAAAACAATGAAAGGATAACTTTTTCGAAGCCCCGTAGTTTTCTCCCATTATGACGCAGAAGTTGGAAATTTGGCTCAAAGATGAAAACCCGTGGCGCCCTGTGACATCACCCCCGATCTCGTCGACACTCCAAACAGCACGGTGTCAGCCCATGCGAAGAAAAGGCCAGAGCTCAGTAGTTCACGCAACGGGTGAGGAGGGTTAGTGATGTCATATCAGCACTGATTTCTCCACAATTCTGCCTTCTGCCCAGCGTCGCCGTGGAAGTGTCACACGAAGGGCAGGCCGTCACGCTGTCTCTCGCCAACATTTTCCCCTTCTTTTGACTCTCCTGAGATGGACGTCTGAACAGCAAAAACCAGCACCGAAATGGCACGGTTTTCTTATGGGTGGCAGAGGAAAATATTTGAGAAACATCGCCGCTCAGAAGCGACACGGAAAGATCTCAGTGGGTTGTATAAAGAGCATCAATGAAACCACTCCTTTCGTTGGATGGTTGATTCCCACACATTTCGCTGTCGAAGACGACGATTTGCAGTACGACGAACAACATGACGACGCTTTTGCCGATATTTGACAGTGCAGACACCCTCGGAAGTTCCAGCACTGCTCTAAGGACATCGCTCGTTTGAATCCCCATTCGACGTGATTGCACAACTTTGGAAAGTACCGCGTCCCAAATTTTTGCTCTCGTGTTCAGATTGGAACTACTAGGGAATATACAAAACTATTTGACGAAATCTGAGCGGTATCCGAAGCAGTGAAGGTTGTTTATGCTTTTTCAGCCGTCCTGTTTCCCGCCCTTCTGTGGAGTGATTACTGGAAGGTTGGGGTACCTATTTCACTATCCGTGTCCGACCACACCATCTAAACTCTCTTTCTCCAAAACTCTGCAGCTTTAATGTCCTTGCTGTAAGAAGCGTGAAGCGCACTTTGAATGTATTCTGATGGCTAAAAGAGCCAAGCGCACTTTGAATAAAAAAATGATAACTGACAGCGAAATCAACGTAAAAGATTGGGTCGCCACCAACTCTAGCCAAACGACAAATAAAAGGTTGCGCTGAGTCGGAAAATTACTTAATTTATTCATAAGAAAAACTCACAAAAGAACATTAATTGTAAAGTCACTGATAAAGATATGGAATGTAATTATTAATATGATCCAGGCATGGTTACGTGAATCAAATATTGAATAAAGTAAAGAGCGCGTGAACACTGTGCGTATGTGCAGCTTGCAGCAACATTCCTGAAAACAAGATCTATTTTAAAGCATTTGTTTTAAATAAAAAGGGACACTGATTATAGGACCGATGCACATTGAAACGCTATGGATGGGCTAACAAGGAAAACTAATAGGGACATGGCGTAGGTAACGGAGACGTAACATCGGTACACTGGACAAGATTGGAGGCAAAATTATTTATTCCTTAAAACATTGATGTAATGCATCTACAGACTGCTGTTGCGTGGTAACTAACAAGGGAACCTCCCCATCGCACCCCCCCTCAGATTTAGTTATAAGTTGGCACAGTGGATAGGCCTTGAAAAACTGAACACAGATCAATCGAGAAATCAGGAAGAAGCTGTGCGGAACTATGAATAAAATAAGCAAAATATACAAACTGAGTAGTCCGTGCGTAAGACAGGCAACATCAAGGATAGTATGAGCTCACCAGCGCCGTGGTCCCGTGGTTAGCGTGCGCACCTGCGGAACGAGACGTCATTGGTTCAAGTCTTCCATCGAGTGAAAAGTTTAATTTTTTATGTTCAGACAATTATTATCTGTCATGTGACGCACATGCCGTCACCAGTGTCGTATAGAATATATCAGACGTGTTTTTCTGTGGAGGAATCGGTTGACCTATGAACTTGCGATCAAATGTTTTCGGTTCCCATTGGAGAGGCACGTCCTTTCGTCTACTAATCGCACAGTTTTGCGGTGCGGTCGCAAAACACAGACGCTAAACTTATTACAGTGAACAGAGACGTCAATGAACGAACGGACACATCATAACTTTTCAAAAATAAAGAATGTAAACTTTTCACTCGAGGGAAGACTTGAACCAAGGACCTCTCGCTCCACAGCTGCTCACGCTAACCACGGGACCACGGCGCTCCTAAGCTCAGAGTCACCTTGATGTTGCCTATGTTGCACATGGACTACTCAGTTTGTATATTTTGCTTATTTTTTTCATAGTTCCGCACAACTTCTTCCTGTTTTCTCGATTGATCTGTGTTCAGTTTCTCAAGGCCTATCCACTGTGCCAACTTATAACTAAATCTGAGGAGGGTGCGATGGGGAGGTTCCCTTGTAAGTAGGATTGCTTGTGAAACACTATACGTTTCACAACACACTCGTGTACCCACGTGGTTTGTGGAGACACAATTTCTACGTACCGTGGCCAAATTTTAGTAACATCAAACCACGCAGTCGCGATCAATTAACATCTTACAGAGGACACATTTTCATAGACAAAGGATAATGGCAGAGGGCCAACAATAATAATAACCCATGTGGATGGTTTCCACCGGACCTAAAGTAATGAGTTAAAGAAAATTCACAAAGAAGCAAAAATTACCAAGATTCGGAAAAGATTAGAATGCATACACACGCAGTTGCAGGCACACAAACATTCACACTGAACCGAGGGCACTTCAACATATGCGACACCTTTGTGCTACGTTCTTCTCACGGATCAAAATCAAGTCTGCATTAGGAAACAAATTGAAAGTCTGCAAAAGCCTTGCATTCCTTTCTGCGACCCAGAAAATCAATCTTTATAAGAAGAAACGCGAGACCAAAGCTAAAAGCTCTCCTCTTGCTATGAGACAACGCGCCACGCGGTTAAGTCAATTCACCCTTCTTCGAAGAGACTTCGGCTGCAGATCCTGGGCGAGCTGGAAGCAGACTGACCGTCTACACACTCCAACGTCTCCCATGCCACCCCGTGGCTAGGAAAACCCAGAGATGAGGCTTCCGTCACCAACCTAACACCGATAACTTTCACACAAGGGGAGCAAACCTTTCTGCCTACTTGAAAACTACAAGGGTTGGCCATTCTGTACGACTACCGCTGATTCTCCGCACCAGACTAAACCACCGTATAGCAAAATGAAACACACCCACATTCTTTCACTCACGCATGCCAGAGAGTTTGTATCACTGGAAAGCAAATAAAATGATAATAAAAGGGGACCACAGGACCCTTTAATTGTCACAGAACAAAAATACATCTTCCGCTGTGCAAACAAACTCCATCCGTGGGCATATGAGCATATGTTCAATCGTCTGTGTTTCTCCGTTTTCAGAGCAGCCGCACTTAACCATGTTTACTTTACATGTTGCGACTTTTTGTCTTAATCTATTCAGTGTTCTATATGTACTATACTGTAGCTGCTGCCCTTATGTGATTTCCTCTTTGGAAGTTTGAACGTAGTAGTGAAGTATGAAAATCTGAAAAGGAAAATGCTAAGGCACAATTTAAATATAGCGCATGTTTGTATTTTGCTGTGTCCAACCAAAAGATAGGCGGCGGGTCACAGATCGGACTTCTAGCGGTAGTGTCCGTTAGGTAGAGCTCTTGCTTGACTTAAGACGAGTTGGAATTGTTTCAGAGTCATACATGAAATGCTGTGGGTCTATTTGCTGCTCTTTCCTTTCTATTTAACTGGCTACTTGGTGTCTGATATTTGGTGGTGCTATGGAAAGAACTACTGACAGCCTTGGGAGAACCAGCCCTGACAAAACTCTACCATCTGGTAAGCAAAATGTATGAGACAAGAGTACGTCGTTATCAGGAGGAAGAAA
The DNA here is from genome assembly GCF_021461395.2 of Schistocerca americana. Lineage (NCBI taxonomy): Eukaryota > Metazoa > Arthropoda > Insecta > Orthoptera > Acrididae > Schistocerca > Schistocerca americana. The sequence goes on along the minus strand of NC_060121.1, from coordinate 756,895,372 downwards.
ACTGGCGTTCTACGGATCGTGCGGATCGCAGCGTGGAATGTCATCGGCGAACCTCAAAGTTTTTATTTCTTCTCCATGGATTTTAATACCTACTCCAAATTTTTCTTTCGTTTCCTTTACTGCTTGCTCAATATATAGATTGAATAACATCGGGGAGAGGCTACAACCCTGTCTCAGTCCCTTCCCAACCACTGCTTCCCTTTCATGTCCCTCGAGTCTTATAACTGCCATTGGTTTCTGTACAAATTGTAAATAGCCTTTCGCTCCCTGTATTTTACCCCTGTCACCTTCAGAATTTGAAAGAGAGTATTCTAGTCAACATTGTCAAAAGCTTTCTCTAAGTCTACAAATGCTAGAAATATAGGTTTGCCTTTCCTTAATCTAGCTTCTAAGATAAGTCGTAGGGTCAGTATTGCCTCACGTGTTCCAATATTTCTACGGAATCCGAATTGATCTTCCCCGAGGTCGGCTTCTACTAGTTTTTCCATTCGTCTGTAAAGAATTCACGTTAGTATTTTGCAGCCGTGACTTATTAAACTGATAGTTCGGTAATTTTCACACTTGTCAACACCTGTTTTCTTTGGGATTGAAATTATTATATTCTTCTTGAAGTCTGAGGGTATTTCGCCTGTCTCATACATCTTGCTCACCAGATGATAGAGTTTTGTCAGGACTGGCTCTCCCAAGGCCGTCAGTAGTTCCAATGGAATGTTGTCTACTCCCGGGGCCTTGTTTCGACTCAGGTGTTTCAGTGCTCTGTCAGACTCTTCCCGCAGTATCATATCTCCCATTTCATCTTCATCTACATCCTTTTCCATTTCCATAACAATGTCCTCAAGTACGTCACCCTTGTATAGACCCTCTATATACTCCTTCCACCTTTCTGCTTTCCCCTCTTTGCTTAGAACTGGGTTTCCATCTGAGCTCTTGATATTCATACAAGTGGTTCTCTTTTCTCCAAAGGTCCCTTTAATTTTCCTGTAGGCAGTATCTATCTTACCCCTAGTGAGATAAGCCTCTACATCGTTACTATTAGATGAGTTATTCTCCTGAAGTCGACTGCTAGTTGGCAATCGAGAACGAGGCAGCTGAAAGGTGGAGAGAAAAGCGTAGATATGCGTGCGCTGCCGCCCTGTCCCAGCCGATACGTGAGCGAGGGGAGCGGGGCCGCTGGCGGGGGCGGACAAAGGCTGCTGCGTGGCCGCCGGCGGAGTGTAAACACGGCGCCTCATCCGCCTGCGCCTCGCAGCCCCGCCATTCAGCGCCGCTGTCGGCAGGCGTCGGGCGTGCAGCTACACACAGCGAGCCTCGTCCCACTGAGGCCTCGCTGGAGCGTCTCTGTTTCCACCGCCTCCTCTCATCGAGGTTCTATTTTCTTTCTAATATCGTGCGCTGAGTGTGCAGCTCTCGGCAGGAAACAGGAATGAGCCTGTAGCGTTCCAGAAAACAGGTCTACCTTTTCTCATTTTAAACACGGAAAAATACCTGATAACACTGGGCGGCCACAAGTGAACTGCAGTTACTCATGGTGGCCAAATTTTGGTTGCATTTGTAGTATGGCAGCGAAACTTGGTACATATGCTAATGTTAATGCTGGAAAAAAAATTAGATCCAATTTTGGCCACCAAATGCAATCTGGCGCCTTGAATGCAAAAAGAAGTATAGAAATACTTCAGTGCATGAAGGATTAGGAATGAGATGTTGGTAAAAAAGGTCAAACAAGTGAGAAAGGCATAACTTTGATTTCATTATCAGCTGACGCTTTACACAATTTGTTCAATACGAGCACTGGAGACGTCGACGAGATGGTGTGAAGTGTCAGATTTGCACCTGGCGGCCAAAATTTTAAATCTGTTCTGTATTAATGCATTAACGTATCTACCAAGTTTCGTTGTGATACCATAATTACAGCTCACACTGGATCTCCGCGAGTGGCTGCATTTCTGTAGTTCTGTTTTGCAATGTTTACTCTGCAATAAATACAAAATAGATCATTTGAAATACGACATCTTCCACTTACGAGAATTTCTTTTTTTAGACCTTCTCCTTCTCTTTCTCTTTCTTCCTCTCTCTCTCTCTCTCTCTCTTTCTTTCTCTCTCTCTCTCTCTCTCTCTGTCTCGTTCTTCTTGTAAACAGAACCATTATATTTGTAAATAATAGATTTCAGCCATCAGTCGTCCTTTGGAATTTTTATTGGCAGATATAGATTTCAGCTAGAAACTTGCCATTCTCAATGCACTATCATTTTTGGTCAACGCGTGTAATGCCTGTTGGTCAGGCTTTGTCCACAGTTGAATGAACTATGCCATGACTGTCAGTGAATCAGTGAATTACTGCCTTGACCTACCTCGATACCGAGGGCGCTCGAGTGTTGCCATGGCTAGTACATTCTCCAGATGTGCCCTCCATGGAAACAGGTTATCGTGGGTTGCCAAGAGGGTGGCGCAGCACCATTTACCAGCCAGCATGACTGAGGAGCTAGTGGCGCCCCTATACTGCGTCAGTTTGTTTCTCAAACATAAAGCAACGTTGTAAGGTATCCTGTGCATTTTGGATGTTGTGTACTTTATCAAAAAATTCAGTGAATGTAATCCTGTAATGTGAAGTAATATTATCACTGGGATACGACAGGGCAAAGAGAATTGTAAAGGTTAGAGCTGGTACAATTTCAAACAATTACTTTCAAACTTACCGACTGCATACTGCTTGCAGAGGAAGTATTTGGCCGCTGGAAGTATCGCTAGCAGCTCGTTTGAGACACCAGGTGGACTCTTAGACAGTGACATTTTTTTTTCCTTTTCTTAGCTCTTATTTCATCCCCTTCCCCCCCCCCCCCACCCAATTCTATGCCCATAAACGCAGGGCGGAGATCACCATCTGGGGGGAAAGACGCTTGAAACAATAACATAAAGGTGAAATATTTACAAAGAAGTAGCAGAAATGTGAACAGCGAGAAACTTAACATCAGAATTGATGGTCACGAAGTAGGTGTCGTGTGACTAGGGCCTCCCGTTGGGTAGACCATTCGCCGGGTGCAAGTCATTCGATCTGACGCCACTTGGGCGACTTGCGCGTCGATGGGGATTAAATGATGATGATTAGGACAACACAACACCCAGCCTCTGAGCGGAGAAAATCTCCGTCCCAGTCTGGAATCGAACCCGGGCCCTTAGGATTGACATTTTTGTCGCGCTGACCACTCAGCTACACGAAGTAGATGAAGTTAAGGTATTGTTCTACCTAAACAGCAAAATCGGCCATGACGGTTGGAGCAAGGAGGACATCAAAAGCAGACTAGCACTGCCAAAAAGGGAATTCCTGACCAGGAGAAGTCTATTGGTATCAAACATAGGCCATAATTTGAGGAAGAAATTTCTGAGGATGTACTTTTGGACTACGGCATTGTATGGTAGTGAAACACAGACTGTGGGAAAAACGGGACAGAAGAAAATCGAACATTTGAGAACGAATGTTGAAAATTAGACTTGAGAAGCCACTGGTTAATCAGGAGGTAAAGTGACTGACGCGGATTTGGAGGTATTTTTGGAATGCAGGACAGAAGGCGAGGAAAGCGGTATCATCAGCGTACTGAAGGAGGTGGACTGGTGGAGGTGGTTTGGGGATATCAGCTACGTAAATGGGAGGAGAGAGGATGGAGCCTTGGGGCACGCCTGCAGTGGGAAGGAAGGTGGGGGAGTTGTTGTTAACTGTGACAATGGATGGGTGATTAGAGAGGAACAATCTAATAAGATTCACATAATTAATTGGAAGCGCGTAAGTTTGGTCTTCGAAAAGGAGTCCGGAATGCCATATATGGTCGTAGGCATACTCAATGTCGAGGGAGACAAAAATAGCAGAATTATGGGTGTTAATCTGGTAGGATAGGAGATGGGTGATGTGTAGGTTCTGGTCATCAGAGGAGAAGGTGGGATGAAAACTACACTGGTTAATGGGAAGGAGGTGGTGTTGGTTCAGGTGTTGATGGAAGTATCATACAAGTTTCGAAGACCTTGCTGAACTCTGAGATGCGACAGATGGAGCTGTAGGAGGAGCCATCAATAGGGGGTTTGCTCTGTTTGAGGAAAAGTAGGATTTTGGACGTTTCCCACAGTTCAGTATAGTAACATGTAGCGAAGACAGTGGTGTAAAGGGTTGCTATGGTAACTAAGAAGCAGACAGGACATTTTTGAGGTGTCAATAGGTAATGTGCTCATAACCAGGTACTATGCAGCATTTTCTGTGAAGTACGTGTCTTGTCTAATGTGCTGTGATTCAGGAGTTTAATTCTCTTTGTGGTATGTTGTCCAAGTACTAGAAAATGGGGGCCACAGATGGGACAGTAGTAACTGTGCTTTCGTAGTGGGAATAGGAAGTAATCAAAGAAAGGGTCATTGGGGATTGAGAAGGTGTCAGAGAGAGAGGATGCAAAGTGGTCAGCTTTGCTCAGGTTTTCAGGCAAGGTATGGTAGCTGTGCAGTTGTGTGACTGTCAGTGAATCAGTCAAATACTTTTCAATAGTTGAAAGAAAGTGGAGTGTAGAATTGAGTGTGATGCATGTATGGCACCAGCCCCAGTTTTTCCAGCATTTATTAAATTCATGGCGTGTGTCTGTATTTTCTGGTGGTTTGTGTGTGTATCCCAGTCATGAGTCCTTAGATAGAGTGGTATAGAGAAAGGATTCTCAGAGAAGTGGACAGTGGGATGATTAGCCCTGGTTGACATGTGGGCATATTTAGCTTCCAGCAAGGATATGGCATGGGGTGTATCAACAGGTTGCTGGAAGGTTGGGGAATGGCTTAGAATCTGGGTATCTATGGATTCCTGATAGGTATTCCAGTTGGAGCAGAAGTAGTCGTGGATAACATTTGGATGGAGAATGGGATGGGGTGCAGGTAGTGTGAGGGAGATGGTGAGAAGAATAGATAGGTGGTCACTTCCAATTGGATAGAGGACTTCTGCAGTAAGGCATCTAAGGAGGTTGACACGCTAGGACGGCATTTAGGTTGGTGTTGCTTCTAGGATGGATGTGCTATGTGATGGGGATGATGTCATCTTTTAGGGAGTCTGTAAACTGACGCAACCTCTGGAGTTTTGCTGGGGATCTACGTATTGTGGTTGCTGATATCAGGCAATAAAGTTGGTGGAAAAGATGCGTTCTATGTGGGCTGTAAATGCGTAGAGGATTGGGTTATTACGTCAAATGTAGATAGTAGGGGAGGTAACAGTCAGGGTTTTGAAGAAGGTGCTAAGGATAACTTGTTCAGTGGGAACATTCTTGTGATGGCCGACTGCAACTCCAACTCTGGCCAGGGGAAGGGGGTCATCTGTATGGTGCTTATGGGGAGAGGTTCAGATGGTGTGCTAGGGTTTGAGGAACATTTCATCAAGGATGAAGGCATCGACGTTGCTTTGGAACAGGATGTGTATTAAAAGGGGCTTCCTGGTGTTTTAGGAGAAGACATCGTAAAAGAGGATGCTGTATTGCTATCGCACCACCAGAAGCGCCTAAGGAGTGGAATGTGGTGGTGTGGAGATTTAAATGCGAGTGTTGATATAAATGAAAATAGTGGACTTGGTTTTGGTATTAGGTGGCTTGGGTATTACGATAAAAAATGGAGTGGGCAGCAAGGGAAATTTTTGTAGGTTATGCAGTCATTGGAAGCGGTGGATATTTTGGAGGACGATGATAAGGACTCTTATAATGTCTTTGGCAGTGGGAGGTGAGTAAAGAGAGTTATTGATGTGGATAGGATGATCAGTAGGATTGACAGGGACATAATTCTGGTGTGGACGGTTGCGCGTCAGCTTTGCGTTTGGTGGAGTAGGTTGGGTACGAATCATTGCACGTGCTGCGGGTGGGGGGTGATGCGAGGTTATAGATTGAGGAAGTGGAAAGCTTTACATTGAGGACAGTTGGGTGGCCGTTATAACGGAGGCATTTTTGGCAACGCAAGACTGGGGGAGCGATTTGAAGCGCTCGACTTTATTACAGCAGTTATAAATTATGGACAATTCCGTGAGCAGGTGATCGATGGTAGAAGGCAGAATTTGTGATGACTCGCATCAGGGAGGTGGGACCTTAGATACGTCGGGCTGCGCTGGTTTCTAAGGCAGGACTGGAACTCAGTTTGGAGACCACTTCCTCTCACGCGCAACCTTGGTTATCATGGCAGTAATCGTGAGGAAGAAGGCGAGGAGGCTGGTGTTGTTTGGATGGGAAGGCAGTGTGAAAGAGAGTGGGTAAGGCGTGAGGGCCGAAGGTAGTGTGAGATTTTGTAGGTGAGGTCTGAGTGGAAGTAGGGATATCTCAATCCTTGTGGATTGTGATTTGGGTGGTGCGCTTGTGAGGGAAGTACTTCCTGATTTTCATAGTGAGATATTTGGATCGGAATATGTATGGGGCTTTTTGGTTGCAGTGCCGGTAGAAGGGTCTGCATTAAGCGGCTTCTGGGATATTTTGGAAATAATGGGTTAGAGTGGGGGGTTGGGGAATTAAAGAAGTTGGGTCATGGCGTAGTGCAGGTCCTTCCATTTGGCTTGACTAGGTTTGGATGCTTGTTGTCTGTATTGTGGTTTCTTGTGCTAACACAGTAACTTGGTGAGTTATTAATTTTGGTGGTGTTGCGGGAGGAATGGTCGGTTTGGGATAAGTTGGAAGTGGGGGATGAACAAAGGATGTGGTAAAAGGTGTGGGAGAGTCATAGGAAGGGTAGACGATGGATGGGGACAAGACTGTGGGAAGGGGAGAGTGGACTAGCGTGGCGGGCGAGAGGAAGTATGCAGTGACTGTTGGAATAGGGGAAGGGATGGTATAAATGACAGAGGTTCAAAAAAATGTTCAAATGTGTGTGAAATCTTATGGAACTTAACTGCTAAGGTCATCAGTCCCTAAGCTTACACACTACTTAACCTAAATTATCCTAAGGACTGACACACACACACACACACGCAATGCCTGAGGGAGGACTCGAACCTCCGCCGGCATCAGCCGCACAGTAATGACAGAGGTGTTTGGAGTATTCATTGTGGGGTAAGGAGACAGGGAACTGATAGTTAATAGTGCTTACCAGAGATGGAGTGTTGCTGAGATGGTGGGGGATGACAGTAGCAACAACCGTGGTGATGCGGTGATGACGACGCATATGAAGGTGGCGGCGACGAAGGCAGCGAGGCAAATGCGGCGGGGCGCCAGCGACTATACGATTGCGGAGGCGGGAACGGCGATGAGACAGAGGTGAGATGTAGACCGTGACAGTGACAATCATCCTCTAAGTGTCGATGAAGGCCCACGCACACACATAGAGGAAGTCCCGAAGATATGAATAAACTACAAACTCGTACAGGTACTGGTGTGAAGCATAGGAGAGTACCCATACCAGTCTATGCGGGACAGTAAGGTAGGTGAGAGGAAAATAATGGCATAGCGCTAGGGAGCACCCTATATTCCAATAGCTACTGAGAAATGAGGCAGTGGTCTGCACTCGCGTGCATTTGCAAGGTGCTGTGTGTCAGCATGCGCGTTTGTCAGAAATGCGACGATCTTGGGTTGCAGTGGGCAGAGAAGAAAACTGTGACAACATTTTATGCCATTGCACAATATTAATGTGTTGTCACAAACTTCATATTGGAGCAGTTCTGGACGGTCGTTGCCACCGACCAACCTGCAGTGGTACACAGAGGTATATTATCATAAGGGCTCTGCACGCCAGTCGCCACTCCATTTCCATCTGTCGCCACTCAGATGGCGCTCATAGACTGGAACCAGTTTATACTTCCATCGCGAGAGCTTTTAGTCTCAGGTCCATCCGTCGATATTTATACCAGTTGCCACATAGGGCGCTGATACCTAGAACTACTTTCCTGTTCTGCGAAACAGAGCACACGTGGACATCACTCCGCTACCCACGGACGTGCAGCTACACTTGGCCTGTTGCGGCTCTTCAGTTAGCACACTTGGAGCTCCAGTCTCCAATTATCCTCCGCCAGCGCACAGCATCAGCTGCAGCCGTTACATCGCAGTCACTATAAACATGTGGTGATCGGACAGTAAACGCCGAGTGTGAAAGTGATATTCATATTCAGAGCCATGCTTATAAGTAGTTCGTCCACACTGAATTCTATAGATCAGATAGTTGTCTTTCGATGTGTTAGGTTAGATTAGCGTGTAGACCATCACTTATCACTCAAAGCTCATTATATAAAAGCATCTTATGTCAATAAATATTTATGACGTGTTTCAATTTGTGATGCAGAGGTTACCGATGCTTTTCATATATCGCCCTGTTGCTACATTAGTTGCTAGCGCAGTAACCAGCTACACTGCACAGCAGCTAGTTTTTTTTGCAGTACTGTGTTCTCTTGTTGCTACTTTAGACGTTAGACATCAGAGTTGTTTTGGTGAATATAACGCAACCTCTCCACGATATTGCGACTTTCGATGATGCCAGAATCACGGAATGTGAGACTGTTGCTCAGAGTGATCACTAATTTAAATTATCAATTCGAAAACAGTAACTATCCAGTAAATTAGTGTTTCCTATCAGTGCATACAGTGTGCGGTAGACTACATTCTTGACATTTACATTATTATTACGTAGGACAGTTTCACGACTCCAAGATTCTGACTTGCCTAACCGGGTATCGTAAATATGTAACACACTTTAATAAAATTATATCACATATTGTTCCCTTCAAAAATCCACGAGTAAATCTAATTTAACTGACAACCAGTTTGCATTGTAACAGGCCTTCAAGATAGTATCATTTATTTGAAAGATATAATGTAATTTAATTTGAATGCCGGTGCTAAACAAGTTAAATATTGAAAGAAATGTGATTTTTTTTCTATATTGTGATTGTAGTGACTTCCAGTGGTCTGAAAGTATTATTTTTCTGTTCCTCTTATTTATCTAGAATTAAATTCGTGACGTCTGTGTACTGACGTATTCGAGGTCATTTCAACGTTACAGTAATCACTATATGTTTCATCGCATTATTTCAAATTTATTGAGCAAAGCGATACAGGCATTATAAATTCAGTAATCGCGAGGAATATCTGCATCAGCAGCGGTGATAAAAAAAAACTGCATAATCGAGCGGTACAGGAACTGAAGATTACGTACGGAGACACCGGACCCGATTTCGAGAGGGTGACGGTTTATCGCTTAAGACAAGTGCCGGGATGGTTCTTTCGAAAGGGCCCAATCGATTTTCTTCCTTAATCCTAGCTTGTTCTTCGTCTCTAATGACCTCGATGTTGACGGAACGTTAAACACCAATCTTGGTCCGTTCCTTACGTATGGCTCTGTTGTAACCAGTTAGTTGTACAGTGAAGTTTGATGAATTCAACTGGTGACATTATTATTTCAAAATTGTCCAAGTTGTGTATAAGCAACTAAATTATTCAGGCAGCGTAAATATTTATTTCTGTGAAAGGTCAGTACCAACTGTAACGCTTATATTCATTAACACACCCAAAGGAAAAAAAAATAAAGACGACGCACCACGCAAGAATTATACGAATGGGACGAAAATCGGTTGATGTGATGTACGTGGGTGGTTTATTCAAGAGAAAGAGCTCCACATGTTGAGCAAGTCAACAACACGTTGATCTACCTCAGGGCCTTGTCGGCTTGTCTGCTTGGTGCTAGTTGATAGAGTTGTTGGACATGCTTCTGAGGGATATCGCGCCAGATTGTGCCCAATTGGTGCATTAGATTGTGAAAATCCCGAGATGGTTGCTCACAAAGTTCTCAATTTCGGGAGATCCGTCGACCTTGCTGGTCAATGTAGCAGTAGAAACACTCGTGTGCGCCCTGGCATTATCTTGCTAAAATGTAAGTTCAGGATGGGTTACCATGAAGGCAACAAAACGGGGCATATAGTATCGACGACGCACCGCTGTGCTGTATGAGTGCCGCGGATGACAACCACAGGGGCCTTGCTATGAAAAGAAACGGCACTCTAAACCAACACTCAGGTTATCGGGCCGTACGGCGGCTGGCGGTCAGGTCGGTATCCTGTCTGGGTGTCTTCAGACGTCATTCTCTGGTGCTCAGTTCAAGCGGGACTCCTCACTGAAGGTAATTCTACTCCAGTCCATGAGATACCAGGTTGAAGACGAGTCTGGAGGCGCCCCGACAGCGGTGGATTACCAACCTGACGGTCGTCTGCCGACCAGTAGTAATGGTCTGGGGTGTCGTTTCATTTCATGGCAGGACCCCTTTAGATGTCCTCTGCGGCACCCCTAGAGTACAGCGGCACGTCGACGATATTCAACGCACCGTTTTTTTGCCCCACATGGCAAGCCATCCTCTCCTTACATTTCAGCAAGATAATTAATTCCCTCCCGCACACGGCGAGGGTTTCTGATGCTTGACTTCATGTTTGCCAAACCGTACCTTGGTCAGCAAGCTCGCCGGATCTATCCGAATTGAGAACGTGTGGAGCATTATAGGCAGGGAGCTCCAACCATCTCGGAAAATTGAACTAGCTAATTGTACATAATTTGGCACGATATCCCTCAGGAGGATATCCGATAAACTGCCGTGCAAGGACGAGAGATGGACCAACGCACTATTGACTTGCTCAATTTGTGAAGATATTTCTCTTGAAAAAAATCATCCAATTTTTCTGAATTGTAGTCGTTTGTTTGGCTGTACATGTACATCACTTCAACTGTTTTCCGTCCCTTTCGGATAATTCTTCGTGGTGCGTTCTTTTTTTTTCCTTAGAGAGTAATTCCACATCAAAAGTATTACTGTAGTTGAGTGAGTTGTCATTTCCTTTCTTGCAGGGAGTTGTGTACATTTCCCCATATATAGTCGGAAGGGGGGGGGGGGGGGGTGGCCTGCGTAGATCGGCGAATATTTCGTCGTTCTGCGCATGACGCCAGCATAGGACCATGTTGTGTCGAGGTGCCAAAAGAGCCCTTTATCGGTGCTGTTGTTTGGCCCAAATGGCCTGCGCAGATCGGCGAATATTTCGTCGCTCTGCGCTTGACGTCAGCATAGGAGCACATTGTGTCGGGCTTTAGTTTATGATGTTGCGTTGCTTTGTAAAAGGTTTGCGTTAAAATGCCTGGGTGTGTCGTATCAGGGTGTCTGCCGTACAGCCGAAAGACAAAAGGCACGGATATAATTTATCATTCGTTCTCAAAAGACGTTAAAGTGCAGAAGGCCTGGATAATGAAGTGCCACCGAAAAGATCGCTTCAGTGTTGCGGCGTCAACTGTTTGTTCGTTGCATTTCACATCCGATGATTATCTACGTGACTTGCGAGCAGAACTTCTCAATCTACCGCCGAAGAAAACACTTAAACCAGACGCAGTGCCGAGTGTAAATATACCACGAAGTGTACCCAGTGTTAGTGGAAATTCAGGCCCTGATGACATAGTTTCTCCGAATAGGGTAGACAGGTTGCAGGCAAGAAAGACAATGAAAAATGCAATTGAGCACCTGGCTAGTGTGTCTCTGAAAAAAAGAAAAATAGACCAATCAACAGCGACAGATGACAGTGACACTGATAGTAAACAGATCAGCGAACTCCATAAACGTATAGAAGAATTAGAATACAGGAACCGCAGACTGACAGCTATGTGTGCAAACACAGGTGTAGTGAGAAGTGTTTGAAACTCAAAGTGAAAGCTTGTGGTGAGAAAATAAAATATCAACAAAAGTGTCAAAAGAAGCAAGTTCAGGAGAAAGTGACTCAAATATTAGGCAAATTGTTTTCAAAAACACAGATAAACTGCTTTTTGAGTGGAAAGAAACGAGGAAAATGGCAAAGGGAAGATATCTGTAAGGCGGTTACACTTCGTGCTGTGTTTAGAAAGTGTTATTTGTTTTTAAGAAATCAGGTCGGTTTCCCACTTCCAGAACTGTCAACACTTAAGAGATGAACGTCGCGCTCTTTCAGATGCTTTCCTGGTGTGCTGACAGATGTTTTGCAACTAATGAAAGCCCACTCATCTGTATTGACAAAAACTGAACGTGTGTGTGTGTGCTATCATTCGACGAAATGAATGTAGATAGCAATATTACTTATGATCCTGTTGAAGATCGTGTAGTAGGGCCACACAGTAACGTGCTATTTATTATGATACGTGGTTTGTTTTCTGGATGGAAGCAACCCATTTACTATGATTTTGACACACAAATAACAGCTGATCGGTTAAACAGTTTTATCTGCTCTGTACAAGATGTTGGTTACGATGTTGTTGCGGTACTGTGCGACCTTGGAACAAAAAATCGATCTGTGTGAAAAGATTTTAATGTGTCAGAAACAAATTCCTGCTTCTCCAATCCGCAGTATGAAAAGAAACGAATCTGAGTGTTTTCAGATGTTCCGCATTTGTTTAAATTAATGAGGAACCACCTTCTGGATGACGGACTAAAGCTTCCAAGTAGGAAAGTTGTTAATAAATCCATTGTAGAAAGACTGCTCGCATTAGACAGGAGTGAAATGAAGTTGTGTCCTAAACTGTCACAGCTTCATCTCAGTGTCAAGGGGAGAGAGCGTCAAAGGGTTTATTTGGCAATGCAACTTTTTTTCGAGTACCACATCTAAAGCCATAAAGTACCTAATGTCTGACGAAGAGGCAGCAGCAATTTTTTTTTAAGTTAGTAAACGACGGATTTGACGTCCTGAATACTCGGAGGTACAATAAGAATGGGTTATCATGTGGTTATGGGATACATAAGGATGTTCAAGAAAGAATATTGAGAGAACTGTATACGTGTGCCGAAAAAATGCGCGTAGGCAATGCAAATCACTTGCTCCCATTCCAGAAAGGCATTATGACAACTGTTCGGCCATTATTTGGACTGTTTTCAGACCTTCAGCCACTACAAATGACATGTATTTTAACTGCAAGATTGAACCAGGATGCACTGGAAAACTTTTTCTCACAGATCAGAGGAATTGCTCATTTGCATTTGAACCCTTCTCCAACAGAAGAAGAATATCCATTACGGCTGTTACTGCTGGGACACAATGCTCATGACATTCCTCTGTCAAGTGACACATCAGTAGAGGCAGATGAATGTGACGGATTTTTGACGTCACATCTGTTCACAGGAATTTTGCTTGACATGAGCGAAGCACTGCAAATGATAGATGGTGAAAAAGAGCTACGAGATATTAACTATTCTCTTCAACCTGCACCAGAAGAATCTGCTGTCAAAGAGGGATGTGACTGCTCTGCAGAAGGATTCCGTTACCTGTCTGGCTAGATTGCATATCGTACAAAGTACTGTGACAAGACACTGGGAACGCCGTTTGCTGATATTTTAAGTCCTCCAACAAATGAAAATTATGGTTGGATTGAAGCCCTATCTCGCGGTGGGTTTACAGTTCCAACAGATGAGTGGCTGCATAAGGTGTCTCAGTTTGAACTAATTTTTAATGAATTTAATGGATTGGATAGTATTTCCAAGGAAAAAAATATGGTGAAAACAATATGTACTGCTGTCCAAACTAAATATCCGGAATTTTCTTCACAAGTTATAAAACTGTATGTCAGAACACGACTTTTCATTCGTATGCGGTTCCTCAATACGAAGCATAAAATGCAGAAAGCAGCAGCAGCACAGAAGCGGAAATCAAGACAGTGGCACTCTTCTTCCAATGCAAACATCTAAACATGTAAATGAACTGTTTTAAATAATTTCCTGAGAACTTATTGCTGTTATAAGTAGTTGCTTGTCCTTAGTAAGAGTCGCTTGCTGCCCTAGGCGCTGCCTCGCTTTGCTCCTACAGTGACGTCACTGCGCCAGCCAATCACAGCCGGTTTAGCTTCGAGCCCAACCTCCCTTTTAAATAACCTTGCCTCAGCGTCTTGCTTGCTAGATTCTTAGGAACGCGACCACACATCAGAGTGGTTTCTCTTAATGAGTGACAGCATCGTTCTATGATATATTCCTACCTGTCATGCAATCTGAGACCGACCGGAGTGGCCGAGCGGTTCTAGGCGCTACAGTCTGGAACCGGGCGACCGCTACGGTCGCAGGTTCGAATCCTGCTTCGGGCATAGCTGTGTGTGATGTCCTTAGGTTAATAAGGTTTAAGTAGTTCTAAGTTCTAGGGGACTGATGACCTCAGGTTGGTTGGTTGGTTCGGGGAAGGAGACCAGACAGCGAGGTCATCGGTCTCATCGGATTAGGGAAGGACGGGGAAGGAAGTCGGCCGTGCCCTTTGAAAGGAAACATCCCGGCATTTGCCTGGAGTGATTTAGGAAAATCACGGAGAACCTAAATCAAGATGGCCGGACGCGGGATTGAACCGTCGTCCTCTCGAATGCGAGTCCAGTGTCTAACCACTGCGCCACCTCGCTCGGTGATGATGACCTCAGAAGTTAAGTCCCACAGTGCTCAGAGCCATTTAAACCACGCAATCTGAGTGCCATTCGACAACCATCCAGGTTAGAACCGTTGTTGCAGGCAGAGCTAAAAACCTTGTGTGCTAAATTTCTCACCATACATACCTCAAACAACCTAAAAATTTAATCACTTACTCTTCCTAGTACACTGTACATGCAAAAAAATTAAAATTTCGTTATTTGCCACCATTCCCTATGTTGCATTTTTAACGACCAGCAGGGTAGTTTCACGTGTGTGTTTTCCGCTGTCTTGTCTACTTTTGGGCGCCAGCGAGACGCGGGGCGCAGGCCGGCGTCCCCTGTCGTTAACAGGTGGGGGGAGCGCCGTGGTCCGCGTAATTACTGGCGCCGTCTGCGACGGCGACGCCGAAAGCGCCGGCTGATCCAGCGTCCTCAAACAATCGCCGGCGCCCATCTCCCGAGGGAAGGAGCTCTCCTTTGTTCCAAGCTGATTACCGGCCCTTCGCGCGCGCTTCTCCTCGCGTCGATGGCTGCTTGCCGCACAATACGGAGCCGAGCCTCGTTACGTCTGCGGCAGACTTTCCTCTTTGGAAATCAGCACGGGTTTAAGGCGCCGTGGCCAGTCGGCATCTATTTCTCTTTTTTATTTTTATTTTTTGTCTCATTGGCGTTTACCCTGAGTTTGTAGATAATAGACGAGAGATATTAGAATCTGTTTCTTCCTGTATCTATCCTTGAATGATCATACGAGCTTCTCTACCGGACAAACGTGCGTTAAAAAATTCTGAGACAAGCGGGGCCGTCAGCGCCCAGCTTTGCTTATGCTCATACTCATGCCCATTTTTAACTCCAACACATAGACCGCCGAGCTGTCTCCACCTTTTCATACGCTCGTGAACTAAATCAATGGAACAAGATTATTTTTCACTTGTCTGAACTATATATATATATATATATATATATATATATATATATATATATATAGTGGTATCAAAGCCAGACACCACACTTGCTAGGTGGTAGCCTTTAAATCGGCCGCGGTCCGTTAGTATACGTCGGACCCGCGTGTCGCCACTATCAGTGATTGCAGACCGAGCGCCGCCACTCGACAGGTCTAGTCTACAGAGACTCCTTAGCACTCGCCCCAGTTGGACAGCCGACTTTGCTAGTGATGGTTCACTGTCTACATACGCTCTCATTTGGCGAGACGAAAGTTTAGCATAGTCTTCAGCTACGTCATTTGCTACGACCTAGCAAGGCGCCATATTCAGTTACTATTGATATTGATATTGTGAATCATGTACCGTCAAGAGCGACGTTCATCACTAATGGATTAAAGTTAAGTATCAGACTAATTACGTCCGCTTTCTGAATTCTAATTCCTTGTCATGTTCCAGACCTCACGTCAGTATAGTTCTTCCCTCCTCACGCTAGCTTGCGTGAGCTTAAACGCGTGCATTTCGGCCTCCATTCGTAACACGGTGTTCGCTCTTCTGCGAAATTCTTCTTTCGCGAACCACTAGCTTAAGACCAAGTAAAATCAACATTTGTCGCACTTCCTTTTAACCCAGTATCCTTCTATGGAGACCGCATTTTTTCCGTTGCTTCGTCCATGTCTGTTGTTTGGACCTGGGTCTTGAAGCCCAGTGTTACTTGAATTTCTTGATTGCTTGTCTGTTTTTTTAAATTTGGCGATCATAATTCCTTAAGGTCTTTTTCTGTTTGTTTGTACTAGTTGGGTCTAGTAATTCAATTTTTGAGGTACGTATGAACCCGAAAAGTTAGCTTGTTTGGTCCATACTTTCTAGATGTCCCTTGCGTTGGATTCTCCGCAAACACATTACAAATGTGACTTTAGGAGTTATTTAGTTATTTATTTATTAACCTATTTATATCGGCTAAATTAGGTCCTTAAGGCCCTTTCTCACATCTGACCAGGCATAACATAAAAAATATTACATAACAGTCGCAATAATAATATTATACATTGATCGTAAAAATAATAATAGTAGCACTAATAATTATGATCAAATAACGGAGGAATTAAGAATGTTACGGATTAATTATTACATAACATACTCAATGCTAATAATCTGCATTATTAAGAAAAGTACTAATTGCCAATAACAATACTAATAACAGTAACACTAATAATAATAATAATAATAATAAAATAATGGAAGGATTGATCAGATTAGAGAAGCCTTGTTTGGTATTAGAGGAAATCAAGGGATAATGAAAGAGGAGCAGATTGAAATGAAAGTCATAATGGCTGCTAGGAAAGAAGAGAATTTCGATAGAGAACTCTGTAGGGAAGGAGAGAGAAAAGTGGTGGAGGAGGGAGAGTTGACGAGAGTGAGTTGCAGAAGAGATAGCTATTGTGATACAAGGTGGGTCATTAGCTGTCCTTTCAGGTTTGAAAGGATTTTAATTCCTCTAATATTCTGAGGAAGACAGTTCAAAAGTCATGTTTCTGATACATAAAACGATTTAGTTAACATGGCAGTGTTTTGTAGTGGTACAGAAAGGATTTTACCTTGTCGAGAACGGGTATTTCTTCTGTATTATTCAGACAGTAGTGTAAGGCTTGAAGGTAGAGAGGAAGGACTGCAATGATTGAGAAGATGATACAGAAAACACAGGATATAATAATCTCTACGCTTATCACTTCATAGCTATGGTATCTGTCCATAGGTAGTAATGATACAGTCGAAACAACGTACATTGCAAATGTATCGGATACAAGGATTCATCGTCAGTTCCAGCCGACTTGAGCTCTCACACGAAAGTCTATCACCATAATCAAGGATGGGGAGTATTACTGATTCCACGAGTTTCTTCTTCCTGTAAATTTCCGCATTGGGGTTTAGAAGATGAATCCCAACTTTTATTCTTGTTCCTAAAATTTTTCTGATTATTTCACGTTCTGTTACTTATAATTGCTGTTTTAATGTTTCGTGTTGGAGAATAAGTGATGCATAGAGCGCTTTTGGTTTGATGACTGTCGTATAATGGTACTACTGTGTCTGTTTTGAATTTTTTGCTCAATGTAGCAAAAGGTTATATTTTGATTTTGTCTCAGTGTGCCCCTTTATGACGTTAGTACTCCTTTGTTCCAACTCAAATTCAGTTAGCCTTCTCGATCTATGCTGTTATGTTCCTTTTTAGGGTCCGGTGACTCGATGGATAAAAACAGAAACGTTACAGGATCACTTTAATGTCCGTCTGTCTCTCTTTCTATCTGTCCGTCTGACCGTTTAAAACCTTTTTCCTCAGGAACGGGTAAACATATCAAGTTGAAATTTGTGTCAAATACTAAAGCCTACGGTCCCTTTGCGGTGAAAAAATTGAACCTTCTACGTCAACGTAGCCAAAATATATGGCCGTTTATGTCACATATCTTGATACTCGCAAACTCACTCAGCGAAACCTAAAGGCTATTTCCCCTTAGCATAGTATCATGAAATTTGGCGAAAAGAAAGGCTTCACAGTACAACCAAAGGAAAAAAATCCGAAAACTATAAATCTGTAATTATATCAGAGGAAAAATTTTATTTCTTATTTATCATCTGACACTGTCTGTTTGTCCGTCTGTTAAGACCCCTTTTTCTCAGGAGCGGGTAGATTTATCAAGCTGAAATTTATATTACATACTAGTGTCTATGGTCCCTTGGCTGTATAACAAACATTAGCTTCTAAGTCAATGCAATCAAAAGGCAGGGCCATTTATAACACATATATTGATACATGCAAACTCACTCATCAAAAACCTAGAGGATACTTCCCATTGAACTAGTCAAGAAATTTGGCAAAAGGCAGGGTTTGACAGAACAAGTAAAGGAAAAAAAAAATCTGAAAATTTTTAAACTGTAACTACATCACATTATTTCTTTTGTCGTTTGTTATCCTACGTCATATTTGAAATTAAAACATTCTGTTTTCAGGCTGACTGGGTCGCAGTGGTAAAAGTCAAACATCAGGCAAGAAATGACTTTATTGCTAACATGATACGTTTCTGAATTTATCCTTCATCAGATATCCAGAAACGATTACTGCAATACGTATGGCGTTTCGAGTTGTATGTGAAACAACATTCTACGTGCAGTAATCGCTCGTGTAAATCTGATGATGGATGAATTTCAAAACGCAAAGTATTCTTCGTCTGATGTTTGACTTTTACCATAGCGACACGAATGGAGAACTACTGACTGTTATAAAAATGGTCGCCTGCCTGCTGCATAAGTTTATTTCGCACTTATGTTATTGAAATTAAAACATCCTCGAAAATCTTGGAATCCCTGGGACTGTTGTCTTGCCAGTATTAATAATAGGCACAAATGATCGAGATTCTTGATTCTTGGATTGGATGAACTGTTTATACAAATAATTAAATTTGACCGAACCCTCAGTGCACAAAGTCTTACTGGCACCTGTCCAGTCTTTTTTTTAATAATGACATACTCTGTTTGCTGTGTTGCAGAAATACACTGGTATGCAAAACGTTAAGGACGAAAATAACTTTCGCATGATGAGTCACACCCAAGTAACATACACTATGTGATCAAAAGTATCCGGACACCTGGCTGAAAATGACTTACAAACTTCGTGGTGCCCTCTGTCGGTAATGCCGGAATTCAATATCATGTTGAGCCACCCTTAGCCTCGATGCAGCTTCCACTCTCGCAGGCATACGTTCGATCAGGTGCTGGAAGGTTTCTTGGGGAATGGCAGCCCATTCTCCACGGGGTGCTGCACTGAGGAGAGGTATCGATGCCGGTCGGTGAGGCCTGGCACGAAGTCGCCGTTCCAAAACATCACAAAGGTGTTCTATAGGATTCCGGTCAGTCCATTACAGGGATGTTATTGTCGTGTAACCACTGCGCCACTGGCCGTGCATTATGAACAGGTGCTCGATCGTGTTGAAAGATGCAGTGGCCATCCCCGAATTGCTCTTGAACAGCGGGAAAGAAGAAGACGCTTAAAACATCAATGTAGGCGTGTGATGCGATAGTCCACGCAAAACAACAAGGGGAAAAAGCCCCCTCCATGAAAAACACGACCACACAATAACACCACCGCCTCCGAATTTTACTGTTGGCGCTACACACGCTGGCAGATGACGTTCACAGGACACTATCCATACCTACACCCTGCCATCGGATCACCACATTGTGTACCGTGATTCGTCACGTTTTTCCACTGTTCAGTCGTCCAATGTTTACGCTCCTTACACCAAGCGAGACGTCGTTTGGCATTTATTGGCGTGATGTGTGGCGTATGAGCAGCCGCTCGACTATGAAATCCAAGTTTTCTCAACTCCCGCTTATCTGTCATCGTACTTGCAGTGGATCCTGACGCAGTTTGGAATTCCTGTGTGATGGTCTGGATAGATGTCTGACTATTACACATTACGACCCTCTTCAACTGTCGGCGGTCTCTGTCAGTCAACAGACGAGGTCGGCCAGTACACTTTTGTGCTGTACGTGTCCCTTCACGTTTCCACTTCACTATCACATCGGAAACAGTGGACCTAGGGATGTTTAGGATTGTAGAAATCCCGCGTACAGACGTATGACACAAGTGACATCCAATCAACTGATAACGATCGAAGTTCGTGAGTTCCGCGGAGTGCCCCATTCTGCTGTCTCACGTTGTCTAATGACTGCTGAGGTCGCTGATATGGAGTACCTGGTAGTAGGTGGCAGCGCAATGCACCTAATATGAAAAACGTATGCATTTTGGGTGTGTCCGGATACTTTTGATCACATAGTGTAGTTCGATGAAACTGGGATCGTACATGGAACGAACTGCTACAGTGTAGAACATAAGGTAACTGAAAGAAATACGTAGAGAGACAAATATTATGCGAAAGTAACTTTCGTTCTTAAGCTTCCACATCACTGTGTTTCACTGAATTCTCCAGTTTAAGAAATTATTCTATACACCACACCCCTTGTATTCACCCAGCTGAGAGTCTACTCGATGTTCTGAGAAGGTTTAGCAAGAAATTTTGTAGATAACAAATTCTTGTTTGTATCTATCTTAATTCCCTTTTTTGTGTGATGACTGTATCATCGCTACTATTCGTTCTTCACGGATTTTTTGGTTTGTCATATTTAAACAAGATTATTTTATTGTTGTTGTTCTTGTTTCAAACCTGTCCTACTCAGACAAGCGCAAAACAATTTCTTACAGTGTAGTCTCTTTCTTTGCCGCCTTTTTCCATTCTTCGTAACCATTTTTGATTCTTGCATGCTCTTTTCTTACCTTTTCCTCTGCGACGCACCTTATAGAAGGCTTTTCCTACTCCTGTTGAAAATTTTGAGAATTATTTGAGTTCTGTTCTGAATACTTCTATACTTTAAATCATTTGATCCAGTATAGACACCTCTTAATTTTTTGGAATTAGACAGACCGTCTTATTTTTACTTTTCTCATTACTGAAATACGAAAACAATTGTTTGAGTAATCGATGTTACACGCAAAAAGCGCCTTCTACACGATTAATTCTGAGAGTTTTTGAAGATCTCTATGAAGTTCAGCATCTTAATATGGAACCACCATTTCCATATATCATCGTCCAAAGAATTTTTTTAAACAATTTTCTTTTCTTCCTTTGTTTGATTTCTTCCACTTTGCGTGTCACAGTGCACTGAGCGAAATAATGCCAGATATTATATAACGATTTCCCTGTATGCGCCTCTTGAAATACCAGCCTCTTCACTACCTTGGTTGCCGGCCGCGGTGGTCTAGCGGTTCTGGCGCTGCAGTCCGGAACCGCGGGACTGCTACGGTCGCAGGTTCGAATCCTGCCTCGGGCATGGGTGTGTGTGATGTCCTTAGGTTAGTTAGGTTTAAGTAGTTCTAAGCTCTAGGGGACTTATGACCTAAGATGTTGAGTCCCATAGTGCTCAGAGCCATTTGAACTACCTTGGTTGCGGAACCACGCACCACACAAGCGCCAACAATTTGCCCACGTTCGATTTCACTTAGCTCCGCCATAACGAAATGATATTTGGAACATGTCGAGGACACTGTAAAGGTGCCGTTCATGGTCAACTACAACAGCGCAACCTGCATTTATGTAGAAGTATGCATTTCTCGTGATGTTTCCATATTTTTTCAAAAATGGTTCAAATGGCTCTGAGCACTATGGGACTCAACTGCTGTGGTCATAAGTCCCCTAGAACTTAGAACTACTTAAACCTAACTAACCTAAGGACAGCACACAACACCCAGCCATCACGAGGCAGAGAAAATCCCTGACCCCGCCGGGAATCGAACCCGGGAACCCGGGCGTGGGAAGCGAGAACGCTACCGCACGACCACGAGATGCGGGCCATATTTTTTTTTGTTTTTTTTTTTTTTTTACCAATCCTTGCATATCGCAGTGATACATCACCACCTGTTTCGTTTCGTCGTTTAATCTAAATCAAGAATTTGTGACAACACTCTCAATAAAGACGGCAGCCTGCAGTTAAGCACGGCTTGGGACAAGGCCATCGGAAGGTTGAAGCGCGCATTATATGACGCTGCAGCGAGCCCAAGTGACGTCACAGATGGCAGCGCGATCATAGGAGGATGGTAGCAGCAACCAGAAGACATTCACCATTTAAAATGGGCGTGGAGTACTTGCCAGAAAGCTTGTGAGCTTTATACGACTTGATGCCGCTGGAAGCTTGAAATAATTTTGTGAAGTTCTGTTCTGTTTGCGAGAACTCTTCAATACAATCACACAGTTGGTCTGATATTCCGTAAGCTGTTTTTTGTTCATTACATGACAGTGAGGACCTATATCTAACGCTTTCTACAAGTCAAGGAACACAGGAAGAATGAGCGCTGGTATCGACTGCTTTCTGAATCTCGTGGGCAAAAAGAACGAGCCGGATTTCACACGATCGTTGTTTTCGGAATTCATGTTGATTCCTAAAGGGATTTTCGGTCTCAATAAATATCCCAATATACGACCATGTGTGGAACTGTGAGACTTATCCTTCCTGAAAGTGGGAGTGGCCTGCGCTTTCTTCCAATCACTGCGACGCTGCGTTCCAATAGTGACCAATGGCACACTCTGTTGTAAGAGGAGGGAATTGTTTCTCATACTCTATGTAGAATCGTATCGGTCGCGCGGTTCCAGACTGTAGCGCCTAGAACCGCTCCGCCACTCCGGCCGGCAAAGTCAGTTGTATGTTTAGTTTTTCGTGTAGCCTGTTGCTGGTTGTTTCAAAGAAGGTTGAATTGCTCTAGTGTTATCACAAAATAAGGGAGACAGCGTCAAGGACAAGATAAGCGTGTTGGGATGACAATAACGATAAAGAGGAGGTCGTTAGAGAAGAACTGATGAGGAGGTAATCGACCATGCTGTTTTTGAAGAATAACGGAAGCCTTTAAGACTGAAGGAAATCACGTAAATCCTAAATTTGGATGGTCGGTCGGGGTTTGAGCCTCAGTCGTACTGAACACGAGCCCAGTGCCTTACTATTGCTCCATCTCTCTCGCTCTTGCTGCCACTACGCTAACGCCAGCGACACAGCGCAGAGCAGAGCAGAGCAGAAACACACAGTTTGTTAAGTGAACTGCTGCCGTAGATTAAAATATTATTGTGCTTTTCTGTTGCTATCGACGTTATATAAATGATATAGTGTGGCGGATCTTCTTATTTATGCCTCGACAGAAGTTTGGTATTTAGTCGAACCATAAGTTCCCGAGTGCTCATTTCACACATAATACCAGTTCTCCTGTTCCGTCTCGGGTGAACCGTTCGTGAAAGGGGTCAAACATAAAAATCTCCGACCCAGTGTATAAAGGCATACTGGGGCCCTAATCTGCATCGGCTGCAAGTTCTTCTACCTCCTACAGTAATAAAAGATCCACCGTTCAGGACGTATAATAATGCACAGAGCAATCCACGACGGACTAGGAATAGTTATCTCTACCGCCGGCCGGTGTGGCCAAGCGGTTGAAGGCGCTACAGTCTGGAACCGCGTGACCGCTACGGTCGCAGGTTCGAATCCTACCTCGGGCATGGATGTGTGTGATGTCCTTAGGTTAGATAGGTTTAAGTAGTTCTAAGTTCTAGGGGACTGATGACCTTAGAAGTTAAGTCCCATAGTGCTCAGAGCCATTTGAGCCATTTTGAGTTATCTCTACCTACATACGAAATGTTAATTAAATAATAAGTGTCGTGTGACTAGGGCCTCCCGTCGGGTAGACCGTTCGCCTGGCGCAAGTCTTTCGATTTCACGCCACTTCGGCGACTTGCGCGTCGATGGGGATGAAATGATGATGATTAGGACAACACAACACCCACTCCTTGAGCGGAGAAAATCTGCGACCCAGCCGGGAATCGAACGCAGGCCCTTAGGGTTGACATTCTGTAGCGCTGCCCACTCAGCTACCGGGGGTGGACGTTCATTAAATAAGAACACATTTTATCCTACACTCTAGAGGAAATGAAAGTTCAGTTATCTAATCCTCACACTGTCGTCGAAGAACAACAGAAAATTACTGTAACTAATACTCCACACATATTCTGAGGAAATATGACGTCATAAACAATGAGATAGGTGAAAACCTGCTTTATCATACACGACGTTTAAATTGATTACTTCTTTACTAATAAGTCTTTTTGCAACGTATTTCGCAGATAGTATACACATATATCACTGAATATACTTACACGAATATATAATTGTACGGATTGTATTTCAAGACGTATGACGTCATAAACACTGAGGAGCCTGAAGAAATTTCGCATCATACATGAAGTTTTAATTCCACTAAGACACTCCTACACTCGATTCAAGGAGATCCCTGATACCTGGCTGCGCTTTTGACAGCTTTCAACTGCGCAGCGCAAACGGCTGTAGGCGAAAATAGCCGCCTATAGAACTACAAAGAGACGTTGCCATAGAGATGCTTACAAAATCGCGTTGTAGGTCCGCGAAGCAGCTGCGGGATCATCTCACACCGAGTCGACTGCAGCAGTGCACATAATTTATCGTTTCTGATAGAAAATTGGCAAAATAAATACTCGGGAAATGCTGGATTTGTCAGCTACCCTCCGTATAAAGTAGGACACTTCTCATGGCGTTAACCAGCTTGTTAGTTCCATCGTCACAGAACGTTGCCGCCTGAGACTTCAACCACGCACGGACGCCTGATTGTAGTTCTTCGTCGTTGTCGAAGCGCTGTGTTGCGAGCCAGGTCTTCAAGTGCAGAGCAAGGTCCGGACTGTACGATGGATGATTTAGTGCTCCCATCCGAAGCCATCCAATTTCCACCGAGTTCGAATGACTGTGTGGACTCATGAATTGTCAGGGATGAAAGAAAACAGGGAATGCAACTTTCCTCGACGCTTGTTTTGTATCAGTCTTCTTCATTTCAAAATATCTCTATTTATTGTTTCACTACGTTCGAAAAAGTCCACCCGAATCTCACCCTCTGTGTGCCGAAAAGCAGTCGCCATGAACTTGCTTGATGTTCCCAATAAATTTAAAATCTACTCCGTATATTTGAGAACAATCATCTAATCAATGATCGCACTTCACAACTCGCGGTATTGTCTAGTAGAGCAGACATTTGAAACATTCCCAGGAACAAAGCAGAGGCAAAACGGGCTACAAACGATCATAGCCAAGAGCGTAATGATTCATTAGATACTGCGAAACCGAGACGGGGACAATAACGCCATCTCTCGGCACGCAGCAGCGAAAGGTAAGTTACTTTCTGTGTAGCCCTAGTATCTTTCTTTGAATGAAATTCGGTTTAAATCAATGTGTATTATTCCCGACTGGCACATGTAAAAAGTCCACGTCAGTCACGAATGGACACAATACAAAGTGTATCGTTAATTAAGTTCAATTTTTCTTTTTGCTCAGCGACAGCTTCTATACATTCTACGCTGCCCGGACAATTGTTATGTCGCCTATACCGCTCACGCTTCCTCTATCCAGCTACCCAATCACCTGGATTGAAATGCTGAATGGTGGTTCGTAAACTCAAATGCAACAGAATTTCAAGAATAATTAATAAAGCTGGGAACACTTTTTGAGTGAAATGGAGAATGGTGTACAAGGGAAACAAACTAAAGCCTATAGGATGTTTAAACAACAAAGGTGAAAGATATGGTTCAAACTAACCCCATTTCAGAAAGTGAGTGGTTGGACTATTTCCAAAAACTATGGAAAGGTGTGAAAATTGCAGTAAGTGACGAACTTGTTGTTCTTATATCAATGGAAGAACTGAAGGTTGTGTTAAAAATATCCAAAAACAGAAGACCTCTGGGGAAGACAACCAGAATGTGGAATTATTGAAATATACTTCGTAATCATTACTCACAAAACCATGGAATCTTGTAAATACTTGTTGGAAACACAGCAACATACCAGAGGATTGGCGAACAGCACTTCTTATCGCATTATTTTAAAAAAAAGGGAGTCGCAGAAAGCGTAGCAGCTATCGAGGTTTTAGTTTTTTGACACCTGGATATACGCAAAACTAATAACAAATAAACTAAAAGTAATTTCGGAAACATCTCTTACCGAAGAACAGTATTGGTTTCGGATGGGAAGGACTTGTTTAGACAGTGTTCTTCCTGTCTGCCAATTTACTGTAAAACAAAGAGAATAGAATCATCCCACATACACAGCTTTTACTGAGTATGAGAAAGCTTTTGATAAAGTTAACAGACTTAAATTATGGGAAATTTTAGAAAAGAATGGTATACCGTAGCATCTAATAAATGTACTTCAAAGTATGTATACTTACAACAAAATCAAGGTAGAAAAAGGAAGTCCGTTTGCTAGAAAGTTCTATCAAGCAGTGAGACAAATGTGTCGTTTATCACCCACATCATGTAATACATACATTGACGACGTCATAAAGACATGACAGAATAGAGTA
This sequence comes from Schistocerca americana, assembly GCF_021461395.2. Lineage (NCBI taxonomy): Eukaryota > Metazoa > Arthropoda > Insecta > Orthoptera > Acrididae > Schistocerca > Schistocerca americana. Next base: position 756,869,129 of record NC_060121.1, on the reverse strand, counting down.
GTGCACCATTATAAGCTTAATAAAAAAGGTATAATACACTTCTCCTTGTAGACGAGCAAATAAGCTTAGCTGAATCAGATGATAAATTACAGAGAGGAATTTGGTTCCTGCACAAGGTGGCAAATGATTATAGTATGACAATATCTAAAAGTAAATCAAGTTAATGTCATTCGATGTTAAGTAGCATTGAAGAGCAAAGATAATAATTGATGATAAGCCGATAGAATAAATAAATACTTTTAAACATCCAGGATGAGAGGTCTTATATAACACACACAATATCAAGAACACAAACTACAAAACTTTGAGCAGCTGGTAGATACTGCAAATCGCATTCTCCTCAAAAATGTTAGAAAAGAGACAAATACTACAATTTTGTAATGTGATGACATAGCCAGTTATAATGTATGGGTCACAGACTTCGTTTCTAGCGGCCAGTCAGAGGAGGCGGATTGATGCAGTAGATATGAGACTCCTAAGACTGCTAGCTGGTTACAAACTCGAAGATCGGATATAAAATAGCGAAATAAGGAATGAAATGGGACTCGAAAGCATACTTCAGAAAATAGAGGCGTACAGAAACAAATGACATGAACAGATTCAAAGGATCCCAGAAGAACAAATACCTATAACAATATACAAATATATACCTCTAAGGAAAAGGAACGTTGGGCGTAATAAGAAGAGGTGGAAAGATCAGCTGCAGTATACTTGAAACTGGCACAGGTAAGAATGATTAAGCCGAAATTGGACATGGTGGTGATGATGATGACGATAATGAATTACTAACACGATAACCCCCTGCTTGCAGCCCGCTCAGCAAAAGATCGTGACACGTCGAACTAGCGTTACTACTCAAAATAGAGATAAAAAAGCACATGTACGGTGGAATGCTAGGACTGTCACGAGCGAAACACGAACGTTGCTACTACTACCTTCAAATATATAAAATTAAACGCGCTCTATAAACAAACCGCTGGTCGGAAACGCTTAAATTTTGCAGTCTCGCTTCATTCATAGCGCCCTGCATCGAGGTTTTTTCCCACTCCTTGATGGCCGATGTCTAAGTCGGAGGCTTCTATTGTAAGACGCGCCTGTTTCCATGGCTGTCATCACTGACATCGAACTAGTAGACATATTCACGGACGACTTGTATCCAAGCATTCACAGCACCTAGTACTGAGAGAACTGGATGACGTGTGTAGAACACACGATATCAGCTGCGGCAGTTCTGTCGCGAGACACTCCCCTGGCGGCGAGCAGGCGTGTTTGCACGCAAGCGGTGTCGAGCGCTCGCAGCCGCTTGGTCGCCTGCGCGTGTATCGATCTCTCGACGCGCACCTCTCGCACGGGCGGCGTGCCGCCTGCTGGCATGTATTTATAGCTCACGAGGGGCGCGCCAGATTGCCTGCCCTGTAGCGGAGAACGCAGTACGGCAAGCGGCTCACTCGCTTTTCGGTTCCCAAACAGTGAATCCCAGTACCAGCTGTCAGCACCTCTGCAGAGAAACAGAGAAGGGCGGAGAGAGTGTATGAAAATAATAAGCGCATTGGGATGACAGACAAAACAAATGCACTTTTCATTGTAGTGAAATCTTCGATTTTGGTTAGAGTGGAACAATTTTTACCTGGATGAATAACGACAGCTGTTTACAGGGGTACAAACACAAAATAAAATTATTCAATGAATGCCAAGTAAGGTCCTTGTTTCGAGTTGGCTGACGAAAAAATGCGGCCACGTCTGCGTCCTGCAAAACCTCCCGAGCTGAAATATCGAGAGGTACTGTCACTACTTCCGTGTCTAAGTAAGAGTAACCTGCAATACAGTGACTCCCATTTACTCTTTGATACTGTAGTGCCTGTGTTATTCTGAAGTACGATGGAAAATTCCTTCGGATTTACACATATATCCAAAGGAAGAGGCACTGCGGCGACTACAGTCGCTATGAAATACATTAAATGTATTTACAGTTGCGAATACCGACAACCATCAGCTGTAGAACGAAATGACGATGAAAATGTTGTGCTGCACCGGGACACGAACCCGGATTTCCCGATAATTGCCAACTGTCGCCCTTACTATTTGGCTATCCGCGCAGCAGTCGCGGTGAGACCCAAACTACCGTACGTCGTCGACTATGCGTCTACAACATGTTCTTGTACATCCATTATGCACATTCCCGTGATAGTGAGACATTTTACTTTATAGTCACTTGTCCGGTGTCGGCGGACAAATACGATATTGCTGTGCCTGTGTTATCATACAAGCATGTCCAAAGGAACTTCGCATAGTAATTCGGAATAACACAGGCATTGCAGTACGGTATTTATCCACCGTCACCAGGCAAATGACTTTCAAGTTAAATGTCTCACCCGTATGGAACTGTGCATAATGGATGTACGAGCACAGATTGACAACATATGGAAGTTTGGAAGTGGCCCTAAGTCATGCACGAATAGAAAAATGGTAAGGCGACCATTCGCGCTAAGCGGGAAATCCGGCTTCACGTCCCGGTCCGCCATAAATTTTCATTGTCGTCATTCCATTCTACAGCTGTTGGTTGTCCATATTCGTAATTGCGAATACGTTTATTTTGGTTCTCACTGAAAACCTGTCTACTGCATGTGATTACCTTAATTAAAGCAAAAGGGTCATTATTCACAATGTTGATAATGGCTGTGATGTGGGGTCTGAGTAGGGTACAGTCAAGTGGGGGGTGCCCCAGGCATCAGTGATAGGGCCACTCCTGTTCCTTATTTATATAAATGATTGCCCTCTAGTATTACAGGTAACTCTAAAATATTTCTGTTTGCTGATGATACTAGCTTGGTAGTAAAGAATGCTGTGTTCAACATAGGCTCTGTTTCAAATAGTGCAGTACATGACCTAAGTTCATGGCTTGTAGAAAATAAACTAACGCTGAAGGACATTAAGACTCAGTTTTGACAGTTTCTGACACACAATTCAACAAAACCTAACGTTTTAATTTCAAAGAATGGGCATTTGATTAGTGAAACAAAAAAGTTGAAATTTCTAGGTGTTCAGATAGATGGTAAGCTGTCGTGGAAAGCCCATGTTCAGGATCTTATTCAAAGACTTCATACTGCCATTTTTACTATTCGAACGGTATCTGAAGTAAGTGATCGTTCGGCACGAAAATTAGTCTACTTTGCTTATTTTCATTGGCTTATGTCGTATCGTATTATATTTTGGGGCACCTCTTCCCATTCTAAAAGGTTTTTTTTTTTTTTTTTTTTTTTTTTTTTTTTTTTTTTTTTTTTTTTTTTAGGCTCAGAAACGGGCGGTGCGGGCAATGAGTGGTGTAAGTTCACGAACCTCTTGTCAATCCCTGTTCACGAGTCTGGGTATTTTGACATTGGCCCCCCCCCCTCTCTCTCTCTCTCTCTCTCTCTCTCTCTCTATATATATATATATATATATATATATATATATATTCCCTATTGTCATTTCTTGTTAACAGTATTAGCTTATTCCCAAGAATAAGCAGCTTTCACTCGGTTAATACTCGGCAGAAATCAAACCTGCATTTGGATCGGACTTCCTTAACTCTTGTGCAAAAAGGTGTGCAGTATACTGCTGCATCCATTGTCAATAAGCTACCACTCAAATTCAAAAATCTTAGCAGTAATCCGCGCTCTTTCAAATCGAAACTGAATAGTTTCCTCATGGGTCACTCCTTCTATTCTGTCGAGGGGTTCCTTGAAAGATTAAGCTGATTCTTGCTGTTTTGTTGATTGCGTTTACTTAAACTTATGGAATGACATTCTTCGGGTTCATAAAGATTTATTTTTATCTCTTACTACTTTTATGTTGGAATTTGTTGTACTGACACGTTCCATGACCTTGGAGATTTGCTCCTCAATTTGGTCCTACTGAACTTGACGTGTAAATGAAATAAAAGTTTAACACTCGCTGGCAGGGGCCCCTGCTATAGTAACTATTCCATTGTCAATCAGAGTCGCAGGCACTGTAATAAAATATAAAATTACGCATCCGAAATATTCACACAACACTGTGAATTATGCAAAATCAGTGTAGCACCTTTGTACTGAAATTGAAACAAAATGTCAGAGCACGAAACTCGTCGACACTGTTTCACAACGCCGTATTGCAAGCTCTAATAAACTGCTGACCATTAAAACTACAGCACCATGATGGTTTCATGCAACAACATCAAACTGGCATCAAGCTTTTTTAAAAAAAATACGCAAATCAAAGGACTAGATTTCAGCACAACATCACAAAGTCAGTACGCGTAATAAGATGTATATTGTGTAAATAGTCGAAGATTGTGCAGCTGGTTCCTCATTCAGAAATCGTATCTGAATGTTTTTTGTTTCACAGAGCATTGTGTGATGCTTCTCAATTCAATAAACTTTACCAAAGTTTCGCACTTCAGTGCGAAGTACGTACCAGCCGATATCCCCTGGCCATAATGGACTGACAGAGACATTGTGTGATGTGTCGTGCAAGAAGGAAAAACGCCGGATCTCAACAGCGGCAGTATCGTATCCAATCGAGACTCTTTGATATCACGACTGTCATATGAAGATGACTAAGCGAGGTGGCGCAGTGGTTAGCATACTGGACTCGCGTTGGGGAGGAAGACGGTTCAAACCCGCGTCCGGTCATCCTGATTTAGGTTTTCCACGATTTATCTAAATCGCTTCAGGCAAATGCCGGGATGGTTCCTTTGAAAGGGCACGGCCGATTTCCTTTCCCGTCCTTCCCTAATCCGATGGGACCGATGACCTCGCCGTTGGTTCCCTCCCTTGAATCGACCAACCAACCATGCAGGATCTCATCGACTTCATGTGACCAGCAGCCTGAGAGGACGGAGATATTGTTCACTTGGTCGGGCAGGATCGTACAGCCACCACACGTCACACCTACGTATTTCATTACTTATTCTTCCTATTGTATTCTATATGGGCCGTTGCGTTCTGATGGTCAGTAGTGTATCTTATCAGACGGGACTCAGCAAACAACCTGAATAAGAAACACACATTTCAGCACTGATGCATTTCAGTTATGCCTCTGAAATCGCACAGATCTAAATACACTGAACAAAAGTAACCGGACACCTCTATGTAATGCGTAATTGACAACAAGATAACACAAGAGGCGGACGCGTCAGTAAAAGGATGCTGGGAGTATTATGTTGCCTTTAGAGAAACAGTAACAACAGACTGTGTAGATCAGCAGAGCTCAGTGACTCCAGACGTCGACTAGTCATTGTGTACCACCTGAGTAGCAGATCCATCAGGAACATTTCAACCCTACTTACCTGCATAAGTCGATTATTGCTGACATGACTGTAAAATAGAAACACGTAGGAATACTCCTGAGTTGCTAAGTATTACCAGCAGGCCAGCTAGCTCAATGGGCGTAGGGAGTTTAAAAGAATGGGGTACAATGGTAGAACAGCTGTTTATAAGCCACGTATTTTTGTACTCACCACTAAGCGGACGCTCAGAGGTGGTGAAGGCGCTGAGCCACTGGGCATTGGATGACTGGAAAGGAGTGATTCGGAGTGATGCATAGCGCTGTGCCAGGTGGCAATCCAAGGGTTTGGGTTTGGTGAAAGCCTGGAGAAGTCATCTGTCATTATTTGTACTTCCGAGAGTTAAGTATGGACGAGAAAGTGAGTTTTTCGTGGTCTCGTTGTTGCTCTTCAGAAAGCGCTAAATTTGGAAGGGTACGAACACATTTCACAGCATTGTGTACTGCTTCCAGTAGAGGAGCAGTTCGGAGACGATGACTACTTGTATCAGTACGACATTGCAGCCAAATCAGAACGTATGAGGCAATTGTTTGGGGGACAATGAAATTCCTGTATTTGACTGTTCTACCCAGAATCCCGACCTGAACTCAGTGAAACACCTCTAGGATGAGTTCGGACGTGACTGCCATTCCTTCACTGGCATTCAGACACCTCTTTGAAAATGTCCCCATCAGAATTCTAGCCGATATAAAGGCAACCCCTATTAATGTCCACGAATAGGCGTCCGGGTACTTTTGTGTAGATAGTGGTAGGTAGCACAATAATCAGAATGAACAATGCCAACTACGTAAGTGGTAAACACTACTGCCCATAGCAGATAATACTCTCGGTTATGGCTTCTCCAAATCGAGTTCTCATGGTATGGCCTTGACACATTGGCCCCAGCGCCTGCACGATCAGGAAGATCAATGTTCCAACCATCTGATACGCCAAATCAGACGGCGATCGAATGCACTGATATTGCTCGTCTTGCCCAGCCAACACTAGTGTCATGCTCACGGCCATTCCTTCTAGTACTCACAAAGTTTATTGTCACTCCGAACAAATCAACCTGCAACCAAAAAAATTAACAGTGGTCCTTCCCCAAATGTTCACTGATAGTGGTCATCCCTAAACGTTCACGCTTCAATACACGTTCTTCCAAATACTAGATGACATGACGAAGACCTTGATTGTAGATGTCTGCATTTTGACTTTTCAGGAATTGTTTGACCAGAAAATCACCTCGTCACCAATCTGAAAAAACCTTCAACGCAGTTCATTCCTTATCCGAGTAAAGAGGATAAATCCACTGAGAGTCACGTCAGAATAATAAGGGAATGAAGTAAATAATAACTAATTTAATAACAAAATAATAATTAATAATAATTAATTTAATAACCAAAAGAAGCTGCGTGTGCAGAATGAGGTGGGTGTAGGCGTGGAGCAAAAACAACCCCTTGGACAGCTCGCCGCTACGCTTCGTCTTGACATCCACCCGCGACCTCGTCACTAGTTTCGGTACTGTTCTCCTGAGATTGTTTGCCCTTTATGATCATAATCTGTTAGTACCACACCATGGCAATCCCAAAAAAAACCTTGCTTGATAATGATCGGGTATTCACGCTTTTCGGCGGTGGTGAAATCACGTTCTCCACTGCTTGCCAAAATCCATCTCGAGGTCACAGCGGCACACCTACTACTCATCCACGGTCATTAGGCGCCTAAAACAGTCATGTAGGTTGATCTGACACTGTCGCAACGTTTTCGCTAGCGCCTTTTATCGGCGGGTTGTTTTACTGGGTGTAAGCAGTCGTGGAACCCAGGATGCGGCGATCTGTTTTCATGGTCAAAATGTCGCGAAGTTGTTGAAACTAATCCATGATATTTTCACTTTTTCCACTATCGCTTCGATTGTAATATGGCGGTCTTCGATCTCTGGGGTCTGCACATCTTTTATAATTTTCGGTTCACTATGTAAAGATAGTTGCCACCTCGTTCCTCGTGATTCAGACTTGTTTGACAGCACTGAAACCTCTGCACTGCCTTATTAGGATGCATTGTTGTTGTACGCTTCAACCAGGTGGGCACATATTGTTTGCAACGCTGTACCGTTCAAATTCAGAAATCTAATTGCAGCATGATACTCCACTTGATCGTCAATTTTGTTTAATCTCTTCGAGTGGCGTGCAAAGGTATTGTGGCGCGGAAATCTCGATGTATGCTTGGGTTGCAAATAAACAGAACATTAATCATGTAAATTAGTTTTTCTAGGTGGTAATTAAAACATTTTGGCTACCCATTGTAGAACGTCTCAGCCATAAGCTACATCAGATCATTCGATATGTCCTGGCAACAAGAGCACTTTCTTCCCACACAGACTTTATCTTAACGGGATTCGTAGCTTAAGAGACAGGCAGGTGAACTAGACCTTGATCGAATTTGCTCAAAAGATTAACGACCGTTGTTACTGCATGCTAGCCAATCTGAGGGTAGTTTCCTGCGTCTTTCCACTTTGGTCTCCAACCTCAGCTTCAAAGAATAAGATAAGCAGTTAAAATACGGCAACACACAGCGCAAAGATCGCATGATTCACAGACAAATGGCACACATTACGTCCGTCCTTTAGGTTGGTTAACGACTGTCGCAGCAGGAAGGGCATCTGGCCATAAATTTAAAATAAAATAAATTTTCCAAATCATGAAAAACCGCGGAACCGCATACGAAGGGATTAATGCTTTGAAAGAGAGAGCAGATGCATTTAATTCAGTCGTTCATAAACGGGCATTCTGTATGCTTCCTCAGTACAATACAGAGGTTATATCACACGTTACAATAAAATTCTTTGCACCAACATCTGTTAAACGTTTCTATAATGCCTACGGTAAGTAACCAAGCATGACACACAGTGTAATCCAATGAGAACAAATTCTCCAATACATAATACCTAGTCAAGTGGATCACATCATGCTGGATAAAGGAGGTACCACTAAGACAAACATATATTATGGACACATATTAGCACAATACATTAAGGTGTAACTACGGTTGTGACGTCATTTAACCGTTTCGTGATTGATGGGAAATGCATGTCCCACTAAAGTATCATGCAGTTTTGAGTGTATGGACACCTGTATCTCATATCTTTCTGGTGCTAGCATGCTGCAAGATGCTTACAGAACTTGGAGAAAAATACTACGAACCATGGGGTGCATACATAATGTTGTGCTGACAACGAACGAGTCGTCGCGAATGTTGACTGGTGGCCAATGCTAAACGGAAACATACAAATCACAGCAGGTTTGTCAGTAACGTCGATAAGGTGCTGGCTGCATGGTCTGGATCTGTAACGACTAAAATAATTAGAAGTCATTGGTAAAAAATAATATATACTGTACTTATCTGGTTGTGCAGGATTCTTCTTGGGTGCATACACATAATTATAAACAGATAGCTATTGAGACAGGCCATACATTACTAAGCACCTTCTTAGAGGTTCCTTCCTATCAGCTGAAGGCTATGCTACTTTACTACTTGACGTCCCGAGCAAGAGTGGGCGAGACCTCGCTAGAAACTTGATACAAGCCGCGGAGCGGCGCTGGTCGCGACTCGCGGGTCCAACGATACTAACAGGGACAACGGTCGTTAACTGCAACCCCTAACAAGTGTGGCATCGAACGTTTATACCACACATAGAAGACTGCGAGCGGTCAAATGGGGCTGATTAGGTGGCACAGTGTGCCTGTTTCACGAAAGCCAAATCAAATCACCAATTTCTCCATTCCAAGAATGGCTGAAGTAACTAACTGTATTTTCGTATATATCACAGTCAATGTTTTGAATTTGTATGTAGTAGGACGTGTATGTCTCAGAAAACTTCAAAAATGGTTCAAATGGCTCTGAGCACTATGGGACTCAACTGCTGAGGTCATTAGTCCCCTAGAACTTAGAACTAGTTAAACCTAACTAACCTAAGGACATCACAAACATCCATGCCCGAGGCAGGATTCGAACCTGCGACCGTAGCGGTCTTGCGGTTCCAGACTGTAGCGCCTTTAACCGCACGGCCACTTCGGCCGGCTCAGAAAACTTCACAGAACGTAGAAAACAATGGTATGTGGTATGTCAACGCCATCTTTAAATTTTATGTTGAAAACCTGTGTGCGATATTTCATGTTTTCGGTTGTCAGGACAAATAATGTGTTTTGGTACTGATTTGTTATACTTTTTTCATAATTGTCATTCTGATTAAATCATTCTAAAATTAAAAAATTATATCTGAAAATCCTAGGCTAACATGAAAACTTGGGTGCAGTTATTTCACCGATTTTTCGATCTCTGTCACCTCAAAACTTTTTTCGAAGTGTATTATTTATCACAAATTTTAAACTTGGAAGGACTAACATGGATCTGAGGTATACTTAAGTGTGACGACATACTCAGAATTATCCACACCAGACATATCCTATATACAAATACGTAAGTAGTTACCATATGAACCGATTCATCACTGATACCTTTATTATCCACATGCGACACGTCCACTCATAACAAATTTTGTTCTCTATAACAGATGGCTTCTGAAAATGGCCAAATCTCGAAACTAGTCAGCAACTAAATAGACAGCAGCTTTGAAGTTAAACATTTCAAAATCTCTTTTCCTGAATATTCGAGAGCTGCGAACGTTTCATAGTGAAAACGTTTATAAAAGATTTATTTTCTTCCTCAGTGTTACCCCCTGACATTCGTGAGCTATTCCTGTGTACGCTTTCTTTCCAGTTCATTTTAAATGCTCATTCCATTTCATATTTCATTATGTAACTTTGTTCCCGACTTCGAAAGAGCATCATTAATCATGTTATTTAGTCGTCTTCGATTTCTTTTTCAGTTTTCACACGGAATCAGCCATTCATCGTCCCTCAATGTGTATGATCGTCCTGTAGAGGCAGTGGGTGTTTTCCAGTGAATTTATTAATTTACTGTTACCTGAAACGAAAATTGAAGCTTCTGGGCTGAATAATAATATTTTACGCGTTGAGATACGCTATACGTGAAAGAGTTATGGATCTCTCAACCAGCAGTCATAGCCGCCTCCGCAGATAAATTGATAAACGAGGCTCATCCATTAAGCAGGTAAAGTTTCAGAGAGCACATCACATTCTCGTCAGCTTCACTCTTCTCCAAAACCATTCCTAACGGTATACTCTCATAATACAACGGCTGGATGAAAACTGGTGTGCCTCTTGAGCAGTGAAGTTTCGTTTATATTCTTTATACACGCTCCTTCGAAGCCACTGCTTTTAAAATCTTGTTTTATTCTTTTTAAAATCTCAATACCTTTAAAAGATCTTCGTAATTAATTCATCGCACAACAGTTTCGACATAAATCTCACGATAAAGTGTTTATAAAAATTACGTTACACGATAAAGCTTAAACTTCGTAAACGCTCAGAAACATTCCAAATGAAAGTGTCACTTAAATGGTAAGTAACGACATATTAGAATTCATTCCCAATTTTAAACGTTTGATGAGTAAGTAAAGACTGGCGCTAAGAGGATTGGGATAATTATTATAATAATTAATTGCCAAGAGTGCTTGGCTGGGCTCCCGGTTACCATGAATATCTCCACAATAACTGAAAGCTGAATAACACGAAAACGTACAACAAAGTAAGTTTTGCACAGCGTAAGTAATGTGCTCGTAAATTTACGAAGAACTAGGGACGGCGATTACTCTCGCTCGAGTGTCTCGAGACAAACAGCCGAATTCTCGAGAACATCGAGAGAAAGTGAACAGCGCTGAACACTCTTCAGCACGCTTGTGTGTTTGAAACGCCCTCGCGAATGGAAACAAAATCATTTCCTATTCACTTGCAATAAACACATGGTATATTTCCCGTAACTCCTACAGTTACGTCTGCTTATACAGTATATAGCAGGAGAGTAGGTCGATACTCAGGGATATGACAGGAATGATCATTCGGAGCAGAAAAGTCTAGTAAACATGGTCTCTAAAATGCATGAGCTACTGTGAAACAAATCCCTTCTAGCGGAAGTTCTTTGCTTTCCGTAGTTTGAGCGTCAGTTGTACGGACCAAAATAAGAAAAAAAGTCCTGAAACATGGACTCCAAAGTGCATGTCTTCGGAACTATGAGCATTTGTTCATCTTCGCTAATGTGAAACAATGCTCATAGCTCTAAAAGTATGCATTTTAGAGCCCATATCTTCTAGAAAATTTTCTCGTTTTCTGGTCAATACTACCTCGTCCCAAAAAATGGAAAAACAAAGAGCTTGCAGTAGAAGATATTTGTTTCACAGTACGGCAGATGAAAAACACAGCTCTTAGGATATGCATTTAAGAGCCCATGTTTACTAGGCATTTTTGCTTCGGATGGTCGTTCCCTTCATATCCCTAACTATTGACCAGGCCTTCTGGGAAACTCTGTATAATGCACAAGCCACTCTACAGAATGCTAATCAGTCCCGTTCCTGTTCCGCTTGCAAAAGTTACAAATGAAAACTGACTGCCCGTATGCCTCTCAACGTGCCCTAATATCTCTTATTTTGTTATTTTGTCTTAACAATGCCTACGTGAGGGAAATGTTGGGGCCAATAAACTTCTTCTGCAGTTTTCAGCCTGCAACCTATCTAAACTTCCTCGATAATGGTATGATGCTTCTTTCCCCCAGGGTTTACCATCGTGACTGTATTAATACAATAATAATATATTAATATGAAAATTTGGGTTTTAAGATTATTCCAAAAATGACTTTCAGAAAATCTCAAATTTCAAATCGGATTGTCTTGACAAACAGTCTAATTATTGGATTTGATGTTGTTCAACGTTGCTTTTCTTTTGAAGTGTCCCATTCCTTTATTTAATCTTTGCACTTGTAGCTACGTACTGTTCATTGAAATTGCAACGAAGACTAAAAACAATTACTTTAGATTTAAGATGCCCCCTTTACACTACTGGCCATTAAAATTGCTACACCACGATGATGACGTGCTACGGACGCGAAATTTGACCGACAGGAAGAAGATGCTGTGATATGCAAATGATTAACTTTTCAGAGCATTCACACAAGGTTGGCGCCGGTGGTGACACCTACAACGTACTGACATCAGGAAAGTTTCCAACCGATTTCTCATACACAAACAGCAGTTGACCGACGTTCCCTGGTGAAACGTTGTGATGCCTCGTGCAAGGAGGAGAAATGCGTACCATCACGTTGCCGACTTTGATAAAGGTCGGATTGTAGCCCATCACGATTGTGGTTTATCGTATCGCGACATTGCTGCTCGCGTTGGTCGATATTCAATGACTATTAGCAGACTATGGAATCGGTGGGTTCAGGAGGGTAATAGGGAACGCCGAAGTGGAACCCAACGGCCTCGTATCACTAGCAGTCGAGATGACAGGCATCTTATCCGCATGGCTGTAACGGATCGTGCAGCCACGTCTCGATCCCTGATTCAACAGATGAGGACGCTTGCAGGCCAACAACCATCTGCACGAACAGTTCGACGACGTTTGCAGCAGCATGGACTATCAGCTAGGCGACCATGGCTGCGGTTACCCTCGACGCTGCATCACAGACAGGAGCGCCTGTGATGGTGTACTCAACGACGAACCTGGTTGCACGAATGGCAAAACGTCATTTTTTCGGATGAATCCAGGTTCTGTTTACATCATCATGATGGTCGCCTCCGTGTTTGGCGACATCGCGGTGAACGCACATTGGAAGCGTGTATTCGTCATCGCCATACTGGCGCATCACGGGGCGTGATAGTATGGGGTGCCATTAATTACACGTCTCGGTCACCTCTTGTTCGCATTGACGTCACTTTGAACACTGGACGTTACATTTCAGATGTGTTACGACCCGTGGCTCTACCCTTCATTCGATCCCTGCGAAACCCTACATTTCAACAGGATAATGCACGACCGCATTTTGCAGGTCCTGTACGGGCCTTTCTGGGTACAGAAAATGTTCGACTACTGCCCTGTCCAGCACATTCTCCAGATCTCTCACCAATTGAAAACGTCTGGTCAATGGTGGCCGAGCAACTGGCTCGTCACAATACGCCAGTCAGTACTCTTGATGAACTGTGGTATCGTGTTGAAGCTGCATGGGCAGCTGTACCTGTACACGCCATCCAGGCTCTGTTTGACTCAATGCCCAGGCGTATCAAGGCCGTTATTAAGGCCAGAGGTGGTTGTTCTGGGTACTGATTTCTTAGGATCTATGCACCCAAACTGCGTGAAAATGTAATCACATGTCAGTTCTAGTATACCCGTTTATCACCTGCATTTCTTCTCGGTGTTGCGATTCTAATGGCCAGTAGTGTAGTATGCACTCCAAAGAACTGCTGTTTGTTTCCTCGATCATCTGACCCGTCACTGTAAGACTGCAATGGATCTAATCTTCACGCTAACTGCGGGGGCAGCACGAAAGATCCGTAGGATATTCCTATTTACGACTTTCAAACTGGTGTGTGAAATTTTGTATGAAGGTTCTTGCCAGATAATCGTTCTCTCTCCATGATCTAAAGAATGTTTCTTTTTAACTTTAAACTTACAGATAATATTAAATGAAGTTTTACATCTAGTTTATAAACTAAGCGCACACTGCAAAAAATAGTTCAGTGCCCCAAAAGGCCTCACGATAGTGCCTTGTAACACCGCCTTTAGCTCTGATGATGGCCTCGTTTCTGCGAGAAAGAGAGACCATATGACGCATCGGGCATGCCACATCCAGCTAAGACCACTCATTGGACCCTGTAGAGCAGACAGAGTGCGGGGACATTGATTGCTGTACTATGTTTCACTCGCTCTTCCAACTACTCTCACACAATATCAAAATCGTTTAGTTAAGCGAGCTAGTCGAGATATGACAGGGTGACTGAGTGCTGATCAAAGCAGAAACAAGTGAATGCAATCTTGTGAACAAGCCTATTGTTATCTCGGAAGGCAGGAGTGTTCACAGCATACTTACTGCTGTGTTGAGTACGCAGAGAATCGTACAATGAGATGACAAAGTCATGAGATAGCGATGTGTACATATACAGGTGGTGTACAAAAGATATAAAAGGGCGGTACATTGACGGGTCGTCATTTGCATAAGATTCATGTGGAAAGGTTTCTGACGTGGTTATGGCCTCACGATGGTAACGAACAGACTTTGAACGCAGACTAGTGGCTGAAATTACACGCCTGGGTTATTCCGTTTCCGAAATCGTTTGGAAATTCAATACTCTGAGATCAAATGGCTCTGAGCACTATGGGACTTAACATCTATGGTCATCAGTCCCCTATAACTAACCTAAGGGCATCACACAACACTCTGAGATCCATAGTGTCAAGAGTGTGCCGAGAATACTGAATTTCACGTATCACCTCTCACCACGGACAATGCAGTGGCCGACGACCTAGAGCAGCAGTGTTTGCATAGAGTTGTCATTAAATGAAATAACTGCAGCAAGTACGACGAATTTATCCGTTTTTACAGAGCCGCGAAATTTGGCGTTACGGGGCTATGACAGCAGTCGATGGACGCGAGTGTCTTTGTTAACAGCACGACATCGCCTGCAGCGTCTCTCCTGCGCTCGTGACCATATCAGTTGGATCATAGACTACTGGAGAAACCGTGGCCCGATCAGACGAGTCTGGGTTTCAGTTGGTAAGAGCTGATGGCAGGTTCCGGGTGTAGCGCAGACCTTACGAAGGCATGAACTCAAGTTGTCAACAAGGCACTGTGCAAGCTCCGTAAAGGTGTGGGCTGTGTTTAAATGGAGTGGACTCAGTCCTCTTGTTCAACTGAACCGATCATTTTCTGCAAATGGTTATGTTCGGCTACTTGTAGACCTCTTACAGCTGTTCATAGACTGCCGGCCGGAGTGGCCGAGCGGTTCTAGGCGCTACAGTCTGGATCCGCGCGGCCGCTACGGTCTCAGGTTCGAATCCTACCTCGGGCGTGGATGTGTGTCATACCCTTAGGTTAGTTAGGTTTAAGTAGTTCTAAGTTCTAGGGGACTGATGACCTCAGAAGTTAAGTCCCATAGTGCTCAGAGCCATTTGAACCATATTCATAGACTTCACGTTCCCAAAAAATGATGAAATTTTTATGGATGACAATGCGCGGTGTCACCGGCCGGAAATTGCTCGCGATTGCTTTGAGGAACATTCTAGACAGTTCGAGCGAATTATTTGACTACCCAGTATGTCCGACATAAATCCCATGGAACATTTATGGGACATAGTCGAGAGGTCAGTACGCACGCAAAATCCTGCACCGGCAATACTTTCTCAATTATGGACGGCTTTAGAGGCAGTATGGCTCAGTATCTCTGCAGGGAACTTCCAACGACTTAATGAGTTCATGTCACGTCGAGATGCAGGGCGAAAGGAGGTGTCTCACGACTTTTGTCACTTCAGTGTTCATCATCTGCATAATTGTTCACAACGTTTATTACTGTGTAAAGCATAAACAATACTTTATTCTCTTATGAAGAGCATCTACATTATACACAATATGTGATTAGTAAACATTTTGGTATAAATTCCTAATGAGGTTAAGCTGCAGTTCCAAGAAGTGCATCCATTCATTGAGCGAAGCCGCCCCGGAGTAGCCGAGCGGTCTCAGGCGCTGCAGTCGTGGACTGTGCGGCTGAACCCGGCGGAGGTTCGAGTCCTCCCTCGGGCATGGGTGTATGTGTTTGTCCTTAGGATAATTTAGGTTAAGTAGTGTGTAAGCTTAGGGACTGATGACCTTAGCAGTAAAGTCCCATAAGATTTCACACGCATTTGAACAAAAAAAATGAACACTGAGCGACGAATAGGGGGGTGTTGCGGCTGTGGTACCAATTGGCAGGACGTCGGGCCCGCAATTCGACTCGCAGAGACCCTAGTTGAGCTGCACTTGACTCCCTATTTCGCTCTGCTAGCGTCCTCTAAATGCTCTACGGACGAAAGGATACTGAGTGAACTTCTAGATCCGCCCCTGTGACCGGCACAGCAAAACAGTGCGCCACAAACGGCGCTGTGCGTCTTTACTTCACCTTCTGTAGGCCGGAACAGAAGCACAGTGTGGTCCCACTGCAATGCCTGCCTTGCGGACGAACCAGCTGTCGCTGCTGTACCGCCTCGTGCTTTAGTGACCTGTGTATAAAATGCCCATCATGAAGATGCAAAGAAATGGCAACGCTTGGTCACCGAGAATGTTGACATAAATATCCTGGTCCGTGTTAACACTAATGTCAATGAGTCGACTCGTCATAGTATTACAACCACACCAAAAACATCACAGAACCACATCCGGCCTAAACTTGGCACTCCACGTACTCGTGTTAAACGCCTCATTCAGGGACCATTGCCCTCGACACTGCGTCATTTGAAAAGAACCAGAATTGCGACTCGATTGCCCACACTACAGACCTACAGCCAGCTGATGTCCAGTTTCTGTATTTTTGGCCCCTTTATGTGCTGGTGTGTGGAATGGATTTTTGCGAGGCAATCGATTGCAGATGTCAATGCATGCAATTCTCAGCTTAATGTCCGCTGGGAAACGAACAGCAGAAATTCCTGTCGTGTTTGAAACTGTTTGTTGTTAACAGGGCGCTTCAGTTGTCTCCGGTCCCTGTTGATTAGTATCTTTTTACAACCACTGTTCTAACGCCATGTTACATGGTTACGAATGTTACAACATTCATTGTCGACACGTTGGACAATGTGTGTTGGTATGCCTACAAGTGGGTATATTTCATTAACAGTGTTGTCATTACAACTTCCTAACGGGATAGATCGCTTATTCAGTGATCTGATGGGAACCGGTGTTACCACTGCTGCAAAACAATTATGCTCTTTTTCTAAGGGGTTCACTAGCATTTCGTCCTGTGAGCTTGCAGGGCTTAACTTCATGCGATCATGAGAGAAGAAAAGCGAGGTAGCCCTATTTCTGACAATATTGAGCTGATTCTAAACTCTTCATTGTATTGATATTAATATCATATAGATCAAACCTCATTTGCCCACTTGAGAAAATATTCTAGATGCTGTCTCTGGGAGGTACTGATACTTCTTTTGATGTAAGGAGGTCTTTCCTCAGTCGGCGTCTGCGTCTTTACCTACTGCCACGTTCTTTCATGAGATTTGGTTGTAACTGACGATTCAGCGGTAATATTGTATCCGGTCATCTGTAGCCGCCTGTTCTTAGTATCACTGCCTGTATCATCACGTAGGAGCAGATTTAGATCTTTGCTTGAATGCTGATTTCTTAATACATTTAGTACTTCGCGCACCTCACTATGGTTTAGATGTCGTATAGGTTCTTCATTACGAGGAGAGCCTCTTTCCTCTCACTATTTACGCTCCCATCGTCGCACTGAATGCTATGGGATCCTGATATCATCGTATTTGTGCTGCAGTTCCTGCTTGATTTATATAAATGCGCCAGCTACGAGCCGTGCCAAGTGATGAAACGTATCATATCCCAAAATGGTTGCGAATACCTGATTCTACAAAAGTCTATTACGTTTGGTAAGAACGTATTCCCTTCAACCAGTATTCCCCTATTCCTGTATCTCTTGTCACACCTTACCGATTTTCTCATATCCTAAATTCTGCATATTGATTTAGGAATTATTGCTTCCAATCAAATTGTTATTTTCTTACATGAGATGTACGTTGTTACACGCTTCCACAATTTCAACTACAAATAACATATATGACAAAAAAGTAAACCTTAAGTCACTTGGCACCGGTTAATCTCCAGAATCTTGGTAATATTTGGCATAGTTGCCAGGAGTACAGGCAAGTAACTATAAAATGGTATTTACACACAGTGTCAACTACAAACTGGATGTTTGACTTCGGAAACCAGTCGTCTGTTAAATTTTACTGTACGAGTGAACTGTGTACCACATACTCCTGCAAACCTTCCACTTTTCCCCTCAAAAATTCACTTTTAGATGTGTAGATTTGGTCGAGGGTAGGTTTGGGTGTTGTAAGATCTGCAGCCATTTCGTCTCGGCTTCCCTGCCCTTCTTGTTTATTTCATTCCTCAGCGACTTGTATTTCTGTATTCCTGAGTTTCCCGGAACATTTTTGTACTTTCTCCTTTCATCAGACAACGGAAGTATTTCTTCTGTTACCCACGGTTTCTTCGCAGTTACCTTCTTTGTACCTACATTTTCCTTCCAAAGTTCGGTGATGGCCTTTTTTAGAGATGTCCTACTGAGCTATTCCTTATTGCTGTATCTATAGCCTTCCAGAACTTCAAGTGTATCTCGTCATTCCTTAGTACTTCCGTATTCCACTTCTTTGCTTACTGATTCTTCCTGACTAATGTCTTAAACTCCAGCCTACTCTTCATCACTACTATATTATGATCTCAGTCTATATCTGTTTCTGGGTACGCCTTACAATCCAGTATCTAATTTGGCATCTCTGTTTGACCATGATGTGATCTAACTGAATTCTACCCGTATCTTCCGGCCTTTTCCAAATGTACCTCCTCCTCTTGTGATTCTTGAACAGGGTATTCGCTGTTGGTTCAAATGGCTCTGAGCACTATGGGACTTAACAGCAGAGGTCATCAGTCCCCTAGAACTTAGACATACTTAAACCTAACTAACCTAAGGACATCACACACATCCATGCCCGAGGCAGGATTTGAACCTGCGACCGTAGCACTCGCGCGGTTCCGGACTGAAGCGCCTAGAACCGCTGGGCTAGCGCGGCCGGCTATTCGCTATTACTAGCTGATTGAGTCCTGTTAGGACTCAGGCTTTCTCCTTTCTCATTCCTTGTCCCAAACCCATATTCTCCTGTAACTTTTTCTTCTACTCCTTCCCCTGCAACTGCATTCCAGTCCCCAATGACTTTTAGATTTTCATCCCCCTTTACATACTGTATTACCCTTTCAATATACTCATACACTTTCTCTATCTCTTCATCTTCAGCTCGTGACGTTGGCGTGTATACCTGAACTATAGTTGTCGGTGTTGGCTTGCTGTCGATTCTGATAAGAAGAACCCTGTCACTGAACTGGTCACAGTAACACACTCTCTGCCCTACCTTCCTATTCATAACGAATCCTATTCCTGTTCTACCATTTTCTGATGCTGTTGATATTACACTACTGATCAGAAATCCTCGTCTTCTTTCCACTTCACTTCGGGCCGCATGGTGGGTGAAAGTCAGGTTGGTATCCCACTACTGTCTGAGGCGTCTCCAGACACGTCTTCGCTGATCATCGAGGCTCCATTCGAAGCGGGACTCATCATGGAAGACAATTTACTCCACGTAATGAAATTCCAGGCCGAAGAAGTGTCTAGAGATGCCACGGAGAGTGGTGGAATACCAACCCGACTGTCGCCCGCCATACGGGCCAAGAACCAGGAGTGGTGGTCTGGGGTGCCATTTCATTTCATACTAGGACTCCTGTGCTTGTCATTTGCGGCGACCTTACAGTACAGTGGTGCGTCTACCATATCCTAGGGTTACATTACGGAGAATAATACCCGCAAGTACACGGCGAGAGTTTCTACTACTTGTCTTCATACTGGCCAAAGCTTACCTTGGCCAACAAGTTCACCAGATCCCCCGCCAATTGAGAACGCATATACCATTATGGGCAGAGCCCTTCAATCTCAGGATTTTGACGATCTAACACGTCAATCGGGCAGAATTTTCCACTATATCCCTCCGGAGGGCAGCCACCAACTCTGTAACCAGTGATAAAAGCCGAATAATTGCTTGCACTGCAGACACCTCTGGCCCTTATGTGTAACTGACTTTCTCAATTTGTGAAACTCTTTCTCTTGAACAAATCATCCAATTTTTCTGAAGTTATAATTATTTGTCTGTCTGCATAAGTGCATCACATCTACTGATTTGCGTCCCACTCGGATAATTCCATCGTGGTGTGTCTTCTTTTTTCTTGTCTTAGAGTGTATTATTGGGCCCGCCTTGAGTATCAGGAAGAGCACATCAACAACAATGAACTGCCATGCGAAACTGAGCCGAAAGTGAAAGTCAACAAACAGTCTGACGGTAATCACAGGTTCCAGTGGTCAACGTACTGCAGCATACAGCTACCAATCGTCAGTATTGAGCCTTGAGAGGGGAGACCAGGGGTAAACGTATTTCTTTTAGTCATCAGTCCTCGGACTGATTTCATGAGGCCCGCAACGAATTATTCCTCTACTGTGCCAACCTTTTCATCTCAAAGTAGAACTTTAACCTACGTCTACAATAAGAAACTTCCTGGCAGATTAAAACTGTGTGCCGGACCGAGACTCGAACACGCGACGTGTGAGGAAGCTGTGAGGACGGGGCGTGAGTCGTGCTTCGGTAGCTCAGTTGGTAGAGCACTTGCCCGCGAAAGTCAAAGGTCCCGAGTTCGAGTCTCGGTCCGGCACACAGTTTTAATCTGCCAGGAAGTTTCATATCAGCGCACACTTCGCTGCAGAGTGAAAATCTCATTCTGGAAACATGCCCCAGACTGTGGCTAAGCCATGTCTCTGCAATATCCTTTCTTTCAGGGATGCTAGTTTTGCAAGGTTTACAGGAGAGCTTCTGTAAAATTTGGAAGGTAGAAGACGAGGTACTGGCAGAAGTGAAGCTGTGAGGACGGGACGTGAGTCGTGCTTGGGTAGCTCAGATAGTAGAGCACTTGCCAGCGAAAGGCAAAGGTCCCGAGTTCGAATCTCGGTCTGGCTCACAGTTTTAATCTGTAAGGAAGTTTCATGTCAGCGCACACTCCGCTGCAGAGTGAAAATCTCATTCTACGCCTACAATACCTCGCTAGATGTATTCCAACCTCTTTCCTCCCCTACAACTTTTACCCTCTACAGCCTCCTCTTTTGCTACGGGGGTTATTCCCTAATGTCTTAGTAAATGTCTTATCATAATGTCACTTCTTCTTATCAGTGTTCTCCATATATTGCTTTCCTCGCCGATTCTGGAGAGAATCTCCTCATTCTTTGTTGTATCAGTCCATTTAATTTTCAGCATTCTTTTGTAGTACCACATCTCGGATGCTTCAGTTTCGGTTTTCTCACAGTTCATGTTTCACTACAATACAATGCTGGTCTCCAAACGTACGTTCTGAGAAATTTCTTCCTCAAATTAAGGCTATGTTTGATACTAGTAGCCATCTCTTGGCCAGAATGCTCTTTTTGCCAATGCTAGTACGCATTTTACGGCCCCCTTCCTCCGTCCATCATGCTTTATTTTGCTGCCTAGATAGCAGAATTCCTTAACTTCGTCTGCTTCGTGATCCCCAATGCTGATGTTAAGTTTCTCGCCGTTCTCATTTCTGCTACTTCTCATCACTTTCATCTTTCTTCGATTTACTCTCAATCCATATTCTGAACTCATTAAACTGTTCATTCAGTTTAACACACAGTATAATTCTTTTTCACTTTCACTGAGGATAGCAATTTCAGCATTTCGTTCTTGATTTTCCATTGCTCCCTCTTGGTTCTTGTACACCTATGCTACTATATACAGACAAGTTGTAGTTTAACGTTGTTACCAAAAGTCTTGAAAAGTTATTAACCGGTTCACTCCAAAATTTTACGCAGTACTCTATTAAAGGTTTGAACGGACATACATATTTTTTAATATACATGGTATATAAGTACGTATATATTGTATAAAGGGGAAAGGTTGTTAGCGAAACTCTCGAAAAATTCTTCAACGAATTATTTCAAATTTTCACACAATATTTCGGTAAACAGACAGATATGTGCCACGCATTTTCTTAAAAAAATGGATTTGGGCGTATGGCATCGTTGACCAGGAGGCCCCTATTCGGGGAAGTTCGGCCGCCAAGGGCAAGTCTTATTCACTCGACGCCACATTGGGCGACTTGGGCGCCGGTGATGAGGATGAAATGGTGATGAGGACAACACAACACCCAGTCCCCGGGCGGAGAAAATCTCCAACCCGGCCGAGAATCGAACCCGTGCCCGCTTGCATGGGAGGCGAGCACGTTACCACCCAGATAAGCAGGCGGATACACACCTTCTTAATCTATATGACATACAAATATATAGATGTGACATAAAACAGAAACTTTGCTATCAAATATCTCGAAAAGTTCTTGAACGATTTTCTTCTTATTTTTTTGCAGTACTCTGATAAATCTTGAGACGCACATAGGCCACATGTATTTTTAATATATGTGTTAGATAAGGATATATGGAATATATAAATGAGAAAATCTGGAAAAGTTCTTCACTGATTTACTTCAAATTTTTATATTATACTCCAATAAACGTAGGGACAAACACAGTGTGCATATTTTACTATATTATTATTATTATTATTGTTATTGTTATTCTGGATTATTCCCCTTTAGAGGAGTTTGTGAATTTGAGCCAATCACAGCGTCACTTCCTTTCCTTTTTCTTTCTTCTCAAAATCTCTTAATTAATTCATTGTGTTTTCTTCCTCTCGTCTGTCTAGTTTTTTCCCGTTGTTTCTCCCACTGAGACCTGTTCAAGTTTCTGGTTTTTCATTTTACTTCTGAACTGTTTTCTGTTCTGAATTACTTCTTCTGAAATTTTCAGTTGTTGCAGGTCTTCTTGCGTTTCTTTTATATAATTGGTCTTCAATTTGGTTGCATTAACGATGTAAAAATTTTCTTTGTGAGCCTGTTTTCGTACATCTTACATAGGTGTCCATAGAAGTACAGACGTTATTTTCCTAAATTTATCTGTGATGCTGTCTGTGTGTTCGTGGAGTTCTTTTGTATAACCGTAATTTTGTCTCAGAGAACAGCACCGTAGGTTTTACTAAGAATTTTTCGATCTTGTTTCCCTATGTCACGAATTTCTGTCAGTCCTATAATAACTGTAGTTTCTGCCGCATACATTGCTCGTGGTGAAACATCCGTGTTGTGGTGCCGTAGTTTTGCGTTATGAGATATTTCTCTTTTGTTATACTGTTTCCTTGTCAGTCTGTACACCTTTTACTATTTGAATATTCTTTCTGTGTTGGAGAATGTGTTTTTTAATTATTGCAGTCAGAGCCCTTGCACCAAAATAAGAAAAAATGTCCAGCAAACATAGGCTCTAAAATACATATCTTAAAGAGATACGAGCACTTGTTAAGTAGAAGAGATGTTCTTCAAAAAAGCGAAGACGAACGAGTTCTCATATCTCTTAAAGCATGCCTTCTTCTTTGTCTTAGAATTTCGAACTTCTTGCACCATGTTACGTGGTCGAACGCTTTTTCCAGTTTGACACGTCCTATGAACATGTGCTG
Organism: Schistocerca americana; assembly: GCF_021461395.2. Taxonomy (NCBI): domain Eukaryota; kingdom Metazoa; phylum Arthropoda; class Insecta; order Orthoptera; family Acrididae; genus Schistocerca; species Schistocerca americana. The sequence continues at coordinate 756,845,567 of NC_060121.1, read as the reverse complement.
ATTTTTCTTTAGTCTTGCTTCCGTTATCAACAGCGACGTCGGAACTGCCTCTCTGTGTCTTTGCCTTTCGTAAAGACGCACTGGTCTTCACTTAACAGATCCTTAATTTTCTCTTACATTCTTCTGCATACGAGTACTATTCTTGGCAGCAACTTCGATGCATGAGCTACTAAGTTGATAGTGTGATTTAATTCTCGCTCTTGTTGGTTCTTGCTATCTCCAAAATTGTGTAGATGATCTTTTTCCGAAAGTCTGATTGTGTATCGCCAGTGTCATACATTCTACACACCAACGTGAATAGTCGTTTTGCTCCCACATTCCCCAATTATGTTAGAAATTCTGGTGGGATGTTATCTGTCCCTTCCGCCTTATTTGATTTTAAGTCGTCCAAGACTCTTAAATTCTGATTCTGGTGCTGCATCTCGCATCTCTTCCCTCTTTCTATCACGTCATCAGGTAATTCCTCCCCCTCATAGAGACCTCCAATGTACTGTTTTCCAGCTATCCGCTCTCCTCTATGTTTAACAGTGGAATTCCCATTGCAAACTTAACATTACCACCCTTGCTTTGACTTTTGTATATGCTGATTCAGTCCCTCCGACAATCATTTCTTTTTCGCTTTCTTCACATATTTCACGTAACCGTTTCGCCTCAGTTTCCCTGCACTTCCTATTTATTTCGTTACAAAGTGACTTGTATTTCTGTATTCTTGAATTTCCGTTAACATTTTTGCACTACCTTCTTTCGTCAATGAACAGAAATTTAATTAAAGTAAAATTCGCACCTTACGAGTCATGGCGTAAGGATTTTCTTGTCGACATACGTAACCGTGGGAACAGTCATAGTTTTTCAAATCCTTTACTCGTATTCTGCATGATCAGCGTTCAGATTCAGATTAATCTATTTCAGGTTCAATGTGAATTTACAGAAACACTCAGGGCACCTGCCTAGGTGGCTTCTCATTTCCCGATATCAGATAAGCGAAGAAGGTTGTTCATGCCTAATGATTTCGTCATTTACAAGAAGCTGCACACGTGAATATGTACATTTTCAGTACGAAAGAGGAAAACATAGTATGTAAAATTTAAAAGAAGAGGCACCTAAACACACAAAAATAAAGTACAGTGCTCGTAATACATACCCGAGTAGCAAGTGTTCATAACCAGACGTGACGTATAGAAGATATTAAACCGTAAAATATGGTAGCAGCCTACTCATAACGTGTGAAGTAATAGAGCTGTCACTGAAACAATTTAATATATCACAGACAAAAAGTAAAAATTAATTAATTAAACGAAGAATTAAAGTAAGAGACAGAAAACAGAAAATAGGGCAGAGCCACGACAAGCAGGTGGAACCGCTTCTTTACGCCATGGCGTAATACCGTTGATGACGGCATTTTTATCAGGCTTGCTGTTCGTTGAATTACGTGACGGGTGCGGAACACGGCTCTCGTGGTGCTGATTATCGGGCACAGCTAGCTTGGAAGCTGTTGCCGAAGCTATTAGCAAGTTGCACCTCATCAATTATCGCTAGCTCTCCCGTAAATACGGTGTTCGAGAGCTGTTCGTTAGCAAAATAGGGAACCAGAGAGCGAAGCGGAGTGAGGAAATAATATTATGCGTACTGTTTTAATAACACATTTTTCTGAAAATTATTTTGGAATCGGATTTTGGTCGTGTAATAGACTCTTCCAACTTCATTCTAATATTACATTGATTTCATCATCAGAATAAATTATCTGGTTTCAGCACATAGCAGCTCACAATTTTTTTTCCGGTGTGTTGTTTCCCAGACCAATTGAAAACGCAATGGTATGCAAAGTTAAACGAGCTATAATTGGAAAAATTGTTGAATAGTAATGACGGAGCTCCACTGGTCTGGTAATGACACTGTAAGTGTTACATAAACACTTGTTTTATCCCTCCTGTGTGTCTAAGCACAAGAAATTCTTGTTGTAGAATCCGTTCGCTATACTGAAACGTTTACACACTACTTGAGAACAAAATTAAAGCAGCAAGAAGAGGAAGAGGAAACTGAATTAAACTTCACAGGTTGCGATTGTATGTGATGTTATTTAACTGATTACAAAATCGAACCAAGTTTACAAACAACTTGGCAATTTGATATTGCACCCCTTCTCGCCTTGATGTATGCACTGATTCGGTTGGGAAGGGAATCATAAACCTGTTGTGTCCTCTCCTGAGAGAAGCTGGCCCACAAATGTTGTAACTGATCATTTATATCCTGGACACCGAGACTGGGATGGAATTGATGCCCGATCCGCTCCCACGTGTGTTTACCGGGGCCAGACGGGAACCTTGCTGGCCACAGGAGTATCTCAACATCACGCAGACAGTTCACAGAGAGAAGTGCCACATGTGAACGAGCATTTTCCTGCTGAAAAAAGACACCACGGTACTATCTAACGAGAGGTAACACTTAAGGACGTGCCGTTGTGCCGCCATAGTTCCCCAATCACTACCAGACGTCACCTGAAGTCATACCCGATGAGTCCCACACCATGGCATCAAGGGTAATGTCGCAGTCTCTCTCCAAAACTTTAGAAGAACGGAACCTCCCCTCCATATCGCAGCCATATTCGCTGCTGACGGTCATCTGAGGTAGCGCAGAACCGTGATTCATCGTTGAACATAATGTGTCGCCACGCACCAGCAGTCCATGCTTACTGGTTACGGTACCACTTCAGACGCAGCCGTTTGCGTTGTGTTGTTAAACGGCGGTCTACGCATGGGACGGTAATACCCCAGTCCGTCTGCTACTAGTCTTCTGTAAATAGTGTGGGATGGAACATGTAACGCCGGAAATGCATATCCTCCTATTTCCATCTATTGTACTATTATTTTTTTTCCTTGTTTTGTTACCTCAAGATATGACATTTCTGTCTCTTTATATATTGTAATTGTTTTACTGTTTGTATATATATATTTATGCACTCATGTCGATGTATAATTGGTTTGTTTCGTAAATATTATTTGTATTTTTACGCTGATCTTGCCTAGGGAAAACTGCTATCGAACGATTACATCGATGGGTCGTGTGAAGAATCAAAGTGTGTAGGATCTTTGGTAGTGTTAACTCTGCCGCGTGGAGCGCGGGCTGAGCAGTGGGAGTCTGGCTGGAGTAGCGAGTGGAGCAGGTGTGTTGTGTGACGCTCCCGCGAGTTGCCGCGCTTTCGGGGTTTGGCAGCATGTAATTGCGCTCGACTCGCGATGATAGTTTCTGACATGGTGTCGCGGACGGGAAGCATTAGCTGGCGCACATCAAGAGCCCGTTTCGCCTGGTGACCGTGTCGAGAAGAAGGCGCGCCAACATCCAGCTTCTGCAACAGCGACGGCCGACAATGAGTGACTGTCGCCACCTCCTCGATCGACGGCTTCAAACCTTCAATCAACCAACAAGGAAGACTAAAAGCACGTAAAGTTTCAGAACTGTATGGCAGACCTCAGCTTTTCAAATTGTTCCATTTGTCTCGCAAAATTACAGCAACTTAGCATGAACCTTTGTTGCTCATTGTCCCAATTTCATTGCCAAGCAGGGTCCCTTCCTTTTCCGAAATGAACCCGAGTGTCGTTGAAATTCAAACGCCAGCATAATTCCATTTCACTGCTTTAATTTCAAAGTTCAGTTAAAGTCTCAGAGCTGGCTACAATATTCAGATTACACAAGCACGAATTAAGAGTGCGAGCTTTGTTACCGTATTTTAGCTTACCTGTGACTGCAGCTCAGCTTGGTACGTACTACATTTTACTATTGTTAATTGTTCAGAATCATTTAATTCAAGATCAAAGTTAAATCTCTTATTTCTAAATTGCGTAGATTCAAGTAGCTTTTGAAACGATTGTTGAGGTAGTCCAAGACTAACTGTATTTTACTGAATTTCGATGTGCTTCAGAAAGAAAGCTCACTATTAACTTCAGTCACTAAATTAACTTTAGATTTTCCGGTTTTATTAATTCTTTTGCTAAATTAAGTCAGGGTGTAGCGAAATTTATTACTTCTGACAAACTTTCAGTTTTCACACTACACGTGTCAACCTTCAGTTGCCACGCTTCTAGTGCTAATTATATGTGTAATAATCTTTCTTTTTCAGTTACTATAGTAATTGTCCTTAGGACTGGCGACCGTGATTTCCCCAAATCTCAAATACCTAATTACCGCTAGTTAATTGTTAATGTAACGGCTGCACATTTACTTTCTTTATTAACTTTACCCCTTTTCAAAATTAATTTCCACCAGTTTCATTAGCACATTTCCTTTCAGTAGATGTAACCCTTTCCTCCCTCTTTACCGACAGGTTAACTTCGGTGACGATTGCTTTTCCAAAACTCCCATTAGGTACACGCGGTTTCATTTTTCACTGCCATTAAGGTCGGTAAGTGAGGGGGAGGTTACACGTGGCGACCTGGTGACAGGACAATCTTCAGTTTTGAGGTTGTTCTGGACACGAATTTTGTATGGTGCAAATCTCGTAGCAAAGTACTGGTTACGTAGAGGCCGTTACGTCAGCGAGAATAAGTAGTGGGAGTAATCCTAATTATATTTGAGATTTGGCAGTTATATTGAAAATTATTAAAATGAGTGAAGGCAACAATTGCCAAAATTTGGTAGACTTGGATACGGAACAATCGGTCGAACAGTGGGAAACGCGCACCGCGGTACCCATTGTTCAGGGGCAGGCGGCTAGCATGAAAGACGCGACCGCCGAAACGCAACAAAGAGCAGAAATGGAATTCCAAACTTTAGAAAATGTTTCGGAATCAGAAGTGAAAATCAAATCTGTACCCCTTGATGATGAATACGGGGGAACATATATAGAGGAACCAGCTACGGAAGTAAAACCGGTAGTCTCCGGGAATTTAACTGATTTATTGAATGTTTTGATTAATGAAATCAAGAGTCAATCGGCAGAAATTATAGCTCTGTCTGCCAAGCAAGAAGCTCAGTCTGAAAAAATTGAACGAAAGCTAGACAGTCAGAACAAAGCTATTAATGTTGTTAACGACAATGTTGGAGTTGTTAATACAAAAGTTGATAAAATCAAAGAAGATATTGTTGTAATTAATACCGAAATCGGTAATCTTAAACAGGAAATGATAGGCGTTCAGGCGGAAATTGCGAGCATAAATACTCGTTTTGATTCCGAAATTAGCAAAAAAAAATGGTTCAAATGGCTCTGAGCACTATGGGACTCAACTGCTGTGGTCATAAGTCCCCTAGAACTTAGAACTACTTAAACCTAACTAACCTAAGGACAGCACACAACACCCAGCCATCACGAGGCAGAGAAAATCCCTGACCCCGCCGGGAATCGAACCCGGGAACCCGGGCGTGGGAAGCGAGAACGCTACCGAAATTAGCAGAATCGAGAAAAGTGTAGGAGACGCAGTTGCTCCGATCATCGAGAATAAGGTGACGGAACAAATTCAATTAGTGAGAAAAGAGGATCAACAGAAGGTGGAAACTTTAAAGGCTTTAGTATCCGAAGTAGATACCAAAGTGACGAAGCAGGCTAACACCTGCGAAGAGAAAAAGAGGGAAGTGGAAACGCTTGCGACAACCACTTGCCAAGTAATTAAGAGAGTGTCGGAATTAGAAAAGAAACTTGATGAAAAACAGAGCTATGTGCCAATCTGTGCACATAGTTCGGAGTTGTTGACGAAAGAGGAGCGGTTCGACCCCTTGAAAAAAGGCGGTATACACCCGACGGATTTCATTAAAAATTGTGAAAGAGTTTTACCCAGATCATGGACTAATGAGAGAAAAATTAATGCGGTTATTGATGTGTTGGCTGGTGATGCCAAGCGTTGGGGTTTAAACCTCAACATTACGAACATGACTTTTGACGAGTTTAAAAATTTGTTTCTGGCTGAATACTGGTCAGAGCAAAAACAGCAAAGTGTCTGGCGCGAATTTGTCGTATCGAGGCCTTTCGATGCGAATTCGCGCGGCTCGATGAGGGAGTTTTGTGAGGGCTGGATCCGCAAGTTGGAATACTTGCGTGATCGCCGCACGGCATCCGAAATAGTCTGGGAACTCTACAAGAAGCTTCCAGATGATACAAAACGCTACGTAGGAAGCAATTACAGGACAATCAATGATTTCCTGGAAAGAGTTGAGGACGAGGACAATTGGCGCAATAATCGCGACAATGGTAGAGGCCGTGGTAACAACAACGGGTACCACAGCAACCACAACAACGATAACCATGGGAATAATGCATACCGCAGCAATAACAATAATGGTTCGGACCGTAATAACAATCGGTACAATGCAAATAATAACCGGAATGACGGAAACCAGTATCATACTAGCGTGATACGGGCTGCGCAGAATAGTAATAACGCCAGAGGGTGTGACCAGCCGCCTCAGCAGTATCCGGGGAGCGTATCTGCTGGGACGAGACAGGGAAACCATTAGCCGCGCCGGTGAGGGGCCGACCGGGCGTGGAGAAATTTTGGCGGCCCAATAACAGGAGAAAACCCAGGTGTCGTCGTTATGAAAATTCCGTATGGAATAATCAACGGCGGGAGAGTGTGCCAGTGTTAGGGGAAAGGAGTGCGCCCACAAGTAGTAAATCAGCTGTATACATGGCAGCAGAAAATACATTCACTGTCAGTGAGAACAATTTAAGTAGTGTTCCGGAAATCGATTATAAAGTGGCAGCTGTAATACCCACAGCGGAACTGGAGATTGAGTTTAAGAATGATTCGCAAGTGTTGAAAGAAGATCAGATGTCGGATAAAACGTCCGTCATCGAGCGAGGGGATGCAGAGAGGGATGAGGTCTGGTTAAGGCAGTTCGGTCGCTTATACGACGAACTAAGAGATTATAGGGGCCTGTACGGGAGAAGTGTTTATGGGGAGCGCGGGCAGGATTTGCCGCGTTTCGTCCCGCAGGAAGATAGTATTTGTGAAGTGATGGAAAGTTCTGGCCCTAACCGGCAGACTTTACCAGAAATAGTTGATGTTAAGGGGGAGCACGAGCAAGATGCGTCGTGTTTCGTCCCGCAGGAGTTGAATGTTGAAGTAGTAACGGAAAGTTCTGGCCCTAACCGGCAGACTTTACCGAAAGTTGTAGTGGTAGAAGTAGCCGACCCATCCGACGCGAACATCCAGTTTAAACATTGCGAGAGTATTAAGGAGAAAGATTATGAAAATTTTAGTGGTAGCCGGACACGATTGGTAGAGAAGCACGTAGATTACAGCGTGTATGAGGTTAGAGCTGACGTTATACGGTCAGACGGTAGCAGTGTGGGTTGCGCAGATCCAGAGGAAGTAATTTCAGATGCTACTTGGCACATTCTTCCAGGTAGATTGGCAGATGAGATCAATCTGACCAAAGAGGAATCAACGCAGGTGACAATTAGTGAAGTGATAGCAAAGCAACACTCACTAGTTGACGAGTTACAGGAAAAGGTTTCGGTATTGGAGGCGAAGCTACAGACTAAGCCTCAGGACAAACGTGTTGAAATTAAAACTGTATGTGAACAGAGGCTGAAAAAGCCGCCAGATAAACCGGATTTAGGATCAAAGCCGGATGGTTTTTTCTGGAATGACCTGGATATAGACGAGGATTTACTGTGGGAAAATAAAGAAACAGTCGAGGACAAGTTGTTGACGGGTAGTAGTGTCTGTTAATATGCACGACCTATAACTAAACGTGTTGATTGACACCGGTGCAGAATTGAGTGCTGTATCTGGGAAAATATTTGAGTTACTGAAAGACAGACCTGGCATCGTAGTTATGCCAGTAACAGGAGTGAAAATTATCGGTGCTACTGGGAAGGCCAGTAAACCGGTCACAAAACAGATTTTTGTCAACTTCGAGATATGTGGGGCACGATTTGAACAAGAGTTTGTCGTCGTGCCAGACTTAACTACGGAAGTAATTATCGGGTTAGATTGGCTATTAAAGTACCGTGCAGTGATTAACTGCGAAAGCAAAACTTTGACATGTATGTCACTAGATAAAACAATGGTAGTTGGTTTTGACGAGGCAGGAGACGGTGTGCATAGGCAATACCAGCCTATACACATTGTTAACTGGCCGGATGACATTGACGTAGGAATGAGTTTGAACTGCCATAACATGAGGAATTTCGGCATTGACAAAAGTGTAGAAAGTGAATTGGAAGAGATAATCAAATTCCCTCCACGGATTAACATTAGTATTGGTGTGAAAAAAGATCGTTTGCGAGAAGTAATGAAGCTAAAAGCCGATGCTCGCATACGTCGTCATGACGCTAAAGCGCGTTTTGCTAAGTTTGCAATCGGAGACTTAGTACTTGTAAAAGCTCATGAGAAATCGAGCGAGATAGACCATGAAATCTCTAAATTTAAGTTTGTTTATAATGGACCATATAAAGTCATTGGTATACCTCACACAAATGCTTACGGAATATTGTAGACTTGAAATTGTACCAACCAAGGATTGATTAGTACCACAGATAGGGTAATTTGCACAGTATGTAGATATAGAGTGTAAGATTTAAGGATGTGCCATGTGGCGATGCTTTTGCCTGACCTAGAGGTCATTAAAGAAGTTGTAATTAATAAGTAATTTATGTTGATTAAATGATTTAAGAGTTACTGAATATTAATCAATTTAAAAATCCAAGCTGCTAGTTTAAGTTTTCAGCTGAGTCACAGTAGATTAAGGAATGTAAATATGATTTTGTAAATAGCTGTAAGATTTCATAAATATGTGATTTACTAGTCATTGCCGATGTACTTAGACGCTGTTTTAAGTTTCAGGCTAGTACATGCGTGTGATGATGGACAGTGTTGAGTTATCCACTGTGATAGTATTAAGGGACTCCTTGAGATTACTCGGGAGTGAGTTTTTCCTAAAGAATTCAGTGAAACGGACGTTCTGGAAACGCCGTCATAAGGGCGAGTGAGATCAAGCGTGCCGCACACGCGGGCGCAACAATACTGGCGAGGCGAGCCGCTGTCGGCTCTTGTGCCGCTGTTGGCTCTTGTGCCGCTGTCGGCATCCTTTGTACTCGCGAGTACGGAATGTGGAGTTGCTTTTCTTCCCGGACAGCTGATGTGAAAGGATTCTGCTGTCAATATTTATGTTTTATTTTATCTGCTGTATATTATTTCCTTGTTTAGCGTTAATTGGACATGACGAGAATATTAATTATGAAAAGGTTACATAAATATGTGTATTCTATGTAATTAATTATTAGTTTGCGTATTTTAATATACCTGTTCTTTATGACCATGTACTCTGATCAATTTTGCAAATAGTATTCCATTTCTTATAGTGTTACGAATTTTAATGATTTTGGAATAGCTAAACCGTTTTCTATGTTTTCTATGAATTTTGATATGTTGTCAACCTGTTTTATTTTGTGCAAGATGACAGAGTGGAATAAGATTAGGAGTTTCTCCACTCAATTATTATTGTCTACAAATTGGTTTATGGTTAATTAGACGAATGCTAAATTTTTTTGATGTTTTGAGCATATGCATTTCCGCTGTTTCTTTTTTGGGACATTTTCTGAGTCTGTTTACGTTACACGAACATCCTCAGACAATGTGGGGCACGTGTAACGCCGGAAATGCATATCCTCCTATTTCCATCTATTGTACTATTATTTTTTTTCCTTGTTTTGTTACCTCAAGATATGACATTTCTGTCTCTTTATATATTGTAATTGTTTTACTGTTTGTATATATATATTTATGCACTCATGTCGATGTATAATTGGTTTGTTTCGTAAATATTATTTGTATTTTTACGCTGATCTTGCCTAGGGAAAACTGCTATCGAACGATTACATCGATGGGTCGTGTGAAGAATCAAAGTGTGTAGGATCTTTGGTAGTGTTAACTCTGCCGCGTGGAGCGCGGGCTGAGCAGTGGGAGTCTGGCTGGAGTAGCGAGTGGAGCAGGTGTGTTGTGTGACGCTCCCGCGAGTTGCCGCGCTTTCGGGGTTTGGCAGCATGTAATTGCGCTCGACTCGCGATGATAGTTTCTGACATGGTGTCGCGGACGGGAAGCATTAGCTGGCGCACATCAAGAGCCCGTTTCGCCTGGTGACCGTGTCGAGAAGAAGGCGCGCCAACATCCAGCTTCTGCAACAGCGACGGCCGACAATGAGTGACTGTCGCCACCTCCTCGATCGACGGCTTCAAACCTTCAATCAACCAACAAGGAAGACTAAAAGCACGTAAAGTTTCAGAACTGTATGGCAGACCTCAGCTTTTCAAATTGTTCCATTTGTCTCGCAAAATTACAGCAACTTAGCATGAACCTTTGTTGCTCATTGTCCCAATTTCATTGCCAAGCAGGGTCCCTTCCTTTTCCGAAATGAACCCGAGTGTCGTTGAAATTCAAACGCCAGCATAATTCCATTTCACTGCTTTAATTTCAAAGTTCAGTTAAAGTCTCAGAGCTGGCTACAATATTCAGATTACACAAGCACGAATTAAGAGTGCGAGCTTTGTTACCGTATTTTAGCTTACCTGTGACTGCAGCTCAGCTTGGTACGTACTACATTTTACTATTGTTAATTGTTCAGAATCATTTAATTCAAGATCAAAGTTAAATCTCTTATTTCTAAATTGCGTAGATTCAAGTAGCTTTTGAAACGATTGTTGAGGTAGTCCAAGACTAACTGTATTTTACTGAATTTCGATGTGCTTCAGAAAGAAAGCTCACTATTAACTTCAGTCACTAAATTAACTTTAGATTTTCCGGTTTTATTAATTCTTTTGCTAAATTAAGTCAGGGTGTAGCGAAACTTATTACTTCTGACAAACTTTCAGTTTTCACACTACACGTGTCAACCTTCAGTTGCCACGCTTCTAGTGCTAATTATATGTGTAATAATCTTTCTTTTTCAGTTACTATAGTAATTGTCCTTAGGACTGGCGACCGTGATTTCCCCAAATCTCAAATACCTAATTACCGCTAGTTAATTGTTAATGTAACGGCTGCACATTTACTTTCTTTATTAACTTTACCCCTTTTCAAAATTAATTTCCACCAGTTTCATTAGCACATTTCCTTTCAGTAGATGTAACCCTTTCCTCCCTCTTTACCGACAGGTTAACTTCGGTGACGATTGCTTTTCCAAAACTCCCATTAGGTACACGCGGTTTCATTTTTCACTGCCATTAAGGTCGGTAAGTGAGGGGGAGGTTACAAACAGAATGTTGCAAGGAGTCCATTACTTGTTCTCGGATGGCAGGCGCAGATGTGAAGAGCTCACGATGAGCTTGGATACCATGTGCCGATCCTTCTTTGTGGTGGTCGACCAGAATCTTCCAATGCAGTCCAACGCAGAGCCGGTGTCATATCTAAGTGCCTCCCCCCCCCCCTTCCCCCAAATCTAATTATTGCACGGTTCGATCAGTTGGCCAAATGGAGATCCAGAATGACGTCCCTTTCAAACACTGTCACGCATTGATACAACTGTTTCATGCCAGTAAATGGCATCTCCTTCACAATGATCGCTCAACATCTGATGCTGCTCATGTCTCTGAAATACCTGTCACAGACTTCTGTCGCTCTAATCATTTATATACCCGCCGATGTTGTGTATGTGCGCAAAGATACAGTGATAGCCGACACTGATTTCCAGGTGCTTCACTTTATTGTGAGATAGTGTATACTTCGTGGCTTCAAAAGTAACACACGTCTTTCGCTAGGAATCTGAAGAATAGGAAAGAAACAGAAGCTGCCCAGCATCATAGCATTGGCTCAGTTGCGGCAGGATGTGAGAGGAAATTGAGGGGTGGTTTGGTTTCAGGAACCACACAGACTATTTTTCGGTAAGGCTGTCTCAATAAGAGCTGTGCAGTACTAGCTGGAGAGGGTAACATGAAATAGCGAGTGCGCGAGAGAAATATATATATCCTTGGGCAGTTCAAATGCTCCAAATGGCTCTGAGCACTATGGGACTTAACAATGAGGTCATCAGTCCCCTAGAACTTAGAACTACTTAAACCTAACCTAAGGACATCACAAACATCCATGCCCGAGACAGGATTCTAACCTGCGATCGTAGCGGTTGCGCTGTTCCATACTGAAGCGCCTAGAACCGCTCGGCCACACCGGCCGGCCCTTGGGCAGTACTCTCAGAATGTAGCCAGCCAATGCATCACACCCACGTATCAATATTAATAAATATTAGATCTCCACCAGCTCTCACGTTTATTTAAGGAAATTATTCTGATTTTCTTATTTGGGATGCTAGAAGTTTTTGATGGCATCTCGTGCTTGTTTATTTATTTATTTATTTTTGTTTTGTTGAAGCCTCTTTTCTTTATGCTGCTCTTTCTTTGAGCTGTGGTATGTAGGATGAGGCATATTTATTTATACAGTTTTCTGTTTATTTTACCTTGATCCCATCTCAGTTCACTAAATTAACTCACTTGTTTCCCTTCTTTTATTTTATTCTTCCTTTTAATGGGTTGGTGCATCAGTTCTTAGCCCTTTCCTGTAAGTTTAATAAACACAACAGATACACATAACAGAGACTTTAGTTATCAATAATACACTCCTGGAAATTGAAATAAGAACACCGTGAATTCATTGTCCCAGGAAGGGGAAACTTTATTGACACATTCCTGGGGTCAGATACATCACATGATCACACTGACAGAACCACAGGCACATAGACACAGGCAACAGAGCATGCACAATGTCGGCACTAGTACAGTGTATATCCACCTTTCGCAGCAATGCAGGCTGCTATTCTCCCATGGAGACGATCGTAGAGATGCTGGATGTAGTCCTGTGGAACGGCTTGCCATGCCATTTCCACCTGGCGCCTCAGTTGGACCAGCGTTCGTGCTGGACGTGCAGACCGCGTGAGACGACGCTTCATCCAGTCCCAAACATGCTCAATGGGGGACAGATCCGGAGATCTTGCTGGCCAGGGTACTTGACTTACACCTTCTAGAGCACGTTGGGTGGCACGGGATATATGCGGACGTGCATTGTCCTGTTGGAACAGCAAGTTCCCTAACCGGTCTAGGAATGGTAGAACGATGGGTTCGATGACGGTTTGGATGTACCGTGCACTATTCAGTGTCCCCTCGACGATCACCAGTGGTGCACGGCCAGTGTAGGAGATCGCTCCCCACACCATGATGCCGGGTGTTGGCCCTGTGTGCCTCGGTCGTATGCAGTCCTGATTGTGGCGCTCACCTGCACGGCGCCAAACACGCATACGACCATCATTGGCACCAAGGCAGAAGCGACTCTCACCGCTGAAGACGACACGTCTCCATTCGTCCCTCCATTCACGCCTGTCGCGACACCACTGGAGGCGGGCTGCACGATGTTGGGGCGTGAGCGGAAGACGGCCTAACGGTGTGCGGGACCGTAGCCCAGCTTCATGGAGACGGTTGCGAATGGTCCTCGCCGATACCCCAGGAGCAACAGTGTCCCTAATTTGCTGGGAAGTGGCGGTGCGGTCCCCTACGGCGCTGCGTAGGATCCTACGGTCTTGGCGTGCATCCGTGCGTCGCTGCGGTCCGGTCCCAGGTCGACGGGCACGTGCACCTTCCGCCGACCACTGGCGACAACATCGATGTACTATGGAGACCTCACGCCTCACGTGTTGAGAAATTCGGCGGTACGTCCACCCGGCCTCCCGCATGCCCACTATACTCAAAGTCCGTCAACTGCACATACGGTTCACGTCCACGCTGTCGCGGCATGCTACCAGTGTTAAAGACTGCGATGGAGCTCCGTATGCCACAGCAAACTGGCTGACACTGACGGCGGCGGTGCACAAATGCTGCGCAGCTAGCGCCATTCGACGGCCAACACCGCGGTTCCTGGTGTGTCCGCTGTGCCGTGCGTGTGATCATTGCTTGTACAGCCCTCTCGCAGTGTCCGGAGCAAGTATGGTGGGTCTGACACACCGGTGTCAATGTGTTCTTTTTTCCATTTCCAGGAGTGTATATTTTCCTTCATTGTTTACCACAGTCTCTTTTAGAGTCCGCGACTGTAGAAATCACATGGTCTTGAGGGAAGAACTTGTCGAGCCACGTCCGGAGAGCATTTTCATCCAGGAAGAATTTTCTTGAAGGTTGTTCCACAAAGAGTGGAAAAGTCTAAAATCTGAGGGCAGGTGAATAAGTTTGTGTGCAACACGTCTCAGTTGTTGGCAATCAACGTCAGCAGTGAAGGTTACACCCTGGCTCGTAGTACACCACAGCACCGCTGTTCCGCCAGATCCATAACATTATCTTTTGTGGATGCGCACAGGTCTTCATATGGGGACTTGCTGCTTTGTTTGGGCCTAACCATTCCTTTATTTTTTTATGTTAGCATAACGACACAATTTCTCGCCACCAGTAACGATACGGGTAGGAATGGTCGGTGTTGTTCACTGGCAGTTTGCTGAAGAGCAAAAAGAGATGGCTGAGATAAAGCGGTACCCATACACCTGATTTTTGAGTCTTCTTCATTGCTTGCAAATGTCGCACGATGGTGGAATGACCGCAGTTCATCACATTAGCTGGTTCTCGAGTACACTAACGAGGATAATTGCGGATTAAGCTTTTATACGACCTTCATCAGACCCCGAAGGTCTTCCCGAAAGTGGAGAGTCAGCAATGTCAGAACGATCCTCCTTAAACCGAGAAAATCATTTTCTTGCCGTACTCCGCCGAATGGCTTTATCCCCACATAAGGCGCAAATGTTTCTGGCTGATTCCGCTACTGTCACCCCTCTAGTGAATTCAGACAGAAGAGTAGATCGGAAATATTCCGATTCCTACACTTGACACTCCATTTTTCTGCGTCCACAGCTCCATTAACTATCTCCAAATGACAAAATGACAATATGCAAACCCAAATAGCAACAATGAACAACAAATAAAAAATGACATACCCATAGCAACCGGAATATTAACATGCTAAATAAATCGCTACGAGCTTATACACCAACTTATTACCTCCAGTACTTCACTCATCATTGTAACCTCCAGCGTCTTGTAGGATGATTGAATAATGGTGACGTATTTAGTTGTTTGGTTTTGGTACTGTCCTTCTGCTGTGGCGGTGTTGATCCTTTATGTGCCCTCCAGCTTTCAATCCCGTCTACCGTCCTGTTTACTTTATTAAACATCTTTTTCAGTTGTTTTATACCGTTCATTGCAGCCACATGTAGTACTATGTCCCTCACTGTTACATTGTATGTCTTTGTCAGCTGATACATTTATTTTACTGTTTTTTTCTTGTCATATGGTAGGGTATTCCCATTTTGTTCGCTTTTATCTCCAGCGTTATCCAGTAACACATTCTACCACGCATTTCAGGTTCTCTATTTTTACTTAACTCCATTTATGTTTAGTGTTTCTTTTACGGAAGCTGTTTCCTATTATTTCTTTTTTTTCTCGGTCCCACTACTTGATTTTGTGTCTAAGTTATTTAGTTGTAATCTCTCCTCTACTGGCAGTACATGAGATTTTTAACAAGATACCGATGGGTTTGCTTGAGCTATGAAGCTTAACGATGAAGTTTCTGAGTTTAACTGTAACAACAGAAAAGCAAATGCTTTTGCCTAAGACGGCCGCCGGAGGAAGGGGCGGACTATAATTGAATATCTTGTCGTTGGCCAACGATTATTGAGATCTACATCGTTAGTTAGTTAAAATCTTATCAGTGAACTGAATATGCATGTACATCTACATCTACATTTATACTCCACAAGCCACCCAACGGTATGTGGCGGAGGGCACTTTACGTGCCACTGTCATTACCTCCCTTTCCTGTTCCAGTCGCCTATGGTTCGCGGGAAGAACGACTGCCGGAAAGCCTCCGTGCGCGCTCGAATCTCTCTAATTTTACATTCGTGATCTCCTCGGGAGGTATAAGTAGGGGGAAACAATATATTCGATACCACATCCAGAAACGCACCCTCTCGGAACCTGGACAGCAAGCTAAACCGCGATGCAGAGCGCCTCTCTTGCAAAGTCTGCCACTTGAGTTTGCTAAACATCTCCGTAACGCTATTACGCTTACCAAATATCCCTGTGACGATACGCGCCGCTCTTCTTTGGATCTTCTCTACCTCCTCTGTCAACCCGACCTGGTACGTATCCCAAACTGATAAGCAATACTCAAGTATAGGTCGAACGAGTGTTTTGTAAGCCATCTCCTTTGTTGATGGACTACATTTTCTAAGGACTCTCCCAATGATTCTCAACCTGGCAGTCGCCTTACCAACAATTAATTTCATATGATTTTATTTATTGAATCGTATGGCTAGGGCCCCCCGTGGGGCAGACCGTTCGCCGGGTGCCGGTCTTTCAATTTGACGCCACGTGGCCGACCTGCAGTCGATGAAGATGATAGGATGATGATGAGGACAGCACAACACCCAGTCCCTGGGCGGAGAAAATTTCCCGACCCAGCCGGGAATCGAACCCGGGCCCAGAGGATTGACAATCCGTCACGCTGACCATTCAGTTACCGGGGGCGGGCTATTTTATATGATCATTCCACTTCAAATCGTTCCGTACGTATACTCCCAGATATTTTACGGAAGTAACTGCTACCAGTGTTTGTTCCGCTATCATATAATCATACAATAAAGGATCCTTCTTTCTATGTATTCGCAATACATTACATTTGTCTATGTTAAGGGTCAGTTTCCACTCCCTACACCAAGTGCCTATCCGCTTCAGATCTTCCTGCATATCGCTGCAATTTTCTAATGCTGCAACTTCTCTGTATACTACAGCATCATCCGCGAAAAGCCGCATGGGACTTCCGACACTATCTACTAGGTCATTTATATATACTGTGAAAAGCAATGGTCCCATAACACTCCCCTGTGGCACGCCAGAGGTTACTTTAACGTCTGTAGACGTTGAACGTGTATACAATCTTATCAAAGATATCCGGACGCATATTAGTAAACAAAAATATTGGGTTCCCCCCCTCCCCCCAATAGTCTTTATGATTAACCCTGCTGGGGGCACTTTCAGTGAGGTATCTAAATGTCTTTGATTGAATGGCAGCTCATTCTTCCTCAACAGCAGAAACCAGTGAAAATAGTGATGTGGGGCGTTGGGGTCTGCAGGGAGTCGACGTTCTAATTCATTTCAAATATGTTCCATTGCGTTCGTGTCGGGACTATAGATGGGCCAGTCCATTTGGGGAATGTTGTTGCCCGCAAACCATTATTCACAGAGACTGTAACAGGATACAGCCGACTGTTGTGGCCGAGCTGTTCTTGGCCCTTCAGTCCGAAACCGCGCGACTGCTACGGTCGCAGGTTCGAATCCTGCCTCGGGCATGGATGTGTGTGATGTCCTTAGGTTAGTTAGGTTTAAGTAGTTCTAAGTTCTAGGGGACTGATGACCGCTGATGTTAAGTCCCATAGTGCTCAGAGACATTTTTAACAGGATACACTGCCATGCTGCTGCGAGGAGTCAACGTCCCCAAACCGTTCCTCAGCTGTGCTGCAAAATATGTAATATTCTTCCTCATTTACTGCTTTTTAAGCGCAGCAAGGGAGTGCATCCTAACCACGAAAAACGCTATACGTAACACCGCTTCCTGTATACCTCACTGTGGGCGCTTCGCTTGATACTAGGTAGCATTCTTCAGGCATTTGCCAAATCCAGACCTATTCATCCGATTGGCACAGGGTGTATCGTGAATCATTTCAGATCACAGATCACTCGTTTCCAGTCACGCACGTTCACTGGCGTCGCTTTTTGTACCGGCCAGGCGTCGCTAGCATTGCCTACAGATTTGCGTGGTTTATGAGGAGCTCACAACCACTGTAACCCACTTCCTACTCAGAGCGTAACTTCCTGCGTACAGTCATTGCGCTAGCTGGACTGCTGGTAGGACTTCCGGGTTCGCGAGTGGTTTCTTCCATTGATCTCGTCATTTTTTTTTTCAGCCACACTTCGCAGTGCTCGATGGTCTTGTCTGTCAGTACACTAGATCTGTCTGGTCCTGGTCTACCAGAAGTTGTTCAGTCGCGTTTCCACTTCACAGTCACATCTCCGCCAAACGACTTGGGCAGCTATAGATCGGCTAAGTGTACGTGAAGGATTTGTTACTCAGGTGACATCCAACGATGTCCACGTTCGAAGTCACTGAGTTCTCTTTACGCCCATTCTGCTGCTAGTGTATCTAAATTACTGCTTCTAAACTGTCAACGCAATACTCTCCGTCTCCTTTTATTCTGGTGTGTCCTACTCTCGTGACATCTAGTAGTGATGCAGACTATCATAGAGGACTTCAGATAATTTTGATCAGATAGTGTACATTTCATGAATACTTTCATGGAATTCATATTTATTAAAAAGCCTTCTAAATGCGGCTTAAAATGTACAAGGGTTGACTGAAAAGTAATGAATCCACCTTCGTAACTCTTCAACAGTTGGCAGCATTGGTATGCGACAAGTACTGGCTTCTTCCGTAGCCTCTTCTCTACAGCTCCAGTTGGCGGGAAGCCTTAGTATTGACCTATTGTGTTGTTACAGTGTAAAGTGGGGAACACTGCGAGGGAGGTCGGTCAATGCAATTTAAGCAACGTGCAGTCACCGAATTCTTGACAGCCGAAGGTGTCACCCCACAGGAGATTCTTGAGAGAATGAAAGTAGTTTCTGGTGATTGTGTTGATTTGAGTACTGTGCCTCGTTGGGCGAGTAAGTTTAAAGATGTTGAGGCGGGAACATCTGACCTGCGTGACAAACAAAGAGTTGGACAGCCTGTGGCAGCAACCACCGAGTTTCACAAGCAAAATGTTGACAGATTGATTCAGGATGATCGTCGTATCACTCGGAGAGAAATTGCAAGCATAATCGGCATTTCACAAGAACGCGTGGTCACATTATTGCTCTGCTTGGCTATCGGAAGATCTGTGCACGATGGGTACCCCGGATGCTGACTCCTGGAATGAAAGCACACAGACTTGAAATTTGCCACGAACTCCTCTCACGTTACGGGAAAGAAGGTGACGCCTTTCACCATTCATTTGTCACAGGAGATGAAACGTGCGTACACCATTATGACGCGGAGACGAAACGTCAGTCTATGGAATATCGACACGAAGACTCGCCCCAGAAAAACAAATTCAAGACTCAGCCCTCAGCTGTAAAAATCACGACCATAGTGTTCTGGGATGCAGATGGTGTTATCCAAGTTGATTTCCCTGATTGTGGAACAACAATAAATTCAGAGCGTTACATCACAACGCTGCGAACTCTGAAATGACGGGTAACAAAGGTCCGGAAGGAAAAGGGAAAGTTTTCCTGCAGCATGACAATGCCAAACCACACGCTTCAAGTGCCACCACAGCAGAACTGCAGAGACTGAATTTCACCACCGTACGGCATCCTCTATACAGTCCAGATTTAGCACCGTCTTACTTCCATCTGTTCCCAATAGTGAAAGACGATCTGCGGGGACATTCTTATGCTTCTGATTAAGACGTTGAGAGAACTGTGAGACTGTGGTTGCGGAAACAGAGTGTCGACTTCTTCCGTGACGGCTTCAGAAAACGTGTTCATCGTTGGCAGAAATGTATCCAGTTGGCTGGTGATTATGTGGAAAAGTGAATATTGGTAATTAAAAATCACATTCTAAGGAATATTTCTGCGTTTGATTTATTAAAATATTCCCATCCAAACTCAATTAATGAAGGTGGAGGCATCACTTTTCATTCAGCCCTGGTATTATAGGAATTCTGTTCAAAAATGGCTCTGAGCACTATGGGACTTAACATCTATGGTCATCAGTCCCCTAGAACTTAGAACTACTTAAACCTAACTAACCTAAGGACAGCACACAACACCCAGCCATCACGAGGCAGAGAAAATCCCTGACCCCGCCGGGAATCGAACCCGGGAACCCGGGCGTGGGAGGCGAGAACGCTACCGCACGACCACGAGATGCGGGCTAGGAATTCTGTCTCAGACTCCGACAGTCATTAGGAGAGAGAAGGGCGGCATGCGGTGGTGAGGACCTACGAGGGTTGTTTTTTAAGTAAGGGCCGTTTTTATTTTTAAAAAAAGATACAAATACTTTTGTAAAAAAACTTTTATTGTCTGATTCTACACACTTTTACCTATTTTTCTACATAGTTGCCTTGTTTATTTAAGCACTTGTCGTATCGTACAACTAAGTTTTTAATTCCCTCTTCAAAGAATTCGGCCGCCTGCTCCGACAGCCAAGAGTTCACGGCCGCTTTCACTTCATCGTCGCCATTGAAGCGCTGCCCGCCAAGATGGTGTCTCAGGTACCGGAAAAGGTGAAAATCGCTAGGAGCAAGGTCGGGGCTGTATGGTGCATGGTCCAAAACTTCCCAGCCAAAAGAATCAATCAAATCCCGAGACTTTTGAGAGGTGTGAGGCCTAGCGTTATCGTGCAGGAGCAAAACTCCTTTTGTCAGCATGCCGCGCCTTTTGTTTTGAATTGCTCTGCGGAGCTTCTTTAGAGTTGCACAGTAGGCATCTAAGTAGATTGTCGTTCCTCGTGGCATAAAGTCCACTAGCAAAACACCGCGCCGGTCCCAGAACACAGTTGCCATAATCTTGCGCTTTGACAGCGTTTGTTTGGCTTTGACCTTGACGGGTGAGATTGTGCGTCGCCATTCCATCGATTGTCGCTTGCTTTCGGGAGTGATATGGGATACCCATGTTTCATCTCCAGTGACAATTTGACTCAACATGTCATCCCCTTCTTCCTCGTAACGAATCAAAAAGTCCAATGAAGTGGCAAATCTCTTCCCTTTGTGATCCTCTGTGAGGAGTCTGGGTACCCACCGAAAACACAGTTTCTTAACGTTTAGGTTTTCATACACAATTTTGTACAAAACCGATCTTAAAACTTGTGGAAATTCCAAAGAAAGAGTGGAAATTGTGAATCTTCTGTCCTCACGAATCTTTGTTTCGACTGCAGCCACCAAATCATCAGTGATCACAGAGGGCCGGCCTGAGCGTTCTTCGTCATGGACGTTTTGACGGCCCTTTTTAAACTCTCTAACCCAGGATGCCGGCAAGTGGTGCGGTGGCTTGTTGCGGCGTCCGCGCGAACTACAGGACTATACGCGCGAACGGCCCTTACTTAAAAAACAACCCTCGTAGTTACGCTTGAGAGCGCCATGAAATAATCATAATTTATCCGGCAGAAGTATAGGATTGTCTTCCAAAGCACCATGCTGGGCAGCGCCCTCGTTAGCAGAGGAAGAACGGAATGCGCTCGATTTGCAGTTTCGCCAGCGCAGCGAAGAGTCCGTTGGAGACTGTTATGTCACAAACCGGCCGTCGACCTCTACATAACGGCATCTTCCAGATCTACGCGTCGACCTTCAGACTGTACTCGTTGAGGCCGAAGGCCTGAACTCAGGAGTCATGCACCCAGGTCCACCTAAAGTACTCGATGACTTGCAGGGGTTGGCTCTCGGTCCCCGGGTCTCCCAGTCGGAGGCGGATGATGGACAGCCCCCTGATCACGCAGGTCAAGCCTACAGGAGTCCCGCCGGTTGATGGCAGCATGCGTGTCCCACCAGTGTGGCCTCGGAAGTTGGCAATGCAACCAGCAGCAGGAGCGTCCTTCCAATCAGACTCGTAGCTCCGTAGATGATAGAAGACAGCTAGGCGTGCCGACGGTCGGCTTCCACAGCCTTCCCTCTCACTCGATGGCTGCAGCAGGCACAAGGACTAACTACGCACTGGGCAGTCGGCAGTCGGCACTCATCAATGAGATATTTGTTAAGAAGGGTGGGGTATTTGTTTGAACCTTCCTGTGCGCTCTGCGGCGGTGGGGATGGTTATGACATCATGTTTCCTGATTTTCTCTCGCTGACACCTCTCCTAGTGACTTCAGAACTTCTGAACTTCACCTTTCAGAGGCTCTTCTCTGCTGGTTCGGCACCATAATTTTTATTGCTGCGTCTTGCCTAGCCTTCTTTACGACACTCTGCTTTAGTATGACGCTATCCCTCGGCTTCCATGAGGTCATTAATCTTCATTTGCAAATTTGGGCGCTCGGCCTTTCCCCCGTGCCGCAATAGCTACAGTGTTTGCCACAACTCGCTGAGAATTTCCTCGTAAATGGCAGTCTACTGGTCATTACACAGGCAGTTCGCCTTCCAGGAGCTACCAGGCTAGAACTCGGACGAATTTTTAGTATCCGCCGGGGATACTATCCTGGGGCGTTACAGAAGGCAAAGGAAGTCTCTCACTGTCCTAGAAACGTTTACATTTCAAGTATGTTTGTGCCAACTAAGGTAATGTTTGGTATTGAAGTCAGTGGCCAATTGCAACCACACATTCGCAATGATACAGAGGGGTCCAAAAAATGTATCCACTGTTTAAAAGTCCATAACTTGCAAATTAATTGATGGAGCTGTCTCATTTTTGGCGAAAGTGTAGCCTAAAGTCCAACTTAAAGACATCACTGTAAGTGTTCGAAATGGTCACCATTAACATCCACACACAAACGATCCCGCCGAACTGCAGCACGAACTACTGACTGCAACGTGTTCATTTGGATATTTGCACATGAATGTACGAAGTTCATCCAATGTGCGTGGCTTTTGTCGGTAAACGACGTGCTTTAGTGTTCCCCACAGGTAAAAGTCCAGAGGAGTTAGGTCTGGGGAACGTGGTGGATACTCCACAGCACCTTTGCGGCCTATCCATCTTCCTGTTAGATTTTCGTCGAGATACGCCCTAACACGATTTTGGTAGTGGTCTGGGGCACCATCTTGTTGAAAGCAAATTCTTCCGTCTCCATACAAGTCTCGGATGGCAGGTAAAATGGATGTCTGAAGATTCTGAAGGTACACCTCACCGGTAACTGCGCCGTCAAAGAAGAATGGCCCAATGAAGCCCCGGTAAGACAACCCACACCACACATTTACTCCTGGAAAAGTCATTGCTTTGTCTACACGGACGTTCGCATTTTCGGTGGTCCAGTAGATGCAATTGTGGCGATTTACTGTATTATTGAGTTTGAACTGTGCCTCATCAGACCACACAATCATCTTTGCAAAGACTTCATCGTTGCGCACCACGTTAGTAAACCACTCGCAGTACTCCATTCTACTATCTGGGTCGTCTTCGTTCACTGCGTGTAGCAATCGTGGGAGTAGCACTTCCACTTTGCTGTCTTCAAAATTCGCCGAACACTTGACCGACTTACTCCAGTTTCACGGGCACACTGTCTCACAGACGTCTGTGGTGAGCGAGTGAATTGTTGTAACACACGACGGGAGTTAGCTGGACTTGTTACTGTTACAGGTCGTCCAGATCGTTGTTTGTGTACATCTTTAACACAGCCTTCGGCTTCAAATTTGTCTCGAATGCGACGAATCGTTAAACGTGTCGGTGGATCTGTTTGATACTCATTTCGTCATTGCCGTTGAACCTCATTAATGTTTTCGTGCTTAAAATACCACTTCAAAACTGACTTCCTTTCATCGAATGTAAGCCTTGCGACAGCCATGTTTACTCGAGTAACTGGGTGCAGCTAAGAATAAAACACTGACTACTGGTGACTGTCGTCTGACAAAACAAAAAAACGGCTCTGAGCACTATGGGACTCAACTGCTGAGGTCATTAGTCCCCTAGAACTTAGAACTAGTTAAATCTAACTAACCTAAGGACATCACAAACATCCATGCCCGAGGCAGGATTCGAACCTGCGACCGTAGCGGTCTTGCGGGACTAAACAAAACAACGCAATACAACGCTTGTGTGGCGATTACCGGAACTACAAACTATTGCACTACCAAAGATGAGACAACTCTGTCAATTAGTTTGCCAGTTACGGACTTTTAAACAGTTGGTACATTTTTTTTTTTGGACCCCTCTGTATTATAAACACCTCGTTACAGCCAAGTATTCCTCTTACCGTGCACTTTCACCAGTGTCACTTTTCGTTATTAGTTATGACATGCACTGTATATACATTATGAAAAGAAAAGGTTCCAAAAACAGAACCTCATGCGATTCGTGGGTGAAGTGGCAGAGCGTCGGAGCTCCTCCGGCTGCCGACGGTGGGACAGGGCAAGTCCTGGTGAGCGCTGTGGCTGCGCCTGGCGCGCGACCCTCCCGCCGTGCACCCCACGCCTCGGCTGCTGGCGGACCTTTGTCGCTCCCCACTACGGCGCGTGGTTATGATTTACGGCTGCCGTGAAGCGACGCCCTCACGGGGGGGACGCTTTCCGGCCGCTGCGCGCCTTTTCTTGCGACCTAGGGTGGCACTTCTGCAAGGCCTCCTTCTGTGCTCACAGCTTCACAGAAGTTTTTTTTTTTTTAATTATTCTAGAGAAAAATATATGAAGACGTGCCACAGTCAATTACGTCGCCAACCAGAGTAGCTCTCTCCTCAGGATTTTTTTTCTAGACTACAAGATCATCTTTAACACAGAGTGCGAGATAAAGAATGTTACAGGAGGCGGTCAAGTGAAAGCGAGGCACATGCGAAAAAAGTAAGTAAATTGTTTAGTACTTGAAAACTAATCACCGTAACTATTAATGCATTTGTTCTACTGTAAGAAAAGATGGTCAAAGCCTTCTTGGAAAAATGTTTGCGGTCGCCTACGGAACCGTAATTATGCCCAGGCGTGCACCGTGCAAAACAAATCGACGGCCACAAATGCAAGGCTCCAAAAATATGGAAATCGCATGCCGAGGGATCAGAACTGTATGGAGGACGTGTAAGGACTTCCACAGCGAAACTTCTTGGCAACACGTGGGCGGTCATTATCTTGCAATAGAATGAAGCCATTCGGCAATATCCTTGGTCGTTTGATCCTGATAGAGTGCTTCAATTTATGCAAGATGTCCATGTAACGTTTGTGCTGTTGTCGGGTGTTCAGCGGGATTCAGTCATTTGCATAGAAGATTGCACTCGACTACAGGACAAGGCTGGCCGCTGTGATTGAGTGGTTCTAGGCGCTTCAGTCCGAAACCACGCTGCTGCTACGGCGCAGGTTCGAATCCTGCCTCGGGCATGGATGTGTGTGATGTCCTTACGTTAGTTAGGTTTAAGTAGTTCTAAGGGACTGATGACCTCAGATGTTAAGTCCCATAGTGCTTAGAGTCACTACAGGACAAATAGTTGATTCGCTGGGAGAGCCTAAGATCATATTCGTCTCCCGCTATGCGTTAACTGTGACGCCGTGTCAATGAGCAGCGAGCCCTTGCGGCCAAAGAAAAAGGATATCGTGACTTTCCTGGAGCTGACGTGCACAGCTGTAGATTTTGTCGTAGGGTACGGGGTGCTTCCATGCTGGTTCTGACACTTGTTCTTCGGCTCAAAATGATGACACCATGTTTCATCTCCGCAAGAATACGGGACAGGAAGTGACACTCTTCATCGTGATACTGTTCCAAGTGCTGCAGTGATGACATTCCGTTCGATGCCTGCTCGTTCGTCAGGCTGTGGGGAACCCACTCCGCATCGACTTTCCTTTACTTCAGATACGCTGTTGTTGTGGGGTGAGCGGTAGCGTGACTGATGAGCAACGCGAGCCGCCGGCAGTTTCTGTCGGCAGCATCCACGATGAGTCTGTCTTGGCCGACTGCTTTCTTTCAGTGACGCCCGATCTTCTCGAAATCGTTTGTTCCATGCAGATACAAGCGCACGTGACATACGGTACTGCGTTCGCCATGCATAGCAGACATTTGGGCACGAATTTCAGTCCCTGACACTCTTTCTGCGGTCAAAAATGGCACTGCACCTCGCTGTACCTTTTTCCCGGCCTCCACAGTGAAGTCGGACGCTCACATGATTCGTCGAGCATGTCAAGCAGACAAATGGCACAGTGGTGAAAGTTCGTGCTGTTTCTTGCTGGTTAGCAACACTTACCTACCTGTGTTACCGACGTCCGTGCCATAGTCGTTATATAGTTTGTCTCTTTTTCATTTGATTGTCCCTCGTACATAGAGTTCACAGGCTTTCGTGGTCAGAGTAAATTTCCACAAAAGTACTCTCGATTGCAGACCACGTCATGTTGCGAAATGATATACCGCCGCCGGCCGCGGTGGTCTCGCGGTTCTAGGCGCTCAGTCCGGAGCTGCGCGACTGCTACGGTCGCAGGTTCGAATCCTGCCTCGGGCATGGATGTGTGTGATGTCCTTAGGTTAGTTAGGTTTAAGTAGTTCTAAGTTCTAGGGGACTGATGACCACTGATGTTAAGTCCCATAGTGCTCAGAGCCATTTGAACCGAACCATTTGATATACCGCCGTTTCCGCCACTATTGCAAGTAGCCTTCTCCAGGATATGTAATCCTACTGTGGAAGTTCAACTATAGCCCTAATATACTGTATTCTTAGTGAAAATTACAACACCACCGAAGGAACGGCATGAATAAGTCGGAGGATATGTAGAACAGTGGAACCATGATAAGTGATTAAAATTTCAGGAAGATGGCGTCTCTCTTATGTGGAAGGACAAGTCAGTGTCACGCCATACTTTGACGGCGCAGAGCTGTCAAATGCAGTCGAAACTTGCATGCAAGTGTCTGTGTGCCTCGTCGGCTTCAAAGGACCCAATATCAGCATATAAATGAGTTCCAAGGAGGCAGAATTAGGAGGGTAATCCCAAAAGTAAGGTCTCCTATTCTTTTATAAGTACATAGACCTGTTTATTTCTACAATGGTTTACATCAGTTTACAGCTTGAACATTTAGCTATTTTTTTGACATGATCACCATTTCTGTCGATACATTTTTGTAGACGCTGTGGCAGTTTTTGTATGCCCATGTCATACCAGCTCGCCGCCATGCTATTCAGAAAGATGTGAACCTCTGCTTTCACCTCGTCGTCGGAGCTGAGTCGCTTTCCAGCCAAATGTTCTTTTAACTTAGGGAACAGGTGATAGTCACTGGACGCCAAGTCAGGCCTATAGGGTGGGTGGGTGATTATGTTCCACTGATACTGTTGCAGGAGAGCAACGGTTTGTCGAGTGATGTGTGGGCGAGCGTTGTCATGGAGAATGTGTACGCCCTTGCTCAACATTCCTCTACTCCGGTTCTGAATTCCCCGTTTGAGTTTTTCCAGAGTCTCACAATACCCGTCAGCGTTAATTGTGGTCCCAGTGGGCATAAAGTCGACCGACAATACCCCTTTCCGATCCCAAAAAACGGTTGTCATGACTTTACCGGCAGGCTGTGTTTGTTTGAATTTCCGCGGCTTTGGCCAAGAAGGATGCCGCCACTGGCGTGACTGTTGCTTGGTCTCAGGTGTAAAGTGGTATGCCCAGGTTTCGTCACCCGTGCGGATTGAGTCTAGAAAGTTGTCCTGTTCGGCTGCAAGGCGGTGAAGAAATGCGGGGGAAGCATCAACTCGTTGTCGCATGTGGTTCTCAGTCAGCAGGCGTGGCACCCATCTTGCGCGCACCTTCCGGTAGTTCAGTGTTCCCGTTAAAATTCTGTGAGCGGTTTTAACATTGTTAAACACTGCATTCAGTCGGGAGAATCAATCGTGTGGACAATTTGTTCCTTTTACGAAAGATTGCGAATCCCAGATGTGTACGAAGCCTTTTTGGACGATTTAACACAGACTTAGTGATTGCAGGCTCTCTTCGACACAGCTGAAACTTCCCCACTAATTACATAGTCAACGTGATCATCAAATGATTCAGAAAAAACGCATTCGTTCATTCATTCCAGAACAAACAAGTCACAAACCTCATTTATGAAGGAAATTGTGTATTAAATCCATATCCATTACATGTCCAGATCTCCGGTGATTCCACGTCTTAATTATTTTCCGTTTACAGTCTCTTTCTCTTCAAACAAACCGCTAGCGGCACAAATGTTAATTGGCTCGCTTTAGGGAGAAGAAAAGCAGAATATGTATCTCTCAGGAACACGTCAATCACTCAACAGATACTCCAGAAGCTGTCCTAGTTACCCCTCTCTAACAACCATGGAGAATGCATATATGCATCTCTGTTATTTCAAAGAATAAACGCACTAGAAAATACTTTGGCGTCGTCGAGCTGTCGCCGCATATGTTACGAGAAAATCAGATCAGATACTTTTCCAAAGTGAATGAATGTGAATGGTTTGATTGACAATAATTAATTGGTGCGTGGTAGAGGGTATTTTCTGTGGGGACATTACACGGTGCTTCGTGAAACCTCAGGAGCCAACGTGCAGAAATGATCCAGGGTGATCCGCCGATCTTCACTCATGCTTTGCTCAAACTTCAACATCGTCTCCTCAGAAATTGATGGTCTCCCGCTTCTTTGTTTGTCGTGAATTTCGGTCCGTCCAGCTGCAAGCTCTCTACGCCACTTACGAACGTTTTTGACGTCCATGCACGACTCGCCATACACTTCCCTCAATTGGCGATGGATTTCGATCGCCGAAGCACCCTCTGCGTTCAAAAACCGAATAACTGTTCGTAATTCGCACTTGGCGGTAACATCCAACGGGAGCTCCATTCTCAACGGCTGCCACGCCCCAGCGCGGCGTGCGCATGTTTACACACAGCGCGTAAAGCACTCTTCATAACAGTGTGACCAACTGTCACACAAACAGAGTTCTGTACTTATAAAAAAAATTGGAGAACTTACTTTTGGGATTACCCTCGTACTTTTCCCTGAATAAAGGTTATGTTGTACTGTGACACTGATGTTCGTACAGGGCGTGCTGCTTTGACATCCATGCGTGTGTAGAAGCACTGAAGAGGGTCGTAAACACAGAGACCCTGGATCACACAATGTGACTAAAGCGCCGGATGACCGCCATCTTGTCCGCATGGCCGTTGCCGACAGAACAGCTTCGTCCATAGCATTGCATCGATGCTGGAGCATTGGAACGGACGTGGAATGTCTACGTCAACGGTTCGACGCCGTCTGTTGAGGCTAGACTTCTGGCACGTATGCCGTTGCATCGGCTCCCACTGACCAGAAAACAGCATCGCTTCAGACTGCAATAGCTGAGTGGCAGAATGTAATTTTTTCGGACCTTTCCTTTTCATCTCGGCCTACGGTTGGTGGCTGCGAACGTATTAGACGCCACCGTGACGGACGTAATCCCGCAGACAGCACCGTTGAGCGGCATTGCGGACAAACGCCAAGGGTGATGATTTCGGGCGCCTCCTACGTACTGAGGGTAATCTGATAGCAACCGATAAGAGGCTTTAGCGCCCAAGGCACTGCCCCTCCTGCAGGAAACTCCACATGCCTCTTTACAGCAGGACAATGCCCGGCAACATACGGCGAGGAACGTGCAAGCCTTCTTCGAAGAACGACGTGCACCGTTAATTCCTTCGCCTGCACTTTCGCTTGACATGTCACCCATCGAACATGTCTGGGATATGATCGGTGGACAACCTGTTCGTTTTGGTCCTCCTCCAACTACTCTCGATGCTTTGTGACCACACATAGAAAGCGCGTGGCTGTGTTTTCCCCAGGAGCACTGATGGCAGCAAGTTACGGCTTCACTCCGTACTGAATTCGAGCAGCGAAATTGCATGTGGAAGTCTGTAATTCTTATCATTTGTAATTGTCATGTCACTAATCTTTGAAATAAATTTCATTTTAATAAGTCCTATTACTATAAATCCTTACAATGATCGTAAATAAAATGCGTCATAAGGTCGTATATCGATTGGCGAATCTGAATGCTTCGTAACACCTTCTTGAACTGTGGTACATCATTGTACATTAAGATTCGATCTACAACGCCTAAGAATTTTATAAAAAGTAGTACATCCTTTGCAATGGTTTTCCTGAAACCGGGAAAAGAAGGAAAGACTATGTGAACTAGAAACATGTACATTTATGATTGTTAAGCTACGATTATCTTTGAACGAATTTCTGCGCTACTAGACTCGTTCCTTGGCGTCCAGCCATAGTCGACAATATAAGCTACGCTATATTTCGACAACATCTCGTTCTGTCCTCATGTGTTGACGGGTGTGTGAGACGCAGCACGAGATTTGGTTGACTGAGATCCGCCTTTTACTCCGGCCGGTACATAAGGGAGACATACCAGCCCTTATCAGACCAAGGTAGTAGGCGCATGGTATGACACTGGATTCACATTCTGGAGAGAGGCAACTCAAAGCTCCGTCCGGCCATCCACAGACTGTTTTCCGTGATTTTCTTCAATCACATAAGGCAAATCCTGGGATTGTTCTTTACTAACGAGCAGGGCCGAATCCTTCACCACTTTTGCCCAGTTCATTGGACGTTAAACCCTAAACTTCCCTGTTTCTTCGTCAGACGCTGCCAGTTCGATGCGTAGTAGACAACCATCACTTTAGACACTACAAATGTCTATATCGCATTTCTATTAATATCTAGTTAGTTTTGGCAATATTTCTATCGAAACTACACCACTGGCCATTAAAATTGCTACACCAAAAAGAAATGCAGATGATAAAAGGGTATTCATTGGACAAATATATTATACTAGAACTGACATGTGATTACATTTTCACGCAATTTGGGTGCATACATCCTGAGAAATTAGTACCCAGAACAACGACCTCTGGCCGTAATAACGGCCTTGATACGCCTGGGCATTGAGTCAAACAGAGCTTGGATAGTGTGTACAGGAACAGCTGTCCATGCAGCTTCAACACGATACAACAGTTCATCAAGAGTACTGACTGGCGTATTGTGAAGAGCCAGTTGCTCGTCCACTATTGACCAGAATTTTTCAATTGGTGAGAGATGTGGAGAATGTGCTGGCCAGGGCAGCAGTCGAACATTTTCTGTATCCAGAAAGGTCCGTACAGGACCTGCAACATGCGGTCGTGCATTATCGTGCTGAAATGTAGGGTTTCGCAGGGATCGAATGAATGGTAGAGCCACGGGTCGTAACACATCTGAAATGTAACGTCCACTGTTCAAAGGGCCGTCAGTGCGAACAAGAGGTGACCGAGATGTGTAACCAATGGCACCCCATACCATCACGCCACGTGATACACCAATACGGCGATGACGAATACACGCTTCTAATGTGCGTTCACTGCGATGTCGCCAAACACGGATGCGACCATCATGATTCTGTAAACAGAACCTGGATTCATCCGAAAAAATGACGTTTTGCCATTCGTGCACCCAGTTTCGTCGTTGAGTACACCATCGCATGCGCTCCTGTCTGTGATGCAGCGTCAGGGGTAACCGCAGCCATGGTCTCCGAGCTGATAGTCCATGCTGCTGCAAACGTCGTCGAACTGTTCGTGCAGATGGTTGTTGTCTTGGAAACGTCCCCATCTGTTGACACAGGGATCGAGACGTATTACCCTCCTGAACACACCGATTCCATATTCTGCTAACAGTCATTGGATCTCGACCAACGCGAGCAGCAACGTCGCGATACGATAAACCGCAATCGCGATAGGCTACAATCCGACCTTTACCAAAGTCGGAAACGTGATGGCACGCATTTCTCCTCCTTACACGAGGCATTAAAACAACGTTTCACCAGGGAACGCCGGTCATCTGCTGTTTGTGTATGAGAAATCGGTTGGAAACTTTCCTCATGCCAGCACGTTTTAGGTGTCGCCACCGGCGCCAACGTTGTGTGAATGCTCAGAAAAGCTAATCATTTGCATATCACAGCATCTTCTCCCTGTCTGTTAAATTTCGCGTCTATAGCACGCCATCTTCGTGGTGAAGCGATTTTAATGGCCAGTAGTGTATGTATTTCCAGGCAGGAGTTCTCTCTTGCTCACGTGTCGTCATAACCTAGCGGATTTTTATTGCTTAGATTATACTCGAATACACAAAACAATCTTTGAGCTAACTGTAACTGGGGACTCCTTTTAATTCTGAGCTGTTATAAACAACTCGAAAGGTAACAGGATGAAAGGATGCACCACATCTATAGCGGTGTTCGTAATGACGGGTGGTCGCCACTGTGATAATAGCTGTGTTGAGGGTGGATGGTCTCGCGGGTGGAGATTTGCGGCGCCATCAGATAATTGGACGCGCCTTCGCACCTTGATCACGTGACTACTTCAGTGGCTTGGCGCGGCGTCCTCCAGCTGTGGTCCCTGGAGATGTCAATGTCCGGGCGAGCCAATCAATACGCCACCGCCGCTAGCGGGGCCGCTGCCGGGTTTGCCCGCTGCCGTGGTCTCCAGGACGTCTGCAGCGCGGATGGCCGGCCACTGCTGCAGAATTCATCCGTCCGGAAGTACACAGGCTCTCCTGAACGTTATAACTGGACGCTTCATTTAATTTTGATGAATGCCTCTCGAGACTGCCTTATGTTGTCTATCACTGAAATCATTATCTGCCTTTAATACATACCCGTTATAAGTGCGGCGTACAGTGAGCTGCCATTCGCTACTAGTGCGTACACTTTTAAGAAATATACAATACACAGAGACACTTCAATATTAATCGTACCGCTGAGTAGCCCTATGATGAATTACCCTAAATAACACTGGATTTGCTAAATTGAATAAATGCCATGGACAAGTCACAAAAGAGCAACCCAATATAGATTACCTGGTATGATAAACAAAAAAAACAAAAAAAAAATCAGACAAGAACTTGAAAACATTAACGAAGAGATCAAGGCGTATAAGAACAAATGGAAAGTTGTGTTTAAAGACTGAATGAAAATACCCGTTGAATAGCGAAAATAATAATTTATCGACTAATAGGGCGAAGATCAGTAGGTAAAACAAGAAAGAGGTGGAGAGATGAAATAGAAAGTAGAAACTAACCACAGACAGTAGAGGCATCTAACAAGAAGACGTAAGAAGGAAATGCCGACACTTGAAGAAAGAAGGAGGAGGAGGAGGGCTAGTCGCGAAGAGATAAGATTACTATAATTTACTAACGGCAGCAGGACTGAGTGTGCTCGAGATTAGCTTTCAGCTTTTCCAAGAGTATATTACCAGATTGAACAGAATGGAACATGAAAAAGTCAGCCTCTACATATAAAACCCGCATTCTCATTGTTCTTACGCGAGATTCTTCCAATGGCACAATTACCCCCTAGCACTTTTCTTACACTTTTGTATTGGCTATACCGGTCTATTGCGATCAAGGCAGCCTGTCTCCGATTTGTTTCGATGTGTGTTGTTATGTCTTCTTGATAAAACATAAAAGAATTCAGATATTAGAGTAGTTGTCTAGACTCGGTCGAATTAGCGTTCTGAGTAACAGGTAGTCAGTTGTACATGTTAATTGTTGGTAAGGCGGGTACCAGGTTGAGATTCATTGGGAGAGTGCTTAGAAAATGTAGTCCATCTACAAAGGAGGTGGCTTACAAAACACTCGTTCGACCTATACTTGAGTATTGCTCATCAGTGTGGGATCCGTACCAGATCGGTTTGATGGAGGAGATAGAGAAGATCCAAAGAAGAGCGGCGCGTTTCGTCACAGGGTTATTTGGTAACCGTGATAGCGTTACGGAGATGTTTAATAAACTCAAGTGGCAGACTCTGCAAGAGAGGCGCTCTGCATCGCGGTGTAGATTGCTCGCCAGGTTTCGAGAGGCTGCGTTTCTGGATGGGGTATCGAATATATTGCTTCCCCCTACTTATACCTCCCGAGGAGATCACGAATGTAAAATTAGAGAGATTAGAGCGCGCACGGAGGCTTTCAGACAGCCGTTCTTCCCGCGAACCATACGCGACTGGAACAGGAAAGGGAGGTAATGACAGTGGTACGTAAAGTGCCCTCCGCCACACACCGTTGGGTGGCTTGCGGAGTATAAATGTAGATGTAGATGTAGACATCGTTGGTTCTGTGGAACGTTCGTAGCTGAGCATGTCTGTTCCGACAGGTGGCTATCTTTCTGTTTCCTTCAACAACGTCCAAGCACTGTTGCTGACGTACCCTTCACGCGGGGCGACATCAGACGCTGTTCAGGTTTCGCTTCGAACGACTCGCACCAAAAGTAATATACGTACAGAATGAGATTTTCACTCTGCAGCGGAGTGTGGGCTGATATGAAACTTCCTGGCAGATTAAAACTGTGTGCCGGACCGAGACTCGAACTCGGGACCTTTGCCTTTCGTGGGCAAGTGCTCTACCAACTGAGCGGAAGTAAAGCTGTGAGGACGGGTCATGAGTCGTGCTTGGGTAGCTCAGTTGGTAGAGCACTTGCCCGTGAAAGGCAAAGGTCCCGAGTTCGAGTCTCGGTCCGGCACACAGTTTTAATCTGCCAGGAAGTTTCAATATACGTACAGTTGGCAAATGTCGTTGAATACAGATTTTGAGGTATTCCATCGTATAGTAGTACAACAGTGAGTGTTTTAATCGGATTATCCACGGAGGGCGCGCTTGATTACATACTAAAGCAGCGGCTAAATAGGTGTCGTCATTCTTAATAAGCAGCAGACTTTGGTGGGCTATATTATTATTTGAATATTTCCACTTTTATAATTTTACTATTTTATACATTTTACAGATTACACTTCTGCTACACTCTTAATATTTTAACGATAATTTTTACATAATTTTACGATTTGTTTTAATAATTATTGTTATCCAGTATAAAGTTTTTCACTCAATCAGAGAGAAAATTTCATTGTGCAAACATTCCCTAGGCTGTGGCTAAGCCATGTCTCCGCAACATCCTTTCTTCCAGGTTAGCTAGTCCCGCAAATTTCGCAGAACTCTGAAGTTTGGAAGGTAGAAGATGAGGTACGGTGAGGACAGCTCGCGAGACGTACTTCGGTAGCTCAGTCAGTAGAGAAGGCAACAGTCCCGATTTCGAATCTCTGTTTGCCACACGGTTTTAATCTTTCATGAAGTTTCAATAATAATAATTATTATTATTATTTTACTTTTTATTTTGACAATAAATTTTTACGTATTTTACTTTTTACAATTTTCTTTCTTACGCAAGGCACTATAATGTTTCGTCGAATATAAGTTCGTTATGCTCATGACATCCCTCTCACAGCCCCTCCCTGCCTTCTTTCCACTCTCAAATCTCCCTCCCCACTCCTATCTTTCCCCTATATCCCCCCCTCCCAACTCTCTCCACCAGTTACCTATTTAAGTAGACCACAGTTGCATATCACAATATTCTGATGTGTAGTTCCGCTGACACAACTACATAGGTCAATTTAACAGTTATGTACTACACCATTCTTCAGTGTCAAAGTGGAGCTAAATTTAACTTCTAGCACGAGCATGGTCGGGATCTAGTCATACTTAGAAAGTGTGTGACTTGTGAACTCAATAAACGATGCATATGGTACTATCATCTTTTCAAAGCATCATTTTTCACTTAAAATTTAAGAACTCTGGTATTCGCAGAGAAATGAATAACATTTTCGTCTTCGGCAACATGTTCAGATTTCATTCGAAGCATATTCTCTCCCTTAACCGTCCTTTACCCATGTCGGATCACCAAAAGAAAACTGTTTAAGCTAAAAATTAGCATAACATACCGGGTGGAAGGTTACAAGATGCGCTGCACTTCCCCAGAACCTTTCCTAAATATCTAGAAATTATTCTATTCGCCTCCTCAAGTAATCATTTTAGAAGTCCGTCCCATATCATATCATTTCTTAGTATTATTACTAAATCCTTCTGAGAATTGATGTGCTCGAGATGTTCCCAATAAATATTGTAATCAGATACTCTCGAGTTCTTTGCCATTGTTACAGGCGTTGTCACAAATTAACCAACATTTAAATGGAGCAACCACTTGTTGGACCAACTTTAAATTCTGTCAAACTCTTTCTGCATTTGATTACGATCACCCAGAGACGGTGATTTGCTTCAGACAATACCATCGCCATCAAACAGTGTGATAACGTTGCTGAACCTATCTTATCAGCCATTTATATGTATTGCTGACATTAGAGGTCTTCTATGATTCCCTGAGGCACACCAGATGTTACTTTTCCTCCACTGAGTATATGGATTCTATCAATTAAAAAACTCATCTTGTCCCGAAAAGAGTTCCACGAAACATAATGCTTTAATAATAATATGACAGGAAAAGAGACATAATAACAGTAAAAAATAGCAGAACACCTTGTTAGCAATAATCAGTCGAGGTAACACCAGGTGACTCTCAACACTTTAGGTGTAGCAAGAGGGAAAAAATAGAAAACACTTCATGCGTGCTGATACGTGGGAGTGAATCGTACAACATTCATACAGATGCATATCAAACTAGAAATAATAATAAACAACATTGCTAACAGTTAATAACATCTCAGTCGTGGCTATTTCGCTTCGGTTCCCAGTTTTACACAAACAAATTTAATAATGCTGATCAGGTGCACTGAAGCATACAAAACAGATTAAACAAATTATCGGGTTATCTGAGTCTGCGCAGGTGGCTTCAGTATAATTTAATTGCACAGCGTTTTAACGATAACTGCTACTTTATAATTAAGCATCGGGGAACAGATTTTCAAACTGAACGAAATAAAGGTCCCTGACGCTCGTATAAAAGGGAAATTTGTAGATATTTTTCAGTTCAAAGTGTATTTTCCTTGGACGATCTGCTTTTATACATGTTCTATCAAAACTCGTTAGATGTTTTACCATGTTAGATGCAGTGCACATGTTGCTATCGGCACCAATTGCTCTGTTGTAGCGACGGAGCGTGCATTTATGCAGCAATCGTAGGCGTGATTAATGTGAGCCAATGGACCTCTGGAGACGGTAAGCCCATCGCTCTTTTTCCTCCTGCACATTCACACACGCCAGTTCTCATCCTAGGATGGAGAAGGCCTTCTTATCAGGAGTAGATGATTGCCGCAGATCTCCATTGTGCGAAGAATATACCGGCCAGGGGGTGGTGGTGTACAAGTAAGTACACAGTGGGTATATTGTATTTTTATCTGTTCTAAGAGCGTTTTTCAATTTTTTCAGATATTTCGATAATCATGACTGGTAACTTAAGCAACGACCAACGGAAGTGAATAATTGAACAACACTGGAAGACAGAATACCGAACAGTTGCGACAGAAATGGACCGAAGAATTCGACATACCTCCAACAAGTAGGCTATAAATTTACAGGCTGCGAGACAAATTTGATCGAGCTACGTCTATCTGTAATAATGCACCAAAGAACGGTCGACCAGTGAGTGACACATGCAAATGAAATGTTAGCTGAGAAGGCCTTTATCCAGAGACCAAAGAAATCCTGTGTTGAGTTGGACATTTCCAGTAGAATCTTGGACCGTCTAATGCAATGTTTACTTTGGCAAGCGTATCGGCCAAGGTAATTCATGGATTAGCAGAGGATGATTCAGATCGCCATTTAGAAATCTTCGAGATTCTTTTGAATCAAGAAATCCAAGGTGATGGCGTAAATCGGAAAGAGTGTTGTTGACGAATTACCCAATACGTAGAGCGGCCGACGAGGGCCATTTGAATGCCGCCACTATCACAGGACCGTACTTTAAGGGACTGTTTCTTTTGGGGTATTACCAGAGATAAAATCTTTGCAAGAAAACCACGCACTGTTCACGACATTCGTCAGTTCATAGGAAAAGCATACAAAGACATTCGTAACAATAAAAATCTTTGTGACGAAGTGTACTTCGGGGTACAAACCATATACAGAAATACGTTAATGCTGAAGACCGGCAGTTTGAGCACTTAAGACATTTAACATTCAAGACATTGCACTTATTGTGACGTCCCAAACCTATTTTCAGTAATTTTCTATATACATTTTTCAGTACCATTTCATTACCAACCTATTTTCTATAATACAAAGTAACAATAAAAATAATGCCTATGGTATACCTAGTTATGCACCCTCTCCGTACTCCGGTTGTGAATGTTGAAATGAATCACAGACTACGAAATGAAATAAAATGTCTACACTTTTAACTTTTGCATTTTCAACTCTTCAAATACCAGACTGTCAACATTTAACATCCATTCGCTCCGTCGAGCCACTAACTCTTACTAAGCATGTCTCCTTTGTACAGCACTATTAAGCGTGACAACATGTCACAACATTCCGCCAAGCGCGAACAAGAAGAACGACAAAAATTACATTTGAGGTCAGAGGTTAAACGTTTCATATCGGCCGACCAGAGTGGCCGAGCGGTTCTAGGTGCTACAGTCTGGACCGCTACGGTCGCAGGTTCGAATCCTGCCTCGGGCATGGATGTGTGTGATGTCCTTGGTTAGTTAGGTTTAAGTAGTTCTAAGTTCTAGGGGACTGATGACCTCAGAAGTTGAGTACCATAGTGCTCAGAGCCATTTGAACCATTTGATTCATATC
Organism: Schistocerca americana; assembly: GCF_021461395.2. Taxonomy (NCBI): domain Eukaryota; kingdom Metazoa; phylum Arthropoda; class Insecta; order Orthoptera; family Acrididae; genus Schistocerca; species Schistocerca americana. The sequence continues at coordinate 756,807,395 of NC_060121.1, read as the reverse complement.
GTTCTCAAAGACACTGTATCGATTGGACACAGTTTTGTATCCTGCCCACTCGGCTAATATAGTGTGCCTAGGAAGCTGTTTTCTCGGATCGCTAGACAACAATTCAAGCAAATCATATTGATGGAGGTTATTACAGTAAGTTAAATAGACAATACTTAACTTTGCGTATTCACAAAGGTGTGTCGCAACAAAATGCCGATATGCAAATAATCAATGTCCTTCGGTACATACAATTTCAATGCAAGCAAAACAATACAGCTCATAAGTCAAACTGCTAGAGCGTATGACGGGTCGTCGCCAAAACTGGCCGCGGCTAAGCGGCGCTTAGGCCTGTATTCTCTTCGTGTAGAGGCCGCTCCTGCCTCGGTGTAGTCCTAGTCAGCGTGCTATTGGCTGACGTCGTGTCACAGCCCTGCCTGCTCGTCCGTGCTTCATCGTCATGCCGGCGCTTGTCGTTAAGCCGGAACACATAGTTTAGAAAAACTTTGTGAAAGTTAAGTTCACAGATGTTAATGTTGAAGTTTCAAAATGCACGAAATAATGATTTTTAGAGAAAACATTTTCATACCTATAAATGAAGTTAGTATCGAAGATTTCAGAATGTGCATCAGGCTTGATTATGTAGTGGACTGGCAAGACAGCCAATCCACAGTGACGGGTAACCGAAAGGCACGCGCTTAAACTCACGCAGGCTGGCGTGAGGTCTGAAACGGGATACGTAATGAATGCTATAAAGAAAAGTACGTAGCTGCTGGAATACTTAACTTTAATCCATCATTTGTATACATCGTTCTTGACGGTACGGTATAAATAATAGCAACTGTTAATGGCGCCTTGCTAGGTCGTAGCCATTGACTTAGCTGAAGGCTATTCTAACTATCTTCTCTGCAAATAAGCGAGGCTTCGTCAGTGTTGCATCGCTAGCTAAGTCGTCCGTACAACTGGGGCGAGTGCTAGTAAGTCTCTCGAGACCTGCCGTGTGGTGGCTCTCGGTCTGCGATCACTGACAGAGGCGACACGCGGGTCCGACATGTACTAATGGACCGCGGCCGATTTAAAGCTACCACCTAGCAAGTGTGGTGTCTGGCGGTGACACCACAGATTACATAACACGGACCACTGTATTTGGTTATGTACGTTCCCGCGGATTTCTGTCTATTGTCTGTATTAACAATATCGACATTTGATTATTATCTACAAACAACTTACAACTACATAATCTAATATTTGCATTACAGTTACACAGTTCGGGTACAGAGGTCAGTATTACGACATTCAGAGCGATACGGTCGGAACTAGGAGCACACGTAAATGGGAAATGTTATGCTATGAAAACCTGATTCTCCAGTGTTTCCATGCATATGGGATTTCTCGTTTAAAATTTCGCTTTTGTGTGAACTTACTTTCAATACAGAAAATTGTTATTCGTATAGATAAATAATGATGTGAGTACGTTATAGCTATTCGTTCTGTTCGACGTTACTGCAACTTTTCGAGTGACGATCGCTAAACAGGATGCCTGGAGGACGTGTACGTGCTGCTTATTGCCATATTTCGAGCTTTGAGAACGGGCGAATCACGGCGTGAGGAGCATGGAAGCACCATACTGATAAACCTCGCAAACAACTGACTGTAGTATAATGATTCCAGAACGAATTGTGAGAAGATGGACTGATGATAACAGTGTATGAAGAGGAGCAGGGTGAGTGCTTCCGGAAGAACTACTAAGCGACAAAATCGTGAGATTGCTCGACTGACTGACAAATAAACAGACGAAAACAGCTGATCTCCAGGCAGAGGTTACAGGTACCATGAACTTACGGAAACTTTTTTTTTGTCACTAGAAGAAGTCGGCACCGGAGCTGTAAAATAGAATACGTGTATTAAATCGCAATCGCAACGTAACTATAAATTGCCGCTTCACCGACACCAGTGAACGTCACGGTGAGTGACCAACGTGACGCAATGGGCAGAGGTATGGGACGAGGTACTGTGTGTGTGTGTGTGTGTGTGTGTGTGTGAGAGAGAGAGAGAGAGAGAGAGAGAGAGTGCGCGCGCGAGCTCGCGCGTGTTTACGATGTACCCAAGATAAGTTGACCTTCGGTCCGAAATTGTGATCGCTGCTTGAACGTTATGGCAGTTGAACACACGACGTCAAAGTGACGAAGACTACCAACCTGTGCATCTATGTATCAAGCAGAACTAGGGAACAACGTGACACTGTTACGGGGACAGACGGTGCCAACTGTTGTCCATACTAACTCTTGTTTTAGTTATGAGAAATTATGTTTGGACACCGTTATTTCAGAAGAGTACTTTGTAAAAAAAATTAAAAAAATGACTCCTCATTGCAAGTTTTATCACAAACTTTTCAAAAGCCGAAATTTGATTTTTATGGCTGGGAGCGGGGGTGGCGGGGTGGTGACGTGGTCGTATGGTTAAAGAGAGATGCGTTCCAGCACCTAAAATTTTTGAAATTAAACGCTGTGTGTCTCCATATTGACGCCATACCACAGACAACCGGGACGTCCATGGTGTGAAGCCAGAGTCAACTGGGAGACGCATTTTGCGTTGTTGAGCGAAGAAGAGTATCGCTTCCGTATGTGTGGCCAGATCGACGCGAACGTGTTCTTAAACCCATACCTCTCCAACTCGTGGATTGCTGGTGTGGGGACCTATTACATATGAGAACAAGACCGTTTTGGTAATCATTGAAGGGAGGCTGCATGGTTCAAATGGCTTATCATCTGAACTTATCATCTGAGGTCATCAGTCCCCTAGACTTAGAACTACTTTAACTAACCTAAGGAAATCACACACATCCATGCCCGAGGCAGGATTCGAACCTACGACCGTAGCAGAAGCGCGGTTCCGGACTGAAGCGCCTAGAACCGCAGGCCACAGCGACCGACGGAGGCTGAATGCTAACCAGTGTGTGTCAACGACGGTAAACATTAGTGCCATACCCTTCATGTGCGGGGTAACATATGGCTTACTCTAGCAGTATAATGGAAGACTCCACATTGCAGCTTACACCACTATCGCCTTGCACGGATACTTGACTGGCCTGCCCGTCCCCGGATTTGTCTGAGAGATTTTTGATACAATGGAATTACACGCAAATTTCAAACAGACTGTAACTCGTGCTCTGTTGAAAAATGTACCTAGTATCTGGATTAACTACGGAAAAGAACCAGCGTGGTTTAATAACGAAATTTTGGAAGTACTGAGGATAGCGAACGCTGTAGCACTCTCGGTTCATAACGGAACGTACAAATGACAACAGATAAGCATTAGTAGAGATTCGTACATATGTAAAAAGATCCCTGCGCGACTTACACAACCACCACCATCATACCTTAGTAAAATGATCTGGCCGACAAACCGAAAAAATTCTGGTCCTGTGTAAAATCGCTAAGTAGGTCTAAGGCTACCATCTAGTCACTCGTTGACCGATCTGGTGTGACAGTAGAGGATAGCGAAAGGAAGGCAGAAGCTTTAAATTTCGCGTTTAAGAAATCGTTCACGCAGGAGGATCGCACAAACATAGCGCCATTTGACCACTACACGGACTCCCTAAATGAACGATATAGTAAAGTATCCTCGACGCAGAGCAGCAACTGAAAGAGCTGAAAATAAATAAAACGCTACGACCAGATGGCATTCCAACTCTTTTTACAAACTGTGCTCTACGGCATTGGTCCCTTACTTAGCTTGCATTTATTGGGAATCTTTCACTCAGTGCAAACTCCCAAGCGAGTGGAAAAAAGCGCTGATGATTCCTGTATGTAAGATGGGTAAAAGCACGGACCCGCAAAATTACAGACCAATACCCCTAACATGCAGAATTCTTGAACATATTATCAGTTCGGATATAGTAAATTTCCGTGAAACCGAAAAGCTTCTGTCCACAAATCTGCACGGCTTTACAAACAATCGTTCGTGCAAAACTCAGACTTGCCCGTTTCTCACATGATATACTGCAAACCACGTGGGGTATTCGGAAAGTAAGGAACGATCGGTCGCGAAGTGGAAAATACAGTGAAAATCTGATGAAGCTTTGCACAGATGCGTTGGGCACTATGTCTAGTACGCCCATCGATCGCATCATGTCACTATTATCAGTTCTGAGCTCACAGTGAGAACGTAAAGATGGCTGGAAATTAGCGTCTTCGCCAAGTATGAGAGCCTGGCGAAAGATTTCGCCTGAAGCTATGCAATTCACATAACATAACTGTCATGCGGTTCGTTCTACACGAGAATTCTCGGCGGCACTTTGTAGGGGCAATGAAGATTGTCGAAAAGCACTTCTATAACGAGGGAATTGATAAGTAGGTACAACTCTGCTACAGTCTGAGCGGCGACTGTGTAGAGAAGTAGCCGGATGGCGTAGCTAACCGTTGCAAATAAAACAGTTTTGATTTTCACTGTGGTTTCCATTTCGCGACCTGTCGTTCCTTACTTTCTGAATAGCCCTCGTATGATGAACGGCAGAAGTCAGATTCCACATTGATAGGTTTCCGAAAAAATTTGATACGATGCCCCACTGCAGACTGTTAACGAAGGTACGAGCGTATGGAATAGGTTCCCAGATATTTGGGTGGTTGGAAGACTTAGGTAATAAAACACAGTACGTTGTCCTCGACGGCGAGTGTTCATCGGAGCCAAGGGTACCATCAGGAGTGTCCAAGGGTATGTGATAGGACTGCTGTTATTTTCTGTATACATAAACGATCTAGGTGACAGGGTGGGCAGCACTCTACGCTTGTTTGCTGATGATGCTGTGCTGTACGAGAAGATGCCGTAGTTGAGTAACTGTAGGAGGATTCAAGATGGTTAGACAAAATTGCTGATGTGATGAACAACAGCTAGCTTTAAATGTAGAAAATGTAAGTTAATGCGCATGAGTAGGAAAAACAAACCCGTAATTTTCGAATACAGAATTAGTAGTGTAGTGCTTGACAAACTCACGTCGTTTAAATACCTGGGCGTAACGCTGCAAAGCGGTGTGAAATGGAACGAGCGTGTGAGGATTGTGATAGAAAAGGCGAATAGCCGACTTTGGTCTATTGGGAGGATTCTAGGAAAGTGTGGTTCACGTGTAAAGGAGACACCGTATGGGACTCTAGTGAGACTTATTTCTGAGGACTGCTCCATTGTTATGGATCATCACCATGTGGGGTTGGGGGAGGACATCGAAGCAATTCAGAATCGGGCTGCTAGATTTGTTACCTGTAGATCCGATCAATGCAAAAGCATTACGGGAATGCTCTGGAAACTCAAATGGGAATCCCTGGAGGGAAGGCGACGTTCTTTTCGGATAACACTCTTGAGAAAAAACTAGAGAAACAGCATTTGAAGACGACTGCAGAACGATTCTACTGCCGCCAGTAAACATTTTCCGTTAGAATCACGGAGGTAAGATACAAGGAATTAGGACTCATACAAAGGCAGATAGATAGTTGTTTTTCCCGCGCTCTATTTGCGTGTGGAACAGGAAAGGAAATGACTAGCAGTGGTACAGGGTACCCTCCGCCACGCACCGTACAGTTTGTAGACGGGTATGTAGATGCAGATGCACACGCATATTTCTATACCAAACTTCCGCCAGTAATCTTCATCAACTGACACAGTATGTGTTCCAGACACGGTCAGAAATTTCTCAAGATGATATTCGAATGCTGTTTTTTTCACGCCACAACGAACACAAGAGGGTATTCCTGCACGTGTGGCTCACACCTCCTGCAAAGGTTGATGATGGACGTCAGAACCGAATAGAATAAAACTCTAATCGTTTAATACCTTTTATGTAGTGAACATCTCCACAAAGTTTGACAAACATTAGGCCGGTACTTCGTGGTGTAGTGCTTTGCATTGCCGTCAGTGCAGAAATAAATAAAAATAAAGGTTCATACTTTACTGTAAGTTATTACCACCAGTGTGTACAGCACATTGTTGAGGAACCAGTGTGATCACTCCCCACTTTTGACGTATACAGAGGGTATTTGAGAATTATATGGGTAATAATAAATATCCAGATATATCTCTCGCTTTGGCCATATTAAGGAGGAAATTAGTCTTGGAGTCAAAATGTTGTGATGATAAAGCTTTGAGCGAAGTTTGGTGGGTTTATAGAACTTTCGTGTCTTCAAACACCATGGTCGAATCAGTGAAAGAAGGTGACACTGTAAGGAGTAGCAAACACATTGTGTGAAACTGAAGTGAGGGCTATGTGAAAATAAGAGATTTAATTTTCTCATTTCACCTTTATTATTTAGATAGATAAATCTGAGATACTGAAGTTACAGCATCTATGTACTGTGAGCTCGATGTGTCCAATAGATGATTGACCATTCCTCCAGGGCCTTCTATGAAAAACTCGTGGTTATGCAACGAGATATAACATTTGGGTTGCATTAAAAAAGTACTGATATAATCAATCAAGCTTAAACAGAATAAGAAGCGAATTGAAGGTGATGGATATAATTACTAAATTGATCCAGAAAGAGAGCTGGTGACGATGATGCTACTATCTTCTGCTCAGAGATGATTTATTATAAATTTTGTCTTTCTTTCTAGGCAACCAGAAGACCTTTTGAGTAGCATTGTTCATTTTTATTATGATTTCAGTAATTCTACCGAATTAATAACTACATAAGGTTTGTGTTGAATTATTTATTTATTCGAGTCAGAAAACAAACACACTACATGGCAATTACTACTACTAACAAATAAAAGAAATAATTACTAAGCAACACTGCTGCTGACCAAAATCTTGCAACTTCAATAGCACCCAGTGTCGCAAGAAGAAGGTATTTTTCTTTGCAAGATGCCGGGCACAGTTGACAGTCCAGTAAGTGCTCCATGTTATGTGGCTATTCGCTGTCACAGTTGGTGTTATCCAAGAGAAGTGGCATCTGGAGGTTACTCCTGGATCTTCCAAGTCCGGAAAAAGAACAGTTGGGTGACCTCCACACGATCCCATTTCATTCATGCCCAGGTTGGAAGATTTCCGAAATGAAAGTCCAAGCAGAGTTATTCTCAGGTTCAGTGATTTACAATTGTTTCCTTGCTCTACCATCTGTTGTCTGATGTGTCGAATAAAAAACCTTAAGCGACTTAACGCTGGTAGATCGGGCAACTGATACATCACTAGTTTAAGCAGGGTCAACTCGACTCTATGTATTTTATGGAAACATAAGTGTGATAAGCTTGGTCAGCGTCTGTTCAGATGCTAATTTAATGGAATCTTAGGCACCATTATGGTAACAATAAATGGCAATTTAGTAATATCCCAGACTTACTGAAGCTCTCGTCCAGTTTCCTTCGGATGCTGTATTTTACCGAATAGGACACCTTAACGATTCCAGTCATTCTGCTGAAGAGGACTTCGTCTTCACTATGTCTGATTATAAATTAGATTGTTTGTTTGCGTCCATCTGTATCCAACATATACAAATCGAAATCGAGATTATCTGTGTGTGACATTAGTGACATAAGAGATAATTCCTATCAAATGTTACGAGTTGAATTCATGGATGAAGACTCGACATTTAAATGTTGACTGGTACTTTTGTTTTGCTTCTTTACCACTAGAGACCCACCGTGTAACGCATGAATCATCATCTCATCAGTGACTTGAATTTTTCGTAAAGGAAATAAGGTCTGCAGTACTTTACTGGGGTATTTATGTTTTCTGGCACCTTCTGAAATGGGATCTCTCAGAATCAGTTTCGTAATTTTCCTTTCTATTGTTGATGAGCATCTCTGTACTACAAAATGTATAATTTCACCACACAGCTACTGTTTCTTTGTGTTGTTCGCAACATCGGAGGAACATCCTCAAAGCGAGTTTATGCGCCTGTAGATTACTGGTACCACGTAAACCTCAGAACACTAGGAGTTAATTAGTGACACATGCTGCTTAAAGTTGGGCATTGAGACTTGTTAGGGGGACTATAAGCAAGTGTACCTGTGCCAATACCTGGACTATTAGTTTTAACTTTTCACAAACATTTGTATGCAAATAATTTAGAAACATCGTGCAACAATAAGTGTATTTTCAAACATACCATTGGTTCAAAATGGTTCAAATTGCTCTGAGCACTATGGGACTTAACATCTATGGTCATCAGTCCCCTAGAACTTAGAACTACTTAAACCTAACTAACCTAAGGACAGCACACAACACCCAGCCATCACGAGGCAGAGAAAATCCCTGACCCCGCCGGGAATCGAACCCGGGAACCCGGGCGTGGGAAGCGAGAACGCTACCGCACGACCACGAGATGCGGGCAAACATACCATTCCAGGTGGAGAATTAAACCACATAATTTTCATATATTTAACTTCAAGTTAATATTTTCCTGGTTATATTTTTCTCCTACTTCGATTTGAGGTATGACGCTTTCCATTATTTGTTGTATGTTGTAGGTAACAATCATTAGCTAATACCGTGCATACGCTCTGCCATGAGAAGTTACATAATAGATTAACTCCAATTTACGGGCATATTTCATGAGAAAAGATGGACTTCAAAATATTTAAGATATGGGATCATGATTGGCTCTTTTAACGCTTCCTTCTGATTTCATTACGTGTTTCTGCAGAACAATGGTATGGGGTTTCACTTCATTGCTAGAGGAAAGATACGTGGCGAGATGCAAACCAGATCAGTCCGTAATAAAGGAGCGGTCTATAGCAGTCTACTATCAATAAAAATTTTACGATTCTAGCGGACCACGTGACTCGTATATCACTCCATTGTTCCCACACGTTCATCCCGCTGCATTATTCGTCGAGATCTCCGGGCAAATCCCTCTGGCTGGGTGTTACGGGAAACGTGACACACATCTTCGAGGGCCTTACGCTCCCCGCGACCCCCCAGCAGCGTCAATATATTCCAGCAGTCGACGCCCCTCGCAGTCTCTGACATCAAACGCAGCCGCGCTGCGACACGACACCATTCGCTGTGAGCTCTCCAAGGGGTGACGGAGCGTTAAGTTTCACAGTGCGGCACACCTCTGTCGGTAGACACAGACACGATACTTCGTCTGGATCCAATTATTTGGTCATTATTTCGTAATCAGCGTAACTGGCCATCAAAAATTCTTTTAGGCCGCATTTCATATAATACCGAAATTTCACGAAAACAGTAAAACATCATAAAAATCACACTCAATTTATGCTATGTTACGAAAGAAATGCTTCATAAATCTAGCACATCAAACCAGTGACGCTCCATTTCTCTTCTGTCGTCTACGAATGTGGTCGTAAAACATACAGACACAAATCAAAACACAGACTAGCAAATGTACTGAACAAACAAGGGTTACACACTGCATACAGAAAAGAAACATGATCCATTCGCATTTACAGACACCAATAGAAAAACCAGACAAAAACAAGGGAGTGTGTGTACACCAGTTAAAATGCCAGTGCTGCAAATCATTATATCTGGGGATGAGAGGTAGAAAAATTAGACTTAAAGAACGTATAAGAACCTGGAAATATGGAACTTCTTTTGCTGAATGCCTTATGAACAGGACATGAAAATTATTAGGGTGAACAACAAGAAAAGAAAACTCCTAAAATTACAGGAACACTTTCGTATACAAAGAGTAAACAAACCAAACAAAACACAGTGCACAGTGTAAACGCGGTATTAAGTCGAAATGTGTTCATAAAACGCAGAAAAACGTACATCCTGGGTACGCAGGCAATCTAAGTAGACCTCCAGGAAGGCACATGTGCACTAATAAGGCCTCAAAGCGGAAGCAGAAAATAATAATTTAATTTCACGAAACGCGTGCTACAAAACGTGTTTTCCAGCTAAAAATGAATAACATAAAACTGTAATGTAGTTTATTCTCACCTAAAAACAAATGAATAACAAAAAACTGTAATGTAGTAACAAATCCGCAGTTATTATATAACACAGATTGTGTTACGCCGGAGCCAAGGTAGCCCCTGAGGGCCGGCAACCAATATTACACCACAGAGGACAGGGTTGTCTATGTCCAAGGCGTACCAAAAGCACCATGGTATACACCGGCTATTTACATACAAGATAATGGAAACTGACATTCCGAGCACTGCTTCCTGCAGGGGGAGTTCGAGCCATAACCTGTAGGAAGTATCACTACGCCGAAACCTAATTGGCTGGAGAGAGCTATTTAGGGGCTAGAACCAGCCCCAAAGTTCAGTTCACTCTGGCTGCCGACCTCGTGGACTTCGACCGCTGAAGATTACGTCTTCGTCTCTGAATTGGACTTTTACGTGTGTGTGTGTGTGTGTTACCATGAACCTTTGTGGAAAATTAGAAGTGAACTTTTGTTTTGCTCAATTAGGAGAATTTTACTGGCATCGTTATTATTACCTCTCTTTTGCTGTTCAGCCATCAACCTTGTAAACTTACATAAATAAAATTTGTGTTTGTGAAAAATTGTGAATTGTCAGTCACAACACAGATGTTATAAACAAAAAGCTGTATTGCAGGCCACCGAAGTTGCTTCACAAATAAAATGAAGCGAAACGCGCAATGCACAACAAAAACAGACTTTCATTTAGTTGCATTAGACGAACCACATTAGACGAAGCCGTCCCAGGAAGGTACTCATAAAAATATTAATGTAATTATTTTTTTTGTTCGCAGGTACAGATATTCATTCATTTCAGTTCCACCCGGCAGAGTACTCCTGGAGTAACCGAAGCAAAATGGCGCAGGACATTGGTGAGGTGCTGTATCATTGTGTAACTGGCTTGCGGCAGTAGCGAAGTGTTTCGTCTGTGTCAGGCCGATACAGACGGTTACAGAAGTCATCCGGTTTGGCCTAGCATATCTGTAACATTATAGCTGCTGCCGAGAATCAATTACCTAATTATATAGCACCTTACTTATAGCCTGCGCCATTTTACTTCGGGTGTTCTAGCGATCCTCTGCGGCGCGGGTTTGTCATAGTGTATCAGGACTGCAAAGAAACAGAAAATTAATTATGGCCTATAACACTTCTTCGGGGAACACCGGATATCATTTCGTTTCAAGCGATGATTTCACACAGCTCAAGCAATACTTCATAGGCACACAATTTGATTAGCAGCCTATTGTTACGAACGGTATCAAAAGCGTTCTGGGAATCTAGAAATATGGAAACAATTTGAGATCCTTGCCGTTAGCACTCTTTACTTCTTGACAACAGAGAGCTAGTTGCGCTTCACAAGAACGATATTTTCTGAGTTCGTAGTGGCTGTACACTGAGGTAACAAAAGTCGTGGAAAATCGGTGTGCACATATACAAATGCCAATAGTATTGCATAAACAAGGTATAAAAAGGTAGTGTATTTGCCGAGCTGTCATTTCTGCTCAGGTGATTCACTTAAAGGCTGACTAGATGAATTATATTATGGGGGAGGGAGGAGGATTAGGGATTGGATATAGGGATTTTCTCCTCGACGTAGTCCTCGAAGATCGTCATTGGGCGGTGGTGCTTGTCGCGGGAAATTTCATACCGACCTAGGGAGTGGATGCGCACGTTTCCTGATCTGGAAGAGCTTTCATAGAAGGTCCTTGCCAGATCTTGGAAACGCTCTTTCAGGAGTGGGATTTTAGCTGTGGCATACAGATTATCTGTGGGGAATCCCAGGTGTAGATGCAATTCTCTCCTGAGGGCGCAGTTCTGCAGCCTCTGGAGCTTGTCTAGGTGCTGCTTAGCCGCCTATCCCCGGACAGGGCATGCATACTCCATTACTGGCCGTGTAAGGGCCTGATAAACATTCACTCCTACAGAGCAGGGAAGGGAGCTGGTAGTGTTGAGGACTGGGTATAGGATAGACATTCTGGCACAGACTTCTCTGTGGACCTCGTCTATGTGGGGTTTCCACGTAAGACGAGAGTCCAGGGTTACGCCAAGACACTTGGCGGTTCTGCGCCAGAGGAGGGGGGGGGGGGGGGAGGGGGGAGCAGTGCGTTGAGGAGGTCCGCGCCTTCAGAGCCTCTGTGTGATCAGCATAGCCTGCGTCTTTTCAGAGTTGATGGTGATGCCCCAGTGACGGGCCCAAGTTTCTGGGTCATCTAAAACCCTTTGTAGCCTATAGATGACCAGGTCCTTGTTCGCATTACGCGTGTAGAAGGCTGTGTCATCTGCATATTGCGCAGTGTGCACCAGGGGGGCCGTGGGAGTGTCCGCAGTGTTTAGACTGTACAGAACGGGCCCGAGGACTGGTCCCTATGGCACCTTAGCACGAATACGCCTTTTGGTGAAGGTGGCGGTTTCTACTTTGACAGAGAAAGTTCTATCAGTGGGATAGCTTTTAATCTGCTTAACTATGCTCCTGGGGAACCCTTATGTGTACAACTTGTAGAGTAGCCCTCTATGCCATACTGAGTCGAAGGCTTTGGCTACGTCTAGTAGAACTATCCAGTAGCCTCTGTGGTTGAAACCTTCTGTGACTGCTTCAACCACTCTCATGAGATGTTGTGGGGCTGAGTGGTTCTGCTGGAATCCGAATTGGAAATCCGGCAGAAGTTTCTCTCTGGTAATATGTTCCTGTATGGGTATTAGCAGGAGGCGCTCATAGATCTTGCTGATAGTTGGCAAGAGGCTAGTCGGCCTTTAATACTGCAGGAATAGAGGGTCTTTCCCTGGTTTGTGTATCGCGACAACTTCTGCGTGTTTACAGCAGCTGGGAACTTGCAGGAACGATTAATCTCGTTGAAGACGTTCGCGAGGTGTGTGATCGCCAAAGGTGGGAGGTTTTTAAGTAACTGATTGGTGACACTGTCGGGTCCTGGCACCATTTTTGTGGGGAGGGACCTAATTACTTTTGCCACGTCTTCGGGGCGAAAAGTGGGAGTTCGTCCTCTGGGTTCTTCTCAGCATTGAGGAAGACAGCCAGTTGACGACGGACTACCTTTTGATGTGCTTTATCCTGGGGTTCTGCCACTTGAAATTGATTCTTGAAGGAGTCGGCGAGGTCGGTCTTCTCAGCATGGCTGTGGGTCAGAGCCCGCTTGCCGTGGAGTGGCGGCATCCTAGCGCGTCTTTTTGTGAATTGCTTGGTTGCTTGCCATAGTGTGTGATCGTTTACTTTGAGAGCTGTGAGGCTGTTTTGCCATTGCTGGTTTCTGTGCTCATTGAGCGTTACCTTCAGCTCTCTCTGTAATCGATTGAGCAGCCTCTTGGTGGCCTGATTTCTGGTGATCTTTTGCCACTCTGTTCTTGAGTCGAATTCGAGCTAACAAGTGTTCCGGGAGCTGTATTTGCAGGGGCGGCCCTTCCCTTTGCGGGGGAGGGGCTCTTCCGCTGCCTGCAGGACGGCGTCTGTTAGATCTTGTAGCGCTTATTCTACTGTTTCGGCAGTAGTGCGAGTGATATCCAGGGTGACAGTTTCTCGGTATCGTTCCCAGTCTGTGTGATAACTGGTGCCGCGGGAGCGCTACCTATTTCCAACATCGACCTCGAAGATGACAGTATTGTGGTCAGAGGACATTCTGTTGACTGTCCTTGCAGCCACAAACCCTGTGATCCTCCTAGTGGGAGCTATGTCTAATACATCGGGCCTACCTCAATTTTTAGGAAAGTGAGCGGGCTCGACTAGACCCGATGTTTCAAAGCGGTGGTTGCACGCTAGGTGTTACAGTTTTGCGCCTGCTCTGGAGGTTATTCTAGAGTTCCAGTCTGGGTGCTTGCCACTGAAGTCGCCTCCGAGTAGGAGTTTGCCCTTAATTTGGCCTAAAGCTGCTATATCTCCCTCGTCGATCTCGTCATTTGAGGGTCGGTAGATTGCAAATACTGTTACTGGTCTGATGGCTGTGGTTACTTCTACTGCCACTGATTCGATTTTATTGGCACCCGGTATGTATACCTGGTGGTGGGGGATCCCCCTTTTTATGTATATGGCCAACCTTCTGCCTTGGGTTGGCCTGTCTACACGGTAACTATTGTAATTGGGAACTGTCCTTTTGATTCCTGGCTTGAGGGGGTTTTCACAATCATGCATATATCGATTGAGTACTCCTTCATGAGTTTCCTGAATTTGACCACTTGATTAACAATACCGTCTGCGTTAAAGGAGCACATTGTCAGGCCTTGGATATTTGGTCACCTATCCATGATGGTGTTTTGTTGCTACTGATAAGGTCGCAGAGGGAAGCGACTGCTGGACTGCTGCCTGGAGGACAACGAGGATCCGTGGTTCTGCTTCTGGGCATCCCCGAATTCCTTCATCATCTCCATGACGAGGTTCCTAGGTCTGGACCATAATGCCCAAAAGCTGATCTGAGGGGGGAGGGGGAATTGGGGGACTGCTGCTGCAGTTTGTGTTTGGGGTTCCCTAGAGCTTCCTCTGTTTTGGGAAACCTGGTCGTTGTTGTTGTCTCTTCCCCGGTGTTGTTGTTGTGACTGTGTCTGATGTTTTGGTGATAGGGCTACGTTTTCATGGCTTCTTGGAGGAGAAATCACTTCCGCATATGTTGCCCTTGGTGTGTCCGGTCTTGGAAGTCTTGTCTATGTGTGTAGACCTGTTTTGTTTCTTTGTGTGACTGGACAAGGTGGTGTTGTCTTGTTTGCGTGTGTGGGCGGCCTTTGCGCCCTTTGCCTGCTGTGAGTGTCTTTTGTGGACCTCGCAACCTTGTTAATCCTCTGTTTTTGTCACACAGCGCACACCTTCTATGCGGGTTTGTGACTTTGACTGTAAATACTCTGGTGTCGTGGCGCTCGGTGCTCTTTCTGCAGCGCACCGCCATATTTCAGTATGCAGCTATGTGATTTATTCCCTGACAACTGAAGCACTACACTGTCTTGTTTCTGCGGCGTAGGGGCTCTGGGGAGACAGGGGCGGGCATGACCTCCTTAATTTGCCTTTTGTTCTGGTGTTATATCAGGGACAGTCACCTGATACAATGGCCACTTGCTTTCCGCTCCGAGTCTGAACATCTGTTGGACAGCTTTGACGACGTACCCCTGAGCAGTCATGTCTGTTTTGATTGCTTGGGGCGACAACCGTCTCGACAGGTCCCTGAGGACTAAGCTTTTGTTTCTGGTTTTTGTTGTGGGGAACGTTTAGTGACGTATGTCCTTGTTTACGAGAAGGTCCTTGATGGTGTTGTTGTTCTCAATAGTGTTTAGTGTTATTTTAATCTTGTCTCCTCCAGCTGGCTTGGCTTTAAAGTTGGTACCTTTAATAGCCGTTTTTATTATGTCGTAGAGTTCCACATAGTTATGGGGAAACTCCGCGACAATGGGGGTGGGTGGCTGGGAAGGTGGTGTGTGTCGTGCTTTTGTGTCGTTGGTACGTGTTGTGTCTCTGGCTCATCAGCCAGTACCTGAAATCTATTTGGAGTGGGTTCTACTCTCCAGGCCGGCGGAAGCCTCGGCTGGCGAAAGGTTTTCTTCGCCAGCAAGAATCCATCTGAATCCTGCCCTGTTACCTAGTTCCCTTCCAGGGCGATTGTTTCCTGGTCCCCCCCCCCCCCCCCCAGGGCGACAACAGGTGCTGTTGGGAGCACAGACTCCTCAGAGACTAAGGGAGTGGTCGGGGTAGGGGAGGTGGACTTCTTTCTGGTCGTTGCGTGTCCAGCCTTGCACCCCTTTTTTGCATGTCGCTGTTTGGATGACGTGGGCTTGTGTGGGTGGGGGGGGGGGGATTTTAGGTATTTGGATCAGGTGGAGGGTTGGGTCAAGGTGGTGGGTTTGGGGAGGATTACGGTCGGCTGATGGGTCTTCTGCTTGTCTTTATTCAGGGATGCTATGTAGTTTGGAAGGTCGTTAGTGGCAGTGGCAAGCAGGAGCCGCCTTAGGAAAAGGGGAGGTGAAGTGAGATCGCAATTGCTGACTACGTATGATTCTGTTGGTGTTCTGTGTATTAGGGCATTTGGTGTGTTTATAGCAATGTCCAGAGCGGAAAAGGGGCTGCTGCCAAGTGCCAATTACAGCCATCATTGGCACCGTTAGGTTGCCCGGCTGCATTGCTGGTCCTATTGCGCAGGTGGAAGCGGAGGTCTGGACGGGGGCTGCGGAAACCTTCTCGTTGTTTCCGCGGCCGACTTCCAGGTCCTGGCCCACAATTTTCCTAACCTTGAGGGAGCAGAGCCTAGCTCTGCGGCAGCTGGGGCGCTCGAAACGGCCGGCGACGCGGCCCGCGGCAACAAGACGCGCCTTTTATCGACAACGGTAGATTGCTGCGACCCCAAGTCACCACTAGCGCAAGATATTCCAAAGCGGCGAAAATACAACAATACCACTCTAAAGGCTTCCTAAGGCTGCTTTGCCCTCAGGCGATCTTCCAGAGCGCCAAATTGTATGTTAAAATAAAAACGCAGTTGGTCGCTCCTGCGTCCTCGGTCTGCCGAAGTTTCAAAGCTTTGCGGACCCTCGAGACGTAACCCGTAAGCAGGTCCCTATGGCTGGATGCAGTATCGTACGTTCTCTCGCAGCTCCGCACACGATCCGCACTTTAGGACTGTCACCGAGCGACTGGTCTGTCTGCTCATTGTCGGTGTTATTTACGTCCGTCAGCCGGGCTTCGATTCCCTGCGCCGATGCTTCGATTGCGGCCGCCGACAAAGAGCAGACAGACCATTCCATCAGAAATACCTTATGATGGCGGAAAGGTTATTCGCCGAAACATCGTGGAACTTCAACGATCGCATCCGGCTGGACACCCGTGAGCCCTGGAAATATTTAACGACAATATTTAACGACAATATTAAACAGCATAAAATTATAAAAATGTATAAATTTACATAAACATGGATGTAAAATACAAGTAGCTACACACACACACACACACGCACACACACACACACACACACACACACACACACACACAAACATGCTAAGGTATTACAGGATGAGGTCTTGGACTACATCGATTCTTAATTTCAGATTTAAATGAATTACTCTGTACATAATTATTATGTATACATAGAGATTCGTTTCCCTGATCTCCGTGGACATCGGATACGATCTGGCGTGAAGCACCTGCTGTCCTCCTCTTCTAAAAGCTCGCTTTTTCTGATATTACTTCCGGCCAGGCTGTTGCGTGTATCGGAAATTACTGGCTCTAAAAGTTAGCAGCCGCAAATTAAATGTTACTTTAATTGCCGCTGTGGAGAGCCTGTAACCACAAACTAATTAGTCTGCTAACTGCAGTACGTTGTAAACAATTACTTTGTTAAAAAGACTCTTGTTTTATACGAGACGCAAAACGCAGCGTTAATTATGGCTTCACAAACTGATCTATTTTTACTAAAAATAAAACACTGTTGTTTCGAATATAGCACCCGGAGACAAAGAGGTCGTAAGAGACGGGCGCTGCCTCGGTTGTGGTTTAGTTTAATGTATCATCGCGTCACTCCCCACAGGGGCTTAGAGAAGCCACGGGGAAACATAAATGTGGGAACCCGATGAGGTATTCAAACCTCGCACTGCTACTGATAGCGATCAAGTCAAGGAAAGCGTATAATCTAATTTTAGAGTTAATGAATCCATATACCATATCGGTAATACAGTGAAACCTCTCGAGAAGCGACCATATTTTGAATGAATGCAAATAAACTTCCACAAGACCCTTTAAGATGACCACGTTTTTCCTGACCAACGACCCCCCCCTTAACTAAAAATGTCCTCCCTATAAGTCGATCACAAACAACAAACAATCACAGTAAAGGGAAATACAGTACTATATTACTGTAAGGTTTCCCGTCGACAGTGTTACACAACAATCTCTAAACTGTCATTATCATTTGTAATAGACAGTTTCGACAATGTGACACAACAATCTCTAAAATTCCATTGTCATTTGTATTAAACAGTTCTCATTTTTCCTATGTAGTGAACAGTCGCGGGTACTTATAAAACTTGTTGTTCTTTCGCCAGAACAGCGAATTTCTGCTGTTACAGGGAGTGAAGAAGGAAAATCTCACCGCCAGTTAGAAGAATACAATTGCAATCGCAGCAGGTATGTTAAGGATACGTCAACATAAAAATAAAATAAAAGACGGTGGCAACTATTTGAAGACGTTAATAATGCTGCTTTAGGGTGGTTTGATAGAGGACTTGCCAAAGGATTCCCTATTAGTGGACCAATGCTACAAGAAAAAGCTCTTAAATTTCAATCTATCCCAGGCATGTTCGATAGGGCTCATGTCTGGGGAACTTGCTGGCCACTCTAGTCGAGCGATGTCATTATCCCGAAAGAAGTCATCACATGATGTGCCCGATAGGCGGCGAAATGTTATCCATGAAGACGAATGCCCCGCCAATATGCTACCGATATGGTTGCACTATCGGTCGGAGGATGGCATTAACGTATCGTACAGCCATTGCGGCGCCTTCTATGACCAACAGCGGCGTACGTCGGCCCCACATAATGCCATCCCAAAACAGCGGGGAACCTCCACCTTGCTGCACTCGCTGGACAGTGTGTCTAAGGCGTTCAGCCTGATCGGGTTACCTCCAAACACGTCTCCGACGAATGCCTGTTTGAAGGCATATCCGACACTCATCGGTAAGAGAACGTCATGCCAATCCTGAGCGGTCCATTCGGCATGTTGTTGGGCCCATCTGTACCTCGCTGCATGGTGTCGTGTTTGCAAAGATGGGCCTCGCCATGGACGTCGAGAGTGAAGTTGAGCATCATGCGCACAGTTTGAGTCGTAACACGACGTCCTGTGGCGTTGCTGTCAGGGTTCCTCCGAGCCATAATCTGTAGGTAGCGGTCATCCACTGCAGTAGTAGCCCTTGGGCATCCTGAGCGAGGCATGTCATCGACAGTTCCTCCATGTCCGAACAACATCGCTTTGGTTCATTTCGAGACGCCTGGACACTTCTCTTGTTGAGAGCCCTTCCTGGCACAAAGTAACAATGTGGACCCAATCGAACAGCGGTGTTGACTGTCTAGGCATGGTTGAACTACAGACAACACAAGCCGTGTACCTCCTTCCTGGTGGAATGACTGGAACAGATCAGCTGTCGGGCTCCCTCGGTCTAATAGGCGCTGCCCATGCATGGTTGTGTACACGTTTTGGCGGGTTTAGTGGCATCTTTGAGCAGTCGAAGGGACTGAGTCTGAGATACACTATCCACAGTCAACGTCTATCTTTAGGAATTCTGAGAACTTGGGTGATGCAAAACTTTCTTTGATGTGTGTAGTAAGCTTCCAAGTCAATGAACTCAAGAGATACGGCAATTTAGCACACATAATTTTGATACACACATCAAAACCTGTAGGACACTTCCCGTTGATCTAGAAACATAAAATTTGACAAGGAGGAAGGTTTGAGAGGACGATTAAAGGGAGAAAATCCAAAATTG
The DNA here is from genome assembly GCF_021461395.2 of Schistocerca americana. Classification (NCBI taxonomy): domain Eukaryota; kingdom Metazoa; phylum Arthropoda; class Insecta; order Orthoptera; family Acrididae; genus Schistocerca; species Schistocerca americana. The sequence continues at coordinate 756,788,082 of NC_060121.1, read as the reverse complement.
TTATCACACATACATTATTTTTGCCATTTATTGTCCTTCTGTCTGTCCGTCTGTAAAGACTTCTTTTTCTCAGGAACGAGCGTAGATATGAAGTTGAAATGTATGTCAGGTAGTAAAGTTTACGGATCCTTGGCGGTCTAAAAAATTCTAAGTCAATGCTATGAACGATACGGCCGGCTGTAACAACCGTTTTTCTCAGAAACGGGTGGAGGTATCAAGTTGAAATTTATGCGAAATAGCGGGTTTTACAGTCCTTTGGCCGTATAAGTAATTCAAGCTTCTAAGTTAAAACTATAAAAAAAAATGTGGCCATATGCGTCACATATTTTGGTGCACGGGAACTCACTTACCAAAACCTATGGACGAACTAGCTAGCTATAACCTGAGCGTGGTAATTTAACGGTAAAGCACATGTTTAGATAACTGAGAGGTCGCGGGATCGAATATTCGTCGAAAAACGGACGTTTTCAGTCTTTGTTTTAACCTAGCCTTCGCCTCTCAACGATTTGAACATTCGCTAGAAACAACACGTGATCCGAATTCCAAGTTACACCGAAGGCCCCCCTTTCCAAGGTGGATCACAGTGGTTCGTTAGGGACACACAAGTCGTCGAATTGACTTGCATCAGGCCGTAGAGCCAAACGAAATTGGTATTGTAATCTACATTACTGGCCATTAAAATTGGTACACCACGAAGATGACGTGCTTCAGACGCGAAATTTAACCGACAGGAAGAAGATGCTGTGATATGCAAATGATTGGCTTTTCAGAGCAATCACAAACGGTTGGCGCCGGTGGCGTCACCTACAACGTGCTGACATGAGGAAAGTTTCCAATTTCTCATACACAAACAGCACTTGACCGGTGTTACCTGGTGAAACGTTGTTGTGATGCCTCGTGTAAGGAGGAGAAATGCGTACCATCAAGTTTCCGACTTTGACAAAGGTCGGATTTTAGCCTATCGTAATTGCGGTTTATCGTATCGCGACATTGCTGCTCTCGTTGGTCGAGATCCAATGACTGTTAGCAGAATATGGAATCGGTGGGTTCAGGAGGGTAATACGGAACGCCGTGCTGGATCCCAACGGCCTCGTATCACTAGCAGTCGAGAAGACAGGCATGTTCTCCGCGTGGCTGTAACGGATCGTGCAGCCACGTCTCGATCCCTGAGTCAACAGATGGGGACGTTTGCAAGACAACAACCATCTGCACGAACAGTTCGACGACGTTTGCAGCAGCATGGACTATCAGCTCGGAGACCGTGGCTGCGGTTACCCTTGACGCTTCATCACAGACAGGAGCGCCTGTGATGGTGTACTCAACGACGAACCTGGGTGCACGAATGGCAAAACGTCATTTTTTCGGATGAATCCAGGTTCTGTTTACAGCATCATGATGGTCGCATCCGTGTTTGGCGACATCGCGGTGAACGCACATCGGAAGCGTGTATTCGTCATCGACATACTGGCGTATCACCCGGCGTGATGGTATGGGGTGCCATTGGTTACACGTCTCGGTCACCTCCTGTTCGCACTGACGGCACTATGAACAGTGAACGTTACATTTCAGATGTGTTACGACCCGTGGCTCTACCCTTCATTCGATCCCTGCGAAACCCTACATTTCAGCGGGATAATGCCCGACCGCATGTTGCAGGTCCTGTACGGACCTTTCTGGATGCAGAAAATGTTCGACTGCTGCCTTGGCCAGCACATTCTCCAGATCTCTCACCAATTGAAAACGTGTGGTCAATGGTGGCCGAGCAACTGGCTCGTCACACTACGCCAGTCACTACTCTTGATGAACTGTGGTATCGTGTTGAAGCTTCATGGGCAGCTGTACCTGTACACGCCATCCAAGCTCTGTTTGATTCAATGCCCAGGCGTATCAAGGCCGTTATTACGGCCTGAGGTGGTTGTTCTGGGTACTGATTTCTCAGAATCTATGCACCCAAATCGGTTTAAAACGTAATCACATGTTAGTATAATCAATACCCGTTTATCACCTGCATTTCTTCTTGGTTTATCAATTTTAATGGCCAGCAGTGTATCGTCGTACGACGCATTGTTCAAGAGGTTGTCGTTATAAACATTGAGATGCGTAAAAATGTTGCATCATATATAAAGTTTTAACACCTTTATTCTTTACTATTAAGAGATTTCTACAGTCGAGTCAATTTAAGTAAATGCTTGACACCTGGCAGCGCTATTGACAGCTTTCAGCTGGGAACCGCAAACGGGCAAATGGCTGTAGCCGATAGCAAAAGCTGCGCCCAGCATACATCAACTATCCAGGATCCTCTCAGACCGAGTTTCCTATAGTAGTACGTATAAGGTTTCATTTCAAATAGAAAATTTACAGCGTGAATACCCAGGCAATACTGGGTTTGTCAGCTAGTACCTCATAAATTTGGACGAAATCGGTGATGACGAGTAGGCGCGGTCCTCATGTTAATTATATCAGTAGCTGAACAGTATCCTTCAAACATTTCCTACTTACAGAAAATGCAAAAGGTCAAATGACTTAAGTTTAGCACGTATGTGGCAAAATGAAGACGTGAAGTAAAAGTAGCGGCTATTGGTCTTCTGCTTGTTAAAACGATTACGCTCGTTGCGAAAACGTCGGTAGGTTGTCAGGAGTTGCGTAAGCAGAATAGCTTTGCTCGCGCACTGCGTTCACGCACGAGGTGCTGTGCGAAAGCGGCCAAGGAAGTCGCGGCGAACTCCCGGGGCTTCTCCGGGCTCCGTGGCGCTCTGTACGGCTTCCAGCGCTCCAGTTGTAGCCGCCGCCGGCTCTGGCGGAGGGCGGCTGCCCGCTGGGGCACACCGTCCCATCAAGGTTCAGCTGAGCAACTACGCGCGGGTCTCCCACTTATTAGCACCCGACAGAGCTAGTACACCACCCAACCACGACTGCCCGGAGAGGTAGCTTGGGACCGAATGATAACGAGACACAGTGGTATTTAAGATTGTTGAACGTGCCACTTGGGAAGGATTAATTAACTATTTCATCCATAAATTACGTAGTCTGGACATAAATTAATAACTGAAGTTTATTCACAGTTATCTCCGGTCTGCAACAAACACATAGAAGTGCAGTCGCTATCTCCCACAAAACTCAATGAGGTAAATATCTCACGGTCCAGTAGTCTCATTAACACTTTCGCTGCGGCTGACGCTTGTAAGCGTCAAAACAAGCCACGAGCCAGTGCGGCTGACGCTTATAAGCGTGCGCTGTCACTGCCGGATTACTCAGTTTAGTTGCAGCGTCTAAGCTAGCACCAAAGCGTGTAAACTTTTGTTTTGTGTGGCCAGTTATCGAACGTATATTGTTGGTAATGGCGGCTAACGAACCAACACCTTGACCTTCCAATGTTTAAAAGGAGCAGAAAAAGTGTTAAATTGACAGAGAAACAGTTACTTAGTGTACTAGACGACAGTGATTTTCTGTGTAGTGAGGACGAGGCATATCACGGAGATTGTCATTAAGAGGCTGCAAAAGAATTGCAGAGCGATGATAGCGTGGGAGCACAGCTTTCGAATCTGTTTCGTGACAGTTCCGAATCTGACGATACGAATCACGACGATTGTGTGGAAACCGACGACGAAAAAGAGCCCGACCTGTCACACGGAGATAATCCAGGTGAGTCCTGGCATAAAGAACCACATAATATGCAGTATCACCCATTTACGAAGGAAGAAGTTCTGCAAATTCATCCTGCTGGCAATTCTCCTATGGATTTCTTCAGATTATTGGTAACAGACGAATTGTTGCAACTTGCAGGTGACGAAACGAACGATAACGCAGTCAACATATTGCTGAGCGAAAATACAAAAGAGGGATCTAGGATCAGATCTTACACAGTCTTGACGTCGGCCTGTAACTCAGGTGTCTTAGGAGCGTCTGCTCCGAGCGGTAGCTGCCCTTTCAGAGTGTTACCGGCCCGCACTCGCATGTTGCCGGGCCGCACTGGAGAGTTGCGCGCCTGCACCGATACCGCAGCCAAAGTGTTAATGTGACCACAGCCTATGGTCGACGTCAGCGTTATAGGAGGCAGATGGCAGAACTAGCAGTGGAAGGTATATAACGCATGTCGAGGGGGTGCGTATGACAGTGCAGTCGTTGTAGTAATCCGCAAACGGAGCGATTTATTTCACGTACAAAAGGGCGTGATGATTGCCGTCCAGGTCAATGTGGTAACATTTCCGAAACAGCTAAGTTCGTAAACTGTTCGCGAGCAGCCGTGGTTGAAGTATACCGTGCTTGGCAAAATGGCGTTAACCTAAACCGGCGCCGAGGCAACTGTTGTTCACTATGGGCCATAGATGACAGAGAAGTGTACGGGCGAGTAAACGTGCAACTGATGAGCAACTGTCAGCCCGGATGAACCAAGAGGCTACAAACAGTGTCAGTTCAGAGGACGTCGCTGAATGTGGGCCTCCGCAGCTGGCGCCTTGACCATACATCCGTGCTGACTGCTGTTCACCGGTGACGAAGGCTGAAATCTGTACGCCATCATCGCAACTGGACGTCCGGTGAGTGGTGACAGATGACCTTTCCACGATTTATGCTCCATCCGACAGATATCCATTAACATATACAGCATTTTAGATTGATGTCAGCTGATAGGTATACCTGTCTAAAAGGAAGACCCTCTAACTAAGGGCTCACCTTCAGAGGACGTCATGTTTCCCAGTGGAGAACAAATTAGCATATTTCATACTGACAGGTTTCAGATAGATTATGTAATGGTAAGACAGAGATTTAGGAACCGGATTTTAAATTGTAAGAAATTTCCAGGGACAGATGTGGACTCTGACCACACTCTATTGGTTACGAACTGTAGATTAAAACTGAAGAAACTGCAAAAAGGTGGGAATTTAGGGAGATGAGACCTGGATAAACTGACTAAACCAGAGGTTGTACAGAGTTTCAGGGAGAACATAAGGGAAAAATTGACAGAAATGGGGGAAAGAAGTACAGTAGAAGATCAATGGAAAGCTCTGAGGGATGAAGTAGTGAAGGCAGCAGAGGATCAAGTAGGTAAAAAGACGAGGGCTAGCAGAAATCCTTACGTAACAGAATAAATATTGAATTTGATTGACGAAAGGAGAAAATAAAAAAAATGCAGTAAATGAAGCAGGCAAAAAGGAATACAAGCGTCTCCAAAATGAGATCGACAGGAAGTGCAAAATGACTGAGCAGGGATGGCTAGAGGACAATTGTAAGGACGTAGAGGCTTATCTCACTGGGGGTAAGATAGATACTGCCTACAGGAAAATTAAAGAGACCTTTGGAGAAAAGAGAGCCACTTGTATGAATATCAAGAGTTCAGATGGAAACCCAGTTCTAAGCATAGAAGGGAAAGCAGAAAGGTGGAAGGAGTATATAGAGGGTCTATACAAGGGTGATGTACTTGAGGACAATATTATGGAAATGGAAGAGGATGTAAATGAAGATGAAATGGGAGATACAATACTGCGCGAAGAGTTTGACAGAGCACTGAAACACCTGAGTAGAACTACTGACGGCCTTAGGAGAGCCAGTCCTGACAAAACTCTACCATCTGGTGAGCAAGATGTATGAGACAGGCGAAATACCCTCAGATTTCAAGAAGAATACAATAATTCCAATCCCAAAGAAAGCAGGTGTTGACAGATGTGAAAATTACCGAACTATCAGTTTAATAAGTCATGGATGCAAAATACTAACGCGAATTCTTTACAGACGAATGGAAAAAGTGGTAGAAACCGACCTCGGGGAAGATCAGTTTGGATTCCGTAGAAATGTTGGAACACGTGAGGCAATACTGACCTTACGACTTATGTTAGAAGAAAGATTAAGGAAAGGCAAACCTACCTTCCTAGCATTTGTAGACTTAGAGAAAGCTTTTGACAATGATGACTGGAATACTCTCTTTCAAATTCTAAAGGTGGCAGGGGTAAAATGCAGGGAGCGAAAGGCTATTTACAATTTGTACAGAAACGAGATGGCAGTTTACGAGTCGAGGGGCATGAAAGGGAAGCAGTGTTTGAGAAGGGAGTGAAACAGGATTGTAGCCTCTCCCCAATGTTATTCAATCTGTATATTGAGCAAGCAGTAAAGGAAACAAAAGAAAAGTTCGGAGTAGGTATTAAAATGCATGGAGAAGAAATAAAAACTGTAAGGTTCGCCGGTGACAGTGTAATTCTGTCAGAGACAGCAAAGGCCTCGAAGAGCAGTTGAACGGAATGGACAGTGTCTTGAAAGGAGGAACATCAACAAAAGCAAAACGAGGATAATGGAATGTAGTCGAATTAAATCGGGTGATGCTGAGGGAATTAGATTAGGAAATGAGACACTTAAAGTAGTAAAGGAGTTTTGCTATTTGGGGAGCAAAATAACTGATGATGGTCGAAGTAGAGAAGATATAAAATGTAGACTGGAAATGGCAAGGAAAGCGTTTCTGAAGAAGAGAAATTTGTTAAGGTCGAGTATAGATTTAAGTGTCAGGAAGTCGTTTCTGAAAGTATTTGTATGGAGTGTAGCCATGTATGGAAGTGAAACATGGATGATAAATAGTTTGGACAAGAAGAGAATAGAATCATTCGAAATGTGGTGCTACAGAAGAATGCTGAAGATTAGATGGGTAGATCACATAACTATTGAGGAGCTGTTGAATAGAATTGGGGAGAAGAGGAGTTTGTGGCACAACTTGACAAGAAGAAGGGACCGGTTGGTAGGACATGTTCTGAAGCATCAAGGGATCACAAATTTAGCATTGGAGGGCATCGTGGAGGGTAAAAATCGTAGAGAGAGACCAAGAGATGAATACACTAAGCAGATTCAGAAGGATGTAGGATGCAGTAAGTACTGGAAGATGAAGAAGCTTGCACAGGATAGGATAGCGTGGAGAGCTGCGTCAAACCAGTCTCAGGACTGAAGACCACAACAACAACAACAACATCAAAATATAAGAGGTATTAGAGATAAAGTTAGTGAACTGCTTATACATGTCAACTCTGAAATTATTGGTATGTTGGAGCACCACTTAAATAATTGGGCAGTTCAGAAGCTTCCTTTACCAGGGTACAGGTTAGCTGGCTGTTTTTCAAGGAGTTTCTTGCGGGATGGAGGACTGGCCATGTATGTAAAAAACAGTATTCCATTTGAGGCCTTAGACATATCACGGCACTGCACTGAACAGATATTTGAATGTTGTGCAGGGGCAGTTGAATTTTTGTTGTTGTTTATAGGTCTCCTAACTCTGACTTCAGAGCATTTCTACTCAAGCTAGAGAGGGCTCTTGATTCACTTTTTAGGAAGTACCAGAAATTAGTTACATGTGGTGACTTCCATATAAATTTTGTATATGATTGGGCAAGAAAAAGGATATTGGTAGATCTAAATTCATATGATCTGATGCAGACTGTGTTTTTTCCAACGAGGGTGCAGGGGAACAGTAGCACGGCCACAGACAATATTTTTATTCATTCTTCATTACTAGATGGACATTCTGTTAGTAAAAGGCTGAATGGCCTAACAGACCATGGTGCACAAACTTTAACGCTAAAAGGCTTTTGTACGCAAACAAATGTCACATATAATAACAAATCATGTAGGAAAGTTAATCCAATAGCAATAGAGAGTTTTTTAGTGATAGATGATAAATATAATGCTTTCCTTAACACATTTCGCATGCTCTTTGAGACTTTCTTTCCATTAGAACATTCTAAACGGGGTACTAGCAGTAATGGGCAGCCCAGGTGGCTGACTAGTGGGATAAAGATATCATGTTGAACAAAGTGGGAATTATATCAAAATGGTAGAAATAATTCTAATCAAGCTACAGTAGCCCATTACAAAATGTGTTGTAAGATGCTTAAAATGTTATTAGGAAGGCAAAGAGTATGTGGTATGCAAATAGAAAAGCTAATTCACAAGATAATATTAAAACCATATGGTCAGCTGTGAAGGAAGTGTTTGGTCAACAGCACAAGGTCGACGATATAAAATCAGTTCGTAGTAAAAATATTTCTGTTACTGATAAGTCAGATATATGTACAGTATTTAACAATCATTTTCTGAGCATTGCTGAAAAATTAAACAAAAATTTAATTTCTACAGGGAATCATCTAACTTTCTTGGCAAATGCCTTTCCGAGATTGATGTCTGAAATACTCCTCTGTAATACAGACAGGGGGGGAGATTGAATCAATAATTAAATCACTGCAGACTAAGGACTCATGGTTATGATAGAGTGCCTAGCAGAATATTAAAGTACTGTGCTGCACATGTTATCCCTGTATTTAGCCATATTTGTAATTTTTCCTTTAGGTATGGTCAGTTTCCTGAACGATTAAAGTACTCAGTAATAAAGCCGCTTTATAAAAATGGAGAAAGGGATAATGTAGATAATTTTAGACCTATTTCTATGCCAACAGTGTTTGCTAAAGTTATTAAAAAGGCTGTGTATGTAAGGATAATTGATCATATTATATCACACGATTTGCTGTCAAATGTCCAGTTCGGCTTTAGAAGTCGTTTAACAACTGAAAACGCTATATTCTCTTTTCTCTTCGATGTACTGGATGGTTTAAACAAAAGGTTTCGAAAGCTAGGTATGTTTTTTGATTTAACAAAGGCGGTTGATTGTGTTGATCACAAAATATTGCTCCAGAAGTTGGACCATTACGGAATACGGGGAGTAGCTCACAATTGGTTCACCTCTTACTTTAATAACAGACATCAAAAGGTCATTATTCACAATGTTGAGAATGGCTGTGATATGGGGTCTGAGTGGAGTACGGTCAAGTGGTGGTGCCCCAGGGATCAGTGTTGGAGCCTCTCCTGCTCCTTATATATATATATATATATATATATATATATATATATATATATATATGATATGCCCTCTAGTTTTACGAGTAACTCTAAAATATTTCTGTTTGCTGATGACACTATCTGGGTAGTAAAGGATGTTGTGTGCAACATTGGCTCGGTTTCAAATAGTGCAGTTCACGATCTAAGTTCATGGTTTGTAGAAAATAAACTAACGCTAGATCACAGTAAGACTCAGTTTTTACATTTTCTGACACACAATTAAACAAAAGCCGACGTTTTAATTTCACAGAATGGTCACATGATTAGTGAAACTGCACAGATCAAATTTCTAGGTGTTCAGATGGATAGTAAACTGTCGTGGAAAGCCCACGTTCAGGATCTTGTTCAAAGACTTAATGCTGCCATTTTTACTGTTCGAACGAAAATTCGTCTACTTTGCTTATTGCCATTCGTTTATGTCGTATGGTATTATATTTTCGGATAACTCTTCCCATTCTAAAACGATATTTTTGGCTCAGAGATGGGAGGTTCGGGCAATAAGTGGAGTAGTTCACGAACCTTTTGTCGACCCATGTTCACGAGTCTGGGTATTTTGATGTTGGCCTCTCAATATATATATATATATATATATATATATATTTCTCACTGTCATTTCTTGTTAATAATATTAGCTTATTCCCAAGAATAAGCAGCTTTAATTCGGTTAATACTCGACAGAAATCAAACCTGCATTTTCATCGGACTTCCTTAGCTCTTGTGCAGAAAGGTGTGCAGTGTACTGCTGCATCTGTTTTCAATAAGTTACCTCTCAAATTCAAAAATCTTAGCAGTAATCCACACGCTTTCAAATCGAAACTGAAGGGTTTCCTCATGGGCCACTCCTTCTACTATGTCGTGGAGTTCCTTGAAAAATTAAGCTGATTCTTGTTGTTTGGTTGATTGCAAGACTTAAAGTCATGGATTGACTTTTATCGGGTTCATAAACATTTTATTTTTATCTTTTATTAGTTTTATGTTGTAATTTCATGTAATGACACGTTCCATGACCTTGGTAATTTGCTCCTCAATTTGGTCCTACGGAACTTGACGTGTAAATAAAATAAAATAAAACATCTGAAAGAAAACCCCTTGCAGTAATCATCGGAAAGGTCCAGGCTGGAGGGTTTTCCCTGAGTGTTATTGTCATTCTGGAAGCCACCCTGGATTAAAACAAGTATGCAGCTATCGTTGGGGACTTTGTCCACCGCTAGATTGAGTTTGTTTTTCCTCGGCACAGTGGCATCTATCACAAGGACAATGCAACGTGTCACATAGCTCGCAGTGTACGTATGTGGTTCGAAGAGCAACAGAATGAGTTTGCCGTACTTCCTTGACCACCAAAACTCTCTGGATTTAAACCCAATCGAGAACCTATGGGACTACCTCGATCGGGCTGTTGCTAGTATGGATCCTCAACCGAGAAACCTAGCTCAGATGGCGACTGCAATGAAGTCGGGTTGACTCCACTGTCGGTACCTTCTAGAATCTCATTGACTGTCTTCCTGCAAGTATCGCAGCACTACGCCCTGCATGAGGTGGTTATTCGGGCTTTTGATAGATGGTCACATTAATGTGTCAGGACAGTGTATGTGGTGGCATTAGATATTTCACTTTATCAACATCAAAGGACCAAACGAATACACAACGCGCAAGATCATACCTCAGCTACGACTTCTCATGCCAACGCGCTATCACAATTACATTATTACAGCGGTGCCCATAACAGTGCTTAGCTTGTAACCTCTGTAAATTAAACATGTTCAAATATTTAAAGCAAGGTGGCAGTTACGGGAACTTTCCAACAAGAATGGAGATGCCTGTTTCAGTGTCAGCCTTACTCGTCCACAGGTGATCATTTGACACAGTAGGAGCGCACACTGGCTCTCAGGGTCGGAGACAGAATCCGTATCGCCCAGGACTGGAGTGAAACTTGGGTATTGTTCTCTGACACCACAGCACTATGTTAACGTGGCCGATGCAGCCCTGTTGCCTTTTTTTCTTCCGGTTGTCGGCAATCCCGTCTCTTTCTGTAATCAATACGTCCTAGTTAGGGTAACGGGATTCATTGCCATCATTCGCCTGAGATGAACTTCGAAGGCCAAGGAGTTCTCTATATCATTGTTTATTCAATTGTGTGTGTTTCCTATTTTACTTCTTGCGTCAGGCAGCAAGGAAGTGTATCATGCTCCAACTACGGTGATTCAGAACGCCCTGGACAAGTCTAGTTCTGTTTCTGACTTGTATTGTGTTTTTCCGTTTCTTTGTCGGCTTTTCTATAGTTTCCATGTTGATGTCTTCTTGTAGATCCCTTATTCTGGCCTACCTAGTTGCTCTTAGGATTCGCTTCACACCACTGTTCTACACGATTTGTATTTTCTTCCTTTGTGTTTAGCTGGACGCGCCCCTGGAGGTGTTGCCATATAATATTTTTGACTGGATAGTGGCTCGGAATAATCGCACTTTCGTGTCAGTTGGAAACCACGTATGTATACTGCAAATGCGTGTAAGAGTTTTCATGGCATCTCTGACGCCTCGTACCAGATGTCTTGCACATGATTATGAAATAAAAGTTGTCTATCCACCCACATATGTAATTGTTGAGGTTGATGAGATGTTCTGTCCTTTTAAATATTGGGTCTAAGCTAGGGTTTTTCTTCCTAAATTTTACGGTTGTCGTCTTTTCGGGATTTCTCTTGATCTTGTTGCGACAGCACTGGGCCTGTTTATACTTGCTCTGTGACGCCGCCTGCTAGTCATAATGGCGTTATCAACGTCTAATTGTGGCAACATGTTCATGATCGACATGTCACTAACGTAAATTGTGTACAACATAGACGAAAAGACAGGACCTTCTAGTTTTTCTCCTCGTACTCTTGTTGCTTCTGATATTTTTCCTTCTTTAAAAAGCTGGCGATGAGGCTAGTGGCAGTGAAGTTTCTCATGTGTCTTCCGTATGTGGTTGGCTTACCAGTTCTAGTCACACGCTTTCCTGACAGCAAGGGATACTGCCGCTGATGACCTGGGAAGATTAAAGTTTCTGGTAATTTTTTCCGTCAGCCTGAGACTTGGGTCTACCCAGGGACCAAACTATTCAGCGTTGACGAGAGGCTGTTGCACCGCAGCCTTGATTAATCTTTCAAACATTTTGCCTAGACTGCTAAGGAGGCCTAATCGTGAATGATGCTCGCTGCTGTGCGGAATGGGGCGGCGCAATTTACAGAGCTTGTGAGAAACTATAGGGACAATGTCTCGTGCTTTTGGCTCTCTTTTAGAACTGGCAGAGTACATAGTACGTCTGTTCGAGAACAGATTTGTCTCTGAACCACTGTCGAAATCGAGATGGTAGTGTACTAAATATAAACCTAGTGCTAAATATACAAACTTACGCATACATGTTGATGCCTCTTGAACAAGGTCCCATAAACAGTAGTTCCATGTAGTTATTAAAGTTACAGATTATACAACAGAACATATAAAATTAATTATAGTAAAATAGAGTACAGCTTACATTATAATTCTAACTTAGTTAATTGACGTAGTAACATTATCATAATACACATAGTTGTACTGTATTGAAACGTTAACACAGTATAGCTGGATGATACGTTCACCTTTCTGAGCGTAGAACACATGCACAATTAGCAAAGCATTGTAATGACAAATGAAACGCCACCTGATGTAGCACTACCGCAGAAGATCAGTATTAAATTGAAAAAAAAAATACTGTGTGAACAAACCTTGAAGGCCCAACGGTACCGACCAGCCTCCGTGTCATCCTCAGCCCTTAGGCGTCATTCGATCCAGATAGGGAGGAGCGTGTGGTCAGCACACCGCATTCCTGGCCGTTGTCAGTTCTCGTGACCGGAACCCCTACTTCTCAATGAAGTAGCTCCTTAATTGGCCTCACAAGAGCTGGGTACACCCCACTTGCCAAAAGCACTCGGCAGACCCGCACGGTGACCCATCCAAGCGCTATTCAAGCCCAACAGCGCTTAACTTCGGTAATCTGACGGGAACCGGCGTTACCACTGCGGCAAGGTCGTTGGCTGATTTATACTAAATGCCAGGAAATAAATAAATAAAAGTAAGTAAATTGATCATCCAACAATACCAATAGACTGGTTAGGATAATGCGTTAGTCAGAACGATAAATGCTAACATTAAATAACGCTCTTGGATTAAAAGTGCTTTATCGCGAAGTTAACGTGGAACCTAAAATATTTTTATTTCTTTTTCTCAGAAGCTGTGAAGAGACCATCTTTCCATTTACACCATGCGTGTACGCCGTTTTTCGTGGTAGACGCCATTACTGTCAAAGATCTTACGAAAGTATCCCTTTGAAAGAGATGCATCCTCCAAAGAGGGACACCTTTAGCCATCGATAGCAGACCTAAAGGGAATGGGCAAAATAATTTGAGCACCTGTACATACTTGGAAATGGCTTATTAATAAGGGGGTGGACTCCCATTTGCCCGTAGTACAGCTGCGATTCTCCTTGGAGTACTGGCATATTATGACCGTATAGTATCCAGTGGAATGTTATGCCACTCTTCAATCAAAACCTCTTCTAGCTCCTGTAGTGACGAGGGAGGTGGAAAGGTGCTCCGGAGTCTGAGCTCTAATACCGCCCACAAGAGTTCGATAATGTTCAAGTCCGGGGACTGTGCTGGCTAGGGAAGACGCTGCAGTTCAGTTGCATGCTCCTCATACGACGATTGTACTGTCCTGGCTGTGTGAATGGGTGCGTTATCGCCCTGAAATATGGTATCATTGTTGGGGAACAATCATGGGGTGCACCTGATCACCTAAAATGTTCACATAATCGTTGGTTGTAACATAGCCTTTAAGAGTAACGATGGGATCAGCAGAATACCATGATATGACTGCCCACACCATCACACTTTCACCTCCATGCTTAACCGTTGGAATCAAGCAATCAGAATTGTTTTCTTCTTTTGGCGTTCTCCAGAGATAAACTCAGCCCGGTGGTAGAAATAACGAAAACATTGACTCGTCGGACCATATAACGTGTTTCCACTGATGAGCCATCCAGGATTTATGCTCCTAACACCATGTTTTATGCTTCTTTGCGTTGGGTGTCGTCACTAATGGTTTCGATATAACAGCTCGTCCATGAATATTCGCTTTATGGAGTTCTTGGCGGACAGTGTCGATAGATACAGGGTCTCAAAGATGGATATTGAACTTTGCAGTCACTTTTAAAAAATTGTGGTAAGGTCTTATGGGACCAAACTGCTGAGGTCATCGGTACCTAAGCTTACAAACTACTTAATCTAACTTAAACTAACTTACGCTAAAGACACACACACCCATGCCTGAGGGAGGACTCGAAGCTCCGACGGAGGGAGCCGCGCGGACCTTGACAAGACGCCAGTCACTTTAGCCGCCGTAGTTTTGTGTTGTGTCGTGTTAGCTTAAGATGATCTCTGTCATTTAGTTTTGATTTGAGCCCACCATTACGTTTACACTTTCCATGTTTTGTGCAGGCTGTCATGACTGTTTAAACAGTTGCTCTTGAAACATTCAATCATTTGGCTGTCTCGGTTACTGACGCTCCAGCTAATCGCCCCCCCCCCCCCCCAGTCTGCCGTCTTTGGAATTCTGTTAGGTATCTCGACCTGCGAAGTGTGCGCTACTCGTAAACAAGCTCCACTGATGCCTAGTCTGTACTGATCATGCGCAGTCCAGCGCGACACGTGTCTTACCTGCCTTGTTGACCATCAAACACAACCATCCCATTATTAACACTATTCACATTATTTTGCATATCCCCCGTAAACTATGTAGCCTAGTGGCCACAGAAAACCACACAGAGGTGGTGTCGCTGCCTAAGATTCTCGATGGAAAACCGCTCTGTGCCTACTTTGTGAATTGTACGAACCACAATTGAAGTAAAACCCAAAATCCCAAATTTCTGTGAGGCCACAGATCCCAGTTGCCCACTGCCGAGTCTAGGTTTTCCAGCATCTACAATGGGCAGAGTACAAAGATCGATGCTGGTATTGTATACCCTCAGTTGTAGCCCACCAACAAGAAGTGGAGCTTCTTCCACTCTCAATGACTTCTTCATACCATCTCACTTGGACAAGCCTGCACCCCAGAACCCCAGAACCATCACTCCATCAATAGAGATTTCGGTATCTACCACCTGATACATGTCATCATCTTCATATCCTTCCAGCAAGCCGGGTAGTCTGCCTATGAACAGTTTGCCTCCATTTTGCTCTATTTTAATATACTTCCTGTCTTGCTACTGTTTCCTAGTTTTCTCCTGCAGTCTTCACATCTTAATGAGTCTGATCAAATCTTTTTCTGAGTCGCCCTATTGGTTTTTTCCCCTACACATTTCTATCCATGAATTGTTTTGACAGGCATTTATCCTTCATTCTCTTCACATGTCCAAGCCACTTGGGCCGTGGAGTATTCAATCTCTGTCACTGGCAGATCTTTCCTCTGATGTCTTCATTCCTAATTTTTTCTCTGCTAGTTTTCTGCAATAGCGCAAACCGCATTTCGCATGCATGTAGCTTACTCAAATTTCCCTTTTTTACTGCACAGCACTCCAATCTGCGCGTAATAAGTGGCAGAATGTACATTTTAAACATGGTCTGTTTCGCTCCCACAGGAACTCCCTTGTCCCACACAAAGATCCATACTTGGTGAAAAATACGTATTTGATCCATTTCGTACACTGTTCTGTACTTCTAATTTAGCAGTTCCGTTCCTTAATATTGTACTTCTCGGATAACTGAAAGCTTTTAACATTCAATGTTCTCGCCACCTAGCATCAGGTTTCCTTTAATCATTGATACAGTTTTACTCTTGCAAACTTGAAGTTACATTCATCATACGTGTATCTCTGCAAAGTGCAAGTCACACTGCTGAAAGACAAGCATTCGCATTGGTACACCGTTGTTGGGCGGCTTAGTACCTGTGCTTATTGATATAGCTGGATTGAAATAACTTATTGGTTGACTGGCGTCAGTGACGAGAGGCGATCTTGGCGGCTAGTGCAAAGGATAACTATTAGTCTAAAAAACATAAAGTACATACAGACTGGTATCACCGACGTATTCATCGATACTTGGGAAGCCTCAGCGAGCTGTTATTTTAAAAATCTTTGTAGTAAACTCACCGAGCGAGGTGGCGCAGTGGTTAGCACACTGGACTCGCATTCGGGAGGACGACGGTTCAATCCCGTCTCCAGCCATCCTGATTTAGGTTTTCCGTGATTTCCCTAAATCGATTCAGGCAAATGCCGGGATGGTTCCTTTGAAAGGGCACGGCCGATTTCCTTCCCCATCCTTCCCTAACCCGAGCTAGCGCTCCGTCTCTAATGACCTCGTTGTCGACGGGACGTTAAACACCACTAACCTAAGACCTAGTAAACTCAGATTTATCTGCGTAGGCGAATATTTTCGTACATTAAGGTAACGTCGAATGTAATCGACATATAGAGCAACATACTTATGTACAGTAGAACCGTATACTTCATTATAATTTCATCTGATATATTTGGAAAATAGTACGCAGTATATAGCAGACGCCAAGACTTAGTATAAAACTTTATGCAAAAAAATTGAAAAGAATATCCAAACGTGCGGCCGAGATCTGCCAAGGCTCTACGAATACAAGTCATTTACGCTGTGTTTGTAAGGTACCTGATACCCAACTGCATTGGGCAGGAGAATATCAACCTCTCAAGTAAGACGGTTTCTTTTCTTTTTTGTGGAAAGTTTTACCGTAAATAATACTGTATCTCTGTACTTTGCTTTTCAACAACTTGTCGAATGATGTTAAAAAGACATATGCGAAAAATACTGTCGTCATTTCACTATCTCAGAAAATCAAAAAAAGTTTCGAGTATTAACGTTGTAGCACAACTCCACTTTGTATTCTATCATTTTTCAAAAGCATCACTTCGATTTCTCCATTTGAGCATTAAATATTAAAGATGGTATTTCTTATGTCAATCACGTTGTAGATAAATATGGAAATGGATTTGCGATAATCTGTTACCTAAGCGAAATTAAACTATCTGTAAATGGAATGTAAACTTCGGTTGCGGCTGTCATTGATTTGTTATGGTGCGTAAAAAAACAGCAAAACGTAAGACGTCAGTGAATATTAAGCTCAGAGCAATGGCAGCTTCGAGCGTGACGCATTGAAGCCTACCGTCGGTAGACAGAAAATACTTGAGGTTGCAGTGAGTTGCTCCTCTCCTTTCAACTTTAAAGGCTACATTTCGCATGCATGAATAAAACTTTAAGTGCATCGAGTGTAAAGTTCCTAGCACCATATTTTTCATTACAGACTCTGAGAATCATGTGGGCAGGTTTCCAGATTTCGAGGCATTATAATAAATATGATGAATAAATAAAAGTTCCGCTTGATTGTTAGATGAGAAAGAATGAATTCTTTAAACTGAATAGTTTCGTTATAATCGCTTAATAAATACTGCAATACAGCAATGTACACTAATCAGCCAGAACCTTACGATCACCTCCCTAATAGCCGGTAAGTCCACCTTTGTAACAGGTAGCAGTGGCGACGCGTCGTGGCATGGAAGCAATGAGGCCTTGGTAGGACGATGGAGGGAGTTGGCACCACATCTGCAAACGCGAGTCACCTAATTCCAGTAAAAGCCGGGAAGGGTGGCGATGAGCTCTGACGACACGTTCAATCACATCCCAGAAGTGTTCGAAAGGGTTCAGATCTGGCGAGTTTGGGGCACCACGTCAACCGGAACTCGCCTGTGTGTTCCTCGAAACACTCCATCACACTCCTGGCTCAGTGACATGGCGCACCATCTTGATGAAAAATGCCACTGCCGTCGGGAAACATGATCATCACGAAGGGGTGCAGATGGTCTGCAGCAGCCAGTGTACGATACACCTTGACCGTTATGTTGCCTTGCACGAGCTGCGCTGGACCCGTGGATGCCCACGTGAATTTTCCCCAGAGCATAATGGAGCCGCCGCCGGCTCGTCTTCTCCGTCCCGCAGTGAAGATGTCAAGGAGCTGTTTCCCTGGAAGACGACGGACTCGCGCCCCGTCCCATCGGCGTGATGAAGAAGGTATCGAAATTCATCAGACCATGTAATGCTCAGCCACTGCGCCAACGTCCAATGCCGATGAACACCTACCCATTTCAGTCGTATTTGCCGATGTTGTGGTGTTAACATTGACACATGCCTGGGTCGTCGGTTACAGAGGCCTGTCGTAGGGAGTGTTCGGTGTACTGTGTGTTCCGACAATCTTGCACTCTGCCCAGACTTAAAGCTTGATGTTAGTACCGCCACAATTCGGCACCTGTTCTGTTTTACTAGTCTGCCCAGCCTACGACGTCCGATATCTGCAATGAGGAGTGGCTGCCCAATCCGACGACGTCTGGACGTGGTTGCACCTTGGTTTGCTGCGTGTTGAAGGCACTCACCACAGCGCCGACAAGTCGTGCAGATTCCGAAATGCTGATGCCGAGCCTCCAGGCCATCACAATCTGCCCTCTGTCAAACTATGAGAGATGACGCGCCTTCACTATTCTACACACGAACAGCAAGCTCACTGACAATAAATGCACCGTGTGTGTGCTTGACTACCAGTCATTCCTCGCCAGTTGACGCTGCTATCGCCTCGACGGGTTTATATCCGTAGTATGTTAGTGGTCATAATGTTCTGGCTGATAAGTGTAAGTCACTTAGAAACGAAAACCGTAAGGAGTGCAAGGAAGCTAAGGTGAAATGGTTGCAGGCAAAAATATGAAAAAATCTAAATTGACGTCTAAAGAATGGTTGCGATGTACAAAATATTCAAAATTACTTCGAGAAACTGAAGGAATTAAGATTAAGAAATTCTCTGTTTACTACAGAAGAAAGAGCAGATGGTTGGAAACAGTAACTGAGGGCCTCTGCGGTGGCGAGAAATTGTCATAAAACGCCATAAAAGATGAAAGATATTTTCAGGGTGGAGAACGTAGGTGATCCAGTATTAAATTCAGAGTTTGACAGAGCATTGGGAGACTAACCTTAAAGTATGCCAATGTATAATTTCTAAACCACTGGTGGGAAGTGTTAACCAAATAATTATTTCAGTTATAGTGTAGAATCTGTAAAACCATATACATGCCGTTGGACATTCTGAAGATTGTCTTCCAGACGATTCCACAGGTAGCAAGACGTAAGTGCGAGAACGCAGTCATGTTGACTCTCATGCGTCCAACTTACTTATCAGAATAAAATACTGAATAATGGAAAAGAAAGTAGAGGAGTTATTAGTTGTCGACTAGTATGGGTTTAGGAAAGGTAAATACACCAAAGAAGCTGTTTTGACATTATGTTTAGTAGTGGCAAGAATTAAGAAAAATCAACACTCTGTCACAGGATTTTTCGACGTCGAATAGGCCTTCGACAATGCAAAGAGATACAAGACATGGAAAATCTTCAAGAAAAATAATTATACCCTGCTAGGAAAGACGGATAATTTATAGTGTGCACAAAAACCAATGGGGGTGTGGGATAAGAATGGAAAATCAAGAGATAAGTAGTCGGATTCTCAAGAGAGGGATGCAGTCTTTCTCCCCTATTATTTAACCCGTGTATCGAAGAGGCAAAAGACAAGTAAAAGACAGCTAAGACGAGAGACCAAAATTCAGGGTGAAATGATGTCTGTAATAAGATCAGCTGATGACATTGTTATCCTCTGCGAAGATTGCAAAGACCTACGGGATCTATTGAGTGAAGAGTTTAATGAACACAGAATATGGATGGAGAGTAAATCGAAGAAACGTGAAACTAAGTTGAAACATGAAAGATGAAAGGAACGTAAAAATGATATTAACTAAAAAAAATAGACTATAACTGGAGATCACGAGGTGGACAAAGTAAAGAAATTCTCCTACCCTTGGAAGCAAATTAGTGCATGTTGAACGGAACAAGGAGGGTGTAAGAAACAGACTAGCACAGGCAAAGAGAGTGGAGCTCGCCAAAAGAAGTCTGCTGGTATCCAACATATGCCTTAATGTGAAAAGAAAGTTTCTAAGAATGTGTAAGGAACGATCGAAAAGTTTCCATTTGAGTGCGTTGCTGCAGCGTAAACGCAAGCATAGCGCTACTCGGATGTGGATATATAAAAGCCGATATGTAAGCAAGGAATTAGAGTGGCATTCGTGCCTTTCCGACATGCGGGGGGTAAATGCGGAAACGTGCATTATGGCGACGATACGATCAAATGTGTCCAAGCAGGACCAACGTGCTGTTATTCTTTTCTTGGCTGCCGAAGGACAAACATCGGCAGGTATCCATCGGAGAATGAAAAATGTGTATGGGGCAGCATGTCTGTCAAAAACCATCACTGTGGAATGGTGCGCCAAGTTCCCTGCTGCTTCATGACAACGCACGCCCCCTTATCACAAATTTTGTTGGCTGCGGAATTAATGCCAGCTCAAATGGAAGGCACTCGAACACCCGCCCTATACTCCTAATTTCTCCCCATGCTATTATCACGCCTGCGGTCCCTTAAAACAGGTCGAATGGTCGATTATTCTCGTCGGACGAGGATGTGAAGCAAGCAGTTGCTGACTTCTTCATGCAGCACGACGAGCTGTTTTACCAAACGAGTATTCTCAATCTGGTGCGTCGGTGGGGTGACTTCAGTGCTCTGGACTGTATGGCCTTCGAACGGGAACATTTTGAGCGCTACTTATACTTTTACAGAAATGGTCATAGATGGAGGGAAAACCGAAAAAGAAGAGAATCGAAATTTTTGAGATTTGGTGTTATAGAAGGAAGCTGAAAATTACTGAAGTGGACCCTAAGAACTGAGGACGCTCCACACAGGCAGCAAAGAAAGAAATTAACGGAAAAGTCTAACTAGAGGAATGGGTTATTTGTTAGAACCTCGAGAAAAACTTCCACTGTGGAGTGCAAAACTTGTAGGTTAAGAAAAATATTAGAATATATCTCTACTTAGATACGCAGATAGTGATTACACTGTTTGGAAACTGAAAAATCAAAACAACATCCTACCTACGAGAATTAATTCAGGGGAGTCACTAATGGTAATCAAACACCAAAAATAATGACAGCAGGCTTAATTAATTTTACTAACAAGGAGAGGAAACATTGTGTAGTATCTTGACAGAGCGTTTGGCAGACTAGAGGCGAGCCCGACTGATGTTTTCCTATGTGCTACAGCATTTATCGTGTCATAGAGCTTAGTGCCTCATTTAAATTATAACGGACCCGTATTAGAGTTGGATTTGCCGGGCCCAGTATCCCAGTAAGATTTATGGCGGCAGAGAAGTAAAGGGTTGTAGAACGTTTTGCGGGGACACGGATCATCCTTAAAATCCATGTTCATCCTTCCCATCACCACCAGAATACACCCCTTTAACCGTCCACCCCCCACCCCACCCCCCTCATACACACACACACACACACACACACACACACACACACACACACATAAATACATAAATAAACTCCATAGTTCATGTGCACAGTTCATCTTATGTATCGATGTAGTGGTTGACGAGTGAACACCAAATCACACGAAACCACAAAACGTCTGCGAGTTGCTTAGAAACTGACTTCGTATAATAATTGTGTCAGAGGTGGTTCTCATATTCTTATCCGTACTTGCAAATTAAAGTTGGTCATTGCATGAACCACGTTCTGGCTATTTATTTTTCTTTTCTTACCAACTCGTTTGACTGTATAGACTTACCAAATCATCTCCCTGTCGCTGTCGATAGTCTCCTTTCTTGTAGAGGACACTAGTTGACGGTTGGTTTACGTCACCATTGAACTCCACTTTATCTTATCCTCCGCTCTCATTCGTTAATGTCCGACCAGTCAATCATTCTACACACATCAAAAAAAGATTTGCATCACCCCGGTTCCCAGAACTCCTGTAGATAGACGTTGACTGTGGATATTGTATCACAGACACAACCCCTTTGACTGTTCAGAGATGTCACTAAAACCTCCCAAAGATGTAAACAACCATGCATGAGGAACGCCTATTAGACGGAGGGGGTCCGATAGCCGATCAGTTCCAGTCATTCCACCAAGAAGGAGGTACACGGTTCGTGTTGTCTGTGAGTTCAACCATGCCTAGATGGTCAATACCGCGGTTCGATCACGTCCGCATTGTTATTTTGTGCCAGGAAGCGCTCTCAACAAGGGACGTGTGCATGCGTCTCGGAGTGAACCAAAGCGATGTTGTTCGGCCATGGAGGAGATACAGAGAGACAGGAACTATCGATGACATGCCTCGCTCAGGACGCCCAAGGGCTACTACTGCAGTGGATGTCCGATACCTACGGATTATGGCTCGGAGGAAACCGGTAAGCAACGCCACCATGTTGAATAACGCTTTTCGTACAACCACAGGACGTCGTGTTACGACTCCAACTGCGCGCAATAGGCTGCATGACGCGTAACTTCACTCCCGACGTGCATGCCGAGCTCATTCTTTGCAACCACGACACCGTGCAGCGCGGTACAGATGGGCTCAACAACAAATGGTTCAAATGGCTCTGAGCACAATGGGACTTAACATCTGAGGTCATCAGACCCCTAGAACTAAGAGCTACTTAAACCTAACTAACCTAAGGACATCACACACATCCATGCCCAAGGCAGGATTCGAACCTGCGACCGTAGCGGTCGCGTGGTTCCAGACTGAAGCGCCTAGAACCGCTCGGCCACATCGGCCGGCGCTCAACAACTTGTCGAATGGACTCCTCAGGATTGGCATCACGTTCTCTTCACCGATGAATATCGCATATGCCTTCAACCAGACAATTGTCGGAGACGTGTTTGGGGGCAACCTGGTCAGGCTGAACGCCTTACACACACTGTCCAGCGAGTGTAGTAAGGTGGAGGTTCCCTGCTGTTTTAGGGTGGCATTATGTGGGGCCGACGTACGCCACTGGTGGTCATGGAAGGCGCCGTAACGGCTGTAAGATACGTTAATTCCATCCTCCGACCGATAGTACAACCATATCGGTAGCATATTGGCGATGGATTCGTCTTCATGGACGACAATTCGCGCCCCCATCGTGCACATCTTGTGAATGACTTCCTTCAGGATAATGACTTCGCTCGACTAGAGTTGCCAGCATGTTCACCAGACATGAACCCTATCGAACATGCCTGGGTTAGATTGAAAAGGGCTGTGTATGGACGCCGGCCGGAGTGGCCGAGCGGTTCTAGGTGCTACAGTCTGGACCCACGCGACCGCTACGGTCGCAGGTTCGAATCCTGCCTCGGGCATGGATGTGTGTGATGTCCTTAGGTTAGTTAGGTTTAAGTAGTTCTAGGGGACTGATGACTCAGAAGTTAAGTCCCATAGTGCTCAAAGCAATTTGAACTATTTGTTTATGGACGACGTGACCCACCAACCACTCTGAGGGATCTACGCCGAATCGCCGTCGAGGAATGGGACAATCTGGATCAACAGTGCCTTGATGAACTTGTGGATAGTATGCCAAGACGAATACAGGCAGGAAGTAATGCAAGAGGACGTGCTGCTGGGTATTAGAGGTACAGCAATCTGGACCACAACGTCTGTAGGTCTCGCTGTGAAGTGCTACAACATGCAATGAGTGCTTTCATGAACAATAAAAAGGGCGGAAATGATGTTTATGTTGATTTCTATTCCAAATTTCTGTACAAGTTCCGGATCTTCGGAACCGAGGTGATGCAAAACTTTTTTTTGATGTCCGTATTTCTCCTGAAACTTGTTTACTATTCCCTCTTGCTCCTGTTCAGTTTTTTTGTTAGCCTGCTCCTCTCTCTTCATCGTTCTCACTCTCTTTCTACTCTTCACATTCTTTGTCCGCGTGACGTCCGCAAGTCCTATTTCTCTACTTCTGTTTCGCATTCTCGCGTGTACCTGTTAAAGATTTGCCCCACTTAAGAAGTTCCCAGTGGTTTCAAGTCTATATTTCTTTATGTAGTCCAGAAATCTTTAAAATTTATTTGTGTATCTTTTTCCGGAGGGAAGATTTATCTCAAAATAAAAAACAAATTTTGCTCTTTTCTTAAGCAATATTCTTAGCGTATATATATATATAATGTTTCGCTATGTTTTCACAGTATTCGTGTTGATGGGATCCATTTCTGATAATGCCCTACCTCCTACAACCCAAAACAGCCCTACCTGTAGAAACATATGTTCCAGAAGTTAAAGTTTGTTGCCTACTGAGTTAAGTCATTCTGACATTTTATGTTTATTCAGAGAAATCGTGGAAAAAGTGTTTATAAACGCAAAGTAAGGAAGAACAGAGTTTAATGGTCCATTGGCGGTGAGGTCATTAAATGCGGCGCACAAGCAGGGATGGGTCGAGATTGGAAAGGTAATCGACTGCGTCCTCATCTATAAGGACCACTAAGCGACTTGTTGTTTATATTCTTGTGTCCTATAGCTCGAATTCACGTGGAGACTGTATAATTTTATTCGAAAGACAGTATGTGCTATTTATAGAGCCTACACAGAACGTGTTGTAGTTTCGTCTAATTAATTTCCTTCTACTTGAAAAACATTAAGTCACAATTTCATTAGACTAGTGGCTCTTTAGTTCTAGCTTAAGCAATCGCGCATAAATTTCAGAATAGCTACATCTCTCCCTAACAGATTTTGAACTTCGTTTATCTAATGCCTGTTGATCGTTGGTTTTTTTTTCTTTCTTTTAATGTGATTCAGACATTCCATATTCATCAGACATCGACGCTTTAGGGTAAATGTAGCACTTTTTTGTGAATTACTGCTGTTTCACTTGCGCCAGACTGTTCCACCGTATTTTGATAACCCCCTGTCTTTGCCTGTCTATGCGAAACTGCCCACGAGTGGGAGACACGTTAGAGGAATGACTTTTCATTCTGTACTGAACATCCCACTTCGTCCCTTCTCGTCCATCTCATTCTTCTCCTTCTCATCGGCTTTCCCTGCTCGTCTTCTAGTTCACCCAACTCCATATTACCCTGATCATCTACTTAGTCACCCCAATTGTTGTTCTGACCCTCTGCCTCCAGCGACAGTGCTGGCCCAGAGGTTACGACACCGGACTCGCACTTGGGTGGAGCGGGCTTCAAATCCCCGAGCAACAATCAAGATTAAGATCTTTCATTGTCTTCTGAAATCGATTGAAGTGAATTAGATGATGGTTCCTAGGTAAAGGGTCCGCATACTTAGCCGAGTGGTCAGTGCAGATAGCTGCTGTGTGGAGGTTCCGGGTTGGATTTTTGCTTGGTGGGATGATGGAACGGCGCCCTCAGTCTCATGATGCCAGCTGAGGAGCTGTTTGACCGAGTAATAGCGGCTTCAGGTTTGCTACTAATAGGGAGCGCAGTGTACTGGCCACATGCCCCGCCACAACGCACGCAAGTGTGCCATTACTGGCTGATGGATGACACGGCAGTGGGCTGGGCACGATTGGCCCATCTATGGTCAGAACGAAGGAGCGCGTATACATCCTCAGCTAGATCGGGACCAATTTCCTATCCCATCCTTGTCCAATCTGTGATGTGTTCCATCAAAAATGTTCAAATGTGTGTGAAATCTTATGGGACTTAACTGCTAAGGTCATCAGTCCCTAAGCTTACACTCTACTTAACCTAAATTATCCTAAGGACAAACACACACACCCATGCCCGAGGGAGTGCTCGAACCTCCGTCGGGGTCAGCCGCACAGTCCATGACTGCAGCGCCTCAGACCGCTCGGCTAATCCCTCGCGGCGATGTGTTCCATCTCTAAAGAAGTGTCACTACCAGGAAGTTTAACTACAGCGCTCTTAGCAATTGTTCTGTACATACGCTGCAACAGTACGAAAGATTCTGCTACTAAACAGATGCGCACCGAATAACAAAACGCGCTGGAGACATGCATACGAGGTTTGTTCAAAAACTTCCGGAACATTGGTAACTGCGCGCCAGAGGTGCGTTGGGGAGAAATTCGGTTGGCATCTGTGAGCATGCGTGTGTTTAACGTGCGACTACCGGAAATTTCATTCTTGTATGTCTACTAGTTATTGTTCAGTGCTGTATTGAGTATTACGTTGTGTCGCACAATTTTCGAATTTCGGAAAAGCATAGTTAGAGGAGCAATCGCCTGCATTAAATTTTGTGTGACTCTCAAAAAAACCATTACAGAGACACGCCAAATGGTGCAGAAAGCCTACGGTGACGACTGCTTAAGCCTCACTCACTGTTACAAATGGTTCACAAGGTTTATAAATGGCCGGACGGCAGTTAAAGATGACCCTCGTTCAGGACGCCCTTCTTTGTCTACCAACGACGCTCGTGTCGTCGTGTCAGGAACGTCAACGAAATTGCGCGTGCCAATCGAAGACTGACTGTCAGAGAGATTGCAGAAGAATGTAACATTTCAGTCGGATCACATCATGAAATACTGACACAACATCTTCGAATGCATCGTGTTCTCGCCAAGTTCGTCCAACGGCTCATGAGTCAAGACCAGAAAGACGACCGCTTCGCAATTTGTAAAGAGCTTTTGGATCGCGAAAATGAGGACGAGATGTTCCTTAAGAGAATCATAAGTAATGATGAGATGTGGGTCTACGGTTATGATGTTGAGACCGAGGTCCAGTCTTCACAATCGGTTGAGAAACGTTCTCCAAGACCAAAAAAACAGCTCGTAAGTTCAGGTAAAATGTCAGAGCCATGTTGACAGTTTTCTTTGACTTTGAAGGATTATTTCATCATGAATTCGTGCCACAGGGACAAACTGTTAATCGATGGGACTCACTATCTGCCTCATCCTCCGCACTCTCCAGACCTGGACCCTGCCGACTTTTTTTTTACTTCCAAACTTGAAAACGCCGTTGAAAGGACGAAGATTTGCAACGATAGACGAGATAAAAGAAAATTCGCACAAGTCTCTTCGCGCGACTCAGCAATAGACGTACCAAGACTGCTTCCGTAAGTGCAAACGGCATTGGGAGCGGTGTATCAATTGTGGAGGATAGTATTTTGAAGGAGTCCATGCACAATAATCAAAGGTAAGCGTAGAAAAATGTTATGGGCAAAGTTACGGAAGTTTTTGAACAGACCTCGTAAGTATAGAGCTCGGATGTAGTATTAACTTACAGGTATGGCTCATCCAAGCCAGTAAACTCGCAGACGAGAGAGGAATCCGATGTAAAAAATACCAATGTAAATTACAGCCCCTACTTACCGTGTTTGCGGTTACACAGAACGGTTACCTTCCCCTCCCTTTATGGAGCCAGCACCTCCATTTTAATGCTGTCGTTTTTGTGAGTCCGCGCCCTCTTTTCGCCCTTTTTCTGACACTGGTTCTGTGTTCTGTAGAAGCGCTCTCATTAGACGTTAATGACCTTGCGGCACATTCCTGCGACAAACAGCTGGACGAGTACAAAAGCATTTGCAGTCCGTACGCTGACTCCAGCCAACAGACACTCAACGTGGCACTTCATTGTGGTCACTGAGGTGCTGGTGAGTCCTGCGACGCAACGAAAGCTACTGTATGAAATGGAAATGTGACTTTATCGCAGCTTCCAATTCCGTAGCTAATCATAAGCCGCAACAATTAGAACAGCTTGAAATACACTACTCGCCATTAAAATTGCTACACCACTAAGATGACGTGCTACAGACGCGAAATTTAACCGACAGGAAGAAGATGCTGTGATATGCAAATCATTAGTTTTTCAGAGCATTCACACAAGGTTGGCGCCGGTGGCGTCACCTACAACGTGCTCACATAAGGAGTTTCCAACCGATTTCTCATACACAAGCAGCAGTTGACCTGCGTTGCCTGATGAAACGTTGTTGTGATGCCTCGTGTAAGGAGGAGAAATGCGTACCATCACGTTTCGGACTTTGATATAGGTCGCATTGTAGCCCATCGGATTGCGGTTTATCGTATCGCCACATTGCTGCTCGCGTTGGTCGAGAACCAATGACTGTTAGCAGAATGTGGAGTCGGCAGGTTCAGGAGGCTAACACGGAACGCCATGTTCGATCCCAACGGCCTCGTATCACTAGCAGTCGAGATGACAGGCATCTTATCCGCATGGCTGTAACGGATCGTGCAGCCACGTCTCGATCCATGAGTCAACAGATGGGGACGTTTGCAAGACAACAACCATCTGGAGGAATAGTTCGACGACGTTTGCAGCAGCATGAACAATCAGCTTGGAGACCATGGCTGCAGTTACCCTTGACGCTGTATCACAGACAGGAGCGCCTGCGATGGTGTACTCAACGACGAACCTGGGTGCACGAATGGCAAAACGTCATTTTTTCAGATTAATCCAAGTTCTGTCTATAGCATCATGATGTACGCGTCCGTGTTTGACGAAATCGCGGTGAACGCACATTGGAAGCGTGTATTCGCCACCCGGCGTGATGGTATGGGGTGCCATTGGTTACACGTCTCGGTCACCTCTTGTTCGCACTGACGGCACTTTGAACAGTGGACGTTACATTTCAGATGTGTTACGACCCGTGGCTCTACCCTTCATTCGATCCCTGCAAAACCCTTCATTTCAGCAGGATAATGCACGACCGCATGTTGCAGGTCCTGTACGGGCCTTTCTGAATACAGAAAAAGTTCGACTGCTGCCCTGGCCAGCACATTCTCCAAATATCTCACCAATTGAAAACGTCTGGTCAATGGTGGCCGAGCAACTGGCTCGTCACAATAAGCCAGTCACTACTCTTGATGAACTGTGGTATCGTGTTGAGGCAGCATGGGCCGCTGTACCTGTACACGCCATCCAAGCTCTGTTTGACTCACTGCCCAGGCGTTTCAAGGCCGTTATTACGACCAGAGGTGGTTGTTCTGGCTACTGATTTCTCAGAATCTATGCACCTAAAATGCGTGAAAATGTAATCACATGTCAGCTCTAGTATAATATTTTTTTCCAATGAATACACGTTTATCATCTGCATTTATTCTTGGTGTAGCAGTTTTAATGGCCAGTAGTGTAAAAACGCTCTCGTAGCGAGCACTTCTGTTGATAATGGTATCATTACTTAATCACAGAGAAAAAGCCTTCAGATACCTACGCATATACATTACTGCCATGTTGTAGTCCAGTTCTGCTTTCTGTCTGACGTTATTGCTATTTGTGGGAGTACAGTACGAGATTTACGAGTTCGATGTCACGTTGGCCCTGAGTCTATTGCGACACTGTCAGTAGCTTACAACTCGTACGGAAACCAGACAGCAGTTACAAGAGTCGGACTTGAAATGGAGGCAGTAGGCGAGGAGGGAGTGACAGATGGCTGTAGCCTCGCGCCTGTGTTGTTTGTTTGCAGGTACAACGTGAAATCTCTGCCCCACAGTAACGTAACACAACGAAACTCAGTGAGCTCCGCGGAGCCCTGGGACTCTGAAGGCCTCTGCGAGGGCTTCGCCAAAATAATGTCAACGTTAAGAACAAACTACATCAAGTCTTTACGCACTGAGAAAAACAACACTTACAAAAATCTTATCAACGTCGGGTTTGTAATAGTTGTTTTTCTCCCAGTGCTTATTAGCCGAAAATGAGACGACAAGCAGCATGAGAAATCTACAATAATGCTACGATCAAAACCTACAAGTAAAAGAATTTAGTTCATTTTTAACACTGACTGAAGAAACAGGTTTTTGTAAAGGTCCTGCAGAGGTACTAAATTTACGAAATTTATTGGCAACTGTGGAATCTTTCTGACATAGCTGCATTATGTATGACTATATCGCCCACTGATGACACAGTAA
Source organism: Schistocerca americana (assembly GCF_021461395.2). Taxonomy (NCBI): domain Eukaryota; kingdom Metazoa; phylum Arthropoda; class Insecta; order Orthoptera; family Acrididae; genus Schistocerca; species Schistocerca americana. Next base: position 756,758,450 of record NC_060121.1, on the reverse strand, counting down.
ATTTAATACGGCTGCAGGGTCGTCATCAATGTCTGTGGCTTCAGACGTTTGAAGAAATAAGTATTAGAAACCACGACACGCAAAATGGCGATAGCAGTATCAATGTTGAATACCATTTGAATTCGAGGAACTTTACCACGATTTTGTTACGATACGCCGGCCAGGGTGGCCGAGCGGCTCTGGGCGCTACAGTCTGGAACCGCGCGACCGCTACGGTCGCAGGTTCGAATCCTGCCCTGGTTAGGTTTAAGTTAGGTTTAAGTAACTCTAAGCTCTAGGGGACTGATGACCCTAGAAGTTAAGTCCCATAGTGCTCAGAGCCATTTGAACCATTTGTTACGATACATTAATATATTTTACTTGAAAGAGTATTTATCTTAATCTTTAACTTTTTATTTTCTTTCATGGTCTAATATTTTTATTAATTTCACTTTTCTAGAAACCCTTTGTATTCTTGGTGTCCTGTGGCGGGAATCCAAGCAAAGTTGCAAGCGATGGGGTTCAAGAGTACTACATGTGGAACTTTGTGTCGGTCCCGGAAGAGTACGGCATAGCCGATTTGGTTAAGGCGACCTCTCGCGTCAAGCGGGAAATCTTTGTTCGCCTTCCGATCCGGCGTAAATTTTCATGTGTCATCAATAGGTAAAATCTTCATACCTACTGCAGCAAATGTCAAAAAGATTACGCAACTGCAAATAAATTTCAAAATAATTTAGCTTGGTATGTGTGGGCTCGATACTGGTCACTACACGCGCACACAGCGGTGGCGCTGACGCTTTTTCGCTATTTTGCTTCCTCTCTCCCTCTCTTCTCTCTCTCTCTCTCTCTCTCTCTCTCTCTCTTTCTCTCTCTCTCTCTACCTCTCCATACACTCACTCGAAGAAGATTACACTTATGTGCTCACCGCTGCCAACTAACTAGACCAGAAAAGGAACTTTACCGCGATTAGCAATTTTTTGAGGCAAACATCTACATCTTGTAACGTTGTTGCTTTAATTTGTGGTGTAAGCGGTGCTGATAGACAATAAAAGCGGGTTAAAAGCTGTGAGCTGCCTGGGGAAGCTAACCTAGCATTACTGTGCAACTGTTTCACCGGGTTCCAGTCTAGCTTACCAAATTCCCAACCAGACTAACATTAATTATAATCTTTTAATAGTCATACGACAACCGGTGATATATATATATATATATATATATATATATATATATATATATATATATATATATAAGAGAATTTAAAGGAAAAGAAATAAATCAGTTTATATTTGGAAATTTATTTTAACATTGATCATTGAAATTTCAGCATATTAAACTTGATTCATAACTAAACTGGTGCCTTATTTAGGATTGTGAAAATGTGAGATTGTAATCTTACGGAACACATCAAATATGGAGCCAAGGTTGGGAGACTGCATACAACACTGCATTCATAAAATAACACACGAAGAACGTTGAAACATATGCAAGAGGAAATTAACCACAACCAACTGTAACACTCCGGTTTAATCTTACTGACTTATCCCGCTCGATCGGGATCTGATAGCAGCCCAAATAAATACTAATTAATGTGACCGTGTACCTAATGGGGCTGGCAATCGGATTGGACTGCTACGGAGTAGTTACATTCCATTTTGTCCTTCTCAAATGCTGTAATAATGAAATGTCTGGTGGCAGGAAGAACAACAACACAGCTTCATTAATCAACGACCTATATTCTCACAAAAACACAAAGTAAGGAGACAGCCACTGCCTTCGTCGTACAGAATTAACAACGGCTAATCTCAGCACAGGCCCTTTCGTTATTCCTTATCGTCACACGCAATTTCAATCATGGTAATCCAACACTTCAATCCAACACTGCAATCCAAATGATGCCGGCGCGGTAGACGCGTAATTACAGATATCGGCACAAAAAATATCACTGAAACACACTAGTAACTATACTTTTTCATTTCCCCGTATATTTCTAACACAAAAGGGGTTAAACCGCGGCGATGGCCACCCCCTTTGTCGGTACGGCCTTGCCTTACGGCCACCGGCCGCCCCACGGCCCGGCCCGCAGCCTGGGTCCCACTCTACTGACTCAACACTCGCTTTCGCTCTCGCAACCCGACACACACTATCGATTGTTTGTCCTGTCGACCTGTGCTGTCGCAAATTTATAGTAAGGGCCTACGGAACCCTTACATCCCCGCCCTCGAAAACTTCTTTGAAGCCACAGGCGTAAAAGAATCGGCTAGGGAATTAGACATCACTACATATGAACAAAACACACAGTGCAGAAAAGTAATGAAATTACAATCACCAAGAAAATCCTTGACTCCGGTAGTGGGCTACCTCTACAATAATATTCTACAAAAAGTTATTACATCTCAAAAATATGGCATTGTCCAAATAACACACAACATCAATCCTACTTACTTAACATAGCATGGTAAATATTTTTTATAAACTTATCTTACCAAAAATTTCCAAAAACTTTTCACTTTCAAAGGTTTGTACGAGTCATTAACTACATATCTGTTACAACTTGCTATAGCAAACACAAGAAAGGAAATTAGTTGAATGCCAGCTACCCCTTTGGTATGCCGTCCTTTCAGCGGGGTTCGTGCCGTCCATACTACTATCACTCTAATTTATAACTCACTTGGCCAACACTTATAAAAGCTAAGGAAAAAATTCACAACTTATTTAAATCTTTAACACAAGCAAATTGAAGTTGAGACAAAATATGACATTTATACATTGAATGCCAGCTACCCCTTTGGTATGCCGTCCTTTCAGCGGGGTTTGTGCCGTCCATACTACTATCACTCTAATTTATAACTCACTTGGCCAACACTTATAAAAATTAAGGAAGAAATTCACAACTTGTTCATTACAGATTCCATAAATTTAAATGCTACATTGTACCGCTAAGCATGTCTTACATAATTATTTGCAACACTACAACTAATGTGGTCACCCAATGAAAAATTTTAAACTACTGATCATTTCATTTTGCCAAACATCACTTCCATATGTGAATTGTTATCAAGAAAGCTTAGATGAGAGGTACAATATCTCCTGTTATATTCACACTAATTTAAATCCACTATATGGATATTTGTCATTCATTACTCAGTGCCAGAATTCTGCTTCTAAAGCTTGACCTACGTATAACCATAATTGACTCTGATAGCTAATTGGATACATGAATTACTAATTATTCATTAGTTACACCTTGTTTTATCAGCATACTTCAGATAAACATGTATACCTACAAATAACTTGCAAACGGATGTTGCTCATGTGCTAAATGACATACTTCAATATTTCAAACATCTCATACTCCATACTCTTCATTACACATAACTTAACACCAACTTCAACTGCAAATACATATATATCTTCAACCTATATCAATCCTCCATATACTTCAACACTTCAAACCTCTCATACTCAATATACATCATTACACATAACTCCCTCAACTTAACAGCAACTTCAACTGCATATATATCTTCAACCTACATCAACTCTCCATATTCGCTGCAATAATCACATAAAAATACTACTTCAGGCTCCTTAGCCTCTCCATTCATCATATTTCACATCATTTATCCGAACAACTATCTCCTTGTGTATTTGTTTCTTTATATGTTCATCTACTTACAAGCTGATACATTACTTCAATTTTCTTACAACAGTTTGACCTTTTCATGCCTCATAAAACAACTCTATAAGATTACCCAAATTCTTGTTTAACCAATTAGCTTACCACGACATTATGTAAACATTCGCTTTCTGATATGGTTCTCATTTTATTCCTTCTGGCATTATTAATTTCGGTTATTTACTCACAGTAAACTGAGCTTTTTTTAAGTTATTGATTCTCTGACATCTCACACTCTACATCAACAGCAACTACTACAAATTTACTACATGGTTCCTGACTGAATTACTTGGATGACCACTACCAATCCTAACTACTACACTAATTTTCTTAACCTAAGGATAGAGAAAGATGGTAGAGGAGTGACACTTGAAATTAGAAATAAAGTCTCACCCAGCTGGGAGTGTACCAGTCGCCACTTGGTATACCAGCAAAAGAGTTGCTAGCTCCCTACACCTTAACTACTTCTCCATATATCAGTGAACTATAAATTTGCTACAAGATTCCTAACTATCATTTGTACAACCACTACCTATTCTAACTACTACACACTAACTTTCTTAACCTAAGGATAGAGAAAGATGGTAGAGGAGTGAAACTTGAAATTAGAAATAAAGTCTCACCCAGCTGGGAGTGTACCAGTCGCCACTTGGTATACCAGCAAAAGAGTTGCTAGATCCCTACACCTTAACTACTTAATCACTTCACATATTAATTTTCACCTACACAGTTTATGTAAAATGTTTTAAATAAGATAAATCATACCACTCATAAAATCTATAAATGTAAAATCCCTCAAAACAATAAGCATATCTGTATAATTACCATTTAGACAGCGCAGTATGCATAAATAAGTATGTTATATTTCAGAGTATGTTTCGCAAACTTTTCGGAAATTACTGCAATTGGGCACTTTTCCTAACGCGCAATTCAGTTTACAAACGTTTATTTACCGCGAAAACTGCACATTGCAATTTAATGTTACGTCAACCAGTCGTCTCGACTCACCAACCGACGTTACCACGAGTCGCGATGTTTTGACGTTTGAAGTGGGCGTGGCGCTGCACTGCCGCCGGAACCGCGTGAAGTCGCGCTGCTCACTGTGGCTGGACGTCGTAGTTCTCCGTCGGCCGCTCCGTGGCGCTGCAGGCGGGCGTAGTTTGTAGTTCGGCTGCTAGATGTAGGGACGGCGTGCGTCTGTGCTTGAACTACTCTTTGCACAGGTAGTTGGGATGATGTGTGAAATCACCTCGCAGATCAAAACTCTTTGGCACAACTGCTACATGGGTCTGTGTGACGTCACTCAACAATTGCGTCGCCACACGAATTGTCGTCCGCATACCAGTTTATGGGTCCGCATGAAGCTGTCTGAATTTCACTATTCAAAAAAACAATTTCAGTCACAATATTACTATTAAACACTTCTGTAAAGCTTTCGTGACGAATTCTTGGCCCGTTTGTCGTAATAATGTTCACACGTGTCTTTCTTTGGTGTTCACTTCTCACAGTTTTTCGCGCGGATTTACGCATTTGCACATTATAACACAGTTTATTGACACTATTATTCTCATCTAAAATGGCAAGAAAAAGTTTAGTCACAATCGTAAGGTGCTATTACTTCGTATTGTTCAAAATGCACTGTTTCTTGTCGCGATTTGAAAGTTTATGCTCTGTCTCGATCCAACATTGGAAAATTTTTTCTCACGTTAAATAAGATAATATTACCTATTGTTCTTTATGATTCGTCCGAAAATTGCACTTGTCCTTTCACGGTAAGCCAAGGGTGTAACACTCCGGTTTAATCTTACTGACTTATCCCGCTCGATCGGGATCTGATAGCAGCCCAAATAAATACTAATTAATGTGACCGTGTACCTAATGGGGCTGGCAATCGGATTGGACTGCTACGGAGTAGTTACATTCCATTTTGTCCTTCTCAAATGCTGTAATAATGAAATGTCTGGTGGCAGGAAGAACAACAACACAGCTTCATTAATCAACGACCTATATTCTCACAAAAACACAAAGTAAGGAGACAGCCACTGCCTTCGTCGTACAGAATTAATAACGGCTAATCTCAGCACAGGCCCTTTCGTTATTCCTTATCGTCACACGCAATTTCAATCATGGTAATCCAACACTTCAATCCAACACTGCAATCCAACACTGCAATCCAAATGATGCCGGCGCGGTAGACGCGTAATTACAAATATCGGCACAAAAAAATATCACTGAAACACACTAGTAACTATACTTTTTCATTTTCCCGTATATTTCTAACACAAATGGGGTTAAACCGCGGCGATGGCCACCCCCTTTGTCGGTACGCCCTTGCCTTACGGCCACCGGCCGCCCCACGGCCCGGCCCGCAGCCTGGGTCCCACTCTACTGACTCAACACTCGCTCTCGCTCTCGCAACCCGACACACACTATCGATTGTTTGTCCTGTCGACCTGTGCTGTCGCAAATTTATAGTAAGGGCCTACGGATCCCTTACACAACCGATTCAATTTTCACCCAAAGAAGTTACGTTCGTAGCACAATCCTGTCCGTCATGTAATTACCACACACTGGTATACTAAATTCATACTAACTCTCTGTGAAATCTTCCCGAAAAGAATAGCTGAGGGCTACTTTGATGATTACACCACATGCTTCACGTGGTCAACTTGGTTTACACAAAGAGTGTAACTCCACAATAATTTTGATAATTAAAATAAATTAGATCGAAAAGCAATTTACAAAAGAAAAACCTCGTACTGGTTGTTATCGTCTTACTGTTAACCTGATGGGTCAAACAATTGTATGAGCACGTAGTACTGGTCTCACAAAGTACACCCCACGTGGGTTGAACATAAAGAAAAGTTGTTATATTGAAAAATATTGTCAAGACGAGACGTTATAATCTCACGCACATTCGCATTGAAGATTGATGATGCTAGTTAGAGTTACTGATCAACACGTGGTTCCACTTTACTCATAAAGTAGTGACAAAGCAACTACCGGAATATATTCTGAACTTCACACTCGAATTACACTGCGTTGCAATTTAAGATAACATTAGATATTTGAGAGCTAAATTTTCAGTTAGGCTGAACTTAAGAAATCCATTGTCCTACGGACTTAGCAGACACGCACTTAGCCGGAGATCTTACCACTTCAGACGCTCGCCACGGACAAACTGACCTGGGCTCCTACCAAGGGTGCTTCCGTATACAAAACGGAAGTGACCAGAGAGGCAGCTTCCTATACCAACATGACAAGGGACAGACAGGACCATACTAAGGATAGATACTGTTCTCTAGCAGACAGGCTTGTCTGCTACCCTCAAGCATGCAACTAGAAATACATTTGCTCATTCATCCTCTCACACAGAAGGGAAGCGGGATGACAGTATCTTATCATATACAGTATATAAAAGAAAGTGGATGTAGGTTCCGTATGAGACTGTGTGACATGAATTACATATAAACTGTGTTTTAAAGTGTAGTAGCGTGACAGATCGTTCTTGTTTATGTGTAAAAGTAACACGTTCCACTACTCAGTCTCCTCCCAGATAGTCAGAAACGCCACAGTAAATTAAGAAGAGGAATTTATGCCGTAAATGACAACAGATTGATGAAATTAACATGAAAGGAATCCAACAGAGACCTTTCAATCTACATCTACATTTATACTCCGCAAGCCACCTAACGGTGTGTGGCGGAGGGCACACCTACCTCGATTGCACTTATTGTATCGATAACTGTGCAGATTGTGCCAAGGCGGCGACTGGTAAAACGACAGGAGCGGTAATACCAATATAAAGTAATGCACCAAGCTGTAGTTCCAGCCATTGCATATTGCACAGACAAGCACTCGCAGTAAAGAAGGTGCCCCCATATCTAAATCTAGTTCTTCACGAAGCAGTAAAAATGATCAGTTACGTTATATCAAACCCTCATCAGTGACGGTTGTTTTCAATATTGCGGTAAGTTTATGACAGCAGACATAAAACATTACTGCTGCAAACCAAGATTAGATGGTTATCTCTGAGTGAGACGTGAGAAACATTATTCAAATTAAGATCAGTATTACAAGCTTTTATCATTGACATTTCCTTTAAATTAAAAGACGGTTTGAGCGATGTGACTTCCTCGTTCAGACTAGCTTTTTTGGCAGATATATTTGGAAAAATTGATGAATTAAATGTATCTTTACAAGGAAAACAGGCAACAGTTTTTCAACACTAATAACAAAATAACCGCATTAAACTAATTAGAGTTTTGGATTGTTTGTGTTGGCTACAGAGAAATAGAAAGCTTTTTAACATTGGAAATGTTTACTGGCGAGACAGCAGAATCACCATCTGAAATGTTTGAAGACTTGCTCCAGTTTCTCCATGATATGCACACATCTTTTAGACGTATTTTCCTGAAGAGCGGAGTACAAAACTGAAAATAAATTCATGGATTCAGAATGATTTTGTATGAAATTTTCAGAAGGCAGAAAATATTTAAAACGACATCCATAATTCCTTCTTAAAAAGATCATCAGATTCAAGCATGGAATCGTTGTTCAAAACAATGTTACTTGATGAATTTTGGTTCGGGGTTCTTGATGAATATCCACAACTTGTCACACAGACTCTGACTGTTCTCCCGATCCCAGCAACATACTCCTGCCAGTGGAGATCTACGACACTGGGCCCTCGGAATCACAAGTGAGACGAACATTGCACATTTAAAGACTTCGTCTACCTGGCCAAGCAGATTCAAGAAATCATATGCCTTGGGAAGTTGCAAGAGTATGAAGTCTACATCAACTAAAGGCGTCGATGAGATGTTGTTAATATGTAGTTGACGTGAAGCCGAAACTTACCGTTACCCCCACATCTGCTCTGCCTAACGCCGATCAGTCAAGTTTAGTGAAGAACTGCGATCAAACTGCACTTCATGAGGCGAAAAAAAGACTGTTATGCAATCTATGAACGCTATGACACATTTGCATACAGCAATGCAGTGGTGAGAATCGGTGGATTTCTATTACAGGGTTACATATGTCTTCAGGGATCTCAAATCAAATTAGGGCCAAAAATAAAAAAAGGACTCTTTAGTGGTAAAAACCTTATAGTCAACAGATGGAAATTTGGAAAAATGGGAAAGAATAATTTTCAACATTTACTTTCGAAATAGTTTGTAGCCAGTTGGAAAAATTAATTCATTGCTTTCGTTGGAGTCTTGCCGTGGAGATAACGACTCTTCTGACTTAAAGGAAGACGACAAAAAGACTGTTGATATAATTCAGATTCCGCCTGGAACAACCAATGTGACTCAGCCTCTCGATAAAGAAATGTTTTGACTGTGTAAAGTATTTTTAAGGAAATTGTCAAACAACATAACTACCAGTAGCTCCGTGTCATTTGAGGTTTATCTGGGCAACGGTATTCTTAAGTAGCAGTCATTTTTGCATTATCAGTCTGCATCGGCACGTTTTACGAATTTCATTTAGTGTGCCTGGTATGCAGCACGATAAACAGTGCAACGGCCAGGTCCATTTCTTACTCCACTGCAATCATGTCTCTATAAATCTAGTAAGTGTTTCAATGCATTAGTTTTTCTGTTCCTTGTGTAAGGAAAATGTTTGTTTTCGTCATTCAAATGACACTTTATTGTGATGTCTGTGTTGAATAAAGAAGGAACAGTGACTTTGTTAGTAAAAGAGACGCTATTAAAAAGTTATCATAAGATCTGTGCTACAGGAATCGTTATAAAATGACGTATGTGTAAAAAATATTTCATTTCATCAATTCCGATCGACGAAAGTCGTCTTTAATGTAACATGAAACACTTTTTTGGTTTATTTTCCTCTGCTAGTCACCTTTGTAATACATCTTTAGCTGTCGATATGAACTGCCTCTTATTCAAAAAACTAATGATACGTGACATTTTTTGTAAAGTTTAGGTACGTAAAATTTCTACATGTCACCCTGGATATTTGCACTACGCGGCGCTATGCTCTCTTGTCACGACCGATCGTGAACTTGACAGGAAAGAGCTGTACAAAGCGCTGTGAGAAGTGGTTCTTCGTGCCGCAAAACGAATAACTTCAACAGTTCAGAAGATTCGTCTTAGAAGCTAAAATTTTGACAGTCCACTTCTTTCGCTGTATTCTTCCTGCGTAAAATATTTCACGGTGGCTTTCGACCTGTCGGATGGGACCACTCCTTAGTCATGCACGAAGCAGAAGTTAGGTCACGGATGTGAAAAAAGGTGTCAAGGGAGATGGGAGAATGATTTATGCCGGTCGCGGAGGAAGCTGTGTCTGGTGCGAAGATCGCCAACTAATGGGAGCGGGGGCGGAAATGTGTGTGTGTGTGTGTGTGTGTGTGTGTGTGTGTGTGTGTGTGTGTGTGTGTGTTTGTGTGTCTGTGCGCGCACAGCTGCCGGGGCAATTTGCGACAGGAAATTGGAATGGAACTTGACTGGGGAGCGTTGGAGGTGACTGTTACTTGCTTATGTCTGTCGGAGGAATACGGCGTTTCAAATCAGTTTCTCATTCTTCTTTCTTACCACGTTGATCTGCATACGACTATGACCATAAAGCACGTGAAAGAAAAGCAAATAACGAACCTGTACTTATTGTGCGCGTACACGATTAAGTTTGTAGGTGATCTGGGGTGATACACGGTGAGAAATTTAGTACACAGAGCTGCCAGTTTTGGCAGCAACAACGACTATACACCAGCTGGGCACCGAAGCGAACTGACGTTGGATGACCCATACTTGTACACCTTTACATCCTCTTTCTGCTGCGCGTTAGAATGGCTGCCGTCAAGAATTACCGCATATGCGAACCTGAGATGGTCGTGTTGTGCACCCAAAGGTACATCATGAAACTGCGTTCCAGGACAACAGGATGTGGATCTACTCCAGTCACGCACGATTACACCACTTATTGAGTACATTACGCAGTTTTGATAGACGTTTCCAAGTGTGACGTGTTGCGTTCCATTATACAAAAAAAATCATTACAAGCTATCAATAAAATCTTCTCGGATTACAAAATACACGAGCTTTCGACAGCTGTCTTCATCAACGTCACCAGGAGTTTAAATGAGCTCATGATGACGATGGCGGAGACAACTATCGAAAGCTCAAGTGTTTTGTTCGAAGTAACGCGACTTGTAAATCATGAATATTTTACTGAAGTATGCCTCAGCAGAAACATCTAAGTGGGAGATATGAACCTTATACTGCCAAAGGACTATGGCGTGTCCAAACGTTTAAAAAATCTTGGATTGTCATTCGAATGTCATAATAACTCATTTCAAAAATTATTTTCCGTTCTCTCCCCTATTGCAAGTTTGACGGATTGGCTTGGTTCAAATGGCTCTGAGCACTATGGAACTTAACATCTGAGGTCATCAGTCCCCTAGAACTTAGAACTACTTAAACCTAACTAACCTATGGACATCACGCACATCCATGCTCCAGGCAGGATTCGAACCTGCGACTGTAGCGGTCGCGTGATTCCAGACTGAAGTGCCTAGAACCTCTGGGCCACAACGGCCGGCTTTGATGGATTGTTTGCATAGTCTGCAGCATACGGGGAGCATCGAAGCGGCGCCGACAGACATCGAGGGTTTATATGGGGTGTCTTGAGGAACAAATTCAGAATAGAAACACGTAACCGGAAACGTCGCACAACGACGCTACAGCAGAGAATGCCTGCAGAGAATGCCTGCCTCGGCGCCACCGCTTCGGCAGATAACCCTAGTTTCTTACGCTGACGGCCCACAAGCAGAACTCTTTGTGAAGGGCCTGGAGCTATTCAGCACATACGGCGACGATGCGTCCACACCTCTCACTACATCGCTACGGCAGCGGCAGCCTACAACTTAATGCACATTTGTTGCTAGTGGGGTAGCCTAGCTGCAGGCGCTGACTCTCTCGACTTCGGCGCTTTGGAGCGTAGTTGGATGACCAGTTGGACGATGATTCAGGACAGTAACTGCTATCCTCAATTTGATATTCAAGACTCCCTTTACATCTAAGTTTTTTGGTATATATATATATTTTTTTGTTTTTTCACTATGCCGTGATGGTATCGTCCTCGTAAAGTCAATCGACTGCCGTGAGTCAGTCGTATAATATCGACAACGAAAATAACCTAACCTGGAAGTGGATCACACTCAAAGATGGAAGTGTCGTGCGGCAGGCCCTAAACTGCAGCCATGGTCCGTCGAAGTGAGCTTCCGAGCTGACGCGTGGCAGACGCTGTCGGGCTTATCGGCTTTAAGCTGGCGCCGCGGGCCACCCGTCGCTATGGAAACCAACCGCTCACTCGGCAGCGACCAGCAACCGTGTAATAGCACAGACAGACGCGCCCTCGCTCGCCCTCTGCCCTGCATCCATTCTGCACCACTACACTTTTCTAGTGATGCTGGTAGTCCCGTTGGACCTGCTCACATGGCAGTAAAACTCTTTAAGGAGGGAACGAGCACACTTTCGCTCTCTCCTCCTCCCCACACCCAGAAATGGTTCTTGCAAGCGTGCGTCGGGATGTGTGTGAGGATTAGGTAAATTGGAAACTATGTTATGTGTTATGTTAAAAAGGTCTTTGATACCAACAGTTAATTCGTAAGCAGTGTAACTCATTTTTTCTCTAACAAAACGCTGTAAAATAGACGTAAAACACAAGAAGCTGTTGGATGACTATAAAATCATATTACCAAAAAATATAAATACTGTACGTTGATCATTGTGGGTGAAAAGAAGATGATGAAATGAAATTAGCAAGAGTCTGTAATTCTCTTAATTTACTTTTTATTTTACGCACACACACACACACACACACACACACACACACACACACACACAATTCTGACTTATAATACGCTTTTAACTTTCTGTTTCTCTTAGTTCCTCGCTATTGTTATTATTATTATTATTATTTCCTTCACTTTCTCAGACGTTAAGTCCGGTTATTATTATTATTATTATCATTATTATTATTATTATTATTATTATTATTCCTTCGCGATTAATGGATACGATGTAAACTACTCGTCTCTCCCTATATCTGTTCACTATTCTACCCGGAATTCGAAACATCTAATTTTACTTTGGCAAAAAAGACACTTCGAAAGTTATCTTGGTTCTTGTTAGTTCATCCTACCAATGCTTTCTAAAAACTCCTAATTTCTTTAATGATACCTTGTAAGGAAACTTGATCTACTTTTACTGAAAAAATGCAAAAAAACTGACTAATCAAACTGACTAATCAATTATATTTTGTCTTCACTAAGCATTTGTGTATGCTAGTTCTTGCGTTATTCACCTAGTTCAGCTTCATATATATATATATATATATATATATATATATATATATATATATATATATATATATATTAAATTACGTAATTAAGTTATCGAGGTACGAGTGATCTCTTTGTATTTCTTGTTCTTGGCAATTTCTCGATCAGTTCCTAAGCGTATGGGTAACGTATAGTTGAGAAAGAGTTGCTGGCGGCCGGAAAATCGTTAGAAATCGTTCTGTTAGTTTAAAGTATGCAAGTAAAACTGTTTTTTATTTTAACAGGGGCTTCATGTTGACCCTCAAGTTATTTAAAGAACATACAGTTTTTTCTTAATTCCAGTTAACAACAATTCTGCCATCTTATTCTTAATATTCTTGCCAAAACGCTCCAAATTTTGAATGGATTTCCATAGTTCTGCTACACTTTTTTTGTTAGATATTTTAGAATCACGCGTTAATTTCATTGGCTTCGTAAAGAACTCTCCAGTAATCCAGATGTTTATGTCAAAACGATGATGCTGGGAGCTATTCAAACTGCTTCTGAAGCATATTCGTGTCACTAGGAAGAGCTATTCGTTCAGCGGATATAACATTTCTGGGCCGTGCCCGTCGTTTAGTGTTGGTTGCTACTGTGAATGACAACACCGCTGGACGGTGGCTGTTCTCCAGCCTGGAGATAAGGGGCAGTTCTACCTTACTCTGGCTAAGTGGTGGTGGCCTGGCCTGAAGCCGTTGTTTTCAGACGTGAATTATTTTCACAGGACGCCTCGTGTTTGCTGACACTCTTTGGGAATAAACTTCTGAAAGTGTCGGCAAACCTTACAGTAGTACTAAGAGTGATGACAGAAAATGGCCAGTCGAAGTGCCTACATTATGTTGTGGCTAACAATGCCTCTACGTTTAAAAAATCGTGGAACGGTTGGGAGGTTGCGAACTTGAGGCGTAGGCGGGCAACCCTGTGGGGAGGACGAAATTATTTTTGTACCCTTTGGGCCGAACGTAGTGTTGCGGAGTGCATTTCGGAAGCCGACAGTCACAGATCAGTGAAATGCTTCTCCCCTTGTGGAAAACATCGAAAGAGTTTGTGAGTAGGACTCCGTCAGTTGGCGTATGTTCCGGCTTAGTGGTCTGGCTGTTTCCAGGCGGGTGTTGCCATCTAGTGTGCGGCTTAGTAGGCAGACGCAGCAGAAAGAGGGACCCTTGCAGAGTATGCAGCTATTAGCTAGCGTGCGGGATTGGGTAGCACCCACCCACTGTAGGTGCTGTTCAAGAAATGAAGTGAGCTTGGCAAGAGTTATTAGAACATAATAAATTCCGTTTTGCTCCAATGGAAATTTGAAGTGTGGAGTTTTTTGTGCGTCTTCATCCTTTTCATTTTAGACTGCGATCGGGTGATGTTCAGGAGGAGATGTCAGAAACCAGTTGGTGACGGCTGTTGTGTTGGCAGAAGAGCCAACACCGTGTTACTAGAGGAGGCCGAAATGCACGCGTTTTAGCTCACGCAGGCTGGCGTGAGGAGGGAAGAACTATACTGACGTGAGGTCTGGAACATGACAAGGAATTAGAATTCAGAAAGCGGACGTAATTAGTTTGATACTTAACTTTAATCCATTAATGATGAACATCGCTCTTGACGGTACACGATTCACAATATTATCTGTTAGTAACTGAATATGGCGCCTTGCTAGGTCGTAGCAAATGACGTAGCTGAAGGCTATGCTAAACTATCGTCTCTGCAAATGAGAGCGTATGTAGACAGTGAACCATACCGAGCAAAGTCGGCTGTACAACTGGGGCGAGTGCTAGGGAGTCTCTCTAGACCTGCCGTGTGGCGGCGCTTGGTCTGCAATCACTGATAGTGGCGACACGCAGGTCCGACGTATGCTAACGGACCGCGGCCGATTTAAAGGCTGCCACCTAGCAAGTGTGGTGTCTGGTGGTGACACCACAACGGTATAATGATAGTTTGCAGTGCTGCTTTTCCTATCCCGTGGACAGATTTAGGAGTTTCTGAAAGTATTTGGATTTCTACAGGACACTTGTAAACTTTCGGCCGGCCGCGGTGGTCTAGTGGTTCTAGGCGCGCAGTCCGGAACCGCGGGACTGCTACGGTCGCAGGTTCGAATCCTGCCTCGGGCTTGGATGTGTGTGATGTCCTTAGGTTAGTTAGGTTTAAGTAGTTCTAAGTTCTAGGGGACTGATGACCACAGAAGTTAAGTCCCATAGTGCTCAGAGCCATTTTTTTTGTAAACTTTCACCCCGTAATTTTGAGAGACCTGGCCATGAACATAGTAGATTGCTTCAGCCTTGATCTCATAGAAAAGTAAGCTATAGCCTGTGTAATTGTGCTTTACGTGATCGTTATCGTGCACAACAATATTGATAATAAAATATGTAATGTTCCTCAGAAATAAAATATGACGTACTTTAACTTAATTTACTCATCTTTACACGATGTAAAAAACACCTAACCGTACGGTATCACGTACGGTTTAACCTGACAAATTCCAATAACCCAGGGAGAAATCAGCGTTCCTATTCCAAGGAAATATTTCTTTTAATGCATTATTCAACGCTTTACAATTCACTTCGATTTTAATAATCAACAACCTCGGTTGCACCGTTTACCTAGAATTTACCTATGTTTCAGTCGGGATAACCCAACCTTCTTCAGGATAACAGTAACTACCGTTTGTCCATGGTGGACATCGTCAAGCTAAAACTACAAATTCGTAAATTATCGTCAGACTGTACAAACTTATCTGCAACTACCTCGGCCCCACTTCGCGACCGCGATGCGGCAGCAACGAGTGCTGTACTGGAAAATATTTAAGTTTTACAATTCAACTTCGCGTACTTCTGACTCGCTGCACTCTTTACATCTTCACTCAACTTGGCCTGACAGCTTGGTTCCACACTAAGCCCGAATTCCCGGTGCGACGCGACAGTGCCTAGTAAGCCCGAAATGTCGGGAGATTACAGAAGGCTCTAGAAGCTTATAGGCTTGCCAGCTGACATCCGCTGCTACGGCCGCTTCCCACGAGCCAACGAGAAGCGCTTCTCTGCAGCGCACGGTGGATCCACACTGCGCTGCGCGGTGCGGCGCTACTGGGAAGAGAGGCGGCTTCTTTGTCATCGCGCTGCGCCGCTTTGATCTGCGGCCGCTGTGGCATCGGGGGGTGTTTCGGTTCTATCATTGAATCTGATGAGCAGGACGCTTCTCTTTTACTTCTCTCACTAAATCCGGAAATGAAAAGAGGTAATGTCAAAGCAAGTCCTGGGTGCCACTAGTTCTCGAAGGAAGCTTAGGTAAAGAGGTTTGCTAAAAGGGCACCGAATTTATGCTGTTGTGTGGCCGCTACAAACGGCTAACGAATATTTATCAAGTCAGGTGACTCTGGTCGGCTTTACTACAACAACAAAAGCGTCTCGATTTTGCTGCCGGCCGGGGTGGCCGAGCGGTTCTAGGCGCTTCAGTCTGGAACCGCGCGACCGCTACGGTCGCAGGTTCGCATCCTGCCTCGCGCATGGATGTGTGTGATATCCTTAGGTTAGTTAGGTCATGGACATGGAAGTCAGTGCAGAAGATTTCATATGTGAAACTGAAAAACAGCAGTCTGTATGCAACATGCATTGTGGAGAATATTTAGATAAACTGCAGAAAATTAAAGTTTTCACTGGACGTTGGAGGCGACGACCCGTGAGCGCCACTCGCATTTCTTCCCGCTTGTGTTTGGTCTGTTGATATACGAGTACTGAAAGTGTCTTCAGATCTTTATCTGTCACGGTCGCGAATAAAACTGTGCAACACACAGCAAGCTTTTAACATATCTTCAGCAAGTTCTGGATGTAGATAAAAAGTCCGATCAAAAACTCTGCGCCCTTTAGTAAGAGTGCGAAAAGTACGTTCAACATACTTTCTGGCCCTACAGAGACTGCGTCTGAGCCGGCCGGTGTGGCCAAGCGGTTCTAGGTGCTTCCGTCTGGAACCGCGCGACCGCTACGGTCGCAGGTTCGAATCCTGCCTCGGGCATGGGTGTGTGTGATGTCCTTAGGTTAGTTAGGTTTAAGTAGTTTTAAGTTCTAGGGGACTGATGACCTCAGAAGTTAAGTCCTATAGTGCTCAGAGCCATTTGAACCATTTGTATTCATGTGGAATGAGCTATCCAGAGAACGAAACCATTTAAAATTTTAAGCAATAAAATTTTTATTGAGTTACTGCCACATATTGCCGGACACTTCCTTCACCAATATAAGAGCCGCGAAGGTTCACCGGCATTTTTCAACGTTGTGGCAAAGGCTACCGTTTCTTCTACAGTATACGTACTGTAGATGAGTGTACTGTGGATTCACCAGCTGCGTGTTCTCGTGGCTACATGGATACGTTCGTGGTGTAATGAATAGTGAGTGAGGCAGCCTTGCCGCAGCCCCAAAATCTTCCGTTCTTAATCCCATACATACACTGAAGTGACAAAAGTCATGGGATACTTTCTAGCATCATATCCTTTTTCCCGGCGTAGTGCAGCAACGAGACGTGGCATTGACTCAACAGATGGGAAGTCCCCTGCAGAAATATTGGGCCATGCTGCCTCTATATCCGTGCATAACTGCGAAAGTGTTACCGGTGCAGTACTTTGAGCACGAACTGACCTCTCGATTCTGCCCCATAAATATTATATAGAATTCATATCGTGCGATCTGGGCGACCAGACCATTCGCTCGAATTGCGCAGTATGTTCTTCAAACCAACGTTCAAATGGGGCCCGCTGATATGGCCTATTGCCATCCATAAAAATTCCATCGTTGGTTGGGGACATGAAATCCATGAATGACGACAAATGGTCTCCAAGTAGCCGACCAGAACCATTTCCAGTCAGTGATCGGTTCAGTTAGAACAGAGGACCCAATCCATTTCGTGTAAACACAGCCCACATCATTATGGAGGCACCACCAATATGGACAGTACCTTGTTGACAACTTGGGTAAATGTCCTCGTGAGGTCTGCTCCATATTCGAACCATACCATCCTCTTTTATTAACTGAAATCGAAACTCATCTGACCAAGCGACCGTTTTCCAGTTCTCCAAGGTCCAACAGGTGTGGTCACGAGCCCAGGAGAGGCACTGCAGACGATATCGTGCCTGCTAGCAAAGGCGTTCACTTCCGTAGTCTGCTGCCACCAGCCGATTAACGGCAAATCTCGCCACACTTTCTAACGGACACGTTCGCCATACGTCCCACGTTGATTTCTGTGCATATTTCCCGTAGTGTTGCTTGTCTGTTAGCACTGATACGTCTCGCTAACGCCGCTGCTCTCCGTCATTAAGTGAAATCCGTCGACCACTGCGTTGTCTGTGGTGCGAGGTAGTGCCTGAAATTTTGTATTCTCTGCACACTCTTGACGCTGTGGATCGCGAAACACTGAAATCCCTACCTTTCTTTCGAAATGGAATCAAGCGTCTAGCTTCAATCACCATTCCGCGTTCAAGTTTGATAATTCACGGCTTGCAGTCATAATCACGTCGGAATCCTTTTCGCATGTCTTACCTGGGTACAAATGACAATTCCGTCAACGCACTGCCCTTTTATTCCTCATGTACGTGGTATTGCCGCCGTCTGTATATGTGCATGTCGCTATCCTGTGACTTTTGTCAACTAAATATAACGCCGCGGGTTATTTGGAACAGCGGGTGAGACGTAACAAAAACCTCCCTGCAGCCTGATGGCTCTAGAGGATTTGATCACTGAAATGAGTGGCTTCAACTGGATAAGGCATATCTAATGAAATGTGAGGATTCTCTTCCTCGCCGAACTGAGACTGTTATGAAGGCTAGAGTCGGTAATACATGGTATTAGCGTGAGATGTGCTGGAGTATGGCTGAATTTTCGTACAGTATACTGAAATAAAAGTAAATCTTAATGTTGGTTGGTACCGATTTACTTCCACAGTCTCGGTAGTATGTGGCATGTTTGCTCGGTGTAACATTAAGTGGTCGGAGAAAAGTATCTGGTACGCAGTCTAAGCTTTAAAATGGATGGCTGTCATCCTAAACCTGTCGTTTGTTAAATTTTACTGTGCATGTCAGACTAATTGCCGCGTGTGGTGGCGATTTGTTTCCTGAATCTTGGTAGTGTTTGTCACGTTTGCACGAAGTGGTCAGTATGAGAGACACAATCTCAAAATGGATGATAGTAAAATGTTACTGTGGGAGTCAGTGTGTGTGCTGCGTACTACCTCTACATCTCCAACTGTTTGACGAAGCGAGCACCCCGTAACTTTCCCGAAAAATCTTTCGACTGGAAAAAAACAGCGGCGGAAAACGGAGGTAGAGAGTTCCATTATTCCGTGCGGATATCACGGATTGGATCTCAGATAGGGCACGGAGTTGGGAAAACAACATCCTTCTTCTGTGGCGACTTAAGTGTCTGGGGTGGAGACGGGGGTGCAGAGCGTGAGACAGACGGGAAGACAAACGGTCTGTCGGCGGCCACCTTCCCGCCTCCTACCCCAGCTGGCCCCCGCGTCTGTCCCTCCACAGGGGACAAGTCGTTTACAACGCGAGGACAAAGCAGGCATCAGTCGCTTCAGATGTCCCGAGTGGTGTTCGCAAAACGAGCGGCCAGTCGAGATAGCCGGCCGCCGCAGGAATAACAACGCCGATATGATCCTCGTCATCAGCATCATCAACAGCATCAACTGTTCATACTGAAACGGGTGCAGTAGCAAACTGTTTAGACCAAAATCGCTTAAGGTTGAGTCCGGTGTAGCGCCTTTGAAATAACACACCAATTTCCTTCCGCAACCTTTCCGATTCCGAGCTTACTCTCCCTTTCTAATGATATCGTCGTCGACTGCACTTCGAACCGTAATCTTCCTTTCTTCACACGGAGGATCTGCCTCCGCTTGTAGGCGGTACGCGCACTGCGGTCCACGAGCGGAGCCAACAAGATATACGGGTCCTGTGACGTACGTCACAGTATGCGACACCACGAATACCGGACATTTGCCACGGCGGATATTTGCCACACTTGCCACTCCTCCAGGTAGCTTGAGTAGCAAGCCCTCAGGTAAGGTTAGGTTAGGTTAGTGTTGTTTTGACGTCCCGTCGACAACGAGGTCATTAGAGACGGAGCGCAAGCTCGGGTTAGGGAAGGATGGGGAAGGAAATCGGCCGTGCCCTTTCAAAGGAACCATCCCGGCATTTGCCTGAAACGATTTACGGAAATTACGGAAAACCTAAATCAGGATGGCTGGAGACGGGATTGAACCGTCGCCTCAGGTAAGGGACGCCCTTCCTCGTACTACTTCTGTCCGCTTTCAAACCGCCGTCTCCACATCTTACTCGATACAACTAGTACGTAAGGGACCTTCTTCTTCGACCTTGGCGAAATACAGAGCTTCTTTTCCGGAATCGAAATATTTATTACTTTTCGGAAACGAAAGCAATACCGACGATTATGTCAGTATGTAATTAGTTCTGCCAAGTATAAATACAGATCCTTCTGTTTGTAGGGTAGCTTCTTTTCAAGCTTACTGATTGCGATAGAAACAGTCCATCGGCATGGGAGCAACAAGAAAGGAACGATGTAAAGAGAATGCTAAAGTACACTAATCATTTCTTTTTTATCACTGCATTTGTGCCTACTTTAATTACTACAACTGCATGCCCAAAAGACAATAAGGAAAGAAGAAATGGGAATGGGAACGTTTAAAAAGGAAAACGACATACTCCATATTAATTTACTCTCCAAAATCCGATATTCCTTGCGGCGAAACATTAGTTAATAAAGTGTAGCGGGACAATGTTCAAAACATGACTGAAAATACGTTCACTAAGTAGAGATAAGAACATCTATGACTGACATGTCATCTAAAGTCAACGTACAATTTTAAAATGTTAGAAATAAGGATATGAAGTAATACAGAATGCTATGCTTGTAACGTACGTTGTTGTTCTACATTGTTTAGCTCTGGTATTTACAGGCTCACAGAGAAAGCATCCTAGGTTTTGGAGAGAAAAGCCGTAATTGTAATGATCTGCACTACAACAGAAACAAGAAACACAGCTTACGGAAAAATAATGTAATGTGTGTTTCAGCTCACAAGCGACATTGAAGCAGATAGTTCCTGTGACTTAGTATGAGCAGAGGTTATATTCGACAGCTGGAATAAATTAATAACTGGCTCCTTCTACCGACACCCAGTCTCAGATGAAACAGTTGCTGAACAGTTCAAAGAAAACTTGAGTCTCATCACAAATAGGTACGCTACTCATACAATTATAGTTGGCAGTGACTTCAATCTACCTTCCGTATGTTGACAAAAATACATTTTCAGGCCCTATTGTAAATAGAAAACAACTTCCGTAATTGTTCTAAATGTTTTTTTAAAATTATTTTGAACAATTAGATCACGAGGCCATTCATGGTTACGAAAACACACTTGACGTCTTAGCTACAAATAATCCTGAGCATTACGACGGATACAGGGATTAGTGAACACACAGTCGAGCGAGGCTTAATTCCGTAACAAAGAAATTCACCAAAACTAAGCGCGAAATACATCTATTTATAAAAGCAGCTAAAAATTCGGTTGACGTCTTTCTAAGAGACAGTCTCCAATCTTTCCAAACTATGTAAGTGAAGACCATATGTGGCTTAAGTTCAAAGAAATAGTATCAACAGCACTCGAGAGATTCATACCAAATAAATAAGAGACGGAACTGATCCCCCATGGTACACAAAACACAACAGAAAGCTGCTGCAGGAGCACCGAAAAAGGCACGTATAATTTAGACAAACGCAAAATCTCCAAGATTGGCGAAATTTTTCTGAGGCTCGAAATTTGGTGCCGATTTCAATGCGAGATGCATTTAATAGTTTCCACCACGAAAATCTCTCTAGAAATGTGGCAGAAAATCCAAAGAGATTCTGGTCCTATGTTAAGTAAACCAGCGGAAAGGCTCAGTAAGTACCCTTACTGCGCGACAGCGATGAGGAGGAGTAGGGGGAGAGAAGGGACCCAACCCTTCGGAGCAGGTAAAATCGTGGCAAATGTCTGGCGTGTAAAATGTCCGCACACCGACACCACAGGTCTTAAGAGTTGCAGCAACTGTCTCCAGCTGGGAGTAAGTTACTGTTTGATATCAGTTTAATACTTCGTAGCTGCGCGTTTGAACGGACTCAGGCAGTCGATAACACTGACATAGTTAAACAATCTATTGTGTACCTTTTGACTGGCATACTGATTTCCCGCCTGGTCCCGCGGACGTAGCCGGCCGTATGTGATGTAGGTCGTGCAAAACGACTGTGTGACGTCACAGGTTCGTTGCGGGACCCATTGTGACATTACAGCCTTTATCACTGCGATTTTTAACATGTAAAAGTTTTTTTTTCTGTATTCGCGTCAGTATGTGCGAACTTTTAACATATACCAATGAATGTTGTAACCAGATATCTTTGCCGCGCTCCTGAAAAGCGGAGAATATCACGATAGCTATAAACTGTTATACGCTGCTATCGATCAGTAAAAAAAAAAAAAAAACGATGCACCTATGTTTCAAAATAACAATTGCCAATTTTTACTTCTGCAGGGAGCCGCGCCGCTGTCTAGCTGTTCTGTGAATGTGTTGCGAGTCGGACGCAAAAGTACTGTGCTCCATACTGATACAATCATTTTATTGTAAGGTTAAGAGTTTAAGTGATTAAAAATATATGTAGCCACAAACAAGCGAGAATGTGTATCATGAAAATTCGCTCCACCGCCACAATGGGTGGCCATGTTAGTGTTAGTTTCCGTTTCATAATATAATACTTGAAGCCTTGAAGTTTATTTAATTTCAAAGAAAATCTCTCAACCTTATTTTCATTAATTACGCTTGTGATAATCTTTTCTGTTTAAAA
Source organism: Schistocerca americana (assembly GCF_021461395.2). Classification (NCBI taxonomy): domain Eukaryota; kingdom Metazoa; phylum Arthropoda; class Insecta; order Orthoptera; family Acrididae; genus Schistocerca; species Schistocerca americana. The sequence goes on along the minus strand of NC_060121.1, from coordinate 756,735,592 downwards.
GATTTATGCAGCTTATGATCCAGCGTGTGTTCTGTCGGAACAGGAGGCTGTCGTGACGACATCGTTATAGTATTTATTCCAAGTTCTCTCAGTTCCGTTTATATGTTCGTACAAATCCAATTAGTTGGGCCCTTAGGTTTCTTTCATGTAACTTCTGTCTGTTTCCTGTATTATCTCGCATCAAAACTGTACGTTCTTCGGTGCGGCCTTGATTGCGATATATCGTTGCCAGCAGTGTGTCACTAAGGGCGGCGCCACCTCCCTGTTTTGGAAGGCAGAAACCGTGATGGGCGGCGCATGCACCGTGTACTGAACGGTGGCCTATATTGGACGTCGATTTGCAACCTGGCGTCAGTTCTCAGCGGGACTCATCAGCAGAAGCAGCATTTTCGTGAAGATGGCGACCAGTTGGATCGCCGAAATATCGAGTCAAGTTGATTTTAGGATCCGGCAGCAAACCCGAAGAGACTTTCATAAAACATTTCTTAACAGCAGTTGATTTGGTATCTTACACATACCACAAAGTACGCGGGTGTGCAAAACTTTAGGATGTAAGTAATTTTCGCATGATGTGTTACTGCAAAGTAACACAGCTGCATGAATCTTGGACCTTACGTTCAAAGAATTGCTACCGTACGGTACAGTACGGTACAGAATGTAAATACGCAATTAGACGAACATAAATGACACTCTTATTCAAAAACAATAATCACACTGAAGTCACAGCGGTTTATGATAGTCCCTTAAACGTTAAAAAAAGCGTGGTTCACGTAGAAGTACTGCAAAATGTCTACCCAACTCATCCCACACGTTTTCGATGGGGTGCAAGTCAGCGGAACGGGCAGGCCAGTACATTCGCCGAATATCCTCTCTTTCCAAGAACTCCTCCACATCCACTGTTCGATGCGGTAGAGCACTGTCACGCATAAACATGAAGCGAGGGCCGATTACATTTCTGAAAAAACACACGTTGGGAAGAAGTACAGCGTCCCAATAACATTGACAGGTGATTGTACCGCATTAAGAGATTTGGAGGTCAGTACGCCAGTGCAACACTCTTCTTGCCCACACTATAACACGTGGACCACCAAAACGATCATATTATTTGGCAATGTCCGTAGGGGCGTTACTTGTTCCCACGTCTCGCCATATGAGGGTGCTTCCAGAATCCTCACTCATACTGAGCAAGCTCTCTTACAAGAACAGTACGCGACCCCGCACCTTGTTGATCCAGTCCCTCTGCTCTTGGCACCATCGCAAACGGTGACGCCAGTTGTAATATTGTTCCTTGTGTTGTGTGTGTTATTTACTATCCTGATATGTAAAACCAGATGTAATACCTGCGTGTATTTTGTATTCTCTGAATTGGGTTACAAAACATACTGTCATGCAAAGCTAACTGTAATATTCTTATACTATACTGTTAATAATAAGCAATGTAACAAACAGAAATACAGTTACCTATCCGGACAGCAAAACCACAAAACAAGTGTAATAACCGTGTGTGTTAACCTAAGAAATAAGCATCAGACTTTAACTCGGTTCGTCAAATAAGTCATTAGTTCAGAGGTATGGCAAATAACAGTAGTCAGACTACTATTCTGAATCGATAACAATGTATGTGGTTGGTGGTACACTATTATTCGCCAGTCTAATTAAGCACACGTAATGAAGCCGAGTAGGACAGCAGAAAAGATTGCAACTCCCTACTTATCTAACAGACTACACTTTAGATTTAGATAAAAGATGGTTCAGCAATACAAGAAAAGTTTAGCAGCTCGAAACAAAACTACAGCACCCAATTGCTTAATCAAACAGACTGATTTCATGAAAACAAAAGTAAATTTGGACAGGTGAGGGTTTCTACAATAACATATTTGGTACTCAACATTTCATTAATTCACTATAAACTGTTTAACGTTACTATTTATCCCCATTAATCATGAACTTACTATTTCCTTCCATTAATACGTAATGTGAAAGCACCAAAGAATTTATCTAATGTGGTCTCTGAATCTGGCATAACCTTACGTAATCATTTTAACACAGGAAATAATAGCAATGTTAATTATGAAATTCTCAGTTATTCTTTCCATCAATTATTTCACTGATTAATCACTGATTTGCCAACAATATATTAAAGATTTCACAGTCTTGGCTGAATACAGGTCACTCGGAATTTTCATTTACCAGGTTAGGATCCTGCTTGGCTTAAGAGCGGGATAAATTACCACGTGGACACAATTTTTAATTTAGATGATGGTTATTATTTTTAAAGCACATTTCAACTTCCTGGCACACACTATAATACATAGCTAAAATGTCGTACCCTGTAAGCTGTGATCAGCGACGGTGGCGTTGGTGGCTACAACTGCATTAATATCAGAACGGCCAAGAGCAGGTATCCATGTCGGACTTATTTCCTCTTCATAACGATGATCCATCTTATAATCAATAGCCCGTTTTTCTCCCCATACCAGGCCGTGATAGACTGCAGTTTCCAACCGAGGCAAGATGCAACAATACGGCGCACTTCACACTATGTTGGCGCTGTACGTGCTGCCTCTAAGATCACTGGCCACCGACTGACTGTTTGCGCCCGCCAAAGTGCTCCAAACGTTTCCGCTCCCACCTTTTCCTACGCTTACACAGCTTTCCGTTCCTGACGGAACTACTCCATCTTTTATACTACACATATCTCATACAGCCTTAAGTGAGTGAACTATTACATACATAATTACATTATAGCACCTTTTTACATTTAATAATTATAACAAATAGATATCTTTACAATATTTAAAAGTAAATATTACACCCTTTTTCTTAATATGTACATTCATTTTAATCTTATCAAAGAGTTTCAGTATCGATTTCGCTTCGAACAAGATGTCTCTACTTCTGCTTTAACAGTTTCAATAAAATATTTACAATAAAGTTTTTTTAAAAATATGAACAATAATGTCACACAATGTGCGAGTCGTCGGGAAGAGAGACCACTAACATGTAGTCGCTTTGCCACTGTAAAGCTTGAGATTGCGTGTCATATAGTCCTGTCAGATAGGATTGTAATTGCACCCGCGGTTTGGCGGTGAGTCCCTTCTTTGCTGTTGCACAAGATAACAGTCACTTGCTTCTGTGGTCGACCGTGGTCTACCAGATGTTCTTCGAGCAGGAGTGCTTGTGGTTCAGAACGCCCCCCTTGCACCTGAAACAATGCTTTGACCAATCCAAACTCTTGGGTTACTCTCCTCACATTTCGTCCTTCTTCCAGTCTCCTGATGTGTCATCCGGGTGAAGTCATTCAACTGTTGTCTCCCAGCCATGTTGTAATGAAGAACACAACCACAGCGCATCTTAATTGCTCGTTAGCTGACGCACACTGTCATTTCCCGTTTCTTCAACTGCCTCGTGTTGCGAGCCAGCCGCGCGGAATAGCCTCGCGGTCTGAGGTGCCTTGTCACGGTCAGCGCGGCTCCCCCCCCCCCCCCTCCCCCCGTCGGTGGTTCGAGTCCTCCCTCGGGCATGGGTGTGTGTGTCGTCCTTAGCGTAAGTTAGATTTAGTAGTGTGTAAGCTTAGGGACCGATGACCTCAGCAGTTTGGTCCCACAAGACCTTACCACAGATTTCCAAATTTTGCGAGCCAGTCCCATTTGGCGCTAGTGTCACGCTGACCTCACGTCATACGACGTCCAACTTTCCGTACACAACTGAGAGACCTCTAGTAGCATGCTCCCGCACTTCGATTTATTCCCACCGAATAGTTAATACTGTGTATCATGGTACTTTATGCATCTCGCCCTTATATTTTGCAGAGCAGTATATTAACAACTGTACAGCCACAAACAGGAAAAAGCACTTAATTAAACGATAGTTATTAAATTTCGTAACAAACCTGGTTATTCAACGTCAAAGACATTTTAAACTGATCCAGAAAGTGTAGAGTGAGCCAGAAATGTGTCGGCCAAACTTTTCTGAGGGGGCAAATGTTTTCGTTTAGCGTCGATCAGGCATTACAGACCAACGGACATAGTATCACTCGACGCAAATTAAGCATCACAGCTGGCGCGAAACTGATTAAAAAGGATTGTAGAGTGACATATGGATGACAGTATAACTGATGAACATACCCAAAAGAGTTTGCAGCGTACATGAATATTTTAACTATTGAAAGCTATCTGAAAGATTTGTTCCACATTCGCTGACACGAGAGGAAACGGACCATTGAAATAAGTCAGAACTTCTTATGCATGATCGAAAGCGCCGACAACATATTTTTATCATTTTTTTTTATAAATTATTATTATAATACGATAATGCATTCCATGCAGAAAAGTATTAAATGTTTTGTCTTATTCATCCAATTTATTCAACGAACATTATGCATACAGTATTATGTGCTTTATTATTCACGATACATAACATATTCTTTCTTGCTAGGAAGCTATCTATAGTCATTTTGATTTTGACGACGCTTCAACACTTGGCGATAATGCGACACAGAATTATCATCAAATAAATTTGTAGATCGCGTAGCCACTGCTTTATTGCGTGATGACTTTCAGTGTACGATGTAAGCGATTCCCATGCTTTCAACATTTCTTTTACTGCGCCAGAAGATTGTGATTTTCTGTTACCGCCTCCTCCTCCTCCTCCACTTCCTCTGAAAAACCCCTCTCCACAACTTCCTGCTGCGAAACACACTGCAACTCCATAAGCTCTGGGGTGGTCATTTCTTGGCTGTAATCTTCCGCAAGCTCATTGATATCATTGTTATCCACTTTTAGTCCCATGCTCTCGGCCACAGACAATCTCGTTGACTACCGACTCAAATGCGAGTCTTCTTCCAAGCAGGAGTTGTCTTGGTAGCCCCTTCCCAAGCCTTTTCGATCATCTTGACGCAGGCGACGGTGTTGAAGTGACATTTCCAGAAGTCTCTGGGAGCGAGATAGGTAGCTTCAGTTAACACAAAGCATTGCTCGAAGAGTGCTTTAGTGTAGTGTTTTGTAAAGTTAGAAATAATGTGCCGGTCTACAAGTTGAAGTAACGGAGTGGTGTTGGGAGGCAGAAATTGGATCTTGACGAATTTGAAGTCTTCAAGGAGGCGGTCTTGTAGGCAATGGGCACGAGCGTTGTAAACAACAAGCAAGACATGGATTGGGAGATTCATCTCAAGCAAATATGTTTTCACCGGAGGACCAAATAATTTATTGATCCAATCGCAAAAAATACCATGTGTCACCCATACGCTGTTGTCGGACATCCACATCATATTTCAACTGCTCTTCTGGACTTCACAGTTCTTGTAGGCTCGTGGAGTTTCTTTCTGAATAGAAAACAAGCAGATGTTTACTTTTCAAATCGCCGCTTGCATTGGTACAGAATAGCAGCACGAGACGATCTGGCATTGCCCTGTGACCGGGCAATGCATTCTCCCCTGCTGTTACAAAGATAAGCTCAGATGGTTCAAATGGCTCTAATCACTTTGGGACTTAACATCTGAGGTCATCAGTCCCCAGGGCTTAGAACTACTTAAACCTAACTAACCTAAGGACATCACACACATCCATGCCCGAGGCAGGATTCGAAACTGCGCCCGTAGCAGCAGCGCGGTTCCGGACTGAAGCGCCTAGAACCGCTCTGCCACAGCGGCCGGCAAAGGTAAGCGTCAGCATCTTTTTCCAGAACAGACTCGTCTCGTCATGATTAAAAGCCTGTTGCGCAAGACAACCCTCACAATCTACGAGCATGTTCAAGTTGCTGATGAAGTTCTCTCCTGCCTTTGTGTCAGAGCTGGCTGCTTCACCGTGCCTCACAACGCTGTGGATGCCGGTTCTTCGCCTGAACTTCTCGCCTTCTCACAAATGATGTCCTCGTTAATAGTGACGCCTAGCAATTGCTTTGCATTTATCCGTATAAAGAGTAACTTTTCGACATCGTCCAGAATACGAAACCGTTGTTTAGATACTCTTGTCGCTCCTTTTAAAACGCCTACCTCCTTAATCTTCTCCTTGCTTTTGATAGTGCAAATAGTTGATGTAGACTTGCTAAATCAGCAAATCACACCACGTTCGCTTTTTTCAGTGATTTTACATCTACATCTACATCTACATTTATACTCCGCAAGCCACCCAACGGTGTGTGGCGGAGGGCACTATACGTGCCACTGTCATTACCTCCCTTTCCTGTTCCAGTCGCGTATGGTTCGCGGGAAGAACGACTGTCTGAAAGCCTCCGTGCGCGCTCTAATCTCTCTAATTTTACATTCGTGATCTCCTCGGGAGGTATAAGTAGGGGGAAGCAATATATTCGATACCTCATCCAGAAACGCACCCTCTCGAAACCTGGCGAGCAAGCTACACCGCGATGCATAGCGCCTCTCTTGCAGAGTCTGTCACTTGAGTTTATTAAACATCTCCGTAACGCTATCACGGTTACCAAATAACCCTGTGACGAAACGCGCCGCTCTTCTTTGGATCTTCTCTATCTCCTCCGTCAAACCGATCTGGTACGGATCCCACACTGATGAGCAATACGCAAGTATAGGTCGAACGAGTGTTTTGTAAGCCACCTCCTTTGTTGATGGACTACATTTTCTAAGCACTCTCCCAATGAATCTCAACCTGGTACCCGCCTTACCAACAATTAATTTTATATGATCATTCCACTTCAAATCGTTCCGCACGCATACTCCCAGATATTTTACAGAAGTAACTGCTACCAGTGTTTGTTCCGCTATCATATAATCATACAATAAAGCCCAGTCTTCAAGAAGGGTCGTCGAGCAGATGCGCAAAACTATAGACCTATATCTCTGACGTCGATCTGTTGTAGAATTTTAGAACATGTTTTTTGCTCGAGTATCATGTCGTTTTTGGAAACCCAGAATCTACTATGTAGGAATCAACATGGATTCCGGAAACAGCGATCGTGTGAGACCCAACTCGCTTTATTTGTTCATGAGACCCAGAAAATATTAGATACAGGCTCCCAGGTAGATGCTATTTTTCTTGACTTCCGGAAGGCGTTCGATACAGTTCCGCACTGTCGCCTGATAAACAAAGTAAGAGCCTACGGAATATCAGACCAGCTGTGTGGCTGAATTGAAGAGTTTTTAGCAAACAGAACACAGCATGTTGTTATCAATGGAGAGACGTCTACAGACGTTAAAGTAACCTCTGGCGTGCCACAGGGGAGTGTTATGGGACCATTGCTTTTCACAATATATATAAATGACCTAGTAGATAGTGTCGGAAGTTCCATGCGGCTTTTCGCGGATGATGCTGTAGTATCCAGAGAAGTTGCAGCATTAGGAAATTGTAGCGAAATTCTAAGGTCACTTTCTTTCTCTTATGGTCGTCTTCTTGTGGCTTTATCTTTGGGGACGTTCTTCGAAGGTTATTCAACTTTGCATACAAGAAAACACTGTGTGAACACAAGTTTAGAAAAATGTGCCCTTACAAGCTGTAATAAGATGGTAGCAGGAAAAGCGCTAAACTCAGACTGCAGTATGTACTAAAGACATTGCTCATATGCCGCTGCCGACTATGAAAGATGTTCACATTGATGAACGTTTCCCCAGCACCGCGCGCGAAAGGCTGATGACGTCACACTAAACTGTCGTCGCTTGTTATGTGTAACATTGCTCGGTCAGCGAGTCATTTTTTTTACAATTTGTTTTGCTCGTTATGCGAACTGCGCGTTATGGGAAGTGTTCATTAAGCGATGTTCCTCTGTATTGTGGAAGAACAGAGCAAGTCTTCGTCAGTATTCGACAGCTCACCTGAAGATAGCTGTCAGTTGTCTAGCCGCATTTGTAGTCTAAACGTTTGGGTACTCACTTCAGAAAAATATTCAAGGAATCCAGATGTATTTGATGCACTATTGTATTGCACCAAGCTTTGTGGTACACCCATTCACAGTGTGCATAGTGGCCTGATGATGGCACTAGAGAAGTGCCGAAACTGGTAGTTTAAAGAAAAGTTAATAACAACTGATTGAAATACAGCTACTGTTTTCTTTTCGTTCTGCATACTGTTGTTGTTGTGGTCTTCAGACTGGTTTGATGCAGCTCTCCATGCTACTCTATCCTGTGCAAGCTTCTTCATTTCCGAGTACCTACTGCAACCGACATCCTTCTGAATCTGCTTAGACTATTCATCTCTTGGTCTCCCCCTACGATTTTTACCCTCCACGCTGCCCTCCAATACTAAATTGGTGATCCTTTGATGCCTCAGAACATGTCCCACCAACCGATCCCTTCTTCTGGTCAAGTTGTGCCACAAACTTCTCTTCTCCCCAATCCTATTCAATACCTCCTCATTAGTTACGTGATCTACCCACCTTATCTTCAGCATTCTCCTGTAGCACCACATTTCGAAAGCTTCTATTCTCTTCTTATCCAAACTATTTACCATCCATGTTTCACTTCCATACATGGCTACACTCCATACAAATACTTTCAGAAACGACTTCCTGACACTTAAATCTATACTCGATGTTAACAAATTTCTCTTCTTCAGAAACGCTTTCCTTGCCATTGCCAGTCTACATTTTATATCCTCTCCACTTCGACCATCATCAGTTATTTTGCTCCCCAAATAGCAAAACTCGTTTACTACTTTGTCTCATTTCCTAATCTAATTACCTCAACATCACCCGACTTAATTCGACTACATTCCATTATCCTCGTTTTGCTTCTGTTGATGTTCATCTTATATCCTCCCTTCAAGACACCATCCATTCCGTTCAACTGCTCTTCCAAGTCCTTTGCTGTCTCTGACAGAATTACAATGTCATCGGCGAACCTCAACGTTTTTATTTCTTCTCCGTGGATTTTAATACCTACCCCGAATTTTTCTTTTGTTTCCTTTACTGCTTGCTCAATATACAGACTGAATAACATCGGGGAGAGGCTACAACCCTGTCTCACTCCCTTCCCAACCACTGCTTCCCTTTCATGTCCCTCGACTCTTATAACTGCCATCTGGTTTCTGTACAAATTGTAAATAGCCTTTCGCTCCCTGTATTTTACCCCTGCCACCTTCAGAATTTGAAAGAGAGTATTCCAGTCAACATTGTCAAAAGCTTTCTCTAAGTCTACAAATGCTAGAAACGTAGGTTTGCCTTTCCTTAATCTTTCTTCTAAGATAAGTCGTAAGGTCAGTATTGCCTCACGTGTTCCAGTATTTCTACGGAATCCAAACTGATCTTCCCCGAGGTCGGCTTCTACTAGTTTTTCCATTCGTCTGTAAAGAATTCGTGTTAGTATTTTGCAGCTGTGGCTTATTAAACTGATTGTTCGGTAATTATGCATATTAGAATGGATTAATTTGTGTACATGCTCTGTAATTTGCCTAAGCAACAGACTAGAATCTTCTCCCGAATGAATCTCAGCTGAATTGCCCGTGATTATACTACCGACGATTGATAACCCTCTGACACTCCACTCCATTTCACATTCGTCAGACATCAGCAAAAACACCCTGTGAGTGCGTTAGCGTCACTAGAATAAATTACTGAGGTTAGGAGTGGACCCTTAGTTTATGACAGAGCACCTCTGTGTTAGCTGTACAAAATTTGTTTAATTTCTGTATTGTTGTCAAAGAAGCACACGGGTTTACATAGATTGTGACATGACAAATTCAGGACAGTTGTCAAGATAATGTGTTATGTCCAGATTAGCAGAAATAACACTAAACACAACAACATCAAATTTAAATAGAAGGCTCTCTTTAAGATTTTTCTTACTTATTGAAAGTGAAGCACTGTCTGAGTTGGTCAATATTACGAGAAATCATCCGATTCTGGTTCTAAGTTCGGTACTATTGAGGATGACAAGCAACTCTATGGAGGATGGTTAGTTTTTGTGACAAGATGAGCAGAAGATTACTTAAGGCTGCTCAAGTTCACAGTGGACATAAGCTGGTGATCCAACAATTTTATGTCTCTGCCAGCGGCATTTACGTTTGGTTGCAGTGTGTTGTGAGCTGCATGGCTGCTCTCACCCTCTGAAAATCCCATAAAAACGTAATCAAAATCTTTACTGATTTCATCAGCTGAAACTTTCCTATGTTTCTCGTTAAGCGAGAACACATGTTCTCATCCCTAGTCTGGAAAATATGGCGATATACACGTGCATAGATGGAGTATCCTGTATACTTCAACGCCCTCTCAGTTAGAACAATTGACTACGTGGCTGTTTAGTTTCTCCGCTATTGGAGCTTAACGACTCTTCATCTAATTTATAGCTGAATGTCAGCCAAAGTGAACGCAGTGTTCATACAAAAAATCCTCTTTTGGCGTCGTACAGAGCGTGATGTGCCCTGTTCTACACTTGACGCTGGGTCAGAGGAGAGTCCCCAAAGTTTTTGGTATTGTGTCTTTCGTAGCAAACTGTCTCCCACCTGTGTCCTTTCGTGTTTCATGTCACAGCTTTTTCAGACCAATGGGAGCGTTCCTTTCATCTTGTGGAAACTACCCAGCCAATCGCAAAGGACCTACCTTTGTACTGCGTCGGAATATCGCCACTTTTACTCCTTCCAAGTTTATTTCAGCCAATCGGACATTTTGTGCCCACTCCTCACTCCTAAAATTTACAAACGTACATCACGTGAGCACCACGTGTCTTTCACGTGATCAACTGCGTCTCTGGCCTGTTTTTATCCATCTGGAAATTCCCCAACGCAGATTTCTAAAGAATTTATCCGTCGCGGAAGGCGCTAGGCCGCTACCTGCTCCCCTCGACGTATCGCTCGGCGCGTTCGTTGTCTCTCTCGCCGCAGGTCACCAACGCCTGTTAGAAGCCTTTCGTTGTCTGCAGGCCGTTAAGGGCAACTCGTGTCTTCCCCCAAACTAAAACGTTTCTTCCAGCAGCTTTTTTCACTTTTAGCTCATTGCCGTGCAGGATTTCGGTTAGGTGTGTTAATACCGTCCAGTCGAGTTTCATCCCTTTTCACATTACATACTGTACATTTTGATAGGCAAATTTGCTCACTATCACCGAAGTATGTCAGGTGACATATCCATCTACTTGTTAAGATGTATAAAATCTCACATAAGGTGTGAAATTAACATTCATTCTAGCTGCCACCTTACAACCCCTTTGACCATTCTAGCATTCTTACTTTCTGTATCCGTTGGGTGACGTAGGACCTCTCCCCTTTAAGTGTGAAGTGAACATTCAAATTACTTGTAAGGTTTGGAAATTTTCTTCCTCGTCCGTCCTCTAAGAAGTTCTAAGTTGTCAATTACCTATCGCCTATGACTCACAGCACGTGCTACCTGTTACCTGTTAGCTCTCATTCGCCAACCCATTTCTTATCTGCAGCGATTAAACACTTCCGGTAGCCACCTGATACTGGATGAGTTGTGAACCAAAATAAAATTAATATTCTACACAACATCAGTTTGCCTGCATAGAGCACTGGTCGAGAAGATGAACCACAAAGAGCGAAAGATAGTGATAGGGAGAAAGAAAGAAAGGGATAGGGAGGAAGATATAGGCATTCGCAGAAAAAGTTTATAGCAGCAAGGGAAGGATTTGGGTTCGATTTCCGGCCCAGGAACACAAAATCTTTCAGAAATATCATAATGTGAGACATTCAGTCTACATCTGCATCTACATACATACCCCACAAGACACCATATGGTGTGTGGCGGCCTTTCCTGTTCCACTCTCAAACAGAGCGAGAGGAAAAAGTCTTTCTATAGCCTCCGTACGTAAAATGTACGTTGGCGGCAGTAGAACCGCCCTCCAGTCAGCCTCAAATGCCCATTCTCCGAATGTTCTTTGTAGTGCTCCTGAAAAATTAAAAAAAAATTAATAAAACGTTGTCTTCCTTCATACAACAACTCTTTGAAGTTTTGTCTATGTTATCTTGTATCTTCCTACAGTCACTCAACTTCGGCACCTTACCGCATATATACCACAGCATCATCAGCAAACAACTGCAGACTGATGCCTACCCTGTCGGTCAGACCATTTATGTACACTCCTGGAAATGGAAAAAAGAACACATTGACACCGGTGTGTCAGACCCACCATACTTGCTCCGGACACTGCGAGAGGGCTGTACAAGCAATGATCACACGCACGGCACAGCGGACACACCAGGAACCGCGGTGTTGGCCGTCGAATGGCGCTAGCTGCGCAGCATTTGTGCACCGCCGCCGTCGGTGTCAGCCAGTTTGCCGTGGCATACGGAGCTCCATCGCAGCCTTTAACACTGGTAGCATGCCGCGAAAGCGTGGACGTGAACCGTATGTGCAGTTGACGGACTTTGAGCGAGGGCGTATAGTGGGCATGCGGGAGGCCGGGTGGACGTATCGCCGAATTGCTCAACACGTGGGGCGTGAGGTCTCCACAGTACATCGATGTTGTCGCCAGTGGTCGGCGGAAGGTGCACGTGCCCGTCGACCTGGGACCGGACCGCAGCGGCGCACGGATGCACGCCAAGACCGTAGGATCCTACGCAGTGCCGTAGGGGACCGCACCGCCACTTCCCAGCAAATTAGGGACACTGTTGCTCCTGGGGTATCGGTGAGGACCATTCGCAACCGTCTCCATGAAGCTGGGCTACGGTCCCGCACACCGTTAGGCCGTCTTCCGCTCACGCCCCAACATCGTGCAGCCCGCCTCCAGTGGTGTCGCGACAGGCGTGAATGGAGGGACGAATGGAGACGTGTCGTCTTCAGCGATGAGAGTCGCTTCTGCCTTGGTGCCAATGATGGTCGTATGCGTGTTTGGCGCCGTGCAGGTGAGCGCCACAATCAGGACTGCATACGACCGAGGCACACAGGGCCAACACCCGGCATCATGGTGTGGGGAGCGATCTCCTACACTGGCCGTACACCACTGGTGATCGTCGAGGGGACACTGAATAGTGCACCGTCATCGAACCCATCGTTCTACCATTCCTAGACGGGCAAGGGAACTTGCTGTTCCAACAGGACAACGCACGTCCGCATGTATCCCGTGCCACCCAACGTGCTCTAGAAGGTGTAAGTCAACTACCCTGGCCAGCAAGATCTCCGGATCTGTCCCCCATTGAGCATGTTTGGGACTGGATGAAGCGTCGTCTCACGCGGTCTGCACGTCCAGCACGAACGCTGGTCCAACTGAGGCGCCAGGTGGAAATGGCATGGCAAGCCGTTCCACAGGACTACATCCAGCATCTCTACGACCGTCTCCATGGGAGAATAGCAGCCTGCATTGCTGCGAAAGGTGGATATACACTGTACTAGTGCCGACATTGTGCATGCTCTGTTGCCTGTGTCTATGTGCCTGTGGTTCTGTCAGTGTGATCATGTGATGTATCCGACCCCAGGAATGTGTCAATAAAGTTTCCCCTTCCTGGGACAATGAATTCACGGTGTTCTTATTTCAATTTCCAGGAGTGTATATAGAAAATAACAACGGTACTACCACACTTCCCTGCGGCAGTTGTCTCTTGTGAACACTCGCCATCGAGGACAACATACTGGATTCCGTTACTTAAAGTCTTCGAGCCATTCACATACCTGCGAAACTATTCCGTACCGAGCGAGGTGGTGCAGTGGTTAGCACACTGGACTCGCAGTCGGGAAGACGACGTTTCAATCCCGGGTCCGGCCATCCTGATTTAGGTTTTCCGTGATTTCCCTAAATCGCTCCAGGCAAATGCCGGGATGGTTTCTTTGAAAGGGCACGGCCGACTTCCTTCCCTAATCCGATGAGACCGATGACCTCGTAGTTTGGTCTCTTCCCTCAAAACAACCCAACCCAACCAAACCCAACCCAACCCTATTCCGTATGCTGGTGTCTTCGTTAACAGTAGGTAGTGTAGCACCGTATCAAATGCTTTACGGAAATCTAGGAATATGGAATGCATCTATTGCCCTTCATCCATAGTTTGCAGGATATCATGTGAGAAAAAGGTAAGCTGATTTTTGGACAGAAACTTTTCCCTCTCTAGGAAATTTATTGTATTCGAACAGAGAATGTGTTTAAGGATTCCGCAGAAAACCAATGTTAAGGATGTTGGCCAGTAATTTTGCGAGACTGTTCTTTTACCCTTCTGATCTACGGGAGTCACCTGCACTTTTTTCCACTCGCTTGGGAGTTTGCGTTGGGCGAGAGATTCGCGATAAATACGAGCCAAGTAAGGAGCCAGTGCTGTAAAACCGAAATTGGATTCCATCCGGACCAGGTGACTTGTTCGCTTTCCACTATTTCAGCTGTTTCTCTACGTCTGGGATGCTCATTAGAGTGTCTTCCATACGGGAGTGACTGATACTGGAGTAAGGTCAGTATTAGTAAAAAAGTTTTGTGAAACAGTCCAGTACTTTGTAATCACCCTGTGCACTATGTGAATGAACAGACAGAGCCACGTGAGTGAGTGTGTGCTGATGTGGTCGTGTTGGCTGTGTTGCAGGTCGGCGCCGAGCCGAGGGCGGCGGTCAGCGCGTCCTGCCAAGTGCATGCGGCCCAGCAGCTCGCGAAGGTCAGTCCAGCCGCACACGCCACCTGCTGCAACCACCCACCTCACCCACATACCCACCTACATCCCCACTGGGCGCACTGGTACAGGGGCAGCCCATAGCAGTTGCAGGCATATGTGCGTCAAGCCTCAAGCTGTGTAAACCTCTCAAATGATATTCTGAGCTTCCTACGCACAGCTGTCACCGCAGCTGAAAGACAGCTATACTAGGCTGTGCTTGCTTCGTCGTGGTAGCTGTCTGTTGAGCTCACATGTCGACTACGCACGACTTTGTGCGTTACGCGCTGTCTTTTGGTGGTCAGCTTACAGCCGTCACCATACTTAGGGTCGGTTCCTACATAGGGCACCGTATTCCGACTGTGCTTCGACTGTGCTCCTGCTGTGTCATGCCGCGTGCGTTCCCACATAACTCACCATGTGAGAGCTGTGTTCAGTCACCAACGGAACAAATAGACGAGGATGTTGTTGGGGCCCTTAGGACTTTTTTTTTAAGAGGAAACAAGAGCGGGAAAGAAAGGAACGTTACTGGGTCCATCATTTATTCAGAGCTAGAGAAGAAGAGGGAAAATTCCACACGATATCTAACAGGCTCGCTGATGACCCTGTGAAATTCGTAAAGTTGTTCACAATGAGTTTCACAACCTACAAGAATTTATTGAAATCCCTTCTTCCTGAGCTTCAGAAAAAACATGCGAAATGGAGAAAGTGTATTTAAGCTGAGGAAAGACCGACTGCAAGACTAAGGTAAGAACTTCCAACTGCACATACATACTTAGGCATTATTTATTTACAACTTTATCATTAACTTGTTATTGTATTGTCCATGCAATTCATTCGTTTCTGTTAACTGTTTTGTAGATATCATACTAATGAGGTTTCTGAAGTTTCTATGAGCTTCACTTACAGAATGTCACCTGCATCTGTAAGCTTATCTGGAAGCTTCTGTCGCCTGTGAATTGCCCCTGCCAACTGAGGCAACCACCGAAGAGCTCTTACAAAATTAGTCAGTGCAGTTTCCAGACTGTTATCAGCACATCCGTGCGAGATCGAAGACTCTTGTCTTCTGTTTACCTGTCAACACCTCTTAATGTTGTACAACTCGCTCAAGAGCAGCACTGCGATCCATCGAGGATTGACCTACCTCAACATCATCGATTTCTTCTCCGTTTATATCTTCTAGTGAACTTTCAACGGTGGTAAAAGTCTAAAAGTTTTGAAGAAACTGAATTAAAAACTGGATTTTATCTTCCGGGAGTCATTTCTTTAGCTTCTTTGCAGCCTGGCCAGTTATTGTTTTGGGACCAGCACGATCTGGCATAAAATACGACCAGAGTAGCGACCATTTGCTTCTGCATTCATCAATTACAAGTACAGCTGAATCTGAAAAATGTTATCACTGTTACCTTCAGCAAGTAAAACAGAAGGTAACACGAACAGGAAAACAAAACCTATACTTACTGGATTTGTTAAGCTTCGCACCTGTGTCCCTCCGTATACTGTCTTTGACAAGAGTTTTGTGCTAATCTTTATGCGACAGATCGTAGAGTTGTGGATGCTACTCGACAAGTATCACAATCTCCTCGTCCATGCTCACGAAAACACGCTGAACCTAGCGTGAAATCACTCAGGACACGTGCGTTCGAGAGAGATTCTTAGTACTCGTAGTTCGGGCAAAGCCGGAAAGACCCGAACACCGAACGACAGCCAACAGGCAGCTTACCGGGGCTTTGAAGTAGGTTCCCGCTGTGCACCTGTCGTCTTTCTTGGAATCGCTCTCCCGATGGATAGCCCTCAGTAAGACAGGAGCACGGCATTGACACAGCAGGCTATGTTGAAATGAGGTACTTGACGCCTGTGCAAAGTGAATAGGACGATTTCTGTCTCAATTCCACGCTTCGTGACACAGTCGAAGCACAGCCGAAACGCATCCCGAACACCATATCCTATGTGGAAACCAGACCTTAATATTCCTTTTTGTCTTTGGGCTTGCAGCTGGAACCGTAGTTGTGCTAAGGAATAGGGGCCCAATCTCTGTGTAGTGTATTTCCTTAGTTAAATGCGTTTAGGGATACCATTTCGTAAATTTAATTTTGTTAATTTTTTAATTAATGTGATATAATTAACATTTTCCAGGAGACAGTATTAGAATATTAGATATGTTTTTAAACAAGAAAATTATCGACACAAGTGGACCGTACACCCAACGGAAAACCATAGTGCAGACTTGCACCAGCCACATAAGCACATTTTACTAACACTATTTTCTGACAGTTTCGAGAAATGGAGGTTCAAAGTTACGCGAGCCTGTAGAATGCAATGTCACAGCGTCAGGCACCGGGTAGCAGCGTTAGCGCAGTTTCCTAGGACGACAGACTGGGAGGTCTGGCGATCGAGGCACGTCATTCCTTCTCTGATCTTCCACCAAACAATTGATACATAAAACCAATCACATTTCTTCGGAGATGAACAACAATCATAATGATAATCACAGTGGTACATTAGTGGCAAGATATAAACTAGGTATAGTAAGAAATGAATAAAATGAACATTTATTTATCGATACATTCGTCCACGTATTAAAAAGTTGTTGCAGTGAAGCCATCGATCTTTATAATACTTCAATGTCATTGGTAAGCCGACAGCAATTGGAGTGGTATGCATCATAAAACAAAATCATAGTGCAGACTTGCATCAACTATACAGGATGAACTGAAGGGTTCAGAGAGCAATGAAATTACCTGATTCATTAGTTCCCTTATTCACTTGTCACTTGAGCCTCATAGTTCACTGTGGCACACGCTAAAATAACTAACACAACATGCAGGAAATAGTTAGTTCGCTGAACTGGTAAGGTGGCGCGAGAATCCCGCTTTCTTCGAATGTCCGATAGTTCCATTTACCCTCGGAAGAGTTCGGGCCCTCTTCCTGCGGCTGGCAGGGTGGCCCGGGTAAGGTGTTTATACACACAAGGCCCGCATACGAGTACAATGTTGCCAAGCGTTGCCCCCGCACCCCCTCTGAGACACCCAAGTCCGCGTTTGCAGCCACAGTGCAACCCGCTGTCGCCATCGGCACATTCCGTCCAAGTCCGCTTCGTTCGGCGTTTGGAGCCCAGGCATTCCAAAAGAGATAAACGGCGCCCTACTTCTCCACTAGTATAGAGCGCTCAGAAGGCAAACACATTTAAACGAAATTATTCCTTGGGGGTAGCGAAAACCTGCAAACCTATACAGGAGCCGCCCCTGATAGAAACCTTCCCATGACGCTTCTTCCTCGCAGGCTCTCGTAATCTGCGAAGACTTCAGTATACTCCTTAGATAGTTTTGCCCTTTACTACTGTAACCTATTAGCGCCACACTACGGAAGTCCCATGAACATATAAATCACGTAATCGTTTTATTACGCGATTATTAGATGAACATTGGGATACACTAGAGTAGATTACATGAGGACGTTCTCGATAATGGTTGGGTCTTCGCCTATTTCGGCGATGGTGCGTGCACATACACTGCCGGAAAGAAAAATATGCAGCATCTTCAAAGACTGCATTCAGTGGTACCAGAATATATCATGTGCTGCCTCTGGGGTTCATTTGCCATGGTCATCGGCGATTCGACGGCGCTGAGAAGGCCTGTTGGTGAACCCTCTGCTTTGACTCTACATACAGTAACTGTACTGAGTTTCAGCACGAACAGTGTTTGTAACATTCATTCTAGGATAGCTTACAACCATGCCCCACCGACAAGTACATACTCCTGTTGAACAGCTTCAGCCATTTGAACAGGGTCGCATTCTGGGCCTGCAGGAAACAGGACAGATGTACCAATGGATTTCTTCACATGTCGTGCACAATGTATCGGTGGTGAGTCCTTGATTTCGTCAGTAATCTGTGCAACATCCCAACATCTGTAGACCAAGTTTTGGACGACCGCCTAGTACAGATGCAGATCAAGATCGACGTGTTGTGCGAGCAGCAGTCGCCGATCGAATATCGTCCAGGGACGAAATCTGGTCTCAGGTTGCTCTTGCATCAACAGGGACCTCTGAGTATTGTCTGCTTGCACCAAGACTAAGAGCATCTGGCCAGGCTACCGCTGACACGACAACATTACCAATCATGGCTACTCTGGTGTCGTGAGAGTTGAGTAGAGAGTGGAATGGCATTCTGCTGTCTTTGGTGATGAGAGTAGATTCTGGTATGCAGGTGATGAACGTACATGTGCAGAGCGTGGGCCTGGGCAGCTGCCTGTTCCTGAGAGCATTC
Source organism: Schistocerca americana (assembly GCF_021461395.2). Classification (NCBI taxonomy): domain Eukaryota; kingdom Metazoa; phylum Arthropoda; class Insecta; order Orthoptera; family Acrididae; genus Schistocerca; species Schistocerca americana. The sequence continues at coordinate 756,716,851 of NC_060121.1, read as the reverse complement.
GCCCACGACACTCGGGTTCCATCCCAAGCGTCATGGTATGTGTGTGGGGGGGGGGGGGGGGGGGAAGCGGATGGGGGGAGGGGCATCTGTTACAGCTCTCGGTCACATTTCGTGTTTCTGCAGGGTAAAGTAACCATCGTCCCCTACACTGCACAGGCCGTTATCCGTGTGCTACTACAATCTGTTCGGCTTTTTCAGCAGGACAATGCACATCCACATGCGGCTGCTGCGGCGCAACATGCTCTTCATGGCTGCCAATATGAGCAAATCGCTCACCGGCTGAACATGTATGGGACATGATGAAACAGAAACTTAGTCATTCTCAAGGGTCAACAAGAACCTTTGCCAAATTGTAGCAAAAGACGCAGAATGCTTGGAACAAGCCATCGCAGGATGCCATTTAGCACCTTTATGATAGCTTACATGCGAGAATACACGACTTCGATGCCGCCAGAGGGGGGAAGGGGGTGTTACATTGGGTTTGGGCACCCTTTACTGTAACATCTGAGTTTCATTTGGCCTGAATTTGTTATTATACACTCCTGGAAAATGAAATAAGAACACCGTGAATTCATTGCCCCAGGAAGGGGAAACTTTATTGACACATTCCTGGGGTCAGATACATCACATGATCACACTGACAGAACCACAGGCACATAGACACAGGCAACAGAGCATGCACAATGTCGGCACTAGTACAGTGTATATCCACCTTTCGCAGCAATGCAGGCTGCTATTCTCCCATGGAGACGATCGTAGAGATGCTGGATGTAGTCCTGTGGAACGGCTTGCCATGCCATTTCCACCTGGCGCCTCAGTTGGACCAGCGTTCGTGCTGGACGTGCAGACCGCGTGAGACGACGCTTCATCCAGTCCCAAACATGCTCAATGGGGGACAGATCCAGAGATCTTGCTGGCCAGGGTAGTTGACTTACACCTTCTAGAGCACGTTGGGTGGCACGGGATACATGCGGACGTGCATTGTCCTGTTGGAACAGCAAGTTCCCTTGCTGGTCTAGGAATGGTAGAACGATGGGTTCGATGACGGTTTGGATGTACCGTGCACTATTCAGTGTGCCCTCGACGATCACCAGTGGTGTACGGCCAGTGCAGGAGATCGCTCCCCACACCATGATGCCGGGTGTTGGCCCTGTGTGCCTCGGTCGTATGCAGTCCTGATTGTGGCGCTCACCTGCACGGCGCCAAACACGCATACGACCATCATTGGCACCAAGGCAGAAGCGACTCTCATCGCTGAAGACGACACGTCTCCATTCGTCCCTCCATTCACGCCTGTCGCGACACCACTGGAGGCGGGCTGCACGATGTTGGGGCGTGAGCGGAAGACGGCCTAACGGTGTGCGGGACCGTAGCCCAGCTTCATGGAGACGGTTGCGAATGGTCCTCGCCGATACCCCAGGAGCAACAGTGTCCCTAATTTGCTGGGAAGTGGCGGTGCGGTCCCCTACGGCACTGCGTAGGATCCTACAGTCTTGGCGTGCATCCGTGCGTCGCTGCGGTCCGGTCCCAGGTCGACGGGCACGTGCACCTTCCGCCGACCACTGGCGACAACATCGATGTACTGTGGAGACCTCACGCCCCACGTGTTGAGCAATTCGGCGGTACGTCCACCCGGCCTCCCGCATGCCCACTATACGCCCTCGCTCAAAGTCCGTCAACTGCACATACGGTTCACGTCCACGCTGTCGCGGCATGCTACCAGTGTTAAAGACTGCGATGGAGCTCCGTATGCCACGGCAAACTGGCTGACACTGACGGCGGCGGTGCACAAATGCTGCGCAGCTAGCGCCATTCGACGGCCAACACCGCGGTTCCTGGTGTGTCCGCTGTGCCGTGCGTGTGATCATTGCTTGTACAGCCCTCTCGCAGTGTCCGGAGCAAGTATGGTGGGTCTGACACACCGGTGTCAATGTGTTCTTTTTTCCATTTCCAGGAGTGTACATCACTACAATGGTAAACTAGCTGTCACCTTATCCTGGGAGCGTTACACTTTTTTTCCATCAGTGTATTTCCACTGCTTGCTCTGATCCTTTCTCTTGGGATCATAGTAGTACACCCAGCACTCGTCGTTGGTGATTAGGCGGTTAAAGAAAACATCTGCATTGGCCTGGCAGGGCTGCAATTTTTCCCCTGCTGCCTCATTTTGGCAGGCTTTTTGAATGGGTGCAAGCAGTCGTAGAACCCAGCGTGTAACGATTTTTGTCGTTTTCAGAACATCGTGCAAGGTGTTGAAAGCTGCAGCATGACTGATTTTCCCTTTTTGCACTATCGCCGCCTGTGGAACACGCCTGTCTTCGATGGCGGTGGCCTCTACTTGCGAGCCCGGCGATCACAGAGATGGTGTACCACTTCGTTTATCGTCGTTCAGATTGTTTTGACCAGACTGTGTCATACCATGGTGTATCGTTATCGTGCACCTGCTTGTAGCAGCGTTGTTCCCCACCAGATTAAGGAAAAGGATTGCCGCACGAAGCTCCACGTTACCAGTGGGCTGCGACATGTCGTTGAGAACCATCTAGCGGCGTACTATGGTAAAATGAAGCAAGAATTCCAGTGTGTACATACACATCAGAAAGTACCCGAAAACAAACAAAAGCTTAATTATGCAATTTCATTTTTTCGCGACAATAGCTAAGACTTTACAACTACTCCTCGTACACTACTCAAAGAGGCCCCTATTGAATGACTATAGTGGAACACCATACATTACGAATGTGTGGAAGTCTTCCATGTTGTCCTCTCGTAGGGAATCAGTTGTCCTCTCTCTGCTGGCTCCATTGGCCATACGTGGCCAATGCATGGTTACCCCCCCCCCCCCCCCCCCCCCCCGTGGCGAGGACCCACCTCGGTGTCGCTGTGGCTCACAAATGACGGTCGTCCACCTCTTCCTGGACTGCCTACTTTTAGCCGCTCTGTGGCAGACTTGCAACTTTCCCAGCACCCTACCTTCGGTGTTGGGCGACAATGCCCCAACAGTAGCTTTAGGTTTACGTTTTATTCGTGAGGGTGGGTTTTATCATTTGATCTGAGTTTTAGCGCATGTCCTTTGTCCCTCTGTGTCCTCCACCCTAGTGCTTTTAGGGTGGAGGTTTTAATGTGTTGCAAGGTGGCTGGCTTCTCCTTTTCATTCTCTTGGTCAGCCAGCCGTTGTAATCTGCTCTCTTGTTTTGATCTCGTCTACATGTTTCTTGCGTCTCTCTCTCTGTGGTTTTATTGTCCGATTTTGCCCATTTGAGTGTTTTTTGCCCTTCTGTCATTCTTGTGGTTTTCTCCTTTCTTCCAGCAGTGTTTTGTATGTCTCGATTATTTTACTCCCACCCTTGTGGAATTATTTTAATTGGAACGAGGGACCGATGGCCTAGCAGTTTGGTCCCTCTCCCCCCCCCCCCCCCCTCTTTTAAACCAACCAACCATATATTACCGTCATTACATTTATTCATAGTGCTGCAGTCATTGGTTTTGCTTTACTCGCTGTACAAAAATTCATATACCACACCATATCAGTGTAATGGGAGAGTTCATTTCTAGAGAACGTAATTGACAGTTTTTTTCGGTGGCTGTGTCGCTTACATGACTAATTATAACAATAGTGTCATCTGAAAAGTGTACGAATTCTGTTCCATGTTCTTTAGGGGAACAACTACAAAGGAATTGCTTTAGTAGATGTCATTTATAAAATCCTAGCGAAATGCCTATTGAACACACCGATTCCAGTAACTGAAGAACTGATTGGTGACTACCAACGCGGTTTCTGAAGAAATAGATCCACGTTAAATCATTCATTCTAATAATCAAGCAGGCGTAGATATTCAATGCAGATGTCCACATGTTTCTTCTAGGTTTCAAAAAGGCGTACGGTAGCATACGCGGTAACACTCCTATATATAGCGGAGGCATCTGAAATACCATCAAAGCTAATCAGATTAGTAGAAATGTTTATAGGCAAAACTTCGTGTCGTAGAAAGAAACCTATAGGAGGAACTGGAAATGTTAAGATGTTCACTGGACATTCCGCCTATTTTATTTGGCATCAAGCTGGAGAAGATCAAACAAGTGATCCAGACGCAGGGGCTGGTCATTACTGGACTTGCCTGCACAGATCATATATCATTAATAAGTATTTTCAGAACAGAATTAGAATGAAGCAAAATTATTTAAGAAATCGCTGAGGAAAAGGGGACTACATGTTAATGACGAAAGTAAGAGAATCCAAGGTGATGCACCTTTGGCTGTAGTTTGATTCAATTTCAAGACAGTTGACCGCTTCAAGTACTGAGGGATTCTTTTTAGTAATAACAGTAGAACGGATATAAAAATCGATGCCCATCTAGCAACAGCGAACAAAACATGTTTTGTTTTATCAAAGTCTTAAAGAAAAGATCGCTTAATACTAACTTCAAAATCTGCTTGTATCAATCGATTACTATATACCGGTAACATTATACGGATGTAAAGCATTAATATTTAGAAAAAAGAGGAAAAACTATTAATATGGGAAAGAAAAATACTAGGAAAATTATGAAGAGAAAATGGAATGGGGGATAAGAAAAAATGAAGAATTAAGACAGCTGCACAAACACACTGACATCGTCGCAGTGCTAAAGAAGAGGAGGTTGAAAGGGGCAGGCCATATGAAAAAATAACGGAGAACACACTTCCTAAATTAGAGGAAGCGAGTGGAAGAGGAAGATCCAGAATTATGTGGCGAGATAACACACGGGAGGACACAGCTAGGATGAGCATCAGCACCGAATGGATAAACGGTGCAATCGACACAAAGAAATGGAGGTGGCTTGTTCAGCACGCTTTGGTGGATAAGGCCCTTGCCACAAGTAAAATAAAGTAATTACTTCAGGGGGAAATCATTGACACATACACACGCACACATTTTATAAATAACTATCCGTGAAGGAATTACTTAATGACCGTTTTTGAGTACAACCATAATTACATACAGTAGATATTTGTCCTTTTATGTTATTTTATCTATTTTGGATCTTGTGCGCTCCGCTACCTTTAATGACAGTTGTCGAATGACTCAGTCAATAAAAAAATCTATATGCAGCCATATGAGCAAGAGATGGGGTCAAAAAAATGGTTCAAATGGCTCTGAGCACTATGCGACTTAACTTCTGAGGTCATCAGTCGCCTAGAACTTAGAACTAATTAAACCTAACTAACCTAAGGACATCACACACATCCATGCCCGAGGCAGGATTCGAACCTGCGACCGTAGCGGACGCTCGGTTCCAGACTGTAGCGCCCAGAACCGCACGGCCACTCTGGCCGGCAGATGGGGTCATTCAGCTGACATTTACGTTAACAATCTGGAAAATAAATTTTTCAGGGTCAATAACAATTTAAAAAGTAAACTGATTTATTACAGAAGGTATAGAATATTTTGCAAATGCCACGAGTAACATGCACCCCAATATCAAATTCACTGCTGAGCTTCACACAGAAGTGGGTATCAGTTTTCCTGATCTTAGAACAAAAAAGTTAAATCTAAAGGATCCCTTTGAAAGTCATAGGAAACAACCATCACAGATGTAATTATAAATAATTCTTCATGCCACCCTACACAGGACAAAATGGCTCATTTCAGATCCATGTTAAACCGTATAAATAAAATTCCCCTCAGTTCATCTGCCAAGGAGAAAGAAATAAATATTATCAAAACTGTAGCTAAAAATAACGGCTATAATCCACAAATAATTGACAGTTTACACAACAAAATTAAAGATAGTAAATAACCTGCAGAAACGTCACAACCAACAACGAAACCCTTTCTACAGAGTGAAAAGTATTTAAACCGACAAACTCTGGGAAGTTGTAGGGGACATCAAAACAAATACTTTTCCCTAAAGTCATTTTTTCCTATGAGGAGTATTTACGCTGGCAGAGGAAGATTTATCTGGCGGCAAATTAATTAAACCAACCAACATTTTTTCATTTTTTTTATATCCAACAGACAACACATTAACGCAACCCAATTTCAATTACGGTAGATTTTCAAAAATACCTCCATTGACACGTAAACAATGGTTACACCGTCGGATCATGTTCTGTCTGACACGGGCAAAAACCCTAGGAGTATCCTGAATTGTTCCTGCTGCTGCTACTATCTGGGCAACCAGATCCTCTTCTGTTGCAACAGGAGTTGCCTAAACAAGGTTGCGCATCTCTCCCCACACAAAAAAGTCCAGAGGGGACATATCTGGGGATCGAGCAGGCCGTGGTACAGGACCACCTCTGGCAACCCACATTTCTGAGAACCGTCGGTCCAGGAATCGACGCACACGACGACTGAAATGTGCCGGCGCCCCGTCATGTTGGAACCACATGTGTTGTCTTGTAGGGAGCGGGACGTCTTCCAGCAATTCTGGCAATGCTCTGGCGAGAAAATTGTAATAGTGCCTGCCATTTAATGGCCTAGGTAGCAGATACGGCCCAATTAAACAGTCCCCAACAACACCGACCCACACAGTATCGAAGAACCGCACTTGATGAGCGCTAGTAACTGTAGCATGTGAGTTATCCTCACTCCAAACATGCGAATTGTGCATGAAGACTCCATCACGCCCGAACGTTGCTTCATCGGTAACAACACAGAGGATGGAAATGTAGGATGCATTTCACACTGTTCCATGTAACACTGCGAAAACTGGTTCCAGGTTGTGGACGCGCTGTAAGTGAAATGGACGTAACAGTTGCTCTCGAAGGACTGTTCTTACATTCGTCTGATTCGTCCTCATGTTACGTGCGGTTGCACAAGTGCTGATTGAAGGATCCCGCTCCTCATGCTGCAAGACAGCTTCCCCAAATTGCAGCGTTCTTACCGTGCGACGGCGTCCCTGTCCAGGTAATCTGCTAAATGACCCGGTCTCACGCAGACGTTGGTGTACAGCAGCAAAGGTCGTATGATGCGGGATATGGCGATTAGGATATTGTTGTTGATAAACCCGCTGTGTAGCTCGTCCGTTGTGGTGTGCTACGTAGTACGCAACAACCATATCAGTGTACTTACTCTAGGTGTATCGATCCATTAGTAAACAGAGACAATGCACTACTACACTGGTGGACAGCAGTTGCCTACAACTGAAGATCGTAATACGGCATCTAACAACTGAAGAGCGTAATATGGCCTCCACTGGTTTAAATAATCCTCATAGGAAAAAATGTCATTAGAGAAAAATATTTGTTTTGATGTCCCCTACAACCTCCCAGAGTTTGTCGGCTTAAATACTTTTCACCCTGTAAGTACAATCTCATACCAAACTGCCAATTTTCTCCGATGGATAGGAGTTCAAATAAGTTTCCGCACCAATAACGCTGTGCAACATATCATCCACAGCGCAAAGACCACCAGCCTAGGCCTAAAAAAATCAGGAGTTTACAAGATTGTTTGTGAAAATTGCGCCAGCTTTTATCTTGGACAGACCGGCAGAAGTATCAGGATAAGATATCGAAAACACATGTATGCCTTTAGACTAAACAATTCAAATAAATCAGCAATAGCCACTCACATGATGCAGTATGGACACGCTGTTTCTAAAATTAATGACAACTTACATATATCATAAACCACCGACAAAGGCAAGAAGACGGACATTTCAGAGGAACTATAAATATACACTCCTGGAAATGGAAAAAAGAACACATTGACACCGGTGTGTCAGACCCACCATACTTGCTCCGGACACTGCGAGAGGGCTGTACAAGCAATGATCACACGCACGGCACAGCGGACACACCAGGAACCGCGGTGTTGGCCGTCGAATGGCGCTAGCTGCGCAGCATTTGTGCACCGCCGCCGTCAGTGTCAGCCAGTTTGCCGTGGCATACGGAGCTCCATCGCAGTCTTTAACACTGGTAGCATGCCGCGACAGCGTGGACGTGAACCGTATGTGCAGTTGACGGACTTTGAGCGAGGGCGTATAGTGGGCATGCTGGAGGCCGGGTAGACGTACCGCCGAATTGCTCAACACGTGGGGCGTGAGGTCTCCACAGTACATCGATGTTGTCGCCAGTGGTCGGCGGAAGGTGCACGTGCCCGTCGACCTGGGACCGGACCGCAGCGACGCACGGATGCACGCCAAGACCGTAGGATCCTACGCAGTGCCGTAGGGGACCGCACCGCCACTTCCCAGCAAATTAGGGACACTGTTGCTCCTGGGGTATCGGCGAGGACCATTCGCAACCGTCTCCATGAAGCTGGGCTACGGTCCCGCACACCGTTAGGCCGTCTTCCGCTCACGCCCCAACATCGTGCAGCCCGCCTCCAGTGATGTCGCGACAGGCGTGAATGGAGGGACGAATGGAGACGTGTCGTCTTCAGCGATGAGAGTCGCTTCTGCCTTGGTGCCAATGATGGTCGTATGCGTGTTTGGCGCCTTGCAGGTGAGCGCCACAATCAGGACTGCATACGACCGAGGCACACAGGGCCAACACCCGGCATCATGGTGTGGGGAGCGATCTCCTACACTGGCCGTACACCACTGGTGATCGTCGAGGGGACACTGAATAGTGCACGGTACATCCAAACCGTCATCGAACCCATCGTTCTACCATTCCTAGACCGGCAAGGGAACTTGCTGTTCCAACAGGACAATGCACGTCCGCATGTATCCCGTGCCACCCAACGTGCTCTAGAAGGTGTAAGTCAACTACCCTGGCCAGCAAGATCTCCGGATCTGTCCCCCATTGAGCATGTTTGGGACTGGATGAAGCGTCGTCTCACGCGGTCTGCACGTCCAGCACGAACGCTGGTCCCACTGAGGCGCCAGGTGGAAATGGCATGGCAAGCCGTTCCACAGGACTACATCCAGCATCTCTACGATCGTCTCCATGGGAGAATAGCAGCCTGCATTGCTGCGAAAGGTGGATATACACTGTACTAGTGCCGACATTGTGCATGCTCTGTTGCCTGCGTCTATGTGCCTGTGGTTCTGTCAGTGTGATCATGTGATGTATCTGACCCCAGGAATGTGTCAATAAAGTTTCCCCTTCCTGGGACAATGAATTCACGGTGTTCTTATTTCAATTTCCAGGAGTGTATATTCACATCCTCAATTCAACCCAATACGTTCTAAATCAACAGCTAGAGCTAGCAAATAAACATTTTCTAAATAATTTCCTCGGGCTGTTCACATAAATCAAAAACAAAAGTACCGCTAGCAGTCTACCTTTGCAATTTAAGATACAAGTATATAATTGTACAAATGTAATTTGTGGCTGGTCGCGTTATTCATCAACTATTTTCCTTTTATGTTTTCCACATTGCACAGATTATTTGGAGTACCTGTTTTTCGTCATGATCCCTTAGTTTTATTTTCGGCCCACTCACGAGTGTTACCATCATAATACACTCATTACAAAGACCCCTATCACATTTTCGTACATGCTTTCTGCTAGTAAAAACGTGCACACGAATTACGAACGTTGTACTAGGACATAATTTCACGCACCCGCGAACATGTCCCATCGTGTCAGTTCGCGAGTATGTTGCAGCCTGTGATACGCACATGGCACGCCCTTCCATCTACCACGTTTCGCAACACGTGCTAACAGAACCTGTTAGCATTCTGATCTGTTTGAACATCGGGCCTTACCCCGTGCGTGACGTCACGTGCTAACACGCTTCAATCAATTAGTGACAGAGCTATATGAGATCTGTAGCAGCCAGCGTTAAATTAGCCAGCCTGTTCGCCATGTAAATAAATCACCGCCGTTCCAAAAGCAGCACGCTTGTTCGCTTTTCAGGTACACTCTCACTAAACAGCGTTAGTAAAACCTACTTGCTGTGAACAGTACAATAACAAAGCACCACTTGTTAATCCGGCTTTCGGCAGTAAAAACAGCTACAGTAAATATATGCTCTTTGATTTCGATTTAGCTGGGGATTTACCGCCCGTTTTTTTAATTGGTTCAAACTTCAAAGTACGTTTACCTCTAAACATGTACAGGGTCCAAACGATAACTGTTTACCACCTATCATAGTGGAAGCTGGGGCGAACAATGTGACACCTGTGATCTATCAAACTGGGAAACCACATCAAATTGGGGGTACAAAAACCTCCGAAATTACGGCGTATGCGCGTCGAGGGAGATTTTCAAAATTCTCTGGTTCTCTTCGAGCAAACTATCACCCCAACATAAAAAATGGAGAGAACGTTTCTTGTAGGAAATTTAATGTGTTTAATTTTGTACTGAAATAAGTTTTCACTAGCGGCCGCTGCTTTCGAGTTATTTAAGAAAAAATTACAAAGTGACTTCAAACGTACTGCCACCCCCGCACTCACCCACCATCTGTAAGGATTTTTAATGTGTTGTTCATAACATCCCCTTCTACCACTGTGATTGCACGAATTATTTCCAATATTCGACATTCATTGGTCTTCATGAACTGAAGTATTGCACAGGATAGGTATCTATTTCATTAAACATTATTAATTTAAGGGACAAATACTATAATTTAAAGAAAAAATGCTTTTTCAAAGGTTATGCAAAGACAGATTTCGGTCTAAACTGAACTCTTACAAGCATAGAACTTTATTGTAACAGGACGTGACAAACAAAACGATTTAATTGTTAATTGCATGCATTTAAAATTCACAAAACTGTGAGGCAAAGTTTACTTAAACGTCCATTTCACCATGTGTAAATGGGCAACTAAGACAGTGGCGTAATATTCCAGTCAATAAAAGACCGAATATGGGCAATAATTCGTATCGCCGCAAATTTTTGTGCAATGGCATGAGGGACTGGTATGAACAACATACCAAAACTCCTGACCGGTGAGGGTGAGTGCGAGTGTGTATGTGGAGGTGCTTTTGAAGACCACTTTTATACGTTTTCCTTTAAAAACTCGAAACCTACGACCGTAAGTGAAAACATATCACAGTAAAAAATTTAATGAAATTTAATTTTCTACAAAGAAGATGCTATTAGCACTTACAGTTTGGATAAGGAAAGTGAGGTAATACTGAAAATCTTGCACGATGAGTTTGCTCTGCAGCTTAAATCAAAAAATTCAAATATGAGAAACATTTTGTGTAGTTCCGAAGTATTGTACAGTTGTAAAAATCCTGACCGGTAAAGGGTGAGAGTGGGGATGGGGATGCTGTTGAAGATCACTTTTGTACGGCTTTCTTGAGTAACTCGAAAGTTGCGGCCTGTAGGGAAAGCGTTTCACAGTACTTAATTAAACTACAACACATTTCCTATAAAAAATGCCCTGTTTACTTTTTCTGAAGGACTAATAGTTTGCATGCAGAAAGCGAGAGAATATTACAGATCTCATACGACGCACTTGTGCTGTAGCTTAGATGGCTTTCGTAGACTAACATGAGGATGTTTCTCAACTTCTTTGTCCACAAGTGTACCGTATCGATTTGTTCGTCTCGACTTCCTCTGCCGGCCACTGTGGCCGAGCGGTTCTAGGCTCTTCAGTCCGGAACCGCGCGACTGCTACGGTCGCAGGTTCGAATCCTGCCTCGGGCATGGATGTGTGTGATGTCCTTAGGTTAGTCAGGTTTAAGTAGTTCTAAGTTCTAGGGGACTGATGATAGTGCTTAGAGCCATTTGAACCATTTTTTCTACTTCCTCTACACCACTGTATAGCTCACAACAATGGTGAAAGTAGCTGCCATATTTCTTGTCTTTTCTTTAGAACATTATTTCAGAGTCATTGCATTTATGTGTTTGCTAATCATCCTTCTAAGATATGGTCTGATACTATACCTACCATACACCATCCTGCTAATATGAAGCAAGTACTCCTTGTACCTGAGACTGATTCACCCACACTCTTTATGTGCTGTTTTCAAGAGGAAGTGATGAAGAATAAACTGGGCATTGACCGGATTTCGGATTTATCTCATGTCCTGACGTATCAAGTACCGTTATAAAAAGAATCAGAGAAGGGATCCGACTGACTTTGTTAATGCACTCGTTGGCAGTTGAGATCGACACCAACACAGTAGCGTGCAGTACCCTCCTTGTACTGATGAAGGCGCCTAAAGTTTAGTAGTAGAGATACCAAAACCGTTTGAAAACCAACCTGATCCATGGACGCTCAGCCACCTCACACAGGTCTGGAGCAGGATCCAAGACACATACATCTAGTTCAGTGACCTCTAAGACGTCCTCAATAAAACTGAAATCGTGTTGCCTACGATGTCACAGAAGCTCTCTGTTGTCTGCTGAGTCTTCCCCCAGTAACTATGCCACAGTTTGTGAGCGATGAGATGGTGCGTTGCCTTGTTGCAGTTGTAGGTGGCCGGCAGCCTTCTGTGGTCGAGCAAGCGGATCCATGTCATCAAGCATTGGTCATCCGTGAGATATGCTGGCAGATGTACCAGGGACCTCATTTAATCCCATATAATACTTCCACAGACGAAACTCAGTCACTAACTGGAATGAGGTGCAAATGGTTCTGAGCACTATGGGACTTAATTTCTGAGGTCATCAGTCCCCTAGAACTTAGAACTACTTTAACCTAATTAACCTAAGGACATCACACACATCCATCCCCGAGGGAGGACTCGATCTTCCGACGGGAGGAAGCCGCGCGAACCATGACATGACGCCCGAGACCGCGCGGCTACCCCCCGCGGCCAGCACAACAGCTCTAACTGGCAGATTAGCGTACAAATTTGCAGTCAGGGTGCGCGGGATAACCACGAGAGAGCTCCTGCTGTCATACGAAGTTGCACCCCAGACCATAACTCCAGGTGTAGGTCCAGTTTGCCTAGCACGCAGACAGGTTAGTTGTAGGTCCTCTAACCAACACAAGGCCATCACGGGCACAGGCAGACCACCTTCCACCCTGCCCTCTAATGAGCTCTCGCTCGACACCACTGAAGTCACTAACGGTGGTGGTTTGTGGTCAGTGGAATGCACGCTACAGGGCATCTGGCTCGGAGCTGTCCTCCAATTAACGGATTTGTAACAGTTCGTCGTGTCACTGTGGTGCGAACTGCTGCTCAGATTTCTCCTGCACGTGTAGCACGATACACCAGAGCCATACGCCAAACACGATGATCTTCCCTCTTGGTAGTGCCATGTGGCCGTCCGAAGCCCGATCTTCTTGCGACCTTACGTTCTCGTGACTACCGCTGCCAGAAATCATCTACGACAGCTACATCCCTGCCAAGTCTTTCTGCAATATCGCTGAAGGAACATCCAGCTTCTCGTAGCTCTTTCACACGACTTCATTCAAGCTAAGTGAGGTGCTGATAATGGCGTCTGTGTCGCCTTAAAGACATTGTTGACTAACATTAACTCGCCACGTCCAATCTCGAAGGTAACCAACACTCACTACCGTTACAGCATTTATTTAAAGCAAACATGATTTGCATCTTCATAGCGGCGCTCTTATGCGATTGGCGTGAAATATGAATACATATCATCTTTCAGATGTAGAGACATGACTACCAACTTTCGTTCACGTCGCACGATTCTTTCTTGGTGTTGCAGTTATTTACGTCAGTGAATTATGGACTCATATAGCAGCTTCATTGTGCATTGTCGATAGTTTCGTCAATGGTCGTAGATATTGTAGTATTTCGAAATTAAGTAGTTCACCACATGAAACAAAGGAGTCACTAGGCCAGACATCGCTGACAAGAAATGTAGCTAATATATTGAATTTACTTCTTGGCTAGGGAGGAGACCTGTATTTATCTCCATTCTCGAGAAAACGGATTTTAAGTAGCGCACTGACTTCTGCCTGCGCATGTCACAATACGATGACAGATAACTATTCTTAGAATCCTTCATATTTCACCAACAGCTCAAAATATCAACACGAGCTTTCGGCAGATGATAATATGGAATTAATAAGCCAAACATTCGTATCTATTGCGATAAAAGTAACTACAGAATAATGTAGTTTCAAAGGGGCAAGCAGCATTCTCTTTGTGCATCTGCAGGCACATACAGTATGACTGAGCTGGTCCACTCGGGGAGCCAGCATGCAGGTTACAGGATTTATCCGTGTTATCACGCGTAGCCTCTATTCCCTGCAACATGTGGTGAGCGGGTACATTTGAAAGGCGGTCGGTTCCGTACCCTATGAGGAGGTGGCGAAATTGAACAGTACGTCAGTTCTACATCTTTTGCAACTTCCTGAGAAGTTAAAACTCTTTGCTGGATCGAAACTCAAACCAGGAACCTCGCCTTTCGCAGGTTCACGGCTCGCCCTTATAGCTTTACACCATATGGGAGCCATCTCCTACATGCCAACGTTCATAGTTCTCCTGCACGCTTTACGCGACTAACGCTCCTAGCAGAAAGAGTATTGCAGAGAAATGACTTAGTCATAGCCCAGGGACTTGTTTCTAGAAAGAATCTTTCACACTCCAGCGGGGTGTGCGCTTTTTGAAACTTCCTGGCATATTAAAATGTGTGCCATATCGGGACTCTTAATGTTTCTCCTGGAAACAATTCCTTAGGCTGTGGCTAAGCCATCTTTCTGCAATATCCTTTCTTCTAGGAGTGCTAGTCCTGCAAGGGGGCCGGCCGTGGTGGCCGAGTGGTTCTAGGCGCTCAGTCCGGAAACGCGCGACTGCTACGGTCGCAGGTTAGAATCCTGCCTCGGGCATGGATGTGTGTGATGTCCGTAGGTTAGTTAGGTTTAAGTAGTTCTAAGTTATAGGGGACTGATGACCATAGAAGTTAAGTCCCAAAGTGCTCAGAGCCATTTGAACCTGCAAGGGGAGACTCGCTGCCGGTAATCAGGTTATGCCTAGAGCAAAGAGACGAAATATAAAATGGCGTAATGTGACATCCCGACGTATCTAACAAAGCTGGAACGCGCTCTAGCTTATAAAGTACATTGCCAGCAACTGAAAGAGAAATTAAATGTAAGACAAAAGACTGATGAGCTATAGGAGTCCAGATTACAATTTCTGACAATTAGTAGTCCATCTTACTGATAACATGACCTCCAATAATGAGTGAGGCCCTAAACTTACGTGTATTAAAACACCATCTTGTTGATCACATCCCTGACATGAATCAACACGATTAGTCAATTTTCGCAATGGAATCTTTCTGTGCACCTGTCCCGCGTTTTGTAGATTCATGCAGCGACATATGTACCTCTACGCTGAACCAGAACATTTATGTACCCATCTGCACTGCACATAGGTCAGTCTGTTAGGAACGTATGCAAGTTAATGCAGAAGGTGTGTGAAATCGTAACGACAGTTTCGAACAAATCCATAACGAGTCGAAAATAGTAAAAACGATGGGGGTTTCAGTCACAGGTGATTGCATACGCATAGCCAAATTCTAAAGGCATACAATGTGTGGCTACGTTTCACTGAAACTGCAAGCCTCGCAAACTCTTACAATAATTGCGAGTATAAAAAGCCACTCAAAAGCGCAATAATAATGAGCGAACACAAAGAAAGAATATAGGGATCAAGAACGTCCCTGTGGGCCAGAAAAGGTGTCGAATTACCAATCAGTCGTCACACATGTTAAGTTTCGTGAAAAACGACTAATCGAAGTTCTGTGACCGTAATATGGCCACAAAAAATGGTTCAAATGGCTCTGAGCACGATGGGACTCAACTGCTGTGGTCATAAGTCCCCTAGAACTTAGAACTACTTAAACCTAACTAACCTAAGGACAGCACACAACACCCAGCCATCACGAGGCAGAGAAAATCCCTGACCCCGCCGGGAATCGAACCCGGGAACCCGGGCGTGGGAAGCTAGAACGCTACCGCACGACCACGAGATGCGGGCAATATGGCCACAGAGTGGCTTAATCCTGACTGATGACACAAAAAAATAGAGGTTTTACAAGTAACATGTTTAAGAATGATGGAGGTTTCGATACTCACAGGTTAACAGATTACACCGCAATACGTCCGAAATAAATCACCTCTTTCTCGCGGTCGCCAACATATCTGCGTTTCCACACAATCGGAAGTTATGTCGAATTCCCCGACCAGTTTAACAAAGATGTAAGTTATTTGTGTCTCATTCCAAAAGAGTCACCTGTTTCAGGAATATCGATCCTGTCGCGATATCTTTGTTTCAGCGGTGACGAACGTTAGTGTGATGAATGTTTATTGCCGTACATAGAGAAACACAGCCGACTCTCACTGGTACTGCAAGAGATCAGGAAAGAAGCGAATATGAGTGTGATGGTGAGGACTGAATACACTAGAAATCAATGCATCGCTTTTATGTCAGTGCTTTCCTTCCTTACCGCTACATTTCGGCAAGTATGATGAGTCTAAGAACGGCGGCGTTGTAGTTGCTTCCCACTTGACTCGTTCTCTCTTAGTGAAGTTGCAGCACTCGAAGACTAATCGTGAATTAATATGGAAGCTGAGTGGAGGATCTTGCTGTTTTAGTGTAGGCCTGGGTCCGTGGCCTTTAACGAAGCTATCTTGTGAGACTGTAGAGACCGTAAGACGAAAATTAAATGACGCAGTGTATGCAATTCCAAATGTGCTGCATTATTTCTGGAAAAAGTTCGTTGCGTAGTCGACGCTTCAGACGAAAACATGGTTGTAATCTTCGCTTTTCCACTCCACCCTCAGAAAACGTTTGCGCTCCATCAAATAAAAACAGAGCACAGAGAAACGTCACTGTTATGACCTTGCCATCGAAAGGCGCGCGTTTTGTGTAATCTTTTGTTCATGGCAACTTGCGTTTATGAGCTAGCAGCGAGTTGTGTAGCTCATCACTCATGTCTGCAATTTTTTCGAAGACTGCAGTAAATTACCGTGACAAGTAAATAAAAACACCTACAGCCGTCCTTATGATTTGATTTCATTTTGTCGCTACCAGTTTCAACGCTTCATTGCGTCATCTTCAGGATAATCGCTGGGACATATCTTTGGATGTCGTATTTGAATGGTTCTCGAGTCAGTTGGCAGATGATGGTTGGAGTGCTGACACATTATATGCGTATCCAGTAATGCTGGCAACAGATGTGGTATGCATGGGGATCATATCAACCTGTATCGCATCAAAAACAGCCTGAAGATGACACAATGAAGCGCTGAAACTGGTAGTGACAAAATAAAATAAAATCATAAGGACGGCTGTAGGTGTTTTTATTCACTTGTCACGATAGTAAAAAGCCGTCGTCCCAGAGACCTCCTGCTAAAAGGATGGACATACAAAAGCAGTAAATTACTGTTAATAATTAATTATTATTTAGAGTATACACGTCACTCTCTCCTGTTTCCTTTTTCTGGCATCACAGACTCGGTAAAGTGTCTACAGTGTGTGGATATTAAGGAAATTGTTACAAATTCTCTGAATAGAGATGAAATATTAAAATAAATTTACAGCGGTCTTATGAAAAGTTTTATGTATATTCATACTTATATACACCAGATAAATACATACACTACGTACATACATACATACACAAATATACTACTTACATACATACATAGATATACATACACATATTGTGAGGTTTTGGTCCACCATTTGGCATACCCATGAAATGCTGTTAGATGTAAACCTGGTGACCGATATAGCGAAGGGATCACTCCCCATGAGACTATGTAGAATGAAAAATTAAAGTCACACAACGGATAACTAGTGAAATATCTCAATGAAACAGAGACAGAACAACTTTATGTGAGATATGAGCATCACTACTCACATATATATATTGACAAAGGTTTCCGTCAAGCAACTAAATGACACTTAAGATCACAATAAAATAAAATCCGCCGGCCGCGATGGTCTAGCGGTTCTAGGCGCTCAGTCCGGGACCACGCGACTGCTACGGTCGCAGGTTCGAATCCTGCCTCGGGCATGGATGTGTGTGATATCCTTAGGTTAGTTAGGTTTAAGTAGTTCTAAGTTCTAGGGGACTGATGACCTCAGATGTTAAGTCCCATAGTGCTCAGAGCCATTTGAACCATTTTTGAAAGTAAAATCCATTCATAGATGCATTAATGTGATTCTAGCCAAATTATTACGAAGGGGTAAGAGGGTACAAAACATAGATGGGCGGAACTTCCTGGCGGAAAAACTCATTCTGGAAACATCCCCCAGGCTGTGGCTAAGCCATGTCTCCGCAATATCCTTTCTTTCAGGAGTGTTAGTTCTGCAAGGTTCGCAGGAGAGCTTCTGTAAAGTTTGGAAGGTAGGAGACGAGGTACTGGCAGAAGTAAAGCTGTGAGGACGGGGCGTGAGTCGTGCTTGGGTAGCTCAGATGGTAGAGCACTTGCCCGCGAAAGGCAAAGGTCCCGAGTTCGAGTCTCGGTCCGGCATACAGTTTTAATCCGCCAGGAAGTTTCATATCAGCGCACACTCCGCTGCAGAGTGAAAATCTCATTCTGGAAATTCTCATTATAGATGGGTGGGTTTGAGATAGAAATATATAAAAACTGTGTCCATGAAAATCGCCAATGATTCCTGAATAAGTTGACAGCCTAAAGAAGATACAAGCACCAGTTCACTCGCCTAAACGAATATTAAGTGCAGCTAGCTGCCTGTGTGGATTAAGTCATAAAAACTAAACTCTGGCGTGGAACAAATAACTTCGCGGTCCACTCGTCACGACATGCTCAAATGCGGCCCATGCTTACCACTCTACTAATATTCAGGTACAGAGGATAGCTGCAGCATTAGTGGGTGCCAATTTTAAGTTTAGCACCAGCATCTGTGATCAGCTCTAAAGCGAAGGTATCTCCCACTGCAGGACTTTTACTGTAGTCATCTCTGCCTGAAGATCTAGGACAAAGTGGTGTACTGTATCATGCCCTGAGATGAAGTGTCTGTCTCCTCTCGTCCCCAAAGCTGGCACTGCCAGCGGCCAGCGACACGATCTCAGTAGCCGATAGCAGTATAAAGTTCCGACCAATGATAAGTCTATAGCAACTGCAACAATTTCCCTTCTCCTTCCCCCCCCCCCCCCCCCCCGAAATTACTGTGGTTGACCAATTGACCAATAGTGCTCAGTCCTCTCTTAGAGAGGGGCAGTAGACAAAAAGTCTCTTACACTACATGTGTGTTTTCACATTTCTTCTAACGAACAGCATGCAGGTGGGGTCCCACGTACCATTAGATATTCAAGAGCTATTGAGTAGCATGTCGTAAATTATGACTGTGTACGCATTTCTATCCCTCCGTTTACAGCGCCATCTGCTGCGTAACGAAGAAAATACTTCAGCCAAAACGCATGTAGATTTTGCCGCAGAATCGTGATCTGCAATAAGAAACGGAGGTTTTCAAAGAAGATTTCAAATTTGCCCCACGCCACCCACACACGGGGATGTAAACGTATAGGACCCCTGACGCCAATGGTAATGTCTATGATCCCACTTCTGGTCGCCAATTGTAAATGTATACAGGGTTTGGGAAAGGGGGGAGGCGGTTGATACATATGCCTCGTAACGACAGGGTGCAGGAGGTCGAGCGGTCAGGATTAGAGAGTGGGCATCCAGGGCTGCCGTTAAATGACAGAACAGGAAATTAGGTACAATAAAGAGGATGTATTTCAATGTACGGTGTACAAGGGGCGCGCCTAGGGTCGAAAGTTAGCAGGTTTAGGCCAGTCTAGGAGGTCGAACAATTAATTGAAATGGGCAACGGAAGGGGAAGCGGTTCATGTTGACTTAGGTTGGTGGCCGGGCGTGAAAAGCAGAGCCGGAGGCCCAGCCTTCCAAAAAGACGTCTGTTCTGCTCGAGGTCTGGATTACAAGAGAGAGAAGCAACTGTGTTCTGCTCCACAGGACGCTCCGGCGTTCACACACGTGATTGGTATCCCACGTACGCTACTGGCTAAAACGAATGGAATGATTTCGCTAGCAGAGGGCTCAAGGGTCTCTTGTCAGCAGCTTTAACTGGCCAGAACTGCCTCGGTTTTGAAAGACAAGCGTTTGCTGATGATCGTGTGCTCAGTCACCAGTTTCGTCATGCTTGGCCTCCCAGGTTCCCAGACCTCAGTACGTGCGATTATTGGCTTTCAGTTACCTGAAGTCGCAACTGTATCGTGATCGACCAACATCTCTAGGGATGAGGAAAAACAACATCCGACGCCAATGCCTCACCATAACTCCGGACATGCTTTACAGTGCTATTCACAACATTATTCCTCGACTACAGCTATTGTTGAGGAATGATGGTGGACATATTGAGCATTTCCTGTAAAGAACATCATCTTTGCTTTGTCTTACTTTGTTATGCTAATTATTGCTATTCTGATCCGATGAAGCGCCATCTGTCGGACAATTTTGAACTTTTGTATTTTTTTGGTTATAATAAAGCCCCACGTCATTTCAAGCATCTGTGTCAATTTGTACCTCTCTATCTACATTATTCCGTGATTTATTCAGTTTTCAAATTTATACTGACTTTTTGATCACCCGGTACATGTAGTGGCAATGCCGCGAGTCCTCTGTTTAGTTGCCAACTCCTGTACTGGCTGTCCTTTCTCTAATGGTTAATCCACGTGTATCAAGTACGCGACTCAAGCGACGAGTTCTCTGTTGGGTGGGTAGAGCGGACTAGTGTCGCCGAGCGCACGGAGACGGCGAGTCCGGAAAGGATTTCGTAGGACCCGCTGACTAGTGTAGAGCGAGTATACAGAGCCCATTTGTGACCTCTAGTGGTGAGTGGCGGACGTCTGACGGCGGTGTGTGGTGCTGTCCTCCAGCCGCGTCGCCCCCTGGCCGCAGCGCTGGGCAGACGTGGGAGCGACGGCGTCGGCGTCTGGCAGCAGGCGGCCGTGGTCCGCCGGCGCGCTATGCATCGGCAGCTACAGCCTCAGCTCCAGCAGCGCCGCGCACGCGCAGAGCCGCCGCGCCTGGCCGCTGGCGCCCAGGAGAAGACCAGGTCCGGCGCACCGGCATCGGCGGCGGCGGCCCACGGTAACTGAGACAGTCACCACGTCACCGCCTAGGTCTGCGCACCGACATCCCGCGATACGCACCACCACACTGTGTGAAACACGCCCGTCTCGCTTCGTAGCCGACTGTCTCAGAAGCTGCTGGATCTCCGTGAAGCACAGTTTCCGTCTTAGACGAATCCTGCACTCGTCTGTGTAACCACCCTCGAAACGCATGCTTGCACCCGCCATACGTCACTTAGTTATTCTAAGTCACCGAGGAAGTCAGCGTTGCTGATTCCTTCTTTTTGTTTAGATGTGATGGATCGATACAAAACTAATGGCGGCCAAACAAGTTGCTAGTAGCACTACTCAACGTGTAGAACAAAAATGTACTTGTTGTAATCTGCTACAACAAAAATTTGCACAGTTATAACGGTGTGCGTCTGGGTGTTCTGCCGAGCTACTGTATAAAAGGGAAACGGCAAATCGGCAGAACACCCGGAAGCACAGCATCAATCAATCACGCCGATAAAACCGGAGAGTTGCAGTATTTACGCCGGCCGGTGTGGCCGAGCGGTTCTAGGCACTACAGTCTGGAATCGCGCAACCGCTACGGTCGCAGGTTCGATTCCTGCCTCGGGCATCGATGTCTGTGCTGTCTTTATGTTAGCTAGGTTTAAGTAGTTCTAAGTTCTAGTGGACTGATGGCCTTAAAAGATAAGTCCCATACTGCTCAGAGCCATTTGAACCATTTTTTTGCAGTATTTACTAATGTTGGTGTTGCTGTGGTCTTCACTCCAGAGACTCGTTTGATGCAGCTCTCCATGCTACTCTATCCTGTGCAAACTTCTTCATCTCCCAGTACCTTCTGCAACCTACATCCTTCTGAATCTGTTTAGTGCATTCATCTCTTGGTCTTCCTCTACGATTTTTACCCTCCACGCTGCCCTCCAATACCAATTTGGTGGTCCCTTGGTGCCTCAGAATATCCCCTACCAAGCAATCCCTTCTTCTAGTCAAGTTGTGCCACAAACTCCTCTTCTCTCCAATTCTATTCAATACCTCCTCATTACTTCAGCATTCTTCTGTAGCATCACATTTCGAAAGCTTCTATTCTCTTCTTGTCTAAACTATTTATCGTCCACGTTTCACTTCCATACATGGCTACAACTTTCAGAAACGACTTCCTGACACTTAAATCTATACTCGATGTTAACAAATTTCTCTTCTTCACAAACGCTTTCCTTGCCATTGACAGTCTACATTTCTCATCCTCTCTACTTCGACCATCATCAGTCATTTTGCTCCACAAATAGCAAAACCCATTTGTTAGTTTAAGCGTCTCATTTCCTAATCTAATTCCCGCAGCATCACCCGATTTAATTCGACTACATTCCATTATCCTCCTTTTGCTTTTGTTGATGTTCATCTTATATCCTCCTTTCAAGACACTGTCCATACCGTTCAACTGCTCATCCAAGTCCTATGCTGTCTCTGACAGAATTAAAATGTCATCAGCGAACCTCAAAGTTTTTATTTCTTCTCCATGGATTTTAATACCTACTCCGAATTTTTCTTTTGTTTCCTGTACTGCTTGCCCAATATACAGATTGAATAACATCGGGGAGAGGCTACAAACCTGTCTCACTACCTTCCCAACCGCTTCTTCCCTTTCATGCCCCTCGACTCTTATAACTGCCATCTGGTTTCTGTACAAATTGTAAACAGCCTTTCGTCCCCTGTGTTTTACCCCTGACACCTTCAGGATTTGAAATCGAGTATTCCAGTCAACATTGTCAAACGCTTTCTCTACGCCTACAAATGCTATAAACGTAGATTTGCCTTTCCTTAACCTCTCTTCTAGGATAAGACACAGGGTCAGTATCGCCTCGCGTGTTCCTACATTTCTACGAAATCCAAATTGATCTTCCCCAAGGTCGGATTCTACCAGTTTTTCCATTCGTCTGTAAAGAATTCGTGTTAGTATTTTGCAGCCGTGGCTTATCAAACTGATAGCTCGGTAATTTTCACATCTGTCAACACCTGCTTTCTTTGGGATTGGAATCATTATATTCTTCTTGAAGTGTGAGGGTATTTCGCCTGCGTCATTTACTAATAAAACATCAACAAAACTTGAATTGCCAGATTATTGCCTCTCTGCTGAAAAGTGATGAAGTTGCAACAGTCCTAGTACGCATGACCATCACCGCCAAGGAAACAGTGATAACACAACTTAGCAATACCCTTCGCTAGAGACACAAACCAAGTCAACACAGTCCCTATTAGCGCGTGTGATATATACAGGGTGAACTACAATAAAACCTACCAACTGCAGACAGGGATTCCCGACTGTGAACGACCGAGCGAGGTGGCGCAGTGGTTAGCACACTGGACTCGCATTCGGGAGGACGACGGTTCAATCCCGTCACCAGCCATCCTGATTTAGGTTTTCCGCGATTTCCCTAAATCGCTTCAGGCAAATGCCGGGATGGTTCCTTTGAAAGGGCACGGCCGATTTCCTTCCCAATCCTTCCCTAACCCGAGCATGAGCTCCGTCTCTAATGACCTCGTTGTCGACGGGACGTTAAACACTAACAACCACCACCACCGACTGTGAACGGAGGAAAAAATGTCCTATGAAAATGCGGCCGAAAATGCATGGCTGCCACTTAGACAGCGCTGACGAATGAAAGTTCCTTGTATGTTGCAGACTGTGTGACCGACGCAACGTACTGTAAGAAGCAGATTCGTCCGGTATTCATGTCAGGAACAAGCCGTGATGGTGTTTGAGTACGGCCAAACAGATGGAAACGGGCGTGAAACAGAACCCGGTCCTCCAAGTCGCCGGCCCGGTGGCCGTGCGGTTCTAGGCGCTGCAGTCAGGAACCGCGGGACTGCTACGGTCGCAGGTTCGAATCCTGCCACGGGCATGGATGTGTGTGATGTCCTTAGGTTAGTTAGGTTTAAGTAGTTCTAAGTTCTAGGGGACTGATGACCTAAGATGTTAAGTCCCATAGTGCTCAGAGCCATTTGAACCATTTTTCCTCCAAGTCTCGTGCACGCACAGTCCGCGACTCCTCTGCGCGTTCGTCTGACTGGAAGGACTCATGATCACACAAACGCCCAAAAAGAACTTGAAATGTTGTGTAATGTGGTTGATGCCTGTGACGGTACTTGTCTTGGTATAACCGTGCTGCCTCTCGACCATTTCCATCTGCTTGGCCGTACACAAACACCATCATGGCTTGTCCCTGACATAAATATCGGAATATTCTGCTGCTTACAGTACCCTACGTCAATCACACAGCCAGCACCACACGAGGAACACAATGCACGTGGTCAGAGGAACATGTATTTCGTCAGCGCGATCTACCATGACAACGATGCATTTTCGAACACGTGTTCATATGGCTTTATTTCCGTCATTTACATTGAGGAGTTCTTCCCTGCAGTTTGTCGGTTTTATTAATGTTCACCTTGTATAGACTTTCGGATGCACCAGTGATCAAGATGAAAGTAAAGTACTCCTAACCGATATTCCATAGAGTGACTGTTGGGTGTGACTCCAAGCTGTCGATTTTGTAATACGTAAGATGAATGTTATTGTTCCAGCAATGCACACTGACCAATATTCACTGCAATTTTGCTTCGTACGCTCGACCACGAATCTGCAGTGTGAGAACTCGTAATATTTCTGACTGCGAAAACTACAGTGAGTCAAATTGACCCGAAAGAAATCTCAAATTCTATCTTATGTTCGTAATTTATGCTTACAGCGAAGGACGATATCTTGCATGCCTTGGTAAAAGGAGAAACATCAGTGCTTTCACTCGTAAGAAATGCAGAAAATTTCAGTTTATGACCACTACGGTATTTAAACAGGGATTAATGTATCGTTACACATTAATTAATAATTGAAAAGACTTAATATTAAAATTAAAAAATGTAAGATACATGAACTGTTTGAAAAAACTTCAGTCATACTTATACACAGAATTCTTTCGTATCCTGACATTGCCGATTCATTTTACTTCTCTTTATACATTATTGTTTTTGAATGTCCATGAGAGGCGGAACAAACATCTAGAGTTAAGAAACGCTTGCAATTAGATATTATTTCACTTATTAAAAACGATCATTTGTGTACATGTTCCACGGCTGGTAGATTGCTCTGTGAAGAGTTTTAAATTTTCGCATAAAATCAAAATTTACACTCTCAGATGTTTCCTCCTGTTGGCAGTATCCAGAATATTATTTTTATTAATTTTTTTCGTGATGTTATATCGCGCTCTTCCAACGACTGCCGAAAGCTTCACTCGGCATCGTGTGCCACTTTAGTTATTTACAAATAAAGAAAAAATGGAAGTTTCAGTTGATTTCTCACTATGTCTCTTCCTCTTATTTAACCTAATTTTACAATTCTGATCATGGCTTTCAGCAACCGTATATAAGTTTCAACGGTAAAATAAAACAGCTACCCGATTGGAAATAATTTTTAAATACACTGATCCAGGTTTAGACACCTCTAAGGATGTCTCCGTCACAATGAAAATGTAAGAACCGGGAAGTTACGTTACGAGTGGGCAAGACATGCTAAGGTCAAAAATTAAAAATTACAAATGTTCCAGTCATTGGTACGTATATCTTGCAATGAACAACATCAGCCTGATCATTCTGGTAAAGACATCCTTCAAGGTGTCGAAAATTAGGTCAATGTATAAAAAAAATTATTTGCTACCGGTTCACGTTGTTTCGCCATTGTGAGCTAATTTTATTTCTTTTCTACTTTAAGATCATATTTCGAACAAATATATTCGCAAACCATTCGCATTCGTGATGTAATACACAGGAGTGAAGAAAGAACTACGTAATGGCTTCTTATAAAATTTACTATACCATCTCAGTACAAAACACGCCCTGAAAATATCCTACATGCCAAAAACAAGACCGATGTCCGCAAGAAAATAAACGAAGTGGAAAGAACAGACACATGAACTTGCAGAACTTCAGCATTTATCACAGGGTGCAATCAATGACACTTCTCAATAACACGAGCAAATTTCATTACTCTTCGACACGATTTATACACTACTGGCTATTAAAATTGCTACACCAAGAAGAAATGCAGATAAACGCGTATTCATTGGACAAATATATTATACTAGAACTGACATTTGATTACATTTTCACGCAATTTGGGTGAATAGATCCTGAGAAATCAGTAACCAGAACAACCACCTCTGGCCGTAATAACGGCCTTGATACGTCTGGGCATTGAGTCAAACAGAGCATGGATGACCACGCAGCTTCAACACGATACCACAGTTCATCAAGAGTAGTGACTGGCGTATTGTGACGAGCCAGTTGCTCGGCTACCATTGACCAGACGTTTTCAATTGGTGAGAGATCTGGAGAATGTGCTGGCCAGGGCAGCAGTCGAACATTTTTTGTATCCAGAAAGGCCCGTACAGGACCTGCAACATGCGGTCGTGCATTAGCCTGCTGAAATGTAGGGTTTCGCAGGGATCGAATGAAAGGTAGAGCCACGAGTCCTAACACATCTGAAATATAACGTCCACTGTTCAAAGTGCCGTCAATGCGAACAAGAGGTGACCGAGACGTGTAAGCAATACCATCACGCCGGGTGATACGCCAGTATGGCGATGACGAATACACGCTTCCAATGTGCGTTCACCGCGATGTTGCCAAACACGGATGCGACCATCATGATGCTGTAAACAGAACCTGAGTTCATCCGAAAAAATGACGTTTTGCCATTCGTGCACCCAGGTTCGTCGTTGAGTACACCATCGCAGGCGCTCCTGTCTGTGATGCAGCGTCAAGGGTAACCGCAGCCATAGTCTCCGAGCTGATAGACCATGCTGCTCCAAATGTCGTCGAACTGTTCGTGCAGATGCTTGTCGTCTTGCAAACGTCCCCATCTGTTGACTCAGGGATCGAGACGTGGCTGCACGATCCGTTACAGCCATGGGTATAAGATGCCTGTATCTCGATTGCTAGTGTTACGAGGCCGTTGAGATCCAGCACGGCGTTCCGTATTACCCTCCTGAACTCACCGATTCCATGTTCTGCTAATAGTCATTGGGTCTCGACCAACGCGAGCAGCAATGTCGCGATACGATAAACCGCAATCGCGATAGGCTACAATCCGACCTTTATCGAAGTCGGAAACGTGATGGTACGCATTTCTCCTCCCTACACGAGGCATCACAACGACGTTTCATCAGGCAACGCCGGTCAACTGCTGTTTGTGTATGAGAAATCGGTTGGAAACTTTCCTCATGTTGTAGGTTTCGCCACCGGCGCCAACCTTGTGTGATTGCTCTGGAAAGTTAATCATTTGCATATCACAGCATCTGTCGGTTAAATTTCGCGCCTGTAGCACGTATCATCTTCGTGGTGTAGCAGTTTTAACGGCCAGTAGTGTACTACGGTACTACTGGTATCAGGAGGAAATATTTCCGAGTCTGTCAGCTGTAGTCGAGAACTGCTGACAGAGACAAAGTCGTGCGTCATAAGAGCAGGACAAGACGAGGCATTCGGCAAAATCCTGCGGAGCAGAGAGAAGCCGAACCGTGTCTTAATCCGATTCCAGCGGCAGCGGCGTTGAGAAGCGATGGCTTAACGTAGCCGGCGATGAGCTAATTGAAGCGGCTGCTCGAAGAGAGCTGGCTTCCGGCTGCCCTGCGGACACTTGCGTTCCCGGCTCTGCAGTTCGCACCCGGCAGACTTACGCAGCTGGCGCTGTACTGGCGTAGTTACCGCCGCTTGTGGCGGAGGCACTAAATCAACGATGTCCACGGTCTCTGTCATCGATGTGTCTTCGCTCACCGATGGCAATAACACGCGAGGAAATGAAGAATAAACTTTGTACATCGTGATTGCAGTGTAGAGACCTTTATTGTTCCACGATGATCCGTTTCAATGGTCTTATCCTGCCATCGTCTGATCTTATGGAACTTGCTATAAAATTGCCATGTTACACGACATGTGAAATCAAAGCATAAAAGGCACTCCACACGTATACGTGTGTTAAGTTCGGTAAGAATAGATTATGGCAGCATAAGACAGTTGAAACCGGTTATCTTGGAACAACAGAAGCGTCTACACAGCGATCACGGCTTAAGAAGTGTTGGTTCAAATGGCTCTGAGCACTATGGGACTTAACATCTATGGTCATCAGTCCCCTAGCACTTAGAACTACTTAAACCTAACTAACCTAAGGACATCAAACACACCCAGTCATCACGAGGCAGAGAAATTCCCTGACCCCGCCGGGAATCGAACCCGGGAACCCGGGCGCGGGAAGCGAGAACGCTACCGCACGACCACGAGCTGCGGACCTTAAGAAGTGTATCCTTCACTTCCAACCTTACACACCGCCCCACGGCACAGCTTGTGTACCTTACAAATATATTAAAGAACTCACCAAAGACTGTATTTCAATTAGTATGTTTAGATAAGTATTACCAAAATAATCATAAGATAATAAAAGCGTTGACAGATGAATGAACAGCTAAAGTTTATTTTCCTTTTACTATATTTTCAGACAGATTTTGGAAACCCGTATCTCCATTATCACTGTGTACAAAGAAAGGAAAAGCTGTTACGTCCGTAACAACAGGTAAAAATGTACATTTTTGAACAATTTTCTTATACATTGGAAGAAACATATGTGTAATGACATGCAAAGTCCTAACGTCATGATGTTAGATTTCGTGAAGGTAATGAAACTAGAGCATGCGGAGTTTTAATGTTGTGCCTGAGTTGTCCTCTTTTCTGGGTCTGCAAACATATGAATGATCCGGTGTAGTTTGTTGTGAGTGTTGAAAGAATATGTTCTTATGCTGAATATCTAGAAAGTGCCAATCGTTTAATTATACTCAAAATAATAATCTTTTGTGAGGACGGCTGCACATCCTCCAATGTGATTCGCTCCTGTGTCACTCGGTGGGTAATTTCAATTCAAGCTCCATCTATTTTTGTGTTGTCGAGTGCATGTTCCGTGGCACCTACTGGGGTTGGTAGGCCTTATAGCTGATGTTTGCGCCTACCACGCAAACTTAATTTTGGACGCATTCAAAAATATTTTGCAGAAATCGAAAACGATAAATTATCTGTCAGAATTTTCTCATATTGAGAAGCTAGGAGCGATCTGTATTTTACTTCGGAAAAAAAGTGTCAGCATCCAAGATCGCGTAAATTAATCTTTGATACTGGCAATCGGTTTCGATGGTTGTAACTGTCATCTTCTAGTCTTCAAAAAATTTTTGTTATAATACGTGTTCCATTGTATCGTTATGGTGGATAAAATGTAGCACATTATAAAGAGATTTCAGCAATAATACCGTTTACAGTTAAAAAGTGTCTTATACACGTGGACATGTTGTCATACGTAGCGCTCAAAAAGGCTCCTTAATTCTCAAAGTGCACGATACACAATAAAATGTAGATTTGTACATCTGTTTATGTTTGCGTGAAATATTATATACGTCATGGATCCACCTTAGACGAAGTATTATACTTTGTGTAAGGTGGATCCACGATATATATAGCATGTCACGCAAACATAAACAGATGTACAAATCTGCATTGTACTGTGTATCGTGCGTTTTAAGAATTAATAAGCATCTGTAAGCGCTACGTATGACAACATGCCCATGTGTATAAGACGCTTTTTAACTGTAAACGGTATTATTGCTTAAATCTCTTTATAATGTGCTGTATTTTATCCACTATAGTGACAACAGGTGATGAGATACTATCCCACAGTGGAACACGTTTTATAACAAAATTTTTTTGAAGACCATAAGATGACAGTTACAACTATCGAAACCTGTTGTCAGTAATAAAGACTAATTTGTGCGTTCGTGGATACTGAATGGTTTTTTTTTCCAAGAGAAACCATCTTTCGCAGTTGCTCTTGTTACATTTATCATGCAGTGAGGAAGAAACGATTAAAAAGAAAACTTTTAGATTATTAAACATCTGTCCAGACTGTAAGGAGTATTATCAAGATCCTGGTCATAGTGTAATATTTGTGACAGTCAGGAGAATCAGCGCGACCGTACCTGAGCTACAGAGTACGCCAGACGGCTCCCAGGTTTTCACTGCACCCCCCAGCTTTTTAAATGCGCCCGCATCGACCGTGAAGATCTCAGGCGCGGGGGCGCCGAGTTATTGTTCGGCGAGAACCAAATGAAGTTAAGGTCGCCCCCGCCGCCCCCATTAAGTGCCGCCTCCAGACCAGCACCCCCAACCGCCCCCCCCCCCCCAGCCCCAGGAGACGCCCCCTCGCCTACAGCGCTACGGCTCCATTATTTGCCCTGATACCTTACAGCGGCTTCGACCGCCTCTCTGGCCATGAGATGCAGCGATGTGACGCGCAGTTAGCAGCTTCGACTCCACGAAAAGGACAGTACCCTGCTCTGGTAGTTTAGGGCGTGTTTCTGGCGAGATGCCTGCTCCTAATCTTTCACCATTTACTTCATCCATCAGAGAGATACCTCCACGTCACACCACCTCCCAATCGCGGCCGTGGCCAAAACCCACACACTCTTAAGAGATATGAGGCGCGCGAGACAAATGTCGTCGCCACGTATTGTTCCATAGATTTCCTTCAAAATCTATTTTGGAGAATACGGATTCATCCTCTGCACTGTTCCACTTTTACGTCCACACATACTATAAAATCGATGTGTGTAGATGTACATACGTATGTATGTACCACATCTCGTCCTAAAACACTGAACCGACTTCAACCCGACTTGGTACACGTATCACTTACTGTCTGGAGAAAATCTCGGGGGAGGAGGGTTAGAGCCATATGCCTGTCAAAGAGGTAGCCATCGGTGTGAAAAGGTAGTGTAGCTCACAACGCGCGATTTCGTAGGATTTATTCGTCCAGTTTTGGTGAAAGAGACCTCTTAGTGATTTGTAACACAATTTACACATAATTTCAAACTCTTACCTAATTTTTCTCGCTGACAGCTCTTACAAAAATGATGAAAGGAAAAAAAGGTTTCTCATTTACTACATTTTCACTGTTCATGCAGTAAAACTGCCGCATCAGCCATAGCGTTTTAAATTATTTCTTCTTGATTACTAATTATATTCACTGAACATTTTGCAGGTAGTACTGACATATACCACTGAATGTAGCTGCAAAATTAGGTCATTGTACCACACGTATTTCAGATGATATTGCGTCGTTAACAACAAGTTCATGAAAAACTAACACACCATGCATCACGTTTTAATTTATTACGTCTTTAGTATTAACTCTTTTCGCAAAAAAATTCTCACACAGCATCCAAATATATCACTGAACGCACCTGAAAAATTATATCACTGTACGACATACCGTTCAAGACATATGACGTCATAGAGCTTGAGTTGCTGAAAACGAAACCGCAGGACGAAATTCGCTTGAGATACATGTGAAACGTGGGTATAAATGTGTAAAATATGTTTAATATATGTGAAACATGTGTGACTTGTGTACTCTGGCAAAGCCGCTGGTAAGAAGCTTCTCCAGTCAAACTTTGTATATATACTGCCAGCTAGGAAGAAATAAAGTGAGCATATGGCATCATTGGCCGGGGCGCCCCACCTGGGGAAATACGGTCGCCAAGTGCAAGTCTTATTTCAGTCAACGCCACGTTGGGCGACTTGCGCGCCGATGATGAGAATGAAATGATGAGGACAGCACAGCACCCAGTCCCCGAGCGGAGAAAATCTCCAACCTGGCCGGGAATCGAACCCGTGCCCGCTTGCATGGGAGGCAAGCACGTTACCACTCAGCTAAGCAGGCGGACAGCTAGGAAGAAATACTGAGGGGGTAAGAACCAGCAACCTATTGTGGTGGGGAACAGACGAGGGAGGGAAGTGGTGGACAGACAGAGAGGGGGAAGGAGGATATGGACATAGATATGACAGAGGAGGAGATGCACACGGGGAGGGGGAAATGGGTAGAGAAAGGGCAGAGGTGGAGAGAGAGGGGGGAGTGGCAGATGGATTGAGGAAGGAACGAGAAGGATAGTGAGCGGGGGAGGGGGAAAGAAAAAGAGAAATGAAGAGGGGAGGGAGAGGGGGAAAGGTGGAGGCGGTCAGAGAGTAAGTGGTGGATAGAGAGAGGAGGGGAAGGAAGAGGTGCAGGGAGAAAAGGACGGGGAGGGGGGCGGAGAAAATGGATAAAGAGAGGTGGAAGGAGGAAACTGACTAGTGGAATAAATACATAGCCGGGTAACGTAGCGTACTGAGCTAGTCAGTGTAATAAAAAGGGTAGCCAGCCTCACTTTGGCCGCGAGAAAGGAATTAACTTTTCTCTACTCCAATTATTGAGCCCTGTAGTTATCAAACAACTATCAGAACATCCGACCACAGGATGGATAAATGAACACAACTAACAGTGCATACGCTGTCTCCAACAGACTCCTGCCAATTTGCCCCGATAATCTCCACAATAACCAAACTGGAATACAGTTTGAAGTCAGCAGGAACAGAATCAGGCAACAACAACTCACAAATTTCCATAGAATCTAACTGAATTTAATGGCTTCAATTTAAATGGCTAAATCCGTTTCATTCACTGGACACCATCCCTAGCAAGCTAGTAGATCCATAACGATACAACACCGTTGCCTACTTGGCATGTGCACACTCGCTAAAACGCAACATTCGTCTAGGAAAAGAGGACTATAAGGATTTCCACGCTCGCGCATGGAAACACACTTCTGATTCTTGTAGTTCCCGTAATTGAAAAGTGTCGCACCCCTGTCGTCAGTCGATGTCGCTACTGTGACTTCTGTACACTGATGACAGCCTACGTGATGCACTGATATGCCTTTGGGACAGCGGCGCTACTCCCGACAAACGGCATCACACACGCATACAAATGTAAATGGCAACTACCGGAATAGCTACAAATGTCTGTGTTTTCTTTGATTTATTCAGCAACACAAATCCTCAACATTCATGTGATTGTAGCAACGTTCTGTCCTGTGCCAATGTCTTGTCTGGAGACTAAGTCCAAATCGATGAATACATCTGCCTCCTTCCCGGTGTAGACATTGCTCCTTGGCGATGTCTTGCGTTATTTCTGGGCTGCTCATTTCCTGTCGGCACGCGTGGTGCTTCGTTCGTCGGCCGCTTGAATTGCTAGTGGCTCATTCCGCCTGGCGCTTAGACGACCCCGTGTAACATGCGTCGCAAGAGGGAAGGCTAACCTGCACTGAAGTTACCATCACACAACTCGCTGTCGCATTAAGAAGCAACTCGTTGTTCACGAAGGATAGCTCCCGATATCAGATAAATTATCACCAACTCCGTCCAGAGGGCACAAGACGACTCCTCCTAATCCCGCAAAGGCTGTCGATCTACCTCCCTCTCTCACAAGCTCCAGACTCCTCCAAAGAATTATTTAACATTTAGCAGTTTCAGCTGTTTAGATTTACGAGCGTAACGTAGATATATTTATTGGGCACTTTCTATTCCCACTGACAGAACGTCTTTAGAAGACATTGCTTCACTTAGTCAGGTAGTCAGCTCAGTGTACAACCTATTTAGGGAAAAACTGACCCATCATCTCAAGGCTGAACAAAAAACGCTGTCCCGTCGAATATTGGGGATCGTTTTAATCATCGACAATAGTGACCAAGAAGATGCGATAGGCGCGGCCGGGAACCACATGTTGCACTTTGAAAAACTTGTAAGATGACGTCTTCACCAGGGTCATAGTGCCAACTTAGAAAACGTCAGACTAAAAATGCAGTGATTTGACATGCAAGACTTCAAAGTGGCGACAAGTCCAAAGTCTGTAAATCACACTGCCTGAAACCATTCGCGTAACACGTTACTCTTTTAGTGAACACGGTAACAATTCTTTGTGGCAATACTCTTCTCAAAACGAATAGTTAGCTAGGGTTTATGATAGGCAGCGCAGAAACAAAACTGTTCGGTCCAGAAACACTGAACTACACCAGAAACCACTCATATAAATCGCGATTCTCGCGCCACAGAACTGCAGAACACTGCTATAAGAGACAACATTTCTCCACTTTGTCAGCGGGTTGTGTCTTTTTGTTTTGTCCTCTATACCTGCGTACTACGGAGTTGTGACGCGGAGGTTTCATTGTTTACCGAAACTGCATGCTTGTACCTGAAAACAAACGTAAAAGAATTACATAACTTAAGTTTATAGAGGTTATAACTGAAACTTTATTAGTCGTGCGAGAATCACCGTCCTGCATTGTACTTACACAGACCGCATGCCAGCGATAACAGATTAGCAAGGGTGCTAGAACCCCGCCACCAGAAGTTTGAACCACGGATTAAGGTAGTCGATGGGTCATGATACACGTCGATACACTGCCAACGCCAAAATGGAAATACACATACGTAGGACGCTGCAACCAGCCTGCCTTCAGGGCACCGACCGCGCATGTGTGAGTCCTGTATACAAGGAATGAAATGAGGCTCACCACCGTCGAACGACTTAGAAATCATAGAGACATCCTGCCCAACAGCGTTCTATAACTTATTTTTTGAGGTGACCGTTAGTCCTCAGTCTGGTTTACAGCCTGTACGAGCAGTCGCGGAATACAAAGGAAAGTGAGCACTGTGATGTTCAAGTTGTCTTTCGAAATGCTGAAAACTGATCCATGTGTGATTTTCATTTTTTTGAATTGTCGTTTCGATTGTGATACGCCCGTATTCGAGCAACACGGCCTCCTCTTGCGATTTCCAGTTCTTCACAGAAGTATGTTCTGCCACTTAGTTCTTCATCATTCAGCCAATTCGCAATTTTTCACAAACATCACTTATTTATGTAAGTTTACAAGGTTGATGACTGAACAACAAAAGAAAGGTAACAATAAAGATTCCAAGTAAAAGTCTCCTTATTGAGGCAAACTGAAGTTCACTTCT
This sequence comes from Schistocerca americana, assembly GCF_021461395.2. Lineage (NCBI taxonomy): Eukaryota > Metazoa > Arthropoda > Insecta > Orthoptera > Acrididae > Schistocerca > Schistocerca americana. The sequence goes on along the minus strand of NC_060121.1, from coordinate 756,682,060 downwards.
ATTTTGTCACAAAGGTCCGAGGTAACACACACAGAGACACACTAGTAAAAGGCCAATTCAGATACGAAGACGTAATCTTCAGTAGTCAAAGTCCACAAGGTCGGCATCGGGAGTGAACTGAACTTCGGGGCTGGTTTTAGCCCCTAAATAGTTGTCTCCAGCCAATCAGGTTTTGGAGTATTGATACTTTCTGCAGGCCATGGCTCGAGCTTCCCCTGCAGGAAGTAGTGCACAGAATGTCTGTTTCCATTATCTTGTATGTAAACAGCAGGTATTTACCATGGTGCTTTTGGTACACCTTGAACATAGACAACCCCGTCGTTTGTGATGTAATATGGGTTGCCGGCCCTCAGGGGCTACCTTGGTTCTGTCATAACACACTTCTTTTACACATTGGAAGTGCCTGCGGCACGTAACTGGCGTGTCATATGCTGGTGCACTATTCCCGTGTACTTGCAGTAACTCAGCACGGCCTGTTACAGTGTTGTTCCTCACCAAATGAAGAAAATTGACTACGGCACAATACTCTGATTTATCAATGGACTGCACCGTTTGATTTTGGTTTCTCTAAAGACGTGCTATGGCACTGCGGCGCGGAGATTTAAACGTATATCAGAACTGCAGTCATGTACCCGCAAACAAAAATATTTAGGTAATTTTATTTTTTCGTAGGGATAATTATAACTTTACGACCACTCCGCGTATAACAATGCTACAGTTCCGTTTGGCTCTCATCAGGATACTGATAAAATCAGAAATGAAACAAATCAGATGTAGAGACTCCACACCACCTAAACCACTCTCAGTAGCCCTAAATGAAATATTCGAATCCTTAAATTCGGAGAGACAAGGAGAAATTCGCTTTAATAAAACATAACTTCGATTGCTGATGCCATTGTTAGGTACTGTTTGAATTCGAAGGAGCTGCGTTTAAATTCTCGATTTGAGAGATAAGTTCTGGATGGTTTCTTACAAAAGATACGCCAGACTTCCTTCTCCATCCTCACCCTATCCACGTTTGTACCCCAACGACCTCTTCGGTTACAAAACGTTAACTCTGATCTCCCTACCTTCTAATGCAGATGAGTTTCAACACTAAAGGAAGAACTTAGCAGAGAAAGTTTGAAAGTACCCTGAAAGTCGATATCAATAAGGCTAAACTCAAGTATAATGACTACGGTGAGAATTGTACAGATAAATAATGACTAATGACGTCACAGAACCAGTGGACGAGTTTTTGTGTTTAGGTCAACTGAAGACGACTGGATGGACCGGGAATAAAAATTGAGCGGTGAAACAGCCGTAGAGTGCTTTTGGCAAAGTAAACAGACGTAATATTCACATTTTCTAATTATTGTCCAACCCGTTTCTGAGCGAGAAGTCAATTTCCAGTGGTTGAATTGACTTAATCGATGTTACATTTGCTTACATTAATATGACAACACAGTTTCACGAGAAATCTTTCTCAGGCGGGCTTAATGAAAGAAATTAAGTAGAGAAATAAAGTATTTTACATATTACTTGCATTTGATCACATAACAATTCTCTTCTGCACTGGTGAAAAACTTTCAAGTTTCCAGTTACATTTCGAATAATTTAGCAAGTTTATGACAGTACTACAAGATTTCAATGAAATATGTAGATAGCGAATATAAGTCGTAACGAAGATTACACTCTCTTGTTTAATAACGACTTTCCCTTAATACAATGGACTTAAAGAGGTAATTAACTCGTTTTCCTTACCCCTCTTTCAAACAACCCCCACATACTCACCACACACTAGCCACTCCACCCGCCCCGCCCCCCCCCCCCCATTAACTCCGATATTATACTCACTGTGCCGGCCGAAGTGGCCGTGCGGTTAAAGGCGCTGCAGTCTGAAACCGCATGACCGCTACGGTCGCATGTTCGAATCCTGCCTCGGGCATGGATGTTTGTGATGTCCTTAGGTTAGTTAGGTTTAACTAGTTCTAAGTTCTAGGGGACTAATGACCTCAGCAGTTGAGTCCCATAGTACTCAGAGCCATTATACTCACTGTCGCTCTTTACTGAAGACTGTTTGATTTAATTTATATTACTATATTACTGAGCTACAATCTCAGTAGTACAGAACAGACGATAACCACTCTGCAATAGGAACAGCTAATTTTAACGACTATTCTGAGTCTACATCTATTGTCCGCAAGCCGCCATACCACTCTATGTGCTCATAAGCATGTCAAATCCCCTGTTGAATACACAGAATGTCCTAGAAATGTTGCGGCAAACTTCAAGGGGGCTGTAGAGAGTGTCCTGAGGGACAAACCGAGTACAGGTACCCGTCTCCGAAAATGCCAGTCAAGGACGTTTCAGAGCGTCGATGCTGTAGACCTGTAGACGCCAGCGCCTACGACTAGGCGACCCCTTCGGCAGCAAACGTGACTTTTTACGCATGGCAATGTTTGTTGTTCAGTGATCGCGACTAACTGCTACGATCGCCAGTGGAGAAGATGGAGACAGTTGCTGCGTAGACAGGCCTCGTCTCCTGTCAATGTGAATCTCTGTTGCCTTGGCGGATGACTGTTTCAGACAGGGAGTTTCTGCTGTTTATTTTTCTCTTTTGTACCGAAAAAAAAATTGGTGATTTTACAGCGTTCCAGGGGAGAAAAATACATTGTGGATGGAAACTCGTGTCTGAAAGCAACAGAAGATTCATAGGAGACAAAGTCGTTCTACGCAGCAGCTAGTTCCAACTTCTCCACTGGCTCTCGTGGCAATCAGCTGTGATCACTGCGTAACAAACAACATTGCGAAACTTCCGCCTATGGCTCGTCTGCGTAGAAAGTCACGTTCGCTGCCAGAGGGGTGGCCAAGTCGCAGGTGCCGACACCTACAACTTCGACGCTGTGTAGTTAAACATGTACGTTTGTAATAAGATTGAAATTACGTAACTGACAGTCAAGTAAAACATGTACGTTTGAAATAGGAATAGCATGCAAACGCGTATCTTATCTCGTCGCTTATGCGCTTTGCCCTGAACTGAACTTTTCTGACATCAAGAATGTAAACTGTCATTAACTTTAAACCAAACCAAAACCGAACGAATTTACGTAACACAAAAACTGAATCTGATGCAACACTATTGATTTGAAATTGGCTTTGGTAATTGATACGCCCGCTAAACCCGTTGGGCAAAACAGGTAATTAGGATTGTGGTAAGGACCAAATGCGGTTGGGGTCAGTTTCACCTTCTAATTTTAATTTATTTTAATTTAATAACACATTTACAACACAAAGCGGCACATAGCCGAACCTTTACCAAATGCAAATCTTTCACGGCTGAAGGCCTCCAATCAAGAAATCCTAAAAATGAACAAGATAAAATCCAATTAAAATAGCAAACAAAATACTTAAAAAAAAAAAATCACAGCTAGGTGGAAAGCCTCAAAGCAAAGTAGATAGAGCCAGCCGGAGTGGCTGAGCGGTTCTAGGCGCTACAGTCTGGAACCGCGCGACCGCTACGGTCGCAGGTTCGAATCCTGCCTTGGGCATGGATGTGTGTGATGTCCTTAGGTTAGTTACGTTTAAGTAGTTCTAAGTTCTAGGGGACTGATGACCTCAGAAGTTAAGTCCCATAGTGCTCAGAGCCATTTGAACCATTTGAAAGTAGATAGAACAAACATATGCAAGGTACAATACAAATGGCTGAAGGCCACAATTAAGTTTCAAAATTTTAAAATATATTACCATCATCTTTTAAAGGTAGAAGGCAGCAATGTTTTAGCTTGAACGAAAATTTTAAGAATAAGTTGCAAGGTCAAAAGCCCACAGTTAATCTTGCAAAATTAAAAAAGAAAGAAAATATAACCATAAGCCTTAAATTTTAAGTAGCTGGAAACAGATAATTAAACACCGGTGAGAAAGAAAGACAACGGCACTCAGAAGCCTCCAGGGACGTCGGTCTGCCCTCGTTCATTTAGGTGAGACAGGTGGTGAGCCCAACTATACTTGATCCGTCGGAACCCAACCAGGGGACAGATACGGACCTACCGACACAATGACTTGCTTCCCATCAATCATTACATGAGAACTCAAACACAAAAGGTTACAAACGTGATAATCCACAATCAACTGGGTATTAGCTGTCAAAATTACACACCATGTTGGACAACGACAACAGGCGAGGAAAGGACGCTCCCGGAAATTACGTTAGTGGCCAGGGCAGGTAACCTTACACTAACGGTCACAAGGCAGAAAATTCCGATGGTGCACTCGAATTGTAGTCAAAATAATTAATTGCACCGCGTGGCGGCTAAATTTCAGCAATACAAACACTGGGTGTTGCTCACAGGAAAACCTCCTCACCAGCAAACCACCATAACGAACCACCACAGCATGAACGGACATGGCTTGGGTAGTTCAAACCGCTACTCAACTTTGACGACCTGGGTCGGTGAACCACGAAGATCGTAGCGATCGGACAGCTCCACACACGCAGACACCGCCAGCGGACCCAGCCGACTGCACCGTGCGGAGGTAACTTCCCTGGTCCGCAGCAACCGACCGACCGACCGCCCTCAGACTGCCGGCAACATCCCAAATAGTCGTCCAACTACTCACACAACCTGACAAACACTTTGCAGGAAGACCTGAACGATACCCAACAGTAACTAAGCACGCATGAAGACAAATCGGGAGTGGATGCACACAGGACGACCGACCGACGATCCACCAATATCGTGGAACGTGGCTCAAGTGGTGTGTGGCGGCGATGGTCGGGCGAGCCATGTCGGCGCAGACCTCACTGCTGCTCCAACCCGACTGCACTAGTGCCGCATTGCAACTCCGCGACTGGTACGACAGACAACGACCGGGGAGTAATAGCAGTCGAGCAAAGATACTACGAGAGGGGATATATCGATATGTGCTGCTAGCGCCGGTCACGTTCAGGCAAAGCAGCAACTCAGTGACAGCAGTAATTTAAATTAACGTAGTGAGGTGGAAGTACGTTAAAAACAGGGTGTAAAATACATTGTGGCGGGAATACGAGCCACGCACGGCTCAGTAATAAAACAAAACTTGATGAATTTCAAAATAATGGTCCCTTTGCTTAATGAATGGTATCCCTGATATAGTAAAACTTCTTACCTTTATCTGCGCAATGATCTCGCTCCTCGCTCCTCGCACTGCTCTCTCTTAGTACTTTAAACTGTATAGTTAGCATACAGCTATTGTGCAAGGCTGTTGCTTAGCATACATTTTAATTAAATCGAATAAGACTGAGACAATAACTTCTTGAGAAAAATAGTTAATCAAAAATGACTTGGATCTGCGAACTGGTTTTGAGTAGCGGTAAGTAACAATATGGCAGTAACTTTAAAACTTGTATTCTGTCTCTTTGAAAATTAATAATGTTCACAATTAACACACAATTAACTGATTATACATTAACAGTTATGTTTACAAAATCATTGGATGTGAGTGCTATACGTTGTCTCAATCATCACTAATAAATATGCGGATCGCATTGGTAACAAAACTACTTTCTTTACTTTCATTATTTCCGTATGGTATCCTAAAAAACAAATTACTGCACGTAGCGAGTAAGTATATATCTAACTAACATAAGATACAACACGTCTTTACACTCGTGTGTTCTCCATACACCTCTCTATCTTATGTTACACTAACACGTCCTTTTCCTTGAGAGTCCTCCATACTTCTCTCCATATAACGTTACTCTCTATATTTTACTAACTAAAGTTACTCTAATACATTACCCATAACACCTACAACCAGCAATCGCTGTTAAGCAGCGACGCTTCTACACAATCGATACTACATTTGATCATATCTGGTTGAATATAAAATTTTCTTATAGAATTTTAACTGTATATACACCTTTGAGTAGCGTCGATGGGTGTCGTTTCTGGACACGTGTTCCTATCTTCGATTTGTTCCTCAAGACACCCTCTACAGCTCCTAGAGGTTGTCGCAACACTTTTGGGACACCCTGTATACGAATGGAGAAAATAAAGAGAGAGAAAAAAAGCTTTCAATTTCCTGTTTCTGGTTTTAATTTATTCGCCAAACTACGTAAACGTAAATAATACGAAATTAAATACGCTATCTCATCACTGTAACACAGATTAAATATAGCTCGTTTGAGTCATGTAGGAGTGTCATAAAGACGCTAAATTGTTCAAAATGTGAGTACAAATTCAAAAGGTTCAAATGGCTCGAAGCACTATGTTACTTAACATCTGAGGTCATCAGTCTCCTAGACTTAGAACTACTTAAACGTAACTAACCTAAAGACATCACACATAGCCATGTTCGAGGCAGGATCGGAACCTGTGACCGTAGCAGCAGCGCAATTCCGGACTGAAGCGCCTAGAACCGCACTGCAACAGCGGCCGGCTGAGTACAAACGTGTAAGTTTTTCACCAACAGAGAAGACGATTGTTGTGTGGTCAACCGCAGGTAATATCTTACAATACTTTTTTTCTCTACTCTGCTTCTTTCATTAATTCCACCTGAGAGAGTTTTCTTGCAAAACTGACAACTGTGTCGTTTAATTACTGTTAGGTAGACTGAAGCATATGCAATATAACTTTCTCTCTATGTGAAAACTTAGTACTAAGACGTAACTTTTACTTTCTCTACTATAATGTCAATACGACTTTTACTTACACTATTGTAATGTCAATACGACGCATACCTTTGAATTACGCTATTATAATGTCTATACTCATTTACACTCTAGTTGAAGCTTTTTGTAACAAAAAACGCGCCACAATTTCGTGTCCGATACAACACTCCAGAAATATAAGCGACGAAAATGCGAACTGTGGAGAAAATGTAAAAGAGATCGACGAATGATGTATACCCTTATGACATAGTCTTTCATAAATTTAGTAACATATCATACATACAACTGTTTAGCGCGAAGAACGTTCGAATACAAAGTTAGAATAATTGTTATACAAACATTTAGAAAGGTAGAATATTTCCAATTGGTAATATGTCGATTTTGGAAGAACATGCTGTTAAGTTAAAGATATGGTTAGAGCAGGCCTAAATCAAAATGTTTGTCTAACTTTTAGTAAAAGATTTATCACATGCGAAGCAAAGACTGTTCATCTCTGTAAGGGCACAGTTGTCATGGGGACAACCCCAAAAATGTGGCACTGAATCATATCTCCTCGAAAAGGTTTCATCGATAGAACAATATTGTTTCCTCTTCGTCACTGGATGTTCTTGGAGAAAAAACTTGCCCTTTCGTAAACCAGATTTCATGGTCACTTGTTGTTTTCCTGTAAAGCCCTAAGTCTGTCACTTAACACTGTTAAGCGTCTTGTCCCTCTATAGTTCACATTGCAGTGGTGCTTTAGTTGCTCCCACTATCGCTAGGGAGTGGATAAAGATCGTGTCAGGCACAATCGGCTTTCGGATACTACCTGGCCTTCCCCTGAGTACATTATAAATTGGCCCGCCCAGTTGGCCGTGCGGTCCAACGCACGGCTTTCTGGGCGGGAAGGAGCGCCTGGTCCCCGGCACGAATCCGCCCGGCGGATTTGTGTTGGGTCCGGTGAACCGGCCAGTCTGTGGATGCTTTTTAGGCGGTTTTCCATCTGTCTCGGCGAATGCGGGCAGGTTCCCCTTATTCCACCTCAGTTAACTATGTCGGCGACTGCTGCGCAAACAAGTTCTCCACGTACGCGTACACCACCATTACTCTACCACACAAACATAGAGGTTACACTCGTCTGGTGTGAGACGTTCCCTGGGGGGGTCCACCGGGGGCCGAACCGCACAATAACCCTGGGTTCGGTGTGGGGGGCCGGCCGTGGTGGCCGAGCGTTTCTAGGCGCTTCATCTGGAATCGCGCTACCGCCACGGTCGCAGGTTCGAATCCTGCCTAGGGGCTACACTCTTCTTCTGGGGGGGGGGGGGGGGGTTCACCGGGGGCCGAAACGCACAATAACCCTGGACTGCGGTAGTCGTCGTGGGGTTGTGGACCACTGCGGCTGCGGCGGGGACGGAGCCTCTCCGTCGTTTCTAGGTCCCCGGTTAACATACAATACATACAGTGCAATACGTTATAAATTGACTATAACGTAGAATCCGTCATATAGATGTTACTAAGCCATACACAGAGCAAAAATACACAGTTGTCCATGATAAGAACAACAGTGTAGACAAATTACAGACATGTAGATTTAAACTGTGAGAGAAGATGTGAAAGAAGGAGAGACAATGAACATGAAAAAACAGAAGTAATGAAGATGGTTCAAAAGAAAGTGGGCCTAGATTAATCAATAAATAAAAAAGAAAGAAGGATATATGGGAGAATGTGGGAGCATTTGCTTTACTTTTTGATGGATGTAAGTACTTCAGATTTGTCTTAAATGCAACACGGTAGTGAATAGTTCAGAGAGTGCAGAGTAGCTTGTTCCAAAGGCTGATAGTAGGCCAGAGGAGTGGTTGGAGAAAGTAATACGTCGAGAAGTCTGGAAGCAATCTTTACCCAGCAGTAGATGTCTGACGGTTGATGATGATGATGATGATGATGATGATAACGTCCTACAGCAATACTTATAAAGATTGCAGCCTTTTCTGGCGGATGTTTTGCGCAGAAATTTCTCAGATATCACGCAGGATGTGTATCAAGTGGCATCACATTTCACTATACATCGCTAAGCATCTCAGAACGTCAGATCACCTGATAGTTGCGTCTGGGCGGCTTGACGTCGAAATATCACGCCACTTTGACACATCCGGCGTGATACCCGGAGAATTTTTTCCTTCATTGTCAGTTATATCAAGCCACATTATTAACATTGCGTCTGTCTAGTTTTCCACGTGAGGTCTCGAACTATAGAAGCTAGAGAAACAAGTGACTTTTGCTTTCCATGTGGAGCAGCGATCTAAAAAAGAAAAAAAAAGTGCTGTGGATGCGGCCCCAGTGACAGCGCTGTGAAAGCACAGCTCGAAAGTGGCCGGCACTGGTAGTTCGCCGGTCGTCCGCCCGCAGCAGCACCGTCAACGGCAGTCTCCACGTGTCGCGGGCCAGTGCGCAGACGCGCGCCGGCGCAGCGGATGTTGTGGTTCCATTTGTTTACGTTAGTGTGGTGTCGTGATACACTGTGCAATGTTTGCGGTGTAGTGACTTGCGTGCCAGAATCTAGTGTAGCGGCAGTTTACGTGGGTGTGGCGCCTCGCGAGGTACCGGAGTGGAAGGGACCCCGCCTCAAGGTGAGCCAGCGCAGCGTCAGCTGACCGCCGCGCCAGCAGTTTCGCTCGCGTCATGTGCAAGCCGTTCTCAGCTGTGTTCTGTCTGGTTCCGGCGCGGGAGCAGACTGCGTCTTACGTCACTGTGCGCGCTGGCTGATGACAATGTGGCTAACAGCCCGGTGTTTTCGTTTTGTTGTCAGGCTGCTCTGCGTCTGGAATAACACTTTCGTTTTCGCGTAGTAAGTGTTTCATTTCTCTGATGTTTGAAAATGGCCGTAACGTGCCACACAGAACTGTTAGTGTCCCTGCAGTAGAGGAAACTAGCTTAGTCACTTGAAGATGTCCGGTGACGACGATACAGATGAAGTACACCTTGTCACCTAGCACCGCAAGAGTGAACGGGGAAAGTGACTGCTAAAAATATTTTCGCAGATAAGTGAGACAACTTGCTATTAACAGGAGTGACTTTTCCAACAGAGAACGCGGCACAGTTAAACAACTCATTGCGGTTGGACACAGTACCAAGAGGAGTGGGAATGTCTGCGCCAAATAAAACGTCAGGTCTAGTCACAGTGCGAGCGGTCGGTATACATTTTGTAGTGTGACATGTGTAATGTAGATGGCACCTGGATGTCTATGTTGTATTTTTTTTTTTTTAAAATGTTACATGTCGTTCGTATATTCTGTTTAGTAGTCATTTAGTTCTTGGAGATGTGAACTTAGTCTTGTTTACTAGATCTACATATTTATAGTGGAATGACGATCCAGTGATGGAGGAAACAATGGTTTGTATCATGTAGCATACTAAATCTATATATGTTTAACTGAGGTAGCGAAAGTCTTAAATATTTCGATGCTGCAGATCTGTTACGTTTACTGACATATTGTTGGTACTCACTTTATTTTAATGAAGGATGCAGGATTCGAACCTGCGACCGTAGCAGCCGCGTGGTTCCGGACTGAAGCGCCTAGAACCGCTCGACTACAGCGGCCGGCCGTTCTGTTAGTCTAGGTTAGGTGGGTTGTGAGTAATCGTAGTCAATGAATGAGTCATGACAATTTTTTTTTTTTACACAACTGCGCATTTCATAGTTACATATGCATCCTTCATGAAGGTGCCTGTTTTCCCACCGTTTTAAATCTGTTTGACACCGTCTATATTATTCCCGTCGAGGTCCCATTACTCTGTCGGTTTTTGCTTTAGTAATGTTTTCGTGATGTTAATGAGATTGTCCACTGGTTGTTTCTTGAGGCTCTTTCGTATCCCGTCTTTGTTAATGTTGCCATCGGACCGTTGGTGCATTGTTGCGTTATTTACTAATGCTCACAACCTATGTACATTTAGCAGGTGCTTACATGCCAGTTATCGATTAGTGGCTTTGAAAGGAACATTCAGACTGGTCTGTTTGTTCCCTGTGTTGTCTGTTATTCTGTGTAGCTGTATTTTTACTTCGATTTAAAAATATGCGTTCAGCACATGTCAATCAATGTCACTTCGCTGGGAGTTGATGTCGCTTTGTTTGACGTTCTCCATTCTCTTACAACAAGCTTCCTGTCGCTCTATAAACGACATTGCAGTCTTCTTAGCTGTAATTTTACGTAGTTTTGGGGCTGAACCGTAGTTACAATGTACCAGGCTCTTCCTTTGTGGGCTGCGTGCAGTTGGTAACTGGGTCGTAAGTGATGGAAAGTGACTGATTGCGTTTGTTTTGGATATAGAGAGAGGGAAGATAACTAGATATGTTGACAGACTGACCTATAGCGAAGCCAGAGGCCGAGGCTCGTCAAAAATGCGCAGACCTAGCAAACGAAATCACCCAAGCGTTGTAAAATGTAGTGACACACACCATTAAACACAATGATCTACTTCAGTCATTCATAAGACTGTTGATAGAAATAATACTCAACTTTTTTGTTAGTGAGACTGCATTTTCAATCATTCAGAAAGCATTTGAAGAGAGGAAATTGAAAATGTTCGAAGTGCCAAATCTTATATTTGTCAGGAGGAACAAAACACAATGTATGTCTTTGTACAGTATTTATTTGTACCGAAATAATTGAGAACCTATTTCGATACCACAGAATTATGTAGCTCAGGTCACTGCAAAAAATGAGACATACGGACCTTTGTTTCATACCCAATGGTCAGATGTTGCAAAACTTACTGTAAAGCTGCTGTGCTGTTGAAGAAGAAACGTCATCAACATGCCTGAGGAAGAAATGAACATTGTCAACAGATCTTTCAGTTTTGCAACTGATAAATCTGTCTCGTCTTTCAAATGAAGTACGGCATGGTACACATCAGGCATGGTCTTTGCTCTTTTGATATGTTTCCATCACTCTATTTCGAGTAAGGATTTTCAGCATCTACTTGAGATGGATGAATATGAGACACTTTGATCATACTGCCTTTGGGGGTTTTTCACTCTTGCAGTGGCCGCATTGTTGACGCAGCTCTTTAAAAGCAGTCAGCTGTGTCCCTTAAAATGGGAACTTAGCTTTAGCTGACAAACCGTCTTGTACAAATGTACTTCAACAATGGCCTTCGTTAACTTTCTTCGTTTCTTTGAAGTTGAAAAATCTCTGTCGCAGCTCAGAAAATTGTGACCACTCGAGAAAACTCGTGTGTTATCTCTTCATACCATCCCAGGCTAATGGAGGACACCTTGGTGAATGGTACCTGGAACTCCAGAAGGAAGGAGACTTGCCAAACAGGTAGTGCGCTATGCTCTAACACTTGTTTGGAAAACTTTTACCATGATTTGGCATCTGAATGAATTGTAGTGGCATGCAGTAGAGTACAGAGAATATAGTAGCACTGGAAATGAGTTTTGTGGCAAAAGTAGCACTTAGAACGTTTTCAGTTTCCAGTCTTCAATTGTAAATGGAAAAGGAATATTTCATACGTTTTGCAGCACTTTAACGTGACAGTTTCAGGTGGGGATGTTTCCAGCTATCGTTCATATAATGTTGGTAGAGCTCATCATTGAACTACTCCATTTACGAGTGCCAACCTCAGCTAGCAATTGCGTGATAGCTGTTACCATATGCTTCGTATACTGTCTACATCTACATCTACATCCATTCTCCGCAAGCACCTGACGGTGCGTGGCGGAGGGTACCTTGAGTACATCTATCGGTTCGCCCTTCTATTCCAGTTTCGTATTGAACAAGGAAAGAAAGATTGTCGGTATGCCTCCGTGTGGGCTCTAATCTCTCTGATTTTATCCTCATGGTCTCTTTGCGAGATATACGTAGGAGGGAGCAATATACTGCTTGACTCCTCGGTGAAGGTATGCTCTCGAAACTGCAACAAAAGCCTGTACCGAGCTACTGAGCGTCTCTCTTGCAGTCTTCCACTGTAGTTTATCTATCATCACCGTAACGCTTTCGCTATTGCTAAATGATCCTGTAACGAAGAGCGCTGCTCTCCGTAGGATCTTCTCTATCTCTTTATCAACCCTATCTGGTACGGATCCCACACTGGTGAGCAGTATTCAAGCAGTGGGCGAACAAGTATACTGTAACCTACTTCCTTTGTTTTCAGACTGCATTTCCTTAGGGTTCTTCCAATGAATCTCAGTCTGGCATCTGCTTTACCGACGATTACTTTTATGTGGTCATTCCATTTTAAATCACCCCTAATGCCTACTCCCAGATAATTTATGGAATTAACTGCTTCCAGATGCTGACCTGCTATATTGTAGCTAAATGATAAGGATCTTTCTTTCTATGTATTCACAGCACATTACACTTGTCTACATTGAGGTTCAAGTGCTATTCCCTGAACCATGCGTCAATTCGTTGCAGATTCTCCTGCATGTCAGTACAATTTTCCATTGTTACAACCTCTCGATATACTACAGCAACATCCACAAAAGGCCTCAGTGGACTGTAACAAGACGGTCCAGTCTTATAAATGTAACCACCCGTCAAAAGCCTGAATAACCATCTTTTTCAGCACGGACCGCAGCGAGACGTGCGGGAAGAGACTGAGACTAAGACAGACTGAGTGACGTGTTGTATTCTCCTGCTGGTAGGTGTCACCATGCGAGGAAAAACAAAATGTACGTAGAGGTGGCCATGGTCTCCAAGGGCAGATGCACATTTGTGGTGATTCATTGTGGCTTCCATAATGAGATCACCCAGGGAATGCCACGAGAACATTCCCCACAGCATACAGTTCCATCCTCTGACCTGCACCTTTCTGACGATTGTTGCAGGGTGTTTTGCTTTCGGACTTTTCACGCCATGCACGCTAACGGCCAACTGTCTGATGGAGCATACAAAGTTATTTCTCTGAAAACGCCACCTGTGGCCACTCAGTGGATGTCCAGTAGTGTACTGACATCCAAATTCCATCCTTTATTGGCGACGAACAGCTGTCAGCGTGTGTGCGTGAACCAGGCGTCTGTTGCAGAGGCCCAGTCACAGCAACTTTCGCTGAACGGTCGTTGAGGAGATACTGTTCATCTGGGCGGTCAGTTGCTCTGTAGTTGTACGTCTGTTCGCCTGCACACAGCTCCGCAGCCGTCGTCCACCCTGTAGTCTACGGCCTGTGTTGCACCACAGTTGCCTCGGCGCCAGTTGTGGATGACACCTTTTTTGCCAAGCACGGTATACTTTAACCATGGCAGAACCCTTGGCCCGAAAGCCAATGATTGTGCCCTTTTGGACGTCAGATAATTCGTTCCGTATCCGCATTGAGACAGCAGCTACCAGCTGGACAGTGCATGGAATCCCATCATCTCCACGATTTGCTCAAATCGAAGACGACAGAGTGCGTCGACGGCCGTGGCAAACAGCAACGCAGAGGGCGACTTGAGTTCCGCTATTTCCACCAGCGAGGGCACTGCCGGTGGGCTGTGTGGTTCAACTATCAAGTTTTCAACACATGCGCAGAATAGTTACAGTACGCTATATATTGCGGAACGGAGGACGTTTTCGCCAGTCTGCGACGGCTCACCTGAAGATGACTGGCAGGTGCCCAGTTGAAATATCGTGCGAAGTATTGAACGACGACCGGCTGCAAGCCCGAAATTTGTTTGAACAGCGACAAAACTGTTCGTCGCGTCCCTACCCACATCCTCTCACCCCACCCTGCCCGATACGTTTTATATACCCTCCACTGCCACTACTGGCACCTGCATTCTGTGGAAGGTAATTGCACATTGGTGTCGAACACAGGCAGTGGTGACATTTTTGGTACCGGACCGGATATACAGGGTGTTTATAAATGAATATCGGGGTTTTAACGCTTTATAATATTTATTATATTAAACTCACAGTTATAAATGGTATGTCAAATGAATGAGCAACTCAAACAGTTTTACCAAGAACCTCATAAATGTTCAATGTTAGCACCATTTGCCACACGGTACACATCGATTCTATAGCCCGATAAGTGTGTCTTCAGTGATTATAGCAACAGCTGCTTCAATCCGGTTTCTTAATTCAGGGAGGTCTGCTGGTAGCGGAGGGACGTACACATGATCCTTGATGAAGTCCCAAAGGAAAAAATCGCATGGCGTTAGGTCAGGTGAATGTGGAGACCATGCAAAGCAAGCCCTGTCATTCTGCCCCTTGCGGCCTATCCACCACTTGGGTACAGCGAAGTTCAACCAATCGCATACTTCGCTATGCCAGTGAGATGGCGCACCATCTTGCTGGAAAATGAAGTTCTCTGGCTCATCTTCTTCCAACTGGGGGAAGAGCCATTGCTCTAGTGTATTAAGGTAAGAAGTGTCAGTTACAGTAGGTTCACCGAAAAAGAAACGCCCGTAAACTTTCCACTGGGATATAGCACAAAAAAAGTCGATTTAGGGAAATCTTGTTGTATTTGTACCACCTCGTGAGGATTTTCTGAGCCCCAGATACGCACATATTAACATGTCCACTACGATGAAAGGTCGATTCATCACTGATGACAACATGATCCAGAAAATCTTCATCTTCATGAAACAATATTTCGTTTACAAACTTGGCACGTAATCCATGGTCTGCCGGCTTTGGAGCCTGTAATAACTTAAAATGGTAAGGATGTAGTTGTATGCGTTTTCTTAAAACTTTCCAAACAGTTGACATGGGAACTTGTAATTCACGACTAGCTTCCGGACTGATTTTTTTGGGTTACGAGTGAATGACTCTCTCACTCATTCAACAGTCTCTTCACAGACTCTTGGTCGTCCTGTGCTCTTCCCTTTACAAAGGCAGCTGGTATCTTCAAATTGATGATACCATCTACAAATGTTATTATCACTTGGAGGATCACAACTGAACTTCAGCCGGAACACACGTTGCACAGTAACTGCAGCTTCGGTCTTTGCAAACTACAAAACACAAAACATTTTCTGTTCACTATTCGCCATCTTCGCTACTACCGCTGTCTAGCGGATTGCGGCGGAAACATTGCGCGCTGCACATGCACACTGGTGCGAAACACAACTGTTTTAGATGTTCTTTCATTTGACATATCATTTATAACTTTAAGTTTAATGTAATAAATATTATAAAGCGTTAAAACCCCGATATTTATTTATAAACACCCCGTATTTCGCTTTCTTTAATGCTGAGCGTTGCTCATTGCTTTCTTATCTGATTGTGAAAGTGAAGTGAAGAGAGTAATTCTGGTGCACCTAGGGTTGCCATGTCTAAAAATAGAAAATCCGGACTCGGCGTTGTAGTTAATCGGAATTTTTTCGTGAAATAAAATGAAGAGTTATTTATTCTTTTGGGATGGTAAACGAAAAGATATTAAGTAACTTTGGTCATTTCTATTATCCTATCTCCTTATTCCTCCTTTTGCCGTTATACGTGTTGGTCGCGCTTAAGCCACTAGCTTGGATGGAGGTTAATGGTTTCTTTTATGTATGCGTTATCTACTTCATCGCTAAAAAGCCTAACAAAAGTCGGATAGACCAGACTTGTATATAACTGGACGGGTACGACCGTAAAAATCCGGCCACTTAGCAACGCTAATTACAACACTCAGAACACCAGAAGGTATCAGTAGTCCGCATGGCCTCACGTCAATGTTAGAGGGCAGGGAGGCTCCTTCCTCTGCACCACTCCCCTCCCACCCCTCCCCAGCCCTTCCCACTCCACTACTCCCCACCTCACCCCTCCTTTCCCCTCGGCCAGACCAAGTTCTCGTTTGTTTACGCTCGTTACAGTGTGCTCCCTGTAACAACACACACAAGAGCTGCGGGCTTTGTTTTTAAATGGTAATCAATATCCCTGTATGCTCTCACGACCTTCGCATCAGGGGTTCTGCCTAAACTCTGCCAGAACAGCGGTTTTCTAATAACTTCAAGTGCATCCTTTTCGTCTGCCAAAATGATGTGTTATCCCAAAACAACCTCCTCCAGTTTGCTCATGGCTGCTATGAGGAAGGATTTCCTGTACATGACACAGTCCATCTCGCAATGCTTGTTTAGCTAATAGCTCTTTATTGCAGATGAAGAACAGCCAGTCAAAGAATTTAAAAATCTAAATACACCGTGAAAATTGTTACATACAAACACCGCAGCTTTTAGCAAATTACCCCATTTGCTAATGATGTGGGAAGGTTGTATGTAGTTTCGTATTCTGTCAGGAGCTTTTAATCGGGTTTTCTTAACGCTTGATACAGTCTCGTTCACAAACGTTGTCTTGATACGGAAAAGTGAAGCTCACTATTCACTTACGTTAGTAACTGATGTATAGGGTGATTGTAATTATAGTCCCAATTTCAGGACGCTGTAAAAAAGGAACCCTTGCTCAGGATGACGTCAAAACTGAATGGAATATTTTCGAAGAAGGGGGTAACGTTATGGAAACAAAAAAATTAACGAAAATTTTAGCACTAGATGCTGTAATCGGCAGAATATGCAAAATAAAAGACGCGAGTACACGACTGTTCCTCACTTTTCGTGTCAGACACTCGCCATGATTGTTTCAATGCAAGATCGCCTGCTGCTGGCAAAGCGCTTTTACAAGAACTGTGACTGTGCGTCAGTAGTTCTTCAGAATTTCCGGACACTCAAGGATATATAAAAAAAAAAAAAAAAAAAAAAAAAAAACGCGTTGATCCGATATCTGCCAAGGGTCTGGATAGAACAATTACCCAATTCGAAAGAACAGGTTCTTTTGAAGCGCAGTGCGTAAGACGGAGGAAACCAGCTAATCCGATACCAGTAGCAGATGTGACTTCACCATTGCAGGAGGAATCGAGCGGTGGCGTGCAATCATGCAGTGCGAATTACCTGAACTTTGGACATGCCTTTCAGCACGGACCACGTAATTCTACGAATCATCCTGCATTGCTATCAATATAAAATCACCCATGTCCAGGAGTCGAGTCATGCTGACCTGCCCGTGAAACAAACGCTTGCTCTAGAATTTCTTGCTCGTATGGAAGCGGGCAATGAATGACCATGCGACATTCTGTGGAAGGATGAAGCCCATTTCTATCTTCAAGGACGCGTCAGTGCACAGAGTTGTAGAATGTAAGCAACGGAAAATCAGCTCGCTCATCAACTTGTACAGTTTCATTCTGCAAAGGTAACTGGATGGTACGGGTTGACGGCATCGTTTATCGTAGGGCCATATTTTTGCGATCTGATGGGACCTTCGGGTCCCGTTACCTGTGCCGTCCCTGGTAAACGCCGTGAGAGTCTTCTGCGCAACATATTCTGAACGTGACTCCCGAGACCATCCCACCCCCCCGCCCCTTTTTTGGCAGAAAATTACAGCATACTGAACATGTGAACATGTCTTGCGTCCGTCTCATGACAATCAAAAACCGATTTCATTGTTGCTTTTTATGCGGTTTTTGACCTCATAATAATTAAAAACTGATTTTTTCCCCTCCAATGTGGTGCTGAATGGTCTTTCCTAACTAAAAGTTCCACGACTGTTGAATGCCAAATTTTTGCGGTCACGCGCATTACACAGCACGGTTGATTTAATGAGCAACGCACACCATAGCCATCACACAGCGGTTCATCTGTCAGTTGTAGCCTAACCCAGCATCGCCTAGTCGTAAAATTTTCTTGAAATGTTTCCGTTTCCATAACGTTTCTCCCTTCTTGGATAATATTCCGTTCAAATTTGACATGATTCTGAGTAGCGGTTCTTTTGTTACAGCGTTTTAAAACTGGAATTTTAGTCATCATCACCCTCTAATTTGAATGTGGTTTCAGAAACAAAGCAGTGTGTATAATCGCCGCCAAAGCGACAGCGTACAAGCGGTACTGTCGAACCGAAGTGTAAATGACACTGCAGTTACTGTAGGTAAACATTCGTAAGAGACAATCTTCCTCCTTTGGACCACAGTGCTTCCATGGTAGATGGTACACCCCTGCCATCCCCCGAACTTCGAACTGTTGTGGGGGACCTGCAGTTTAATGCAGACCGCCAACCATGGTGCAGTTTGGTACTTTCACACTAACAGATCACTGACCAAATTACCTTGCATCTACAAAAGCTTCTCCGTGAAGTCTTAGGTAGCTTCTTGTATAGGCTTGGAACTGATGCTCCACACATTTTTAAACAAATAAATCAGGCAATGCAATATATCATTTACTACTTCAGTGGCTCGTAAAATGCTACACAAAGACCTGTAAAGTTGTCAGTGGCTGATGTAAAACAATTTTAGTCTATAGTCTTCCGTGTAGTACAGATTCAGAACCAGAGGATGTAGCGGTTACGTAAAATTCGACGAATAGTAGTATTACTGGCCACTAGTATCCCACACTTACACATTCTATCTTTTCCTTTTTATCCCGTCTAGCACTGGATCCGATTCTTCACATTTCAAGTTTCATTTTATTATTTAACTTGGTGGCTGGATGCGCTTCCTGACTCCACACTCGTCAAGGTAACCTAGGGTAGAAAAGTCGTATTTGCCGTCTGTCTGTGAATTGTGTAGTCCTTGTTCTATGTGTTACTTTAACTGTCAGCTTACGATATTCCCTCAGGCGGAAGTTGGGGACCAGCCTAGCACTTCGTAAACGAGATGGCGAAACCCGCACAAACACCCCACTTACGTTGGTCGGTGTGCCAGACCCCGTTCGTTAATCCGCCGCGTGAATTCGACCCGGCTGTGGCCCACCTTCCTGTCTAGCAATCTATCACGCTGCGCGCTGCGGAGTACAAACAGGTAATATGAATGAAATCAATATATTATTAGCATGTAGTAAGAGACTGTAGCGAAAACAGAACTTTCAAAAATTTACCTGTAATGATGTAAGTGCAAGAAACAATTATGTCTTCTCCGACCTTCTATTATGCCCACCAAATGTTCTGTCTATAAAATTTCAGTTTCTCGGCCAGTGTAGTAGCTGTTTACAAAGCTTTCCCCAGCGTTCTGCTGCTCGATAACCCTAAGAATCAGTGTACTATCGCCGCCTGACACGAAGACTAAAAGTATTCCCAGCCGAATTAATATCGAGTACACAGACACTGAGTAGACATGGAGTACTATGGAGGGAAATGTGCAGTATCTGGGTCCTGCTGCGGGTCATTTCTGTTATTTGTAAATGAGAAATATGTATTGTGGATCTTCTGTAATATTAATGTCTTTACGAGGGTGGGTCAAATGAAAACCTTAAATATTTTTATAAATATTATTTATTGTGCAGAAGTGTTACAAAGCTGTATCATTTTTCAACATAATCTCCCCCACGCTCAATGCAAGTCCTCCAGCGGTTACAAAGTGCATAAATTCCTTTAGAAAAAAATTCTTTTGGTAGTCCGCACAACCACTCATGCACCGCGTGGCGTACCTCTTCATCAGAACGGAACTTCTTTCCTCCCATTGCGTCTTTGATGGTCCTAACATATGGAAATCACTTGGGGCAAGGTCTGGTGAGAATGGTGGATGAGGAAGACACTCAAAATGCAGGTATGTGATTGTTGCAACTGTTTACGGGTATTGCGGGGCTTTGAATTGTCACGTTGCAAAAGGACACCTGCTGACAGCATTCGACGTCGCTTTGATTTGATTGCCGGCCGCAGATGATTTTTTAGAAGATCTGTGTATGATGCACTGGTGACAGTGGACCCCCTAGGCGTGTAATGCTCCAAAATGACACCTTTTTCGTCCCAAAAGAGAGTCAGCATGCTGATGGTTCTATTCGAAATTTCTTTGGTTTTGGTGATGAGGAATGGCGCCATTCCTTCCTCGATCTCTTCGTTTCCGGTTGGTGAAAGTGAACCCAGGTTTCGTCCCCGGTAACGATTCTTACATGGAAGCCATCACCTTCTCGTTCAAAGCGCCGAAGAAATTCTTCACAAGCATCAACACGTCGTTCTCTCGTTTCAGGAGTCAGCTGCCGTGGCACCAATCTTGGAGACACTTTGTGAAACTGGAGCACATCATGCATATTGTGGTGTGCTGACCCATGACTAGTCTGTAAACATGCTGCAGTGTCATTCAGTGTCACTCGGCGGTTTTCCTTCACTATGGCTTCAACTGCTGCAATGTTCTGTGGAGTCACAACTCGTTGTGCCTGACCTGGACGAGGAGCATCTTCCACTGAAGTCACACCATTTGCGAACTTCCTACTCCATTCATAGACTTGCTGCTGTGACAAACATGCATCACCATACTGAATCTTCATTCGTCGATGAATTTCAATAGGTTTGAAACCTTCACTACGCAAAAACCGAATAACAGAACGCTGTTCTTCCCTGGTGCAAGTCGCAAATAGGGCGCCCATATTTATACTTATACTGCGACGGTACGTGTGCATCTGCACTATGCTGCCACCTACAGGTCGTTCTGCAGGCTGTTTGTAGCACGCATACCAACTTACAGAATAACGGCGCGAAATTTCGATTTGTTATTACAAATTAAAGGTTTTCATTTGACTCACCGTCGTATTTAACCTGTTTTTTTAGCTTACAAGGCCATCATCAAACTACAGTGTTGCAGCCTGAAGCCGGCCGTTGTAGCCGAGCGGTTCTAGGCGCTTCAGTCCGGAACCGCGCGACTGCTACGGTCGCATGTTCGAATCCTGCCTCGGGGATGGATGTGTGTAATGTCCTTAGGTTAGTTAGGTTTAAGTAGTTCTAAGTTCTAGGGGACTGGTGACCTCAGATGTTAAGTCCCATAGTGCTCAGAGCCATTTTTTGCAGCCTGAAAACCTGTTAACGAAGTAAATTAATTACAAAATTCACAATAGATGCTTCTCATTTATGATTAAGGAGCCGTTCTACCAAGCAGTAAAGAAGGAATCAGTTCACCATTTCCCTTAGTTACGTCTTATATTTCCCAAACCATAATACTTTGACCACAGAAGAGAACGTGTTCGACAGTGCTGGACGTAACCTCATATGGCAGGAGACGGTAACACGTAATGCTCCCAGGGACCTTGTCGATCATGATGGTTCTGCTGGTCCAGAACTTGGGTGTGGGCAGGCAAAATGTTACATGGGCGTACTGAACTTCAGACATTTGAACACGGCACACTCACCGATCAACTTTATTGTGACGCCGCACTCCTTCCCCCCCGTGCGTCTTCTCGGGGATGCATTCGGCTTTCACTTCACTTTTATGGACGGCAGATCGCCACCGCATCAAACAGTGCAGGTGGAGGAGCTCTCTGAACTAGAGGATATTTTGTGAATGGGCTCTTTTGTCCGCCCCCCCCCCCCCCCCCCGACTTACTCTACTGGCCATTAAAATTGCTACACCACGAAGATGACGTGCTACAGACGCGAAATTTGACCGACAGGAAGAAGATGCTGTGATATGCAAATGATTAGCTTTTCGGAGCATTCACACGAGGTTGGCGCCGGTGGCGACACCTACAACGTGCTGACATGAAGAAAGTTTCCAACCGATTTCTCATACACAAACAGCAGTTGACCGGCGTTGCCTGGTGAAACGTTGTTGTGATGCCTCGTGTAAGGAGGAGAAATGCGTACCATCACGTTTCCGACTGATAAAGGTCGGATTGTAGCCTATCGCGAGTGCGGTTTATCGTATCGCGACACTGCTGCTCGCGTTGGTCGAGATATAATGACTGTTAGCAGAATATGGAATCGGTGGGTTCAGGAGGGTAATTCGGAACGCCGTGCTAGATCCCAACGGCCTCGTATCACTAGCAGTCGAGATGACAGGCATCTTATCCGCATGGCTGTAACGGATCGTGCAGCCACGTCTCGGTCCCTGAGTCAACAGATGTGGACGTTTTCAAGACAACAACCATCTGCACGAACAGTTCCACGACGTTTGCAGCGGCATGGACTATCAGCTCGGAGACCATCGCTGCGGTTCCCCATGACGCTGCATCACAGACAGGAGCGCCTGTGACGGTGTACTCAACGACAAACCTGGGTGCACGAATGGCAAAACGTCATTTTTTCGGATGAACTCAGGTTCTGTTTACAGCATCACGTTGGTCGCATCCGTGTTTGGCGACATCGCGGTGAACGCATATTGGAAGCGTGTATTCGTCATCGCCATACTGACGTATCACCCAGCGTGATGGTATGGGGTGCCATTGGTTACACGTCTCGGTCACCTCTTGTTCGCATTGATGGCACTTTGAACAGTGGGCGTTACATTTCAGATGTGTTACGACCCGTGGCTCTACCCTTCATTCGATCCCTGCGAAACCCTACATTTCAGCAGGATAATGCACGACCGCATGTGGCAGGTCCTGTACGGACCTTTCTGGATACAGAAAATGTTCAACTGCTGCCCTGGCCAGCACATTCTCCAGATCTCTCACCAATTGAAAACGTCTGGTCAATGGTGGCCGAGCAACTGGCTCGTCATAATACGCCAGTCACTACTCTTGATGAACTGTGGTATCGTGTTGAAGCTGCATGGGCAGCTGTACATGTACACGCCATCCAAGCTCTGTTTGACTCAATGCCCAGGTGTATCAAGGGCTTTATTACGGACAGAGGTGGTTGTTCTGGGTACTGATTTCTCAGGATCTATGCACCCAAATTGCGTGAAAATGTAATCACATGTCAGTTCTAGTATAATATATTTGTCCAATGAACACCCGTTTATCATCTGCATTTCTTCTTGGTGGAGCAATTTTAATGGCCAGTAGTGTGTGTGACGCATTGGGGAGACGTTTTGCAGCACGTCCATAACCACCAACAACCATCCAGCAGTTTTCAACCGCTCTCATGGAGGAATGGAACGTCCGGCCAGAAGAACTGCTTGCCACCTTGTGGCCAGCATGGAAGGACGTTTCGAAGCACTGCCATCCATTGTTATCAGGCATCGTATTAAGAACCACGTCCAGTCTTTTTCAATGTGTAAGCGACAATTATAAATCGCGGTCACTTCAGTGTAATTATTGTCTTTGGGTGAAAGTATCATTTCTGTTCGTCTCATTGCGTATTTCTTTGTTACCTGCTGCAGTTCTTCTTATTTACGGTTTCATCGAGCTTGGCAGCGACACATCATGCGAAAGTTTCTTTTGCCCTGGAGTTTTGTGCACCACTGTACTCTCTGCGATTCGCAGTATGGTAGCTGTGTTCACAACTAACCAGTGATAGCACTACACGCCTTGCTAGAATACCAGTGCCCGAAACAGCTTTGTACCCTCGAAGACAGTACGTGGCGTTATACACGTTAGCCTCTTTTCTTCATACCTAAGCCTAACGTCCGACCGAAGCAGACGTTAGCTGCCTTACTAAGTACAATCGGCGCTTGCTGACCCTGAGAATGGTCACGTTCTGTATGACGAACTGGCCGAGTTACGTCACGTTACGCGCGCGAAGTGCAGTCTGCTGTGCACGCGCGACTTCCTCTTACGAATGCCTACGATTCCGTCGCAGTCAACAGGTGTTGGCCAGGCGCACATTATGTCGCCGATACAGTAGCGGAGTGGAGGAAAAACTACGAGACGTAGTGTGACCGCGCAGTGAGACGACAGTTTCTTTAGGCAGTAAAGGTCAAAGCGGACACAAGTTAGGCTCCTATTGCAGGTGGCATGCCCTTGCCTTCCTCCCCATTTTTCAGCTTAACAAGCCTTGCCAGAGGTGAGAGATAAAAATTATAGTACTGTTGGGGGATCGAATCCAAGACCTTTAGATCCGTCCTGTGTCACTGTGCCGCCGAGCCATACACGTAAGGATCAGGATTTCCTTGTGAAGCAATGATCGAAATGATGGATGTTAACGAGACTTTTTAAACTAAATCATTGCCGACGTTTTACTGTAGCTTTTATTATTTATTTATGTCCCTATCGTCCCTACCGTTTTCAAGACCAAGATGAAAACTGAGACCAATTAAACGTATGGATAAAGAAGAGCACGGTATAATGTAACAATATCTGATATCTGGCAAACACAATTTAAGGAGTATAACTTATAAATTCAGTAAAAAAAGTAGCACTTACAACCTATGTCCTCAATTATTTGCCGGACGTATTCTAATCTCTGTCTTTTTCTACAGTTTTTTCCCTCTACAGACCCCTCTAGTACCGTGGAAGTCATTCCCTCATGTCTTTAATAGATGTCCTATCAACCTGTTCCTTCTCCTTATCAGTGTTTTCCACATGTTCCTTTCCTCTCCGACTCTGCGCAGAACCTGCTCATTCGTTACCTTATCAGTCCACCTAATTTTCAACATTCGTTTGTAGCAACACACCTCAAATGCTTCTATTCTCTTCTCTTCCGGCTTCCCACAGTCCATGTTTCACTAACATACAACGCTGTGCTCCAGACGTACATTCTCAGAAATTTCTTACTCAAATTATGCCCGATATTTGATATTAGTAGACTTCTCTTGGCCAGGAATGTCTTCTTTGCCATTGCTAGTCTGCTTTTGATGGACTCCTTGCTCCGTCCCTCATTGGTTTTTTACTGCTTAGGTAGGAGAATTCTTTAACTTCATCTACTTCGTGACCATCAATCCTGGTAAGTTCCTCGCTGTTCTCATTTCTGCCAATCTCACTACTTTCGTCTTTCTTCGATTCACTTCACTCTCAATCCATACTGTGTACTCATTAGACTGTTTATTCCATTCAGCAGATCATGTAATTCTTCACCACTTTCACTCAGGATAGCTGTCATCAGTGAATCGTTCATTGACATCCTTTCACCTTGAATTTTAATTTCACTCCTGAACCTTTCTTTTATTTCCATCATTGCTTCCTCCATGTACAGATTGAACAATAGGGGCGAAAGACTACATCCTTGTATTACACCCTTTTTAATACAAGCACCTCGTTCTTGGTCGTTCACTCTTATTATTCCCTCTTGGCTGTTGTACAATTTGTATATGGCCCATCTCTCCCTATAGCTTACCCCTCCTTTCTCAGAATTTAGAACATCTTGCATCATTTTAAAAGTGTCGAAAGCTTTATCCAGGTCTACAAATCCTGTGAACGTGTCTTGATTTTTCTTTAGTCTTGCTTCCATTATTAAGCGCAAAGTCGGAATTGCCTCTCTCGTGCCTTTAGCTTTCCTAAAGCCAAACTGATCGTCATCTAGCGCATCCTTAATTTTCTTTTCCATTCCTCTGTATATTATTCTTGTAAGCAATTTGGATGCATGGACTGTTAAGCTGATTGTCAGATGGTATGTCGCCAGACTCATACATTTTGCACACCAACGTGAATAGTCGTTTTGTTGCCACTTCCCCCAATGATTTTAGAAATTCTGATGGAACGTTATCTATCCCTTCTGCCTTATTTGATCTTACGTTATTCAAACCTCTTTTAAATTCTGATTCTAATACTGGATACCCTATCTCTTATAAGTTTCTTCTTCTGTCCCATGAGACAAATCTTCCCCCTCATAGAGGTTTTCAATGTATTCTTTCCACCTATCCGCTCTCTCCACTGCATTTAACAGTGGAATTCCCGTTGCCCTCTTAATGTTTTCACCCTTGCATTTAATGACACCGAAGGTTGTTTTGACTTTCCTATATGTTGAGTCTGTCCTTTCGACAATCATTTCTTTTTCTTGACATTTTTCCTGCAGCCATTTCGTCTTAGCTTCCCTGCACTTCCTATTTATTTCATTCCTCAGTGACTTGTATGTCTCTATTCCTGAGTTTCCCGGAACATTTCTATACTTCCTCCTTTCATCAATCAATTGAAGTATTTCTTTTGTTACCCGTGGTTCCCCGCAGTTACCTTCTTTGTACCTGTGTTCCCCCCCCCCCCCCCCCCCCAACTTCTGTGATGGCCCTTTTTAGAGATGTCCATTCCTCTTCAACTGTACTGCCTACTGAGCTATTCCTTATTGCTGTATCTATAGCCGTAGAGAACTTCAACCATATCTCGTCATTCCTTAGTACTTCCGCCTCCCACTTCTTTGCGTATTTCTTCTCCCTGACTAATGCCTTAAACTTCAGCCTACTCTTCATCACTACTGTATTGTGATCTGAGTCTATGACTGCTCCTGGATACGCCTTACAATGCAGTATCTGATTTCTGAATCTCTGTCTGACCATGATGTAATCTAACTGAAATCTTTACGTATCACCAGGCCTTTTCCAAGTATACCTCCTCCTCTTGTGATTCTTGAACACAGTATTCTCTGCTACTAGCTGACACTTGATACAGAACTCAAATTAGTGTTTCACGTCTCTCATTCCTTGTCCCAATCCCATAATCTCCTGTAACCTTTTCTTTTACTCTTTCCCCTACAGCTGCGTTCCAGTCTCGCATGACTATTAGATTTTCATATCCCTTTACATACTGTATTACCCTTTCAATCTCCTCATATACTTTATCACTTCATCTTCAGCTTGCGACGTTGGCATGTATACCTGAACTACCGTTATTGGTGTTGGTTCGCTGTCGATTCTGATAAGAAGAACCCTATCACTGAACTGTTCACAGTAACACACTCTCTGCCGCACCTTCCTATTGAAAACGAATCCTACTCCCGTTATACCATTTTCTGCTGCTGTTGCCATCAACCTATAACCATCTGAGCAGAAGTCCTCGTCTTCTTTCCACGTCACTTCACAGACCCCTACTACATCTAGATTGAGCCTTTGCATTTCCCTTTTCAGATTTTCTAGTTTCCCTACCACGTTCAAGCTTCTGACATTCCAGGCCGCTACTCTAAGAACGTTATCATTCCATTGATTATTCACTCTTTTTCTCATCGTAACCTCCCCCTTGGCAGTCCCCTCCTGGAGATCCGGATGCGGGACTATTCCGGAATCTTTCGCCACTGGACAGATCATCATGACACTTCTTCAACTGCAGGCCACATGTGCTGTGGATACACGTTTTTTTTTTTTTTTGGTCATCAGTCTACTGACTGGTTTGATGATGCCCGCCACGAATTCCTTTCCTGTGCTAACCTCTTCATCTCAGAGTAGCACTTGCAACCTACGTCCTCAATTATTTGCTTGACGTATTCCAATCTCTGTCTTCCTCTACAGTTTTTGCCCTCTACAGCTCCCTCTAGTACCATGGAAGTCATTCCCTCATGTCTTAGCACATGTCCTATCATCCTGTCCCTTCTCCTTATCAGTGTTTTCCACATATTCCTTTCCTCTCCGATTCTGCGTAGAACCTCCTCATTCCTTACCTTATCAGTCCACCTAATTTTCAACATTCGTCTATAGCACCACATCTCAAATGCTTCGATTCTCTTCTGTTCCAGTTTTCCCACAGTCCATGTTTCACTACCATACAATGCTGTACTCCAGACGTACATCCTCCGAAATATCTTCCTCAAATTAAGGCCGGTATTTGATATAAGTAGACTTCTCTTGGCCAGAAATGCCTTTTTTGCCATAGCGAGTCTGCTTTTGGTGTCCTCCTTGCTCCGTCCGTCATTGGTTATTTTACTGCCTAGGTAGCAGAATTCCTTAACTTCATTGACTTCGTGACCATCAATCCTGATGTTAAGTTTCTCGCTGTTCTCATTTCTACTACTTCTCTTACCTTCGTCTTTCTCCGACTTACTCTCAAACCATACTGTGTACTCATTAGACTATTCATTCCGTTCAGCAGATCATTTAATTCTTCTTCACTTTTTCTCAGGATAGCAATGTCATCAGCGAATCGTATCATTGATATCCTTTCGCCTTGTATTTTAATTCCACTCCTGAACCTTTCTTTTATTTCCATCATTGCTTCCTCGATGTACAGATTGAAGAGTAGGGGTGAAAGGCTACAGCCTTGTCTTACACCCTTCTTAATACGAGCACTTCGTTCTTGATCGTCCACTCTTATTATTCCCCCTTGGTTGTTGTATATATTGTATATGACCCGTCTCTCCCTATAGCTTACCCCTACTTTTTTCAGAATCTCGAACAGCTTGCACCATTTTATATTGTCGAACGCTTTTTCCAGGTCCACAAATCCTATGAAAGTGTCTTGATTTTTCTTTAGCCTTGCTTCCATTATTAGCCGTAACGTCAGAATTGCCTCTCTCGTCCCTTTACTTTTCCTAAAGCCAAACTGATCGTCACCTAGCGCATTCTCAATTTTCCTTTCCATTCTTCTGTGTATTATTCTTGTAAGCAGCTTCGATGCATGAGCTGTTAAGCTGATTGTGCGATAATTCTCGCACTTGTCAGCTCTTGCCGCCTTCGGAATTGTGTGGATGATGCTTTTCCGAAAGTCAGATGGTATGTCGCCAGACTCATATATTCTACACACCAACGTGAATAGTCGTTTTGTTGCCACTTCCCCCAATGATTTTAGAAATTCTGATGGAATGTTATCTATCCCTTCAGCCTTATTTGACCGTAAGTCCTCCAAAGCTCTTTTAAATTCCGATTCTAATACTGGATCCCCTATCTCTTCTAAATCGACTCCTGTTTCTTTTTCTATCACATCAGACAAATCTTCACCCTCATAGAGGCTTTCAATGTATTCTTTCCACCTATCTGCGCTCTCCTCTGCATTTAACAGTGGAATTCCCTTTGCACTCTTTATGTTACCACCGTTGCTTTTAATGTCACCAAAGGTTGTTTTGACTTTTCTGTATGCTGAGTCTGTCCTTCCGAGAATCATATCTTTTTCGATGTCTTCACATTTTTCCTGCAGCCATTTCGTCTTAGCTGCCCTACACTTCCTATTTATTTCATTCCTCAGCGACTTGTATTTCTGTATTCCTGATTTTCCCGGAACATGTTAGTACTTTCTCCTTTCATCAATCAACTGAAGTATTTCTTCTGTTACCCATGGTTTCTTCGCAGTTGCAGAAGAGACAGTAAGCACTTAGTTTCATGAGCGCTAGTTTTCTGGATCTAATGTCTCTGCTGGTACATTTTTTTCATTCCCACATAATTCTAACAACAGATATGTATGGTACGCCCCGAAATTATGCGATGATCTAAAACCGTTTATGAATGTAAAAAGAGTTTGTTTTGCAATATACACACTGGGAAAACCAAGCGCATGCGAAAATTCCGAAGATGGTTTTGAACACAACAATGCTTTACTACGCACTGTTCTGTTTGAGATGGTAAGCCATTGGTTCACTCTGACCTTCGAACTGACATACTCAGCCGGTTACAGCGGAACCTACAGTTTAACTTGGATTCCGAAGCACAGCTGTGTAGCTACAGTCTGGAGCCGAGCGACCGCTACGGTCGCAGGTTCGAATCCTGCCTCGGGCATGGATTTGTGTGAAGTCCTTAGGTTAGTTAGGTTTAATTCGTTCTACGTTCTAGGCGACTGATGACCTCAGAAGTTAAGTCGCATAGTGCTCAGAGCCATTTGAACCATTTTTGAACAGCTGTGTATGGTTCAAATGGCTCTGAGCACTATGGGACTTAACTTCTGAGGTCATCAGTTCCCTAGAACTTAGAACTACTAAAACCTAACTAACCTAAGGACATCACACACATCCATGCCCGAGGCAGGATTCGAACCTGCGACCGTAGCGGTCACGCAGTTCCAGACTGTAGCGCCTAGAACCGCTCGGCCACCCGGGCAGAAGCTGTGTATGTAGCAATAACTATTGTTTTCTATGTTTCCACGATTAGTATTATCCTGATTCACGCAGTGCTCCATAGGTTACAAACTATACTTGTTACTAATGTAGATATAATAATTTAAATAAAGTGACTGAACTGATTTGATGGCAGTTCTTCTGTATTCTTTTTTATTTCCAGTCTCCTTACGAAGTAAATTTTCGCCATTTTTCAGATTACGAAAATAATAAGTGGATAATTAAAAATAGCTAATCTGCCCAATCACGCTAAATCAGTTGTTAGAATTACGTGGGAATGAAAAGAAAGTACCGGCAGTGAGATTCAATCCAGAGACTTCGTGCTTATGTAACTAGCTCTTCCTCGCTCAGCTGCGGACTCCTTGAACACTAGCGGTCATAGAAAGTCTACAAGCACGCTCAAAATTTACAAACTCGATTTTCTCGAAAACGTTTGGGAGCTGCGTCGTTCAGTTTATGTAAGTGTAAGTCCTAGTCGTTCCCTACACATCCTGTCAATATGAATCAAATCGGTGAGAGGAAGTTCGTACGGCCCCTTGTCTGCCCAGTCTGCAATCATCCCTAAGACGACAGCATAGTCCCACTACAGAGCCAGCAAGGCGAGACTTGTATGAGGCAGAACTATGTAGCACACCTTATATTCAATTCCACGTTGCTGTGATCTTGTACTTTATCGGTTGATTCGTTCGTGTTCAGTGATACACATGACATTCCCGTGGCCATGAGTTGTTACAAAATTAAGTACTTTATCTTGTTCTAGTTCTAATAAAGTGATCTAACATTTTGTATTTGTTATCATATCAACTCGGCCTCCTACAGAAGTAATCTGAGAACCCATCACTGTGCCGACGAATGTTATTTTATTCGACACAACAAAAACAATGCGAGTTACATTGAAAATGAACAGTTTTCGTTTAAAGGATCCAATCATAACAGAGACACTACTTGTATTGCACTCAGCCTTTACTTACTGTCTTAAAATTAAGTTCTTTCATTAAAAGTAGGTTCAGCATACGTAATTTAAATGACATACCGGTTTCCCATTTCTTCATTTTCAAGAGTCAAACTAAGTATTTGTAATTGTGATCGTAGTGATAAATGCAGGGCGTTGTTGTTGTTGTTGTTATCTTCAGTCCTGAGACTGGTTTGATGCAACTCTCCATGCTACTCTATCCTCTGCAAGCCTCTTCATCTCCCAGTACTTACTGCAACCTACATCCTTCTGAATCTCCTTAGTGTATTCATCTCTTGGTCTCCCTCTACAATTTTTACCCTCCACGCTGCCCTCCAATGCTAAATTTGTGATCCCTTGATGCCTCAGAACATGTCCCACCAACCGGTCCCTTCTTCTTGTCAAGTTGTGCCACAAACTCCTCTTCTCCTCAATTCTATTCAATACCTCCTCATTAGTTATGTGATCTACCCATCTAATCTTCAGCATTCTTCTGTAGCACCACATTTCGAAAGCTTCTATTCTCTTCTTGTCCAAACTATTTATCGTCCATGTTTCACTTCCATACATGGCTACACTCCATACAAATACTTTCAGAAACGACATCCTGACACTCAAATCTATACCCGATGTTAACAAATTTCTCTTGTTCAGAAACGCTTTCCTTGCCATTGCCAGTCTACATTTTATATCCTCTCTACTTCGACCATCATCAGTTATTTTGCTTCCCAAATAGCAAAACTCCTTTACTACTTTAAGCGTCTTATTCCCTAATCTAATTCCCTCAGTATCACCCGACTTAATTCGACTACATTCCATTATCCTCGTTTTGCTTCTGTTGATGTTCATCTTATATCTTTCAAGACACTGTCCATTCCGTTCAATTGCTCTACCAAGTCCTTTGCTGTCTCTGACAGAATTACAATGTCATCGGCGAACCTCAAAGTTTTTATTTCTTCTCCATGGATTTTAATACCTACACCAAATTTTTCTTTTGTTTCCTTTACTGCTTGCTCAATATACAGATTGAATAACGTCGGGGAGAGGCTACAACCCTGTCTTACTCCCTTCCCAATTACTGCTTCCCTTTCATGCCCCTCGACTCTTGTAACTGCCATCTGGTTTCTGTACAAATTGTAAATAGCTTTTCGCTCCCTGTATTTTACCCCTGCCACCTTTAGAATGTGAAAGAGAGTATTCCAGTCAACATTGTCAAAAGCTTTCACTAAGTCTACAAATGCTAGAAATGTAGGTTTGCCTTTCCTGAATCTATTTTCTAAGATAAGTCGCGGAGTCAGTATTGCCTCACGTGTTCCAACATTTCTGCGGAATCCAAACTGATCTTCGCCGAGGTCGGCTTCTACCAGTTTTTCCATTCGTATGTAAAGAATACGCGTTAGTATTTTGCAGCTGTGACTTATTAAACACATAGTTCGGTAATTTTCACATCTGTCGACACCTGCTTTCTTTGGGATTGGAATTACTATATTCTTCTTGAAGTCTGAGGGTATTTCGCAGGTCTCATACATCTTGCCCACCAGATGGTAGAGTTTTGTCAGGACTGGCTCTCCCAAGGCCGTCAGTAGTTCCAATGGAATGTTGTCTACTCCCGGGGCCCTGTTTCGACTCAGGTCTTTCAGTGCTCTGTCAAACTCTTCACGCAGTATCGTATCTCCCATTTCATCTTCTTCTACATCCTCTTCCATTTCCATAATATTGTCCTCAAGTACATCGCCCTTGTATAGACCCTCTATATACTCCTTCCACCTTATGCTTTCCCTTCTTTGCTTAGAACTGGGTTTCCATCTGAGCTCTTGATATTCATACAAGTGGCTCTCTTTTCTCAAAAGGTCTCTTTAATTTTCCTGTGGGCAGTATCTATCTTACCCCTAGTGAGATAAGCCTCTACATCCTTACATTTGTCCTCTAGCCATGCCTGCTTAGCCATTTTGCGCTTCCTGTCGATCTCATTTTTGAGACGTTTGTATTCCTTTTTGCCTGCTTCACTTACTGCGTTTTTATATTTTCTCCTTTCATCAATTAAATTCAATATTTCTTCTGTTACCCAAGGATTTCTACTAGCCCCCGTCTTTTTACCTACTAGATCCTCTGCTGCCTTCACTACTTCATCTCTCAAAGCTACCCATTCTTCTTCTACTGTATTTCTTTCCCACATTCCTGTCAATTGTTCCCTTATGCTCTCCCTGAAACTCTGTACAACCTCTGGTTTAGTCAGTTTATCCAGGTCCCATCTGCCCCTGGAAATGTCCTACAATTTAAAACCTGGTTCCTAAAACTCTGTCTTACCATTATATAATCTATCTGATACCTTCTAGTATCTCCAGGATTATTCCACGTATACAACCTCCTTTTATGATTCTTGGACCAAGTGTTAGCTATAATTAAGTTATGCTCTGTGCAAAATTCTACCAGACGGCTTCCTCTTTCATTTCTATCCCCCAATCCATATTCACCCACTATGTTTCCTTCTCTCCCTTTTCCTACTCTCGAATTCCAGTCACCCATGACTATTAAATTTTCGTCTCCCTTGACTACCTGAATAAGTTCTTTTATCTCATCAGACATATCATGAATTTCTTCATCATCTGCAGAGCTAGTTGGTATATAAACTTGTACTACTGTAGTAGGCATGGGCTTCGTGTCTATCTTGGCCACAATAATGCGTTCACTATGCTGTTGGTAGTAGCTTACCCGCACTACAATTTTTTTATTCATTATTAAACCTACTCCTGCATTACCCCTATCCACCGAACTTCACTAATTCCCACTATATCTAACGTATCCATTTCCCTTTTTCTAACCTACCTGCCCGATTAAGGGATCTGACATTCCACGCTCCGATCCGTAGAACGCCAGTTTTCTTTCTCCTGATAACGACATCCTCTTGAGTAGTCCCCGCCCGGAGATCCGAATGGGGGACTATTTTACCTCCGGAATATTTTACCCAAGAGGACGCCGTCATCATTTAACCATACAGTAAAGCTGCATGCCCTCGGGAAAAATTACGTCTGTAGTTTCCCCTTGCTTTCAGCCGTTCGCAGTACCAGCACAGCAAGGCCGTTTTGGTTAGTGTTCCAAGGCCAGATTAGTCAATCATCCAGACTGTTGCCCCTGCAACTACTGAAAAGGCTGCTGCCCCTCTTCAGGAACCACACGTTTGTCTGGCCTCTCAGGAGATACCCCTCCGTTGTGGTTGCACCTACGGCACGGCCATCTGTATCGCTGAGGCACGCAAGCCTCCCCACCAACGGCAAGGTCCATGGTTCATGGGGGTAGACAGGGCGTTAATAAAGACAAATACAATCGTTTTAAGGTAGATAAAGTCACTGCATGGGAGTACCGCATTCTGTAAATTCTTTTCCTCTAAATAGATTGGTTGGCTCCTTTTGTATAAAGATTCGTGACGGAATGTGCAAGCTGGAAACAGCTGAAATAAATACACCCGTCACGACGGCTGCGGCAGCTTTGTTAGCCGAAAAGAATGCCCGATCCGAACAACGGGCGCCTTATCGCGCCGCAGTGTTTGCAAGTGCTGCCTGACCGCCGTAAGTCACCACTAACGTGTGATAGCCTGGGGCCGCTCCAAGCTAGACTGCACCAAGCACAGGCATAGAAACTGCAATAGTTCTCACATTTTGCCTTGGACAGAAACACGTAACTGGACCTGCCACATACTCAGCTGCTTCGCAAAAGTTTTCCTACGGAGCAGTCAGCAGAATTTACACGGGAGAAACGTTGTCCAGCCTACAGTTAAGATTCTACGCAGCAACTGAGGTGATACTTGCAATATCGGGAACACAATAAGGCGTGCGACACAGAACACTGTGCACAGAACAAAATAATAGTCAACCGCTTAAACGAGCACACTGGTCGCAGAGGAAAATTGCGACAGCCCGATGTATTGCGGAATTGACCACTAGACGTCAAGAGAGGTGGATCCTCCAGTACAAAAGGAGGATGGGATTACTCTTTTGTTAGTAGACAAGCAGTATCAATACAGTGTTTCGGTCAGGAGAGGTCGGTGATTTTGAGCATGAAATGGTTGCTGGATGTCACCTGAGTGACAAATCAATCAGAGACGTTTCAAACCTTCTAAATCTGCTCTAGTCCACTGTTGGTGATGTTCTCGCGAAGTGGAAACACGAAGGAACAACTACAGGGAAAATTAGACGATGCGGATCTCATATACTGACGGACAGGAATCGTCCGTTGCTACAGAGAAGCCGTTTTATCCGGCCATGTCATCATGTTTGACCTCACAAAAGGCTAAAGATATAGGTGGGCTTTATAGGACATTGTATAAAATAGGTGGGTGTTATCTATAGTCTTTTACAGTCGCTCTCTATTCAACGAAGAATTTCCGGCAGCAACACCTTCCTTACACCAGGTTACACTTTAAATGATTGTTCCGTTCTGATGTTAATTATTATCGATTTTTTTATGTTTTGTGGCTCTCATTTACGATTTTGCTGAAATAAATGGGTTGATAGGACATATCATAAGGCATCAAGGAACAGTGATTTTGAGAGGACGTATGCGAGGAAAGTGTGGGGGTAAAAGTAGTAGAGGGAGAGTAAGACTTGACGACAGAAATCAGTTTCAGAGGGATGAGGCTGACGACAGCTACGCATAGATGAAGAGTCTTCAAAAGAATAGATTAGCGTGGAAAGCTGCATCCAACTAATTTAGGACTGAAGGCTACAACAATCACATGTCACATTTTCTGTGTGGGATCTCTGTTCCTGAGCTGGTAGCAGTTTTAATTAGGTTTCGTAATGTTTACTAACACATTAACTCATATACAATGGTCTGTTTCTGTTTACTTAAAACGCAGTGATGTCACTCATTGTCGTATTGAGCTTTTCTGGTGCCTTTTTGTTTCTGTTTGGTGTCAGAAGGCGCAGTTCATCCTCTGCCGTCATTAGCCTGCATGTCTGTACAGTATGCATGTACTCGTATGCATGTATACGTGTATGTGTGTGTCAGGAGAGGTTTATTACGAGGGCTGTACGGAAAATGCTCTCCGTTATGCAATGGAATAGTTAAAGCAGATTAGAAAAATCGTAAATCAAAAACTTTGTTATTTCTCTACATATTTACGATACAGATTTAAAATCTAATTATGTTATCCTTCAGCCTCCAGTTGCATAAGCAAAGAAACTTTACCTAGGTTTCGGCTATAATAATGTAGCCTTCTTCAGAAATGTCAAAATGTAAAATTAAAATTACAACATGCCAGATATTTGCCTTGTCAAACGTAATTATATTTTACAGTTGCTGACTCTGCTGCACCACGCTAAAAACATTTAAAAACTCTTTAACAGTTGTCAAATAGCCTGTGCATAAGATTGCAGCCAGCCCGTGATATCACTATGAAGATCCTCGTTAGAATCAAACTGTTGAGAGCTGCGCCACATTTCCATACAGCAGCCAGAGAGGTGCGAATCAACTGGAACCAAGTTCGCGCTGTAGGACGGATGTTCAAATGCGTCCCATTTGAAATGACGCAGCAACTCTTGTGTTTCCAATTATCACAGGACCTCATCTCTCGTTTTGAACGTCTCTTCTCTGTTTTCGAAGTCTCACTGTCCAGTAGGGCTTTTCCTCATAAATTAAGAATTCCAGTTACTCGTTGAGTTTTGTAGTTCTCGGTTCAAATGGTTCTAATGGCTCTGAGCACTATGCGACTTAACTTCTGAGGTCATCAGTCGCCTAGAACTTAGAACTAATTAAACCTAACTAACCTAAGGACATCACACACATCCATGCCCGAGGTAGGATTCGAACCTACGACCGTAGCGGGCTCGGTTCCAGACTGTAGCGCCTAGAACCGCACGGCCACTCCGACCGGCGTAGTTCTCGGAAATGAATTTTAGAACCCAATGAAGACACAATGAAATCGAACTAACTGCTTAGTCACTGTTTCATACAAAACTGAGAAATCTGCGGTTGTTGCCCGACGGATGAGATATCATTAATCGCCGATTTTCAAGATTTTTTTACGCCAGTTACCTATGCCGGTTCGTTACTGACTGCAGATGGACGACCACTTTCGTGATCATTATGAACATTCGTCCTTCCATTCCTGAACTATATCGTTGACACATATCGCCTTCATTCATTAAATTTGATCCCTATATAACTCAAATTTCGTGATTAATAAGAATTCTAATATTTCTGATACCGAAAACCATATTAGAAAATAGCTTTCACATTTGGTGAAATTTTCAGTTGTAACCTTCATTCCGAGGGGCTACTGTAAGCGAAAGAGAAGCCAAGTGGCTTTTTCGCGGTTGCAGCTCTTAGCACACTGACCTAATCCATGAGTGAACGCAGCGACTGCTTCTTACACTACCACCTCCACTACTTACGAAGCTAGAAGAAAAGAAGTTACTTTCCAAATATTCATCGTACAACGAGTGGAATGTTTGTGCAGTTACTATATAAATCTAATAGATAATTTACCAATAGAGTCGTGTGTGTGTGTGTGTGTGTGTGTGTGTGTGTGTGTGTGTGTGTGTGTATGATGGCACCACGAAGAGCTACGCAGTAAGTATTAACAGCCTGAGTGGAAAAATATCACCTACACTCAACAAATTTATTTCTCTAGCGCCCACGCTACAGAAAATATAGGAGAATAAAATAAGAGTTTACAGAAAGGGGAATTTACACGCCAGTAGTTATTAAAAGCCTAAAAAGAAATGTAACTGTAAAAAGTAAACGTATGCAAGTGCTTCAAACCTTCGTTTCACGTACCTATTGCCTACAGTTATACCTAAATAACGTGCAGTCGTACATACCCCTTACGATTCACAAAAGATTCAAAATATCTGTCAACGGTATTGTGTTGCTGTATTGCTTAAACCTGTAACTAAAGCAGCTGTGACATTTTAAATACTACAATGCACATTTTTAACATCTTCCAAAGATTTCAAAAGAAATACGTTGGGATGACACACGTTAGTGACCAGAAAATGTAACCCCATCCTAGGGTTAGGAGTGTGGGACGGTGGCTGGTCCATGAAATGTGATAATACTGTGACAACAGCCGTTATTTTGATATTGTTTTATTAGGCAACCAGTTTCGACGTTACAATCACGTCGTCTTCGAACTTCATGAGCGTGTGTGCTCGTCACACATGTGACAGCACACGTATTCATGAAGTTCGGATATCTATGGAACCAAATACCAATATTTGTGCCTCGTCTCATGCATGTACAAGTGGTACTTGGAGTCATTCATGCGACAGGCCTGAAGACGACGTGACTGGAACGTCGTAACGGTTTGCCTAATAAAACAATATCAAAATAACGGCTGTTGGCACAGTATTATTACATTTTACGTTAATAATATCTGTTCAGGTTTTTTCCAAAAATATCTGTCATACTCGCAATGTGACCTTGAAAACAGTAGACACGGTACGGTTTCAGACTGGCGATTACGAAGCACAGCGTACTAAACTGTTGTGCACTTCCAGTCCTGATATTGGGTTCTTCCACATCGTTTCACTCGTCACGCAACAAGCTTTGGTCCATTTACGTTATTTGTCTAAAGTGTTTCAAGTAGTAGCATTTAAAGAACTATTATTGCATGAAATTTATGTAAATTAAAGACTACACGTGTCGGCTCTATAACGACATACCCAGTTCTTCACGTCGTACCGCTCGCTGGAAACATTGTTTCGATCTTTTCAATAGATAAAATATGTGAGCGCCTTGTGTATTAATTCCAAACATGTCCATTAGAAC
The DNA here is from genome assembly GCF_021461395.2 of Schistocerca americana. Lineage (NCBI taxonomy): Eukaryota > Metazoa > Arthropoda > Insecta > Orthoptera > Acrididae > Schistocerca > Schistocerca americana. The sequence continues at coordinate 756,643,233 of NC_060121.1, read as the reverse complement.
ACGGAACTAAAATAAGTAAAGCAAAACGTGCGAAAACTAGAAACCATTCTTTGATACACTGTACTATTTATCATTTTATTGCGTCGCAATAGAAACGGAAACGAATAAGGAAGTACACAATTTTTTCTTGATTGGTTGGTTGATTTGGGGGAGGGGCCAAACAGCGAGGTCATCGGTCCCATCGTTTGGGAAGGAAGTCGGCTGTGCCCTTACAAAGGAACCATCCCGGCATTTGCCTGAAGCGATTAAGGGAAATCACGGAAAACCTAAATCAGGATGGCCGGACGCGGGTGTGAACCGTCGTCCTCCAGAAAGCGACTCCAGTGGTCTAACAACTGTGCCACCTCGCTCTGTGATTTTTCTTGATGTGCCCAAAATCCTTGCAATACACAGAAGCCAAAAGTACCAGACGGCTTCAACAACATCGTGTCATAAATTACACTACTGGCCATTAAAATTGCTACAACAAGAAAAAATGCATATGATAATCCGGTATTCATTGAACAAATATATTATACTAGAACAACATGGGATTACATTTTCACGCAATTTGGGTGCATAGATCCTGAAAAATCAGTACCCAGAACAACCACCTCTGGCCGTAATAACGGCCTTGATACGCCTGGGCATTGAGTCAAACAGAGCTTGGATGGCATGTACAGGTACAGCTGCCCATGCAAGATACCACAGTTCATCCAGAGTAGTGGCTGGCGTATTGTGACGAGCCAGTTGGTCGACCACCATTGACCAGACGTTTTCGATTGGTGAGAGATTTGGAGAATGTGCTATCCTGGCCAGGAGTCGAACATTTTCTGTATCTAGAAAGGCCCGTACAGGACCTGCAACATGCGGTCGTGCATTATCCTGCTGAAATGTAGGGTTTCGCAGGGATCGAATGAAGGGTAGAGCCACGGGTCGTAACACATCTGAAATGTAACGTCCACTGTTAAAAGTGCCGTCAATGCGAACACGATGTGACCGAGACGTGTAACGAATGGCACCCCCTACCGTCACGCCGGGTGATACGCCAGTACGGCGACGACGAATACACGCTTCCAATGTGCGTTGACCGTGACGTCGGCAAACACGTCCGAAAAAATGACGTTTTGTCATTCGTACACCCAGGTTCGTCGATGAGTACACCATCGCAGGCAATCCTGTCTGTGATGCAGCGTCAAGGGTAACCGCAGCCATGGTGTCCGAGCTGATAGTCCATGCTGCTGCAAACGTCGTCGAACTGTTCCTGCAGATGGTTGTTGACTTGCAAACGTCCCCATCTGTTGACTCAGCGATCGAGACGTGGCTGCACGATTCGTTACAGCCATGCGGATAAGATGCCTGTCATCTCGACTGCTAATCATACGAGGCCGATGGGATCCAGCACGGCGTTCCGTATTACCCTTCCGAACCCACCGATTCCATATACTGCTAACAGTCATTGGATCTCGACCAACACGAGCAGCAATGTGGCGATACGATAAACCGCAATCGCGATAGGCTACAATCCGACCTTTATCAAAGTCGTAATTACGCGTTTCTCCTCCTTACACGAGGCATCACAACAACGTTTCACCAGGCAACGCCGGTCAACTGCTGTTTGTGTATGAGAAATCGGTTGGAAACTTTCCTTATGTCAGCACGTTGTAGGTGTCGCCACCGGCGCCAACCTTGTGTGAATGCTCTGAAAAGCTAATCATTTGCATATCACAGAATCTACTTCCTGTAGGTTAAATTTCCCGTCTGTAGCATGTCATCTTCGTGGTGTAGCAATGTTAATGCCCAGTAGTGTAGTATGGCGGACCTAGTACATTTTCTTGAACTCCGCGCTACACTTGAAAGTGACTCAGCGACATGATACTCTTTTTCGGCGGTCATTAAAACCTGTAAACAACGGTCGGAACGGTCTACCAGTCATTTAGTTCGACGACAGAAATCCGCTCCGTGATCGCGGAGGCTTTGTAGAACCGCTGTGTGATCTCGTAATCGTTGGATAATCTGCGGTTGCTGCGAATCGATTCGTCGACTGCCTGGACACTGTGGTCTGCGGCCGATGTCGATGGCCTTCCTTCCCGATCAGCATGACCTACGTCTGTGCGACCTTTGCAAAATTGTTAACACCATTTCACTACTCCTGGACGCGACATTGCATTTAGTCCGTACGCCAGCAGAATTTCACGACGAATCTGTTGGAAATTTAGACGTTTTGTGCACAATAATCGCACGGTTCTGCGTACTTTAGCTGTGGAGTCCGTTTCCAGTTACGGCACCGTTTCACTCCCGCACTGTAGTACATCTACAGTCCGCAGCGCAGCAGAAATGTCTCAGCAGTAAAGCCAGAATACGTACTCTCTTCTGACAGTGCGCCATTCCTGTTGCACAGTGGTCTTAGCGTGGAACGGCAAGTCCCACAGTAGATTTCAACAGGGACTTACGTGCAGACCAGTCCATGCACAGGCGAAAAGCAACACGCGCGGTCTCCACTGCTGGCCTCCACGTATTGAGACGGCGCTCACCGCTCCCGCTGTCGATAGCAGCCTCCGGAGAGAGCCCGGTCTCGGCTGCGTCTGACAGGGCGAAACGGGGAAGAGGGTGGGGCGAAAACGCATACTGCAGGGGCGGCAGAGAGGGAAGGGGGTGTGGCAGCAATCGCTTCGTGTAGGATGCTCGTTACAGGGTCCGGGGTAACTTCTCAAGGACTGCAAGTCTACACAATGATTTTCGATGAATAGTGAAAACTTGGCGCTCAGCTGTTTCACAGCGTACATGTTTTGATTTCTTCTGTACGCAAGCATAGTGCACTGCCACACGAGATCTCTTATTTCTGTTGTATTTAAAGGCGATGATGCTTGTATCGGACAAAACATTGGTTAGCCACAGCGGATCTCAGAGTAATACCACAGTGTAACACATACAGTCACGATACTCCTTCTCATTTTTGTTATACACTGTGACAGCTGCGCTCCAAGCCGACAGAAAGCTACACTTCTGAACACGATGTCGAATCAGTGCGAACTGTATCATTTGCATTGATCTGTAACTCAATTTTCACAGTAGGGAGCGTATGTTGTGCCTTAAATGTCAGCACTAACTAAAAAATGAAACCACATGTGTCTTTCTTGTGTTTCCTAAGAACGTTGGGAGGTATGAAACGGTACATTACTGGAAAGTTCACTTATGGTTCTCTTGTGACCTACAGATGATTAATGAAAAATGTCGGTCATTTTTAAGAATAAAAATAAACATAGCAAAAAGCAGAAGTCTTGACCATTGTAGAAAGACTTCGTATACCCACTGAATGACGTAAAGTTTTCTTTACTGCACTTCCAGCCCAATCAATGAATGTGGAACATAAGAAAGTGGTATGGGATGCAGTACCTATATTATGTAACGTGCCAAAGAACCCACGACATCTACATCTACATACATACTCCGCAATCCACCATACGCTGCGTGGCGGATGGTACCTCGTACCACAACTAGCATCTTCTCTCCCTGTTCCACTCCCAAACAGAACGAGGGAAAAATGACCGCCTGTACGCTTCTGTAAGAGCCCTAATCTCTCTTATTTTATCTTTGTGGTCTTTCCGCGAAATATAAGTTGGTGGCAGTAAAATTGTACTGCAGTCAGTCTCAAATGCTGGATCTCTAAATTTCCTAAGTAGCGATTCACGAAAAGAACGCCTCCTTTCCTCTAGAGACTCACACCCGAGTTCCTGAAGCATTTCCGTAACACTCGCGTGATGATCAAACCTACCAGTAACAAATCTAGCAGCCCGCCTCTGAATTGCTTCTATGTCCTCCCTCAATCCGACCTGGTAGGGATCCCAAACGCTCGAGCAGTACTCAAGAATAGGTCGTATTAGTGTTTTATAAGCGGTCTCCTTTACAAATGAACCACATCTTCCCAAAATTCTACCAATGAACCGAAGACGACTTTCCGCCTTCCCCACAACTGCCATTACATGCTTGTCCCACTTCATATCGCTCTGCAATGTTACGCCCAAATATTTAATCGACATGACTGGTTCAAGCGCTACACTACTAATGGAGTATTCAAACATTACGGGATTCTCTTTCCTATTCATCTGCATTAATTTACATTTATCTATATTTAGAGTTAGCTGCCAATCTTTACACCAATCACAAATCCTGTCAAGTCACCTTGTATCCTACTATAGTCACTCAACGACGACACCTTCCCGTACACCACAGCATCATCAGCAAACAGCCTCACATTGCTATCCACCATATCCAAAAGATCATTTATGTAGATAGAAAACAACAGCGGACCTACCACACTTCCCTGGGGCACTCCAGATGATACCCTCACCTCCGATGAAAACTCACCATCGAGGACAACGTACTGGGTTCTATTACTTGAGAAGTCTTCGAGCCACTCACATATTTGGGAACCAATCCCATATGCTCGTACCTTAGGAGTCTGCAGTGGGGCACCGAGTCAAACGCTTTCCGGAAGTCAAGGAATATGGCATCCGTCTGATACCCTTCATCCATGGTTTGCAAGATGTTGGTGTTGCTGTGGTCTTCAGTCCTGAGACTGGTTTGATGCAGCTCTCCATGCCACTCTATCCTGTGCAAGCTTCTTCATCTCCCAGTACTTACTGCAACCTACATCCTTCTGAATCTGCTTAGTGTATTCATCTTTTGGTCTCCCTCTACGATTTGTACCCTCCACGCTGCCCTCCAATACTAAATTGGTGATCCCTTGATGCCTCAGAACATGTCCTACCAACCGATCCCTGCTTCTGGTCAAGCTGTGCCACAAACTCCTCTTCTTCCCAATCCTATTCAATACCTCCTCATTAGTTATGTGATCTACCCATCTAATCTTCAGCATTCTTCTGTAGCACCACATTTCGAAAGCTTCTATTCTCTTCTTGTCCAAACTATTTATCGTCGATGTTTCACTTCCATACATGGCTACGCTCCATACAAATACTTTCAGAAATGACTTCCTGACACTTAAATCTATACTCGATGTTAACAAATTTCTCTTCTTCAGAAACGCTTTCCTTGTCATTGCCAGTCTGTTCACTGTAATGCTCCTCAAACCACTGTGGCGCGGTTCTGACACCGAGACACGGGCAATTATACTGCTGAAAGATGACATCGCCGTCGGAGAAGACATCAAGCGTGAAGGGATGCAGGTGGTTCACAGCTGTCGGCGTGTGTCCGATTACTACCACGCACGCAGAGGAGAAAGTCTCCCATAGCATAACGCTGCTTCCACTAGCCCGCATCCGTGATGTGCTGCGCGTTTTGAGCCGCTGTTCACCTCGACGACGGCGTTTATTGAGACGACTATCGATCGAGTATAGCAAAAATGTGATTCGCCCGAAGAACCGTCACGTTTCCGCAGATGGACGTGCGCATGCCGATGGATGCTTTGCTGCGGAGCTCCATGTTCAAAAACGTGCGATGAACGGCGTGTTCCGAAACACTTGTGCGTGCACCAGCATTGTGCTCTTTCTGCGGAGATGCCACAGACCACCATCTATCCTACTTCACAGAGCAGAAAAGCTTCAGAATCTCACATTCTGTGAAGAATCGTGGACGTCCAACCATTTAGCGCCTAGTGGTAGTTTGACAGTTCTTCTACCTCTTTCCGTAGATGCTCACGGCAGTTCCAGTCCATAGTTCCAGACTTTTCCATGCGATTAAGACCAGATGATTTAGCAATTCGATCGGAGTGCGATATGGTGCCAGGGTGTTCATCAAAGCCACGAACGCATTTGCACAGCCTTATAAACACGGCTGCTATTATCTTAGACTTCAGAAATGTCCATAGAACAGTCCTCATTAAGATGTCATAGAAATGGCAACATTTGATCATCGAGAATGTTGAAATAAACATCGTTGCTTTTTTTTGGGGGAGGGGGGGGGATGTCGTCAGTCTTCTGACTGGTTCCCTTCAGAACAAAAATTAAAAGGAAAACGATGCATGTTCACGCTTACCGATAACCACTATGTTAACAATGGTAACTGCTTATAAGTGGCACAATGAAAGGTGTCCGATAGGTCCGTCGCTCGGTTTCGTCACATTCAGATTCATCCAGAACACGTCTTGTGTCACCTTCCCTGTTTTTTCATCTCCGCCAACGCCGGCGACCTAGCAGTGTCAAAACTGCGTGCTGAAGCTGAACGTTGCAGTTTCTGTTAGTAGCGCCAAGCGCCGATTACGTCACCATTTACCCTCACACGCCTCCGCCCACCGCAAAGATCAATCTTGTCATTTAGATTTTTGTTGATCATTTTCAGCATCTGTTTTTGAAGAATGTCAATGTGAAGAAATAGCACACTATTTGCGTCAAAAATTGTTTCTTAATACAACTGGTGTGCTAGTTCTTTAAACCGGAACTCTTGTTATTCTGTTCACACCGCCACCCCTGAGTGCAATCGGACTTCTTTTGCACCACATATACTTGCGTCACACAGTCAAAGAGAAAGATTGGACGCGGTGAAAGCTGAGAAAGTAGTAAGACTCCTTCACACAGTGACAGTAAAATTATGTTCTACTACAAATTCAAAAGAGCAACTTCAAATATATACCGAAAATTGTGAAAAAATAATATAAAAATATCGGTACTGGATATTGTCATTTTGATATCGATATACCGGTGGGAAAAGTATCCCTGATATGTATCGAAATCCTTAGGAAAAAACGATTGTCAAGAGTCGCATGTCGGCTGTGATAAAGGCTGGACACTATGCGACTGCGAGAAAAGTGTGTGTTGACGGTTTGGTGGAAATACATCTAGCAAGGCTTTGTGGATGTGATGGGCATGCAGTTTGTGGCCAGCAGTATAACGTATATTAAAGAAAAGGCTGAGAGAGAACTATTAAAGGAAGATTACTGTGTGACCGAAGCATATTAAACAAAGACGCAAATGAAAGAAGAACCTTTGCCCATCTAATTGTTGCCGACGAATTCTTTCATCGCGCATGAACCTTCACCCGCGTAATACTGTACCATCTCAGACAATTAGAACTATATAAAATTTATAAGAATCATTAATCGAACACAATAGTGCGTATGTGTAACTTTAATCCCAATCCCATGTCAATTATTCACCCAAATCACTATTACCACAAGCAGGATCCATTTCCTATCATCCTAACAACCAAGTAATAAATCGCGAGAAAGAAAAACTTGAATTTAAAAGTACTGAATGTGTCAGGAAGTAAAACGTAAATTTTTCTCTTTCGTCGGAAAACGTCAGTTTACTTTTTAACTGAAGTTATTACGTCAATTTTGTATTACAACGATATTAATCACCTTTTTGAGAATGTCCATCGATGACAAAAATAATTAATTCTTGAAACTTACCAAATTTTAATTTATAATTCAATTCTATTATTCAATTTTGCTGTATTTATTGATTTTGTGTATCGACTGGGGATATGTGTTTGCGATGTTGCGTTATTAAATTGCCACTAATTATGACATCATTTTTACTTAGTCATTATATTTATTTTGGTAATGAAATCTATTTCGGAGAATTGGTTAGTTAAACATAGTGACAATGAACACTTCTTGATCATTGTCGCAGTTGAGCCAACAAGTAGATCAACTTTGATTTTCATTAATTCCAAGGTACTGAGTATAACATTAAATGACTATCGAAATTTTAGTCAATACTTGCATACTCAGTTTACCTCCCGCGTGTGTAATGACCGTTGTCACCCACGTATGTCTCAACTGTTACGCAATCAGTATTAAAACTGTTGCCCACTTTACCACTGGGGACCGTGTTATTTCACTTAATAATCAGTTTACCTCTAAATTGTAGTTCAGGAATTAGTAAGGAACTCAGATGACTAATCAAAATTCATCTTAATAACTACACGTGGCTGTATCCGATCATTATTTGGGCACCACATCACTGTGTCTTAATAACGATCATTTGTCAGCTTTTCTCCATTCTTTCGGTTCATATTTTACGGAATCGATGCCTTATCCAATAAATAGTTACATGCAATCACAGTCGTCTGCTAACATACCAAGGGGTGTAGGAAGGTTACAAACCGATTGACACTCATTCGACCAATGCTTGAATATTGCTTTCAGTATGGGATTCGTAGTAGGAATGCTAGAAGAAATAGAGAAGATCCAAAGAAGAGCAGCATATTTTCTTACAGGTTCATTTAGTAAGTACGAAAAAGTCACGGAGATGCTCAGCCAACTCCTGTGGTACACGCTGCAACAGAGGCGTTCTGCATCACGGTACGGACTACTGTCAAAGTTCCGAGAGCGTACGTTCTTAGAAGAATCACCCAAGATACAGCTCCCCTCTGCGTATATTTCGCGAGAAGACCGTCAAGATTAGAGAGATTCGAGCCCACAGGGAGACTTGCCGTCAATCGTTATTCCTGGGAAATACAACACGACTGAAACAGGAAACGGAGTGGCACTGGCGCACACAGAACCCTCTGCTACACACCGTATGGAGTTTTGCGGAGTGTAGATGTAGACGATATAACACTACCGTGGGTTAGATCACCTGTGGAGGATCACATGGCTGCCACCATATAGAATTCTCCTAAGCGACGAGCATGATACAGTATTGTAAGTAGGTGATAAGGAATTTGGCCCGTGACATAATTTACATACTTGATCTTAGTTTTATGTTCAAAGTCAGATTGTTTTTATTGGGAATGCAGGACGACGACGTAGATTATCTTCAGTCAGAGAGATTCCCTACAGTTAGCAATAAAATGATATTTACACCACTGCCCATTAAAATTGCTACACCAAGAAGAAATGCAGATGATAAACGGGTATTCATTGGACAAATATATTATACTAGAACTGACATGTGGTTACATTATCACGGATTTTGGATGCTTAGATCCTGAGAAATCAGTACCCTCTTGCCGTAATAACTGCGTGATACGCCTGGGCATTGCGCCAAACACAGCTTGGATGGCGTGTACAGGTACAGCTGCCCATGCATCTTCAACACGATACCACAGTTCATCAAGAGTAGTGACTGGTGTATTGTAACGAGCCAGTTGCTCGGCCACCATTGATAAGACGCTTTCAATTGGTGAGAGATCTGGAGAATGTGCTGGTCAGGGCAGCAATCGAACATTTTCTGTATGCAGAAAGGCCCGTACAGGACTTGCAACATGCGGTCGTGCATTATCCTGTTGAAATGTAGCGTTTCGAAGGGATCGAATGAAGGATAGAGCCACGGGTCGTAACACATCTGAAATATAACATCCACTGTTCAAAGTGCCGTCAATGCGAACAAGAGATGACCGAGACGTGTAACCAATGGCACCCCATACCATCACGCCGGGTGATACGCCAGTATGACGATGACGAATACACGCTTCCAGTGTGCGTTCACCGCGATGTCGCCAAACACGATGCGACCATCATGATGCTGTAAACAGAACCTGGATTCATCCGAAAAAATGACGTTTTGCCATTCGTGCACCCAGGTTCGTCGTTGAGTACACCATCGCAGGAAATCCTGTCTGTGATGCAGTGTCAACTGTAACCGCAGCCACGGTCTCCGAGCTGATAGTCCATGCTGCTGCAAACGTCGTCGAACTGTTCGTGCAGATGGTTGTTGTCTTGTAAACGTCCCCATGTGTTGACTCAGGGATCGAGACGTGGCTGCACGATCCGTTACAGCCATGCGGATAAGATGCCTGTCATCCCGACTGCTAGTGATACGAGGCCGTTGGGATCCAGCACGACGTTCCGAATTACCCTCCGGAACCCACCGATTCCATATTCTGCTAACGGTCATTGGGTCTCGACCACCGCGAGCAGCAATGTCGCGATACGATAAACCGCAATCGCGATAGGCTGCAATCAAACCTTTATCAAAGTCGGCAACGTGATGGTACGCATTTCTCCTCCTTACACGAGGCATCACAACAACGTTTCAGCAGGCAACGCCGTTCAACTGCTGTTTGTGTATGAGAAATGGGTTGGAAACTTTCCTCGTGTCAGCACGTTGTAGGTGTCGTCACCGGCGCCAACGTTGTGTGAATGCTCTGAAAGGCTAATCATTTGCATGTCACAGCATCTTCTTCCTGTTGGTTAAATTTCGCGTCTGTAGCACGTCATCTTTGTGGTGTAGCAATTTTAATGGCCAGTAGTGTATTATATATGAAGAAGTACTCAACTTAAATGATACTCCTTCGTGTGAAACGTCTGGCACAATTAGATACTTGAAATTATTACAAGTCCTCTAAAATATTTAAGTCCAGTCACCTTACCTGTGAGTGATGCCTACGTAGAGTCCAGGGCTGGCCTGCGATGGCTATAAGTCTAGGAGACGACGGACGAACACTGCAGCTTGTAGACTCGGCGCACCCAAGAGAACTGTCCACCTTAGCGCAGTGCTCCAGTATTTAACGAGGCGTGGACCAATCGCTGTCCTCACGCGCGATGCCCATGGATTGGCTGCTGCGGGCCCTGGAGGACCTCGGAGTAGTTCGTGCTGCCAACCCATACAGCTGCTGCGCTACGAGTGTTTCGAGCGCGGCCTATCGATTGTGATGCACTCCGGAGTCCTGAGTACCGTTATCACACTTTCACTGTTGTCTTTTATTTTTGTTATTGTTTTAATACTATCGGTGCCTGCCTCCCTCCTGTACCATAGTAAAACAATCAATAATATTGGTTAAATCGAAGTGCTTAAGGTAGGGAAACAGCCAAGTGTGCTAGCACCAGCTATGATCCTTACCCATAGTAATGTCCAGCCACACTGTTGAAAGCCGAACGGAGTTATGCCTTAGATCCTGTCGAACAAAGTTGACAGGACACCAAGACTTTTTGTTGGCAACGCAGTTGTGAACAAGGCAGTTTACTCTTTGGAGCCATCACCTGCATCGTCATCAGTATCCTTACCCGATATCAACAAACCCATCTCGAAGTTTGAAAGTTGTGTGGTCTCAAGCCAAATTGCAGAGACAATCCTCAAGAATCTATCGATTTTATCAGTTATGAGCCACATGTTTGTGGCGATGTAGCACGGCATTCTCAAGAAAATTGCTGTTGAACACCCGGCATTCAACAGCAGTTTTCTTCAGAATGCCGGGCTACATCACCACAAACATGTCGATCGTAACTGATAAAATCGATTGGTCAACTACCTCACCATGTATTAAAAACAAGCAATGGTTTGAGAAAACGTCTTAAAGACAAACTGCGAAACACAGGAGTTTTCCATCCAGACCGTGTCGTCGTGGTTGTACTACTCGTGACTTGAAATGCTACTTAATGGAACGAGATATAGCTGAACAGAAGTATGCTAAAAGTAACAGTTATGCAAGGTGAAAAGTAACTCCACAAAAAAGTTTCAGTGGTTGTTCAGGGATACCTTCTGAATTATTAGATATAAGGGGCGCACAGTCTCTGGCAGCTAATTACAGCGTAGTAATACAATAATGATTTATCCTGTTTGTTACATTAATTACTATTGATTTGCTGAAATTACATTTTCCTGAAGACGTAAGAGTCTCAGTCTTACCTTCTACAAGGATAGAAGCTGAAGTAATGAATTAAAATTTGTGCCACGGCCAGGATATAAACCTGGATTTCATGCTTACTAGACAGATGTGCTAACCACCACACAACTGTAGCACATCACTTCAGCTTCTGTCCTTATCGAAGATAAAGTTGAGAGTTCTGTGTCTCCAGAAAAATGTAATTCCTTCTGATCAATACATGACCAACGCTTGAAGTACAGGCAGAATTTCCCCATTACGTACAAAGTAAGGGTGCTACTCCAATATCAGAGTGCCTCAGCAATAGTGACGATTTAAGAAGGGGACAGTGGGCTGAAGGTGTGAATTGAAGCTTGTGTTAGGCAGGACACTGGACTAGGACAGTCCATGCAATTGTGGTAGCCATAATGCTGCAGTGGTGTAGTGGTCAGCACATCTGTCTAGTAAGCAGCATACCCAGGTTTAAGTTCCAGCCATGGCACAAATTTCAATTCATTACTTCAGATTCTGTCGTGACGCTAATTACCTTTCTTTTTAAAGAAAGAAAGGTAATTAGCGATACAACAATGCTAAAGACTGTAATGTACACCGAAGAGCCAAAGAAACTGGTATAGGCATGAGTATTCAAATACAGAGATATGTAAAAAGGCAAAATACGGCGCTGCGGTCGGCGACGCCTATATAAGACATGTGCCTGGCGCAGTTGTTAGACCGGTTGCTGCTTCTACAATGGGAGGTTATCAAGATTTAACTGAGTTTGAACGTGCCATTGTAGTCGGAGAACGAGCGATGGGACACAGCATTTCCGACGTAGCGATGAAAGGGGAGTTACGCCGTACGAACGTTTCACGAGTGTACCGTGAATATCAGGAATCCGGTAAGACATCGTTGCGGCCTGGCCGCGGTGGTCTAGCGGTTCTAGGCGCTCAGTCCGGAACAGCGCGACTGCTACGGTCGCAGGTTCGAATCCTGTCTCGGGCATGGATGAGTGTGATGTCCTTAGGTTAGTTAGGTTTAAATAGTTCTAAGTTCTAGGGGACTGATGACCACAGATGTTAAGTCCCATAGTGCTCAGAGCCATTTGAACCATCGCTGCGGCCGGAAAAAGATCCTGCAAGAACGGGACCAACGACGACTGAAGAGAGTCGTTCGGCGTTCAAAAGTGCACCCATTCTGCAAATTGCTGCGGATTTCAATGCTGTGCCATCAACAAGTGTCAGCTTGCGAACCATTCAACGAAACATCATCGATACGGGCTTTCGGAGCCCAAGGTCACTCGTGTACTCTTGATGACTGCACGACATAAGGCTTTACGGCCCGCCTGCGCCTGTCAACACTGATATTGGACTGTTGATGACTGGAAACATGTTGTATGTTGGGATGAGTCTCGTTTACAATTGTATCGAGCGGATGCACGTGTACGCGTATGGAGACAACCTCATGAATCCATGAACCCTGCATGTCAGCAGGGGACTGCTACTGTTCAAGCTGGTGGAGGCTCTGTAATGGTGTGAGGCGTGTGCGGTGGGAGTGATATGGGACCCCTGATACGTCTAGATACGATTCTGACAGGTGACACATACGTAAGCATCATGTCTGATCACCTGCATCCATTCATGTCCATTGCGCATTCCGACGGACTTGGGCAATTCCAGCAGGGTAATGCGACACCCCACACGTCCAGTATGGTACATAGTGGCTCCAGGAACACTCTTCTGAATTTAAACACTTCCGTTGGTCACCAAACTTCCCAGACATGAAAATTATGGAGCATACCTGGGATGCCTTGCAACGTGCTGTTCAGAAGAGATCTCCAGCCCCTCGTTCTCTTACGGACTTGTGGACAACCCTGCAAGATTCATGGTATCAGTTCGTCCAGCACTACTTCGGACACCAGTCGAGCTCATGCCACGTCGTGTTGCGGCACCTTCGCGTGCTCGAAGGGACCCTACACGATATCAAGCAGGTGTACCAGTTTTATTGGCTCTTCAGTGTACACTCACTAAAACGTGTAACACATTCGATTTCTCGTAGTAGCCTATTTGCAGATGCAAAGTTGTTGGGATGTGGTTGCCGTCGCTGCGCGATCAGCTCCGCATAGCGTCGTCGTTCCTCTCTTCCACTGCATTTAGTGAACCGATATACAAGACGTAAATCGACCAGCTCTGCGTCATTAAACCTACCCACGCAACCTTGAGGGTGAAGAGAAACCTGGGCGCTATTTATGTCACCAGAAAGTATCGCGAGTGAATGGAACAAGTTTGTTTCCAAAGTGTTGTGTACATAGTTCCGCGTAGTCAGCGCATACACAACTTTCCCACTAGAGCGCGCCCTGCTAAGCACAACAGCGCAGGCGCAGCGCTCGTCCGTCTCCGCACTACGAGATGGCGCTGCCTTAGAGACGGACCAAATTCTGCTTCCACCGATCCGCATATTAATATGTAACGCAGCCAATGAGATTGCTGCTGACGTAGAACCTTTTCTCCTCGCGTATCACACTCGCGCAGTGATACATGAATGCGCGAGGTATTATAAAGAGTGGACAGACCTCCGATTAGTCAGTCTGCATTAGTCTGTACCAGTCTGCATTAGAGTGTACCAGTCTGCATTTGTCTGCACCAGTCTGTACCAGTCTGCATTAGTCTGTACCAGTCTAAAGTCAAGTTTCCGTCTGCACTTAAAAAGATTATCATATTCCTGTACATAGCCATGAAGATTGAAACGTCCCCTTTGAACAATTCTTACACGACTGTGCTTAAACTGACACACAATATTTTGTTAGCGCAACGCAATCTGACTTTCAAAATTCCCTACAAAAGAATGGCCCTGACTAACATTAAACTATACCTTTCACAAATCACTTACCTCACAAAAATCTTCGCTGCTCAAGCTACTGCAATACAGCGAGCGCCACTACTGCCAGCTAAATAAAAGATTCAAACTATGGAAGGCACTAACTACTGATAGGGATAGTTAGCAAATGAAAGATATTAATAGAGAACAAACAATGTATTTACCTTGATATCATCATATATAAATATAGCAGTTCATGACAAATTTCAAAACTCCGCCATCTCTCTCTCCACATCCACCACTGCTGGCGGCTCACCTCCAACTGCGCAACGCTACGCGCTGTTCACAGCCAGCTGCCTAACACTACAATGGCGAGTATTACAACAATGCAAAGCAGCCACAGACTGCACACAGCACAGCCAGTGATTTTCATACAGAGGTGGCGTTACCAATAAAAAAACCTAAACAGACTACTTACATAGCCCCCATGCTCCCCACAAAAAATTTTACAAGTTGGATTGGGCAGTGGCCAATACAGATTTGAAAAATTTTTTTCATAATTACAATAACAAAGAAATCAAATGCACACACTTATTGATACAATGTTGGTCAAAAGCTAAAATTGTCTCACAGTCCATAAAGACAGTCCTCATCATTCGTCACAGTAAAATTGCAGTGTTTTTCTCAAAGTCTGAGCAGTAAAAAAAATGCACACGGAAGTAGTGGATTTCCATGCAGTCTTGAAGAAGTAGTGTTGTCCTTCCAACGGAAAGACAGTGCTGACTCTTGACATGCTGACAGATAATGGGCCACAACAGAGCAAACCCACAGCAGAGTCAGTCGTAGTTTGGAAGAATATTGGTAGGTAGGTCATCACAGAGCAGACCCACTGTAGTCCTGGTAGAGAGTATGGTATTGGTGGGCCACCAGAGGTGCAGACCCACTGCAGACCTTGTAGAAATAATGGCGTTGGTGGGCCACCAAAAATGTAGACCCACTGTAGTCCTTGTAGAGATAATGGCGTTGGTGGGCCACCAAAGATGTAGACCCACTGTAGTCCTTGTAGAGATGGCCAGCAGCCATCTGTTGTGACTGTGCAGGTGCACAATCACCACTGAAGAGTCTTGCGGATAATACAGAAAGTCCATAAACCACCACTTGTGCACTTGTGTTGCGTTTTCGGAACTGTCCTTAGAACCAACAATGCTGTTATCCAGTCCCTTGCTGAATTATTAACACACGTGCAAACACTAACAGTCCCTACTTCTCACATATTGTCCATATACTATGACCAACAGAAACGTGTGCAGTGAAATGTAACTTACCAGTTAATAATAAGATGAACTGGTGTCAATTACAATTTTATAACATGAGAATACAATTACAAAGGTACAAAATACATCATTAAAGACCATAACAATACAGATAACATTTGTAGTAATACAGGCTTTACAAAAGAATCGAAATAACATATACATCAGTGTTACAGGAATTATAAGTACCTACATAAAGATCAGAATAGCTTTGGAAACAACAACTTCACACATGAGCATTTAAACAGAATGAATAATGTCTAACATCTTTACAAAGTAAATAACATATTATTAATGCCAATTATATTTGAGGATAACAGTATTCCTCATCATAGTGAATGTAGCTTAATATTAAAAGAGGAAAAAATTCTATGAAACTACACAGAGACAGGAAGAAAACAACTACACAAGGGTACACAAACACATAGTGGGATAACACAATGGAAAGGACAGGGTTCGTTTTCAGTGTAACTTTTGGTACTGCAGTATTTTGCGAACAAAACCTTTTTTGTTCTTGGAGATCTCCCTTCGTTCATCATTATTCCCAAAAAGTCCTATCTGTACCTCTTTTCTGTATTCTAACCATATTTCTTTCAAAAGAAATATGGCTCATTGTACAATACTCATTTAGGCCGAAATCGTTTTCATATAACTTTCAAAGCATTCTTTCCCTATTCTCCATAGTTAGGTTCTTATATAGTCTACCCCCTCTTAAGCTAACTTAAATCTACTGAGCTCAGATATTAAACTAAGGGACGAAGCAATGCCGCAGCACAAAACAATTAACACAAACATCAATGACAAAAAATTTAAATAGGCAAAGCAATTGCAATATTACAACTAATGTAAGGCACTGTGCAGCAACCAAAAAATAAATCTGGCTTAGCAGAGTAATACAAAGTCAAATTCAGTAACACTACGCCTAGCAAACAGCAGTAACTTATACCTAAACATGACGTAGCTCAAGCAGAAAAAATATTACAGTAAAAACAACAATGCAGATACGGGAAATGTATATTCACATCTTAATGTCTATGTAATTAAAGTGGTGCATCACAACAACTGATTGTAAAAAGAAATATTACCATGTACTTGAAAAGAAAATTATGTGTTACTGTTACTAGTTCCTTCTTATTGTTCTTTCCTTTCCAAGTGCTCCTTTTTTAAAGAATGTGGATCATAAAATAATTATTTAATAGATCTGTTGACAGAAAGTGTTCACATTAGCAAATGCATTTCATTTTATAAAAGCAATGCTGCAACACAGCTGGAAACCAGATATCAAATGAAATAAGCAACTATGAAAAGCAAAGCATAAAAATATCATTCAATAGTCATGTGACATTTCATAAGTTAGTAGAAACTCTCTCAACTCTCGTAGAAAGAAGCTTGTCATAATCAGGTGTGCAGATGTAAAAATATTTCTCGTCATTTCATTAGGCATTTCAGTAAATATCATAAATTACGAGCTCCACAGTATGCTTTCAACAAGGAAATGTCAATAGCAAGGTTAATGGAAGTAATGAGGGTGTCGCATTTGCAATATTTTCTCTAAAGGAATGTCAATGGCGAGGATAAAGGCCTGCCTTTTTTTTCTACCTGTGCTTCCGGAAAGGCAAACCCTAATGGCTTGTTCTCCAGGTGTTTGACACAGCTGTGTGCCCACGACGCATTACGTGCAGGTGGTCACTTAACTTTCTTACGGAAATATTTACGACAGCAGTTTCCGCTACAGTGACAGTCTCACATAAAAATATTTCACAGGTCAAGAATTAGCATTGCAAATCTGTAGAAAGAAAATCCTATAAATATAAGTGTCCAAAAAAATTTTCGCCGGCATTGTGATACAGTCACGCATTTACACACACATTTCATAACTCTTAAAGTACGATTCTCGGTTTCCAACATCCTTTTTCACAAGTCAGCGTCCCTAACCACTATTCATTACTCCTTACCTTATTCGTCGACACTTCTTCAATATTGCATCATAACAGATAAGTATCATAATCAAATAACTCATATAGCATCAGCCTATTAATCATAAACATACCTCAGCAGCATAATACACATCGTCGTCGTAAAAATAACATCATAACACCTCAGTCAAATCTCAAAATCGTCGTAGCTTCCTCCAATAATTAAAAGAATTCTCTGCTCATGTCAAAAGTGTCATCTGCCTCAAACGTACTTTAAAAATCATGAATCCATACCAAATACATCATTCAAAGCTCTCATAGCATCACAATGGTTCCAAAAAAAATATGAACAGTTCACACAGTACAGACAAAATACAATTTCGTAAGTGTGAAGTAATCCAACTCTGTAATTGCGTAAACATATGTCACTGATGTAATAAAAAATTTATCTCTCAGTTACATGATCAGATAGCTGTGTAATTTGTGTGTTAGAGAAATATGGTACCGATGTGTAAAGTTGTATAAGCAAATACCATATTAGCTAGGGTTCCTTGTGGTTGCCACACACATGGTACACAAAGTAAGCGTGTACCCCCCTGAGGATAAATGTAATTATACCCTCAGGTGTTACAGATTACAGCAATGGAATGAAATGTATCACGGAAAACTTTCTTTGTAATTCAAAAATCTTTAAAAATAAATGTTTTAAGTACAAAATTAATCACTCAAATACGTGTACTGTAGCGCTAAATGTGCGTCTTGTTGCAACATAATCTGTGTGGAAGTGTCGTAGTTATCGTCCTCCGAAAGCTAAGTTCTGCATAAGTCAATGTACTTACCTCATAATACACAAAAGTGAAATGCTTTCCGTATAGATATCGTAGTTATTACGCTTATTGTTGTGATGAAGAAAGTACTGTACAGTAACGTATTGTTATGCCACGAAAAAGGCTGTCTCATTGTTGCTATACCACAAAAGTTACTACTAAAACATGTTTTTCTTCCTAGAAGAATTCAGAAAACTGTGCAGATATAAAACAGATACACTGCAAAAGCAACATTGTGAATTGTCACTCATTAGTAGCGTCGTGATAACATCATGTAGCTGTCACATAAACTAACCACTGTGTCCTCTGGTATCTCACAGAAAGTACTTTAAACCCAGAATGTATTTTCAAGTAAACCAAAAGTTGCATTAAAATCTCATTAGCAGTACCAGTATGTGTCCTAAGTACGTAAGCCTGATAGTCGTTACGTAATCGTGCAACTAACAAGCAAGAATGTACAATTAACAACACTGTGTCGTCTGTTCATTATAACAATGCATTCGTAATTTCTGTTTAAATAAGTTCTCTTGGTTCTTGACTGGATATTTAACTTCAAACATTGTTGCATGTTAACAGATTCTAAGTCTGACAAAGCATACTAGAAATGTGAAGTGAAAAGTTTTATGGCAAAGACAAAGTTAAAAAGCAGATTATCTTTCAATAAACGGTTTTACATGTGAAATGTGGTGTAAACCTTTACTCTTCCTAATACGCAGAGTTTCAACTTCAACGCAATTATCATGTGGTATACGTCGGATTCTGTATGGTCCATTGTAAACTAGAAAGAATTTGTGACTCAAGTGTTTCTTCTTATGTGACAATGAATGAGCTTTAATGAGAACTTTCTGACCAATATACAATTTCTTTGCATTTGCTTTACCGTGTAGTTTTCTCCTTTTGTCTGCTGCAGATTTTATATTTTTAAGAGCCAAATTAATTATGTCTTTGTGTCGAAGTTTATGTGTATTCGGGAAAGGTACAAGCTCTCTGATTCTGTTCGGTGGTTCTTCATTCTTCAGTACAAGAGTAGGTGGTAAAGCAGTGGAATCATGAGGCATTTCATTCAGCACATTTTGAAATAATTGTAGATATCTGTCCCAATGCTGATGCTTTCTGTGACAATAAAGTCTGCAAAGCTTATTGATTTCTTTCATAATCCGTTCAGACGGGTTGCAACGTGGTGAGTACAATGAAATCAAAACAGGTTTGATTTTATGGTTGCGAAGCATGCGTGACCAAACAGCAGATCTGAATTGCGGTCCGTTATCTGAAATGACTTTAGCAACGTGGCCAACTTCACGTAAGAAATTTTTAACAAAGGCGTTGGATACAGATCGTCCAGTGGCTTTACGTAACGGAGTGAAAGAAACAAATTTTGAAGTAAGTTCAACAGCGACTAGAACGTACGAAAATCCATTGGATGTTCTGACAAGCGGTCCCAAGAGATCAACAGCAGCAAATTCTTTTAATTTAGAGGGAATAATAGGAAACAACGGAGCACGATGTGAGACAGTAGATGGTTTCGCCTTTTGACAAAGTTTACAAATAGACAAGACTCTTCGAATTCTTTTTTCCATATTGTTAAAATAACAAGTCGTTCGAAGAATATGATAACATTTTCGTGGACCAAAATGTGCGTAGCTGAAATGAATGTACCAAATGAGCTTATTAACAAAATCGTCAGGAATGCAAAGTACCCATAGCTTGTCATCAACAGTGCAGCGTTTGAACAGTATGTTGTTTCTAACCAGATAATAATGCCGAATCTGTGTGTGTGTCTTTTCATGCCATTTGCTCTTGATGTCTTTCCAAATCGGATCTTTATCTTGTTCATGAGCAATGTCCTTTAAAGATGTGGTGATGAAGTTTTCAAAGGCGACTTTCTGAATGTAAAGAATACTGAAATTTTTCTCAATGGTGCCTTCTGTGTTACTTTTCTCAAGCCCAGCCGGTGCGCGAGACAGTGCGTCCGCAACAATGTTCTCCTTGCCGGGAATGTAGACTATTGTGAAGCGGAATTCTTGCAGAAACAATGTCCAACGTTTTAACCTGTCATGATTTAATTTTGAAGACATAAGAAATTGTAATGCACGATGATCACTGTATACTTTTACGTGCTTACCAGAAAGAAAGAAACGGAATTTGTTAAATGCCCAAACGATTGCTAAAGCTTCTAATTCAGTAACGGAATAATTTTTTTCAGATTTTGTTAGCACTCGGCTAGCAAAAGCAATGGTTTTCTGAACAGTAATGTCATTTTCTATGGCTTCTTGAAATAAATGGGCACCAAGACCGACTTTAGAAGAATCCGTGCTAAGGCAGAAATCTTGTGACAGATCTGGATGAGCTAAGATTGGCGCGTGAAGTAACGCTTCTTTCAAAGAATTGAATTCCATTTGTGCTTGTTCGTCCCAGTTCCAAATAGTATTTTTTCCAGTGAGAGAACAAAGTTTTGGTGTAACAAGAATTTGCATATTCAGAAAACGACGGTAAAAATTTACGAGACCTAGAAAACTGCGGACTTGTCTTTTTGTGGATGGAACTGGAATGGCTCTGATTGCTTCTAACTTTTCAGGATCCGGCTGTATGCCTTCAGAAGAAATAATATGTCCCAAAAACTTCACCTTTGTCCGACCGAATTCAGACTTTTCCAAGTTAACTGTAATTCCAGATTCTGCAAAAATTCGTAACAAACTGTTGAGGATGCGATTATGTAGTTCCCATGAAGCTTCTGCTATTAGAATATCGTCCACATATAAGGTGATGTGACGTTTTAAGAACTCAGGTAATATGGAATTTAGCCCGCGAATGAATGCTGCTGAAGAAATGTTCAAACCAAAGGGAAGTTTCCGAAACTGATAACAAACGCCGAAACAAAGGAAAGCTGTGTATTTTCTACATTCTGGATGAAGTTCGATCTGATAAAAGCTGGATCTGAGATCAGTGGAAGACAACACTTTTACATCATTAAAATTTTGAAGAATTTCTTCCAACGTTTGCGGCCTGTCTGTTTCAGGAATAATGATCGTATTGATTTGTCTCGAATCTAAGACAAGCCTGATCGATCCATTTTTCTTCTCAACAACATGTAATGGATTGTTGTATGAGCTTACTGCAGGCTCAATAATGCCCTCGTCAAGCATAGATTGTATTTCTGTTCTAACACGGTCCCTATAATGTGCTGGAATTACATATGGTCTAACACAAAATTTAGTATGCTCACGAACACGAAATTGGTATTGAAATCCCTTGATTGTTCCTGTTTTATGAGTAAAAACTGTGGAATGTTGTTGTAAAATCTCAAAAAGGTCCTGCCTATCAGTGTCATTACAATTCTCAATTGTTTGAATTTTATTCTGAATTAACTCATTAGTATCAAATGCGCCGTCGATATCACCCCTGTCAGTACTTGCAGAGTGATTGTTAGTGTCAAGTTCCGTCGAAAATTCCGAACTGTTGTCTAACAGAAGGTAAAGCCGATTAATTTCCTCGTCATGGTTTGAGAGCCAATCTTCAAATTTCAAAGCTACTGACTTACCTTCTTTTTCTAAACTTATTTCAGCATCGTGAAAGCTTAAGATTGCTTTGTATTCATTTAAAAAGTCTACTCCCAGTATAATTTCCGTCGACAATAATGGAACAATAAGAAAGTTCATAGAGAAGCTGTGGCTTTGACAAAAGAATTCTAAGTTGGTTTGTTGGCGTACATCTACACTTTTTCCAAAGATTGCACCTTGCAATTTAATCTTACGTAACGGAAGTGTGGGGCAATCGTTCGATTTGTTGCATTTGCTAAAGGCTGTTTCACTGATTACTGAAATGGGACTGCCAAAGTCAAGTACTGCCGTAAATTTTACATCATTTACTGTAATGTGAATCACAGGATATGCAATGTTGTTATGTTTTATGTCGTGTTCCTGGAGTAAGATGTCCCTAATGTCTTCCATTTTTACGTAATTACTAGCTACGGCAGCTGCGTCGTCAGTTTCATAAGTATGTTTTGTGGCTGCCAGCGGTGTGAGTCATTGCCTATTGTCTCTTTGTTGGCGCGCGTCGTTATTGGGGTTTGGAGACCTAACTTCTACAAATTCACCGTGACGAGAGGGCCCTGCTCTGTTTGAATCCCGCCAGTTCTGATGCAATTCAGGTCTGTCGTTACGATCACATCGTCTGTCGTCATGTCGGTAGTTCCTGTAGTTTCTTTCTTGTCGGTTAAGTGGTGGAGAATTTCTCCCTGAATCGTAACTGCGCGCTGGACCGTTGCGTCTCAAGTTATTCTGTCTCCCGTAATAATAATTGTTTTGGTTCCCATATAGTCTGTTTCTCTGATTGTCTCTGTGATAGTCATTACCGCGGAGAGGTGATCTTTCCCTGTAATTATTACTACTCTGCCAACGGTTGTCATACGGGTGGTGTCTGTTTTGGTCACGATTTGTGTTGTGGGAATAGCCTTGTCGCGTCCAGTTATTATCGAGGAATTGTGACGGATGTGACCTGTAATTGTTGTGTTCCTGTTTCCGCATTCCGCGATTGTCAGTGTCAATTTCCAATTCTTGTAACAGTCCCTGAAAAGCTTCAATGTCGTCTTTGCAACGTCCTGCCAAAATAATGTGTCGTAAATGTTCAGGCAATTTGATTAAGCAAATGCGGATAAGTTCTGAGGGGCTGTATGGGTTTGAAAGATACTGATTCTTATGCAACATGTCTTCAAAATATTTCATAAGACTGGAAAATTCAGATTGTTCGAAACGTTTCATCATTATGATGCTTTGTTTTACTCGGTCTTGTGTGGCCTGAGACCAATATGCTGAGAGGAAGGCATGGTAAAACTCTCCTTCACTGTGGCAATCGTGAATGACCGACCGCATTCTTACAGCTGGTTCATTCTCTAAGTAGCCACACATAAATTCTAATCTGTGCTCTAATGACCAGTTGGGAGGAAAACAATGAGAGAATTGATGGAGCCATGCTTGTGGATGAATGTCGTTCCCAGAATTCTTAAATGTTTTGAATTTACGTGTAGTAATGAACAGCTTATAGTCAAAGTCATCATGTCGGCGAGTCGCATATCGGTCATTGTTACGTCGTTTCGGCGGTTCCATTTCAAAATTCGGTGCACCTTGCCAATTTCTTTCATAACTTCCGAAGTGTCCTGTGTTATTATTTTGTGGTTGTTCCGTATTTCTAAGTCCCTCTTCCCGTATTGGAGCGCGAGTGGCCTCTGAAATACGTAATTCGTGTATTACCTGAGTCAACTGATCTTGTACTTCCCGGATTTCTCTTTGGTGTTGCGTATTAATTTGATTCTGATTTTGTTTGAATTTCCTAATTTGTTCGCACTCTTCTGTGTCATTAAAGACTACCGGTTTTGTGTCGTTCAGATTATCATATACCTTCGTAGATAAGTTAGTGAACTGATCCGAAAGTTCGGCTACTTTCTCCGATAGTGAACACATTTCCTCAATGTGTTTTTCTGAACCAAGTTTCAGATTGTCCATTTGTGTTGAAATCGAATCTACTGTGTTCTTTAAGTTTTCCTGAGTTTTTGCAAGTTGCGTAACCGAATCGGTAGATGCAACTGAGTCAAATTTGGCTTGCAAGGTCTCATGATTTTCATGAACAATAATTTGCAGTTTTTTTATGGCTGCTTCGTGATTCTGTAATGCCTTTTCATGCCGCGAAAAAATAGGTTGAAAATGCTCACAAATTTGAGTTTTTACGTCATTACAGACTTTTTGACATTTCGATTCAATGTTATGTAACTCAGTAGTTAAATCTTCACGCGTTTGTTCAAGAGTTTGTTCCAATGAGTCTAACTTTTGAAGCTGTTGCTGTGTTTGTCTCTGATTTTGTTCCAGTGTGTCTAACTTTTTAAGATTTTGTTCCACTGTGTCTAACTTTTTGAGATTTTGTTCCACTGTGTCTAACTTTTGAAGCTTTTGCTGTGTTTGTCCCATTTGTTGTATTAATCGTGATAACAATGCATTCGTGTCTGAAATATGTTCCTCAGTGCTTTTCGGCAGTGAATTTACACCGGAAACATTCACATTTTGACAAGCAGAAAATGTGTCTTGACTTATTTGAGAAAACGGTGAGGATCCAAAACCTGAATCTACAGTATTTGCGAGATCGTGTCGTGTCATTTCGGCTTCCTGAGGCGAGCTGTTGCCGACCGATCGATCGATAATGCTTCCCTCTTCACTAATTGTTTCACTGTCCACGCCATTGTTTGCCGCCCGCTCCATTTCCCTATGCAAAATTACCAAATTACTACTTTGCACATCAGTTAATTCATTACTCGGTGGCGCTAACACACTGCTTTCGTTTTCACTGTCATTTCTCAGTTTACATTGGAGCCTAGTATTACGTTTTTCACACGCCATTATTGTCACAGTATTTCACACGACAACACAGAAAAACACAATTTGAAGAGCAAAAATAGGGGAACACATTAACATAGCACTGAAAATAATATCTAGTTAATTGCAAGCGTAGCTGCGAAATACTTGGTGCAAATCTACATGCATGCCACAACTATTTTACTGTACAACAATGAAAGGCTACAACTACAAAGGAGATTCTCTCTACAATTACGCGCTAGCAATAAACAAAAGCTACACTAAATACACAAACTACAAGAAAAAATCAGAAGATTCCAGTGAGGTATCCTAGGCTAAGGGTCGACATATGAAACGTCCCCTTTGAACAATTATTCATGACTTTGCTTAAACTGACACACAATATTTTGTTAGCGCAACGCAATCTGACTTTCAAAATTCCCTACAAAAGAATGGCCCTGACTAACATTAAACTATACCTTTCACAAATCACTTACCTCACAAAAATCTTCGCTGCTCAAGCTACTGCAATACAGCGAGCGCCACTACTGCCAGCTAAATAAAAGATTCAAACTATGGAAGGCACTAACTACTGATAGGGATAGTTAGCAAATGAAAGATATTAATAGAGAACAAACAATGTATTTACCTTGATATCATCATATATAAATATAGCAGTTCATGACAAATTTCAAAACTCCGCCATCTCTCTCTCCACATCCACCACTGCTGGCGGCTCACCTCCAACTGCGCAACGCTACGCGCTGTTCACAGCCAGCTGCCTAACACTACAATGGCGAGTATTACAACAATGCAAAGCAGCCACAGACTGCACACAGCACAGCCAGTGATTTTCATACAGAGGTGGCGTTACCAATAAAAAAACCTAAACAGCCTACTTACAAGATAAATGTATAGACACTTTGTCAAGTATCAGAGATATGTGAGAATAAGATTAACGTACCAAGACCAAAGGAACTTCAGATTATCAATTGTAAACAGCATCCAGAATCAAGTTATGTAATGTCTATGCTTTTTATTATTTTAATAAATGTGTGTGAAAATTAATCAAGTTCTGTTTAAAGTTGGTCACCGTCAATCTGCTACTCTAAGCGTGCAAGTGGCATTTCTATCGTCTGACCTAACGGCAGAAGATAAACACGCCACGATAAGACCACGAGACGTATTGCTGACACTCACATATTTCGTTAGAGCGACAAGTCAAATAATCTGATGGTGTGTGTACCGAAGGTCTTACAGTACGCACACCACACAAAGCAAGACACGCCGCATACCGTCGAGTTTTGTGCTGTTGTGCATTATGTTCAGTGCAGAATAGATAAAAAGGTAACTGATAAAAAACTAAACGATATGCAATAAATCAGTAACGAGCAGCCGGTGACCGTAGTTCTCTTATGCCAAAATACTCACGAGGTATCACTGAGCAACGTCTGAAAGTTTGTCGGTGAAGTTCTGGTTCACGCTGCATATGGATGGTTGAACAATCAGTAAATTATGAAGGCCGAGCAATACACTCAGGGCAGTTAACGTAGTTTACAATAATTGTAAAATCCTCGGATGCGGCTGAAAAACTGCGCATGCAGATACGGGACATGCGGACGGAGTTGAGGCTGCGGCTAGCGTTTCTTTATCTCTGCAGACCGCTAGTTGTAACGTTCCTTTTTTTTGACACGGCAGCACGAGGCAACTGGTTAACAAAGGGGTGTCTTCCGCAGAGCGGCTACGGTTCACCACCTGACGACAGGTGTTCCCGTGGCATGCGCTCGCGCCCCTCGGAACTGCCACCCGCACGCCGCTGCTCGGCAGTGGGGTGTGCTCTTTCCTCCAGATCCTACGCCTGCGTGAGGGCAGGCACATCTTTACGCCCCAGAAAGCTCGGGAGTACGCGGCACACGGGAGCGGCGGCTCCACGCTCCGCTAGCCGACTCCTGCCGTGCATTCTGAAGGGAGGAGGCGACTCGTAGCGCTGGGTGCACGCGAAAGCGAACCTGTAATTAGCTACGCGTTCGCCGCCTGCAAGACGTAATTACCCTCCGTTCTCAGTGTCCGCTTTGAAAAGGATGAAAATTCTCAGTGGCTTCAACTGTGCTGACGTTTCGGTCCTTCGAAGACAAAAAGGTAACGAGCAACTGCTTTCATTGTTTGGCATGCACAGACAACATTTTGGCATACATTCGTGTTCCTTACCGAGCGACCCGCACTGAAAACAGTATAAGCCAATCTTTAATGAAGTTTGCATTCAGTGTGTGGAAAATCGAAATAATACTCTTCAGGTTTTCTACTCGACGTTCCCTTATACGGGGAGGGTCTTTGAAAATCATCTAAAAAATTAAGTTTGTACCACTAAACCTGCTGATGGTTTTACTCTTGCGATACTTTTTCCCAACTTTAGATGACTTTGCGAGAGCTGTGGTTGTAGGTTGAATTTTTGTTGTTCGTCAAAAGGTTCATCTTGAAAATTATATCTTCTTCATTCCAGAAGTTCTTCTTCCCAATCCTATCCTCATCCGTGAAAAGAGGAAACAATCTGTGGGTCCGATGCCAGGAGAATAGGCTGGAAGCTAAACTTCGATAGCTGAAAGAAGCAGCATGTGTGTGTTCTGTGTAGAATGAGCTGAGCCGCTGATCTTGAGTCAAAATAGAACTACATTTACATATACATACATACATACTCTGCAAGACACCGTACGGTGCATGGCAAGGGGTACTCTGTTCCACGACTGATCATTTCCTTCCCTGTTCCGCTCGCAAATAGAGCGAGGTATGCCTCCTTACGAGCTTTTATTTCTCTTATTTTATAATCGTGGTCCTTAGGCGAAATGTACGTTGGCGGCAGTAGAGTCGTTTTGCAGCCTACTTCAAATTCCTCGCGAAAATAACATAGTCTTCCGTCCAGGGATTCCCGTTTGAGTTCACGAAGCATCTCCGGAAATGAAGGAATATGGAATATGCCTGTTGCCGTTCATCCGACGTTAGTAGTATATCATGTGAAAAAAGGGCAAGCCGAGTTTCGCACGAGCGATGCGTTCTAAATTCTCCTGATTTATAGACAGAAACTTTTCCACCTCAAGGAAATTTATTGTATTGGAACTGAGAATATGAGAATATGTACAAGAATGCTGTGGCAGATGGATGTTAACGATATTGGCCTGCAACTTTTCTGGTCCGTTCCTTCGCCTTTCTTATGTACAGGAGTCACTTGCGCTGTTTCCCAGTCGCTTGGGATAGGGCCGGGCGAGAGATTCGCGATAAATGCAAGCCAAGCAAGGAGCCAGTGCAGTAGACTTCTCTGTGTAAAACCGAACTGTTGTTCCAGCCTCACCTGGGCCCTTGTTTGTTTTCAGTTCTCTACACCATGGATGCCTATTACTACGCCCTCGATATGGAGTGCGTGCGACGGTCAAACAACCGTATGTTTGTATGATCCTCCTGCATGAATGAGTTCTTTGTCTCTTTTGCTGTCTTCTGTTACTACACCGGCCTCGTCAACAAGTGACTGGGCAGAAGCCTTCGATCCACTTAGTGATTTTACGTAGGAACAGAATTTTGCCGGGTCCTTCGCAAGCTATTTTGCTAAGGTCTGATATGGTAGTTATTGTATGCTTCGCGTGTCTATCTTTTTACAGGGGCCCAGATATTAACTTTCGTCTGTCGTGATTTGCGCGTTCTTTTTTGAACCGCGAGTGTTACAGTCTCTGCTTCCTCAGAATTTTGTTATTAAACCACCGTGAGCCTTCTCCGTCCTTAATCTGCTTACTCAACCCATACTCCAGAGCGCGATTTACTGCCTGTTTAAACTTTGCCCTAATTCGTCTAAGTCCACCATATTGGAACTAAATCGTATCCATTCATCTTCTAAGTGGGATGCTAACAAATTCTTGTCTGTTCATTCTGGCAGAAATACTTTCCTAGCATTCGTGATGGATTTATTAACTTTAGTAACAATCGTCGTTATCATATCATGATCACAATTCCCTTTCTCTACAGTGACACCGTCGACAAGGTCAGGCCTGTTTAGTCTCAATCTGTAAAATATTTCCGTTTAGTGTGGGCTGTCGAACTACTTGCTCAATACAGTTTTCTACAATCGTGTTCAAAAGTACAACATAAGGCTGCCTTTCCTTACACCTGCAATGAATCCATAAATGTCACAGCGTCGATAGGTTAAAGTCGTTACCGACTAATATTGCACGACCTGGCTATTTCAGCGATACTGAGAGTTGATTTTCATTGAATGGTTGTAATGAATCAGGTGACCGGTAACAACATCCAACAGTTAACTTCATTTCACCTAGATGTATTACACGCGTCCAGATAAGTTCACAGTCAGATTCAGTTTCGACATCGATAGACACAATGTTTTTGTCAACTGCAATGAACACTGGCCTTCCTGCGGCGTTTAATCTATCTTTTCGATATTTCGATGTACGCCCATGCCTTGCAAAATATTTCAGAGCTTTATGCTCCGTGTTTTAGAGAACTCTCGGTTCCGACGTTAATTTGAGGGCGACGTCTTTCGTAGAGGGGAACACACCCTGATTCAGCTTTGTGGGACACATCGTTTTGACTGCCTCCCATAATCTCATCAGATTATTTCGATAGTGTGATCTTGTGTGAGTTTGGTCTGTTACGGTCGTAATGTGTTTGCACCACGCCATGGCAGTGCTAAAACTACTTGTTGTTGTTGTTGTTGTTGTTGTGGTCTTCAGTCCTGAGACTGGTTTGATGCAGCTCTCCATGCTAAAACTACTTAGTGTCTCCTTACCCGATGACGTCTGGATCTTGGTCTTTCTTGAGCTTTACTGAACTCACTTGTTTCCGCCTCTTACTCTGCTACTTCACCTTAGAGTCACAGCGATACACTAGGAAATCGTCCATGGGGATTAGGAGGTTGGAGATATCATCTGGATTGGCGTGACACAGCCGCAACATTTCAACTGCTGCCTCGGTTCGGTGGTTTTTTTGAATGGGTTTGAACAGGCTGGGAATCCAGCAAGGACGAACTTCGCGATGTTAAGTATTTGTGAAAGAAGTTAAAAACTGATCCACGACTGATTTTCAGTTTTTCCACTATTACCTACACTGTGATAATCCAGTCTTCGAGCACTAGGGGTCCTATTTCTCTTGCGACTCCCGTCTCTTCAGTGAGAGATGTTGTGCCATGTGTTTCTTCGTTCAGAAATGTCTGGCGCCTGCACAATAAACCACAGTGTCACAGGTTCCGTTGTACACTTCCACCAAATCGCCATGCATTGTGCAGCGTTATTCCCCTTCAAATGATAAAGGCGAATAAACGCTACATACTCCACGTCTTCAACAATAAGCGTCATGTGGTTTTGGCTTCTGCAGCAGCGTATTACTGTCCTGTGGTGCGAGAATTTAGCCGGCCGGTGTGGCCGTGCGGTTAAAGGCGTTTCAGTCTGGAACCGCGTGACCGCTACGGTCGCAGGTTCGAATCCTGCCTCGGGCATGGATGTGTGTGATGTCCTTAGGTTAGTTAGGTTTAATTAGTTCTAAGTTCTAGGCGACTGATGACCTCAGAAGTTAAGTCGCATAGTGCTCAGAGCCATTTGAACCATTTTTTTGCGAGAATTTAGTTGCGTACTAAGACTGCAAACGTACCTGCGAACAAACAAAAAGTACACTACTGACCACTAAAATTGTTACACCAAGAAGAAATGTAGATGATAAACGGGTATTCATTGGACAAATATATTATACTAGAACTGACATCTGATTATATTTCCACGCAGTTTGACTGCATAGATCCTGAGAAATCAGTACCCAGAACAACCGCCTCTGGCCGCAATAATGGCCTTGATACGCCTGGGTGTTGAGTCAAACAGAGCTTGGATGGCGTGTACAGGTACAGTTGCCCATGCAGCTTCAACACGATACCACAGTTCATCAAGAGTAGTGACTGCCGTATTGTGACGAACCAATTGCTTGGCCACCATTGACCAGACGTTTTCAATTGGTGAGAGATCTGGAGAATGTGCTGGCCAGGGCAGCAGTCGAACATTTTCTGTATCCAGAAAGGTCCGTACAGGACCTGCAACATGCGGTCGTGCATTATCCTGCTGAAATGTAGGGTTTCGCAGGGATCGAATGAAGGGTAGAGCCACGGGTCGTAACACATCTGAAATGTAACGTCCACTATTCAAAGAGCCGTCAATGCGAACTAGAGGTGACCGAGACGTGTAACCAGTGGCACCCCATACCGTCACGCCGGGTGATACGCTAGTATGGCGATGACGAATACACGCTTCCGATGTGCGTTCACCGCGATGTCGCCAAACACGGATGCGACCATCATGATGCTGTAAACAGAACCTGGATTCATCCGAAAAAATGGCGTTTTGCCATAAGTGCACCCAGGTTCGTCGTTGAGTACACCATCGCAGGCGCTCCTGTCTGTGATGCAGCGTCAAGGATAACCGCAGCCGTGGTCTCCGAGCTGATAGTCCATGCTGCTGGAAACGTCGTCGAACTGTTCGTGCAGATGGTTGTTGTCTTGCAATCGTCCCCATGTGTTGACTCAGGGATCGAGACGTGGCTGCACGATCCGTTACAGCCATGTGGATAAGATGCCTGTCATCTCGACTGCTAGTGATACGAGGCCGTTGGGATCCAGCACGACGTTCCGTATTACCCTCCCGAACCCAACGATTCCATATTCTGCTAACAGTCATTGGATCTCGGCCAACGCGAGCAGAAATGTCACGATACGATAAACCGCAATCGCGACAGGCTACAATCCGACCTTTATCAAAGTCGGAAACGTGATAGTACGCATTTCTCCTCCTTACACGAGGCATCACAACAACGTTTCAGCAGGCAACGCCGGTCAACTGCTGTTTATATATGAGAAATCGGTTGGAAACTTTCTTCATGTCAGCACGTTGTAGGTGTCGCCACCGGCGCAAACATTGTGTGAATGCTCTGAAAAGCTAATCATTTGCATATCACAGCATCTTCTTCCTGTCGGTTATATTTCGCGTCTGTAGCACGTCACTTCGTGGTGTACCAATTTTTATGGCCAGTAGTGTAGTTTCATAACTTTTTGTAGATGATAATAGTTTCTGAAATGCAACTAAACTTTTAATCTTAGAAAAGGATTGGACTTGCGATCCTGGAGCACAGTAACAATGGTAACGCAACAGTGTGTAATTAATTTTGTACAGACTCAATGTCTTTCCGTGTGAATTATTTTTTTTTCTTTGAGCAGTGCTTAGTATCGTAGTCACAGCTACGGGTATTTAAGGTTTTAGCGGCAATATTCCCCGAGAACTGCAATTGCGTCTACTCATGATTGCTTATGATTAGAGTAAGTGCATGCATTGTAGCACTATAGGACTTAACTTCTTAAGGTCATCAGTCCCCTAGAACTTAGAACTACTTAAACCTAACTAACCTAAGGACATCACACACATCCATGCCCGAGGCAGGATTCGAACCTGCGACCGTAGCGGACGCGCAGCTCCAGACTATAGCGCCTAGAACCGCTCGGCCACTCGAGCCGGCTGTTGGCTCACACTTCGGCAGTCAATGATACTCGGCCTAAGACGCAATTCGAATACTGTTAACGGACAGGTGTTGTGTTGAATGTCGCGCCACCTAATAGGTGTGCGAAATGATGCTGTAGTGAATAGAGCGCAGTTATAGGTAGTCTTAAATTACACAGCCAATACTACAGTGCCTTGACCTTAGCGGAGGTGACCAAACGAAAGATAGTCATTCAAATCTCAACGTGGAGTAATTGTTTTTTCTTCGTCAGGTATTGACCGTCAGCGGGGGAAGAGGTACGTAAATTATCTCATCATTGGACTTAGCCTCAACGTCCCGCATTAAATTCTAAACCTCTGTCCATTGTGTCACGGAGTAGGTTAATTCGACGGAGCTCATTTTATCCGTCCGTCGAACGATGAAGTTAGGCTGCCTCCTTGGTGCTGACTGAAAGGATTGTTCTACGTGTCGGCAATGGTCTTCCCCCTTCCCCTTCTCCTTCACCAACGCCATCAGAAATACACAAACACACACAGACACACACACACACACACACACACACACACACACACACACACACACACACACACCAATCCCCTTACACCACTCACATAACAGATCGCAGCGTTCTCAGAGGAAAGTAGGCCAGTGAATGCTAACAAAGAGAGCTTTTTCGATGTGGACATATGAAGCCCTATGAGATATCCAAGCTAATACCACACGACATTGTCACTTTAATACCACATTAAGATACTTTGAGCGAAAAAGGAGCGTAAATAAAGCTGTAGCAGATGACTGTGTCGGTAACTTGGGAGGATCAGTGGGCGCAGGTGTGATATAGGGACGCAATCGGGCAGACCCTTCCGGTCTCTCTGCTACCCTTGGGAAGCGAAGTCACCACGAGGATCGATAGCACCTGAGCTATTAAACAAACCACTTCCGAACACGCCACGTTACGCTGATAGTAGTAGCAGGGGATCCGGCACATAACTGAAACTTGTCGGCTTTCCTGGAGACATTCGTCCGCTTTTCCTTACAACGTAATTAGGACCTCTTATTTCCATCCTCGTCCAGATTAGATAGCGCTAGCTATCACCAGAAACATACAGCCTTTTTTTGTATGACTCTTGACATTTTCCCGGCGTCCTGTTTCGGGTATCCGGCTGGTCGTTGTCTCGTGCCTCCAACTGTAAGGTTCGGGCACCCGCCAAGCACGCTCAGGGGAGCCGCCGAAGACTGATATCGGCTACCCACGACGTACATGTTATTAGATGGCTGTATGCGATTCGCGCTTGCGTCGTGATCATAATAGCGAGAGCGACCAGGCTGATAGCAGTGGTACTCGACACTCGGATGTCAGGTTGGTTCCCGTTAGTTATGGCTCTCAATGTACTCTGGCGTCTTCGCTCAGAGCAAATCGTCTAAATACAGGGATTCCATGCCTTACGCAGATGATATCCGCTATTTAGTTTGATATGGTTTACCACCATTTTCCATCTCCATGGACATAAGAGAGTCCAAAATAAATTAACAATAGCCAAAATTTTCTATAAGGTTTCGAGATCGCAGTAGGACCATGTTGACTTCTTGCCACTATATTTCGACTGGCAACCGTTCAGCCATCTTCAGCTAGCGTAGTGGTCGCGCGGTTCCAGACTGAAGCGCCTAGAACCGCTCGGCCACACCGGCCGGCACGACAATCGCAAGATGAAACGTCTAGCACAGCTTGGACGCCATTCAGAACTTAATTCAGCTACACTGAGAGCGTATAATAACCGCAAAGTACGCGCAGAGCGTTCGGAACAGCCGCGGCTAGAAGACAACGCTAGATCCGGTGCTATTGGGCGACACACACCACGGACAGAGCGCCAGATGCGGCGCGGACCGCAGAGGGAACGCCTAGCACAACGTTGGCGTAAATACCGGACTCGTTCCACACTGGAATTACACAACTGACCATAAAAATTGCTACACCATGAAGAAATGCAGATGATAAACGGGTATTCATTGGACAAATATATTATACTACAAGTGACATCTGATTACATTTTCACGCAATTTGGGTGCATAGATCATGAGAAATCAGTACCCAGAACAACCACCTCTGGCCGTAATAACGGCCTTGATACGCCTAGGCATTGAGTCAAACGGAGCTTGGATGGCGTGTACAGGTACAGCTGCCCATGCAACTTCAACACGATACCACAGTTCGTCAAGAGGCGTATTGTGAGGAGCCAGTTGCTCGGCCATCATTGACCAGACGTTTTCAGTTGGTGAGAGATCTGGAGAATGTGCTCGCCGGGGCAGCAGTCGAACATTTTCTGTATCCAGAAAGGCCCATGCAGGACCTACAACATGCGGTCGTGC
Source organism: Schistocerca americana (assembly GCF_021461395.2). NCBI lineage: Eukaryota > Metazoa > Arthropoda > Insecta > Orthoptera > Acrididae > Schistocerca > Schistocerca americana. Next base: position 756,608,662 of record NC_060121.1, on the reverse strand, counting down.
ATTATCCTGCTGAAATGTAGGGTTTCGCAGGGATCGAATGAAGGGTAGAGCCACGGGTCGTAACACATCTGAAATGTAACGTCCACTGTTCAAAGTGCCGTCAATTCAAACAAGAGGTGACCGAGAGGTCTAAACAAAGGCACCCCATACCATCACGCCGGGTGATACGCCAGTATGGCGATGACGATTCTGCGTTTCCAATGTGTGTTCACCGTGATGTCGCCAAACACGGATGCGACCATGACGATGCTGTAAACAGAACGTGATTCGTCCGGAAAAATGACGTTTTGCCATTCGTGCACCCAGGTTCGTTGCTGAGTACACCATCGCAGGCGCTCCTGTCTGTGATGCAGCCTCAAGGGTAACCGCAGCCATGGTCTCCGAGCTGATACTCCATGCTGCTGCAAACGTTGTCGAACAGTTCGTGCAGATTGATGTTGTCTTGCAAGCGTCCCCATCTGTTGAATCAGGGATCGAGACGTGGCTGCACGATCCGTTACAGCCATGCGGGTAAGATGCATGTCATCTCGACTGCTAGTGATATGAGGCCGTTGGGATCCAGCACGGCGTTCCGTACTACCCTCCTGAACCCACCGATTCCATATTCTGCTAACAGTCATTGGATCTCGACCAACGCGAGCAGAAATGTCGCGATACAATAAACCGCAATCGCGACAGGCTACAATCTGACCTTTATCAAAGTCGGAAACGTGATGGTACGCATTTCTCCTCCTTGCAAGAAGCATCACAACGATTCACCACGCAACGCCGGTCAACTGCTGTTTGTGTATGAGAAATCGGTTGGAAACTTTCTTCATGTCAGCACGTTGTAGGTTTCGCCACCGGCGCCAACCTTGTGTGAATGCTCTGAAAGATAATCATTTGCATATCACATCATCTTCTTCCTGTCGGTTAAATTTCGCGTTGTAGCACGTCATCTTCGTGGTGTAGCAATTTTAATGGCCAGTAGTGTATAAAGATGGAATTAGAGAAAACAGCCCAGTACATGTAACAAAGGACGTACGTGGACAACAAACAGTATCTGAGGACGCTCTTCTGAGTGTCGAGCAATAATTGGAACACAATCGGCCTGAAAATAACACTGCAGCCGCTCCTGGTCGGCAAGAACTTCTTACGGAACGCCTAACACGACACAGCACATTAACAGAACGTCCTAATTCACAGGAGTGAAATGACGACAATCGGAAGATCAAATGTCTAGCACAGCTTGGACGCCATTCAGAACTTAATTCAGCTACACTGAGAGCGTATAATAACCGCAAAGTACGCGGAGAGCGTTTGGAACAGCCGCAGCTAGAAGAAAACGCTACAGCCGTTGCTATTGGTCGGCGCACACCACGGACAGAGCGCCAGACGCGGCGCGGACGCAGAGGGAACGCCTAGCACAACATAGGCATAAATACCGGACTCGTTCCACACTGGAGTCAGTATCAGGCAGCACCTGGAGAAGACTGCGAGTTACACAGTTGAAATATCGTGCAGGAAAGACGCGAATAACCAGCCGAGTAATCAACATGATATTGCAATATTGTTCCGCTTGAAATGCAGGATAAAAGAACTAAGATACGATACTCGACTGTATCAAAGGTCTGCGCCATTTTGTTTTGTCTCCTCTAGCGCAATGCTACGTTACCGTGGCATTGTGTAGGAGTACTGCAGACATGCACGTGCAACAGTTGAGTCCCATAGTGCTTAGAGCCATTTGAACCATTTTGCACGTGCAAACAAACAAAATTGTAAGTGTAGGCTTCCGCCTAAGTTCTCACTGTCCACAAAATTCTTCAGTGTGTGTGATAGCATTGTCAACATGTAAAATTCTTCGACGTTTAGGCCACTATTACAAACTGCCTTGATGAGAATATCCCGAGGAGAGCCATTTGCAAAAGTGGCCGAAACGTCAGAGGATTCTGTATATTGACAATGCGATAACATACGAAGAAAAATTTTATACATAAACAAAAAATTAAATTCGTAAATTCATTTTTTCCAGTTGTTGATAAAACTTTATGACTACCCTTCATACAATTTCAGATAATACCAGCGTGTACTCCTTGTTTGCTCATAGAATGGTCAGACTGTGTGAGTGGTGTGTGGTGCTACGGACGACCATTGCAGTGGGAGCACCAGCCGCGCATATCGCAGCGGCAGCCAACTGCAGTGCGGCGCTCTCCGCTCCTGTCTACCCCCGCGCTATCTCTCTGCTCATTCCTCCTGATTTTTCTCCCCGGGAAAGCCTCCCCTCTGGCTGGGGGCGGCCTTGCCTTTCATGACTCTGCCCCGTTCCCCTTGCTGCTGTGGCATAAGGCGTTGTTCCCTGGGGAAATGTAACCTGCTTGGCGAACGTGTTACTCAAGGTTCCAGAAGCGTACCCGGCGCTGCGCCCTCGCAGCTGCGGTTCCCAATCTCTTCCCCACAGACGGGGCTGTCGATCGTCCCTGTTCTGCGGTGATGGTGCATTAGGGCAATACAACGCTTCAGTGACTCTGCTTCCAAAGATGATCGACAATGGCCACTTATTCGAAGAGTAAGGTATGTTTAAAATTTACTGCTTCCGTACGAGTATTGAATGAGTTCAGATACCGGCAGATAACAACTACTATGTAATGAAATGTCCTTGGGCCGCCCGATACAAGTCTGTTTATTTGACGCCACTTCGACGACTTACGCGTTGATCATGATGAAGACAACACACACACAGTCCCGTGGGGACAAAAATGTCCCGCCCGGCCGGGAATCGAACCCTGACCTTCGCGACCGTGAGTCAGCAGAGTTGGCCACAAGAGCACGAGCTGCTGACGCCAAGCCGGTCGAAGTGGCTGAGCGGTTCTAGGCGTTACAGTCTGGAACCGCGTGACCGCTACGGTCGCAGGTTCGAATTCTGCCTCGGGCATCCATGTGTGTGATGTTCTTAGGTTGGTTAGGTTTAAGTAGTTCTAAGTTCTAGGGGACTGATGACCTCAGCAGTAAAGTCCCATAGTGCTCAGAGCTATTTGAACCTTTTTTTTTTTACGCCAAGTATCAATGTTCACAGCGTCAGAAGAAATGAACAATGGTAATCGCCCAAATCGAACTTCAACCGTGAAGCGAAGAACCGTTTTAAATAAACGAAATACTGAAATCAACAATGCGCTCGTCACAGCACAAGTGGCCAATAGACCTGTATCAGAAATAAAGTGAGTGTGCTGATGGAAGGTATAAATGCCAGCCTGAAACGATCAGCTGAACTGAGATTGTCGTGACGTATTCAACGTAATTAAATATTTAGCTATTGTGATACGGGTTTCACTAGTAGTATTTATGCGGTTGCTTAAAAGAGAAGCAATCTGCTAGTAAAAAAGTTCATAAAATGCATTCCTGTTTGAGTAATATTTCACCATCATAAGCATGCGGATATCTGTTTTAATAGAAAGTACCCGACTAGCAAACTTACACATAGGTGCAAGAGAATATTGTATTACCCCTGTCTCGACACGGAATATAGTTCCAGCCAAATCTCGTGAACTTCGTTTTTTTCTTTATTTACGTGACAAAATGACAAGCTACGCTATTATCTGGAAAAGACCAATTCACCCGCGTAAGTGCAGTGTGGTGCTCCGACTCGAAACTACATCCACTTTCAGAGTCACTCCATAAAACAAATCTTTCCAGCAACAGCACTTGCAGAACCGTTCTGCCAGAGAGCGTTTGGTTCTAAAATTAATCTGTTGCAGTTACACCAAACCCAAGAGACTATACACACTCGTCAGCTTCAGGAAACACCACCCTTAAGAAAGCTATAAATGAAGACTTTCAAAATAGCGAGCTGCAATCTGGTAAATAAATAATAGCGCTTTTCAGAAACTTATAGCGTATTGCAGGACAGAAATTATAAGGCACCCCACACTTTATAACCAAGTGTCTTAGTAGACTTTCACGGTTTTTCTTCACCATTAATGACGTTAACAGTAAATTTTGTTTTGATTTTACCATTAGCATTGCTGAAAATAAAAAGATTTTCGCTGCTCACAACCTCTGTATACAGCTAGCAAATACCATATTTAATAGTATAGCTAAAAGATTACAGTATTATGAAGTCAGCGAAGCTACGGGATTAAACTGTCGCTAAAAATCTTCACGGTACCTCAAGTTTCCGGCGGTCACGACCAGATGGCATTGGCATCGACATCTTTCTCTTGGATAGTATCTCTCAGCAGAAGAAAAAGAAAAGAATAACAGAGAAACATTCATTAGCTTGCAATCCCATAATTCCTACTTAGAATATAAAATAAAATATTCAAACTTAAATTACAATGCTTTTCGTGTTGAGGAGACACTGTGTATCTTATGAAAGAATACACGGAGGTTGCAATTGAACTTGCAAATCCTAAGCAAAAGCAAAAAAAAAAAAAAAAAAAAAAAAACGATCGATGGAAGTTAATTCAAAACTGAAAAGACAGAACAGCAAACTGAACACGGATAATCAAAACGTAATAATCCAAAAGTGTACACCAACGTCCCTGCACATACAAACTAAGCAAGAAAACCAGCGTTAATAATTTTGACCGCAATGGCCGTGTTTAGCTGGGAAACAACCAAGGGGAAAAGTAATAACAAGAAGTTCAAATGTGTATGTAACGAATTCCTTTTGGACCTCCAAAAAAATTTAAATATTACGTTACTATAAGCGTACGAATGATGTTATTACTCAGTGAAGCGATACTCGCTTCCTCTTGAATAGATACTCATCTACATATACATTATTACTCTACAATTCACAATTAAGTGCTTGTCAGTGGGTTCATCCAATCACATTTCGGCTACTTCTATATCGTTCTGCTCCAGAATAGCGCGCGGGAAAAACGAACAGTTAAGACTTTCCGTGCGAGCTCTGATTTCTCTTATTTTATTATTATGATCACTTCTCTATATATACGTGGGCACCAAAACAGTATTTTCAGACTCTGAGACGAAAGTTTGTGATTGAAATTTCATGAGAAGGTCCTGCCGCAGCAAAAGCGTCTTAGTTTCAATGACGGCCACCCTAATTCGTGTATCATATCCGTGGCACTCTATCCCTTATTTCGCAATGATACAAAACAAGCTGCCTTTCTTTGAACTTCTTCGATGACCTCCGTCGATCCTTTCTGATGCGGATCACACACTGCACACCAGTGCTCAAGAGGAGGGCGGGCAAGCGTAGAGTAAGCAGTCTCTTTAGTAGCCCTGTCACATTTTATAAGTGTTCTGCCAAAAACTCGCAGTCTTTGATTTGCTTTCCCCACAACATTATCTATGTGATCGCTCGAATTTAAGCTATCGTAATTATAATCCCTAAGAGTTTAGTTGAGTTTACAGCCTTTAGATTTGCGCGATTTATCGGGTAATTGAAATTTAGCCGATTCTTTTTAGTTCTCATGAAGATTACTTCACACTTTTCACGGTTTACAGTCAATTCCCACTTTTGCACCATACCGATATATTGTCTAAATCATTTTCCAATTCGTTTTGATCATATGATAACTGTACATGACGGTGAATGACAGCGTCACCTGCAACAAACTAGGAGGTTTGCTTACATTGTCTCCTATATCGTTCATATACATTAGGAACTGCAAAGGGCCTATAAACTTCCATGGGGACGCCAGATATTACCTCTGTTTACTCGATAACTTACCAGCAGTTATTACGAACTGTGACCTTTCTAACAGAAAAATGGCTCTGAGCACTATGGGACTTAACATCTATGGCCATCAGTCTCCTAGAACTTAGAACTACTTAAACCTAACTAACTTAAGGACATCACACAACACCAAGTCATCACGAGGCAGAGAAAATTTTCTACAGAAAACCACGAATCCAGTCACATATGTGAGACTATACTCCTTCGGCACGCAATTTCATTAGAGAGAATGCGGATGGTACTTACATCAGTGATAGGAAAGAAATTTTGTTTACTTCATTTGTGCCATCAAAAATGGCTCTGAGCACTATGGGACTCAACTTCTGAGGTCATTAGTCCCCTAGAACTTAGAACTAGTTAAACCTAACTAACATAAGGATATCACACACATCCATGCCCGAGGCAGGATTCGAACCTGCGACCGTAGCGGTCCCACGGTTCCAGACTGCAGCGCCTAGAACCGCACGGATTTGTGCCATCGATAAAGACTCCGTGTCGTTACTGAACCGAATTTGTTGAGCTTTGATTGGTGTCAAAAGCCGGTAATTTCGTTTACTTTCCATTTGATTGTTCCTTGGGTCATGAACATTTTTTTTATTTCGACTGTGCCGTTTCCCCTTTTTTTTGGAGCCGTGTAGAAAAATCTTTTGTCCATGTACGTAATTACGACATTATCTTAGGGCCAAACACAAATTGCAGTGTGGTTTTTGACTTTCGTTAGTGGTATTGATTGCGTGGTTTTCAAACTTTATGAGAGAATAGTACAGAACAATTTGACGAAGGGTTGTGTTCTGTGAACATACAGTGAGATCTTCGCAGTAAGTCATCTGAAGTCCAACAAAGTAGACGTGGAACGTTTTTACCGAAGGTCGGAGTTCACGGCTATAATCATATTAAAATTAGTTGGCATATCACAGCGAGCGTGCCGGACTGCCCCGCCAGCAAGATACCGAAGTATGGGCACTACCCCTGCTCAAGGCACTGTGCGTGCCAGTTCTCAAGTAGGATACTTCTCCAGTAGACACGAAAATTTCAACTGTTCCGAGAACAAACATGCTGTGATTAAAGTTAAAAACCATATGTTTGGCATTCTTAAAGACATTCACCTCTCTAGCGTTTGCGAATATCAGGATTTTACGCTATTTTTGTAGACTTTAAACTATATTCCTTTCACGAGTTAAGTAATGGCAACAGTGTAAAAAAGAATCGTTTTCCGAAGCTTAGACATAGCAAACGCAAAGGCGTACGAAACCTTGCAATGATTCATTGTGATTTCCTGAAATCTGTCATTTGTTCAGTATTTCGTTTCTCCACGTTTGACCGTGACTGAATATTTCCATTTTCTCGGAGATGTCAATCTTCCCGCTTTGCTCTAAAGCATGTAGTACTTGAAAATCGCTATCTGTTGTAAAAATGTGTCCTGTTTCGTCTCTATCTTTAGCTATAGCTGAGCATTTGCTAAGTCGAAAACGGTTAATATGGTCTTGGAAATGGGAGTCAAAATTCCTTCCCGTTTGACTCATGTGATATTTGTTGCAATTATTGCATGCCACTTTATAAATGTCTGACTAGCGAAGATTCTCTGTTGTCTGTGAGGTGTTCCAAGAGCACATTGTGTGTTCAGACTTTGCAAATACAGCAAGTCAGCTGTAGCTAAACACATAGACGAAACAGGACACAATGTTACAATAGATAGCCATCCTCAAGTACTACATTACAAATGAGCTGGAAAATGGGCATATTGAAGGAAATGAAAAAATTCATTAATAGCGAAAGTAGGAAAAATGAAATCCTGAACGAAATGAAAGATTTTAAGAACTCAATGTTCTTCACCAACTTATTCTCAATACTGTTAAATTATAAAATCCGTAATGATCAATAACATGTATGAATCTGTACGTTCAATAGCTAAATATTTGTAATTTTTACAGTAGTTTTACGTTGTCACTATAAACGTCAGATACGTTCTCTCTTATTCGTAACAAGTTCCGTCTATTAACATCAATGAAACTTCGCCAAATACTGCAGAAGAAATTAAAAAGCGACTCATAACACCAGGGTCGATCCATCGATAGTGCAGCCGAACTCTGCAACCGCGTGACCGCTACGGTCGCAGGTTCGAATCCTGCCTCGGGCATGGATGTGTGTGATGTCCTTAGGTTAATTAGGTTTAAGTAGTTCTAAGTTCTAGGGGACTGATGACCTCAGATGTTAAGACCCATAGTGCTGAGAGCCATTTGAACCATTTGCAGTCGAACCATAGCTTCGTTTTGGCCGCATCTTGTTTCTGCTGCAAAGTTGTGCCGACCGCAATAAACAAAGAAATGTATGAAACTGAATACGCCACGAGAAGAAGGACATAGAAGCCATTTCATATGAACAGAGTGAGTGATTATTTATGTTCTGTGTGTTAGTACCAAATCAGTAAACGAAGTAAACGTTCTCTCATTGGGGGGGGGGGGGGGGGTGAAAGTGCGCCTACTGTGTATCGTGGCCTTTCCACTGTATGCTGCTTTTGGTAACTGTTGATGCGCTGAATGACGTGAAGTGAACACGAGGAATTGTGAGTCAGTTGTGCGTCCATCGATCTATTACGGCAATTTTACACCTATCAGCCAGAACTTTATGACCACCGACCTACTATCGATATAAACCTTACCAGGCGATAGCAGCGTCACCTGGCGAGGAATGAATATTAGGTACACGCATGGTCCGTGTACTATCAGTGATCGATCTGTCCGTGTGTAGAACGGGAAAGGCGCACGATCTATCTGAATGTGACCCAGAGCAGATTGTGACGGCCCGGAGGCTCGGCAAGAACATTTCGGAAACTGCACGACTTGTCGGGTGCTCGAGAAGTGCTGTGGTTAGCGTCTTCAACAGGGGGTGAAACCAATGTGAAATCACGTCCAGACGTCGTGGGTTTGAGCGGCTACCCCTCATTACAGGTGTTGGACGTCGTACGCCGGGCAGACTGGTAAAAAAGGACAGGCTGCGAAATGTGACGGAACTAACATCAAGCTTAAGTGCTGGGCAGAGTAAAAGTGTCTCTCAGCACGCAGTGCACCCAACACTCATAACGACGGGCCTCTGCCGCCGCCGACCCATGCATGTGCCAATGTTTACACCACATCGGCAACTACGACTGAAATGGGCACATGACCATCGGCACTGCACGTGGGTGCAGTGGCAGATCGTTGCATGGTCTGATGAATCCCGATACCTTCTTCACCATGTCGATGGAAGAACACCAATCCGTCGTCTTCCAAAGGAACAGCTGCTTGACACCTGTACTGCTGGACGAATACAAGATGGCAACGACTCCATTGTGCTCTGGGGAACATCCACATGGACATCCATGGGTCCAGTGGAACTCGTGCAAGGCAGCATGACGGCCAAGGAGTATCGTACACTGGTTGCAGACCACGTACACCCCTTCATGACGATCATGTTCCCGAAGACAGTGGCATTTTTCAACAAGATAATGCGCCATATCTTAAGGCCAGGAGTGTGATGGAGTGGTTCGAGGAACACAGTGGCGAGTTCCAATTGATGCGTTGGCTCCCAACTCGACGGATCTGCACTCGATCGAACTCATCTGGCATGTGATTGAACGTGGCGTCAGAGTTCATCGCCCCACTCCCCGGGAATTTACGGGAATTAAGTGACTTGTGTGTGCAGATGTGGTGGTAGCCCCCTCCAGCGACCTATCAAGGCGTCATTGCTTCTATACAACGACGCATCGCCGCCGTTATCCGTGCCAAAGGTGGACTTGCCGGCTCTTAGATAGGTGGTCATAATGTTCTGGCTGATCAATGTATTTTCGTGTAGAGATTTTTTGGGTTCGCCAGCTGTCAACAAAATTGTAGCGTTACAACCTAGCCTAGGCTACGGGCTACGCTACAGATCAGTCTGTCAGTGCATCTACTTTTCCTCCGTTCACATTCGTTAACTTCGCCACAACCAAATTGTCACATTCCTATTAGGTCTCGGGCTTACGCTGCAGGACAGTCCACCGGCGCACGTAGTGTTCTTTCTAGTCTCTATATCGGACATTAATCGGTTCGCATAATCAGCAGAAAGGAACCTGTAGATTCAGAGATTCCCGTTGGATACCATATGTTGCCACCCGCTTGGGAACGTACGAAAACAAATTGTCAAAAGCAGCGAAAAAAACTGATACACCGTAAGCGCACTTTAGTCCTATCTTTATGCAGGGCCACTACGATCTCCGATTGTTGTGAGATGCTTCGGAGGATCTGAGCACACCAGCATAAGAGCTGAAAGCTATAGCAATATAGTCAGCATTATTATTAGAAGCCGCAAGGCACGTACGAGATGCATGAAAATTAAACATCTCACCAGTTTCGGAGGAGTGATTAGAAACCGAGAACTTTTTTCCTCCGGGAAAATAACGTGAGCGAGGAACACCCAAGCTTCTTGTGCATAATTTCCATCGGGATACCATCAGACTGATTGAAACCAGTGACTTATCGAGCATTCGTTTCGCAGGGAAATCGACTGCGCCGGTAGGTTAAGAGTGGGCACACATTTATGGAGCCAGCGGGAGGGCACATCCGCTCCTTTCTGCGGCCACAGCGGCTCATCTCCGCCGAAATCAGTGGACGGCTGTTCTCATCTCCGGTGGCAGTAGCGCGTCGCTCCACATTCAGCCATCTGTTCTCCCATTCTTTATATGACTCCTCTGGTCTTGCGTCACAATGAGTCACGCTGTTCATACAGTTTCGAAGTAGCAGGAGTACCAGTAGCAGCAGAAATAGTAGCAGTATTAATAGTTGTAATAGTAGTAGTAATTGTTGTTGTTGTTGTTGTTGTTGTCGTTGTCGTTGTGGTACTCAGCGGGACCCATCTCCGTATGCTAGTCTATATTGTGCAAATCTCTTCGTCTGTGCAACCTACGTCCATTCGAACCTTCTAACTGTAGTTAAGCCTTGGTTTCCCTCTACAGTTTTTACCCCAACACTTCCCTCTATAACCAATGTTGATGCTCAGAATGTGTCCTATCAACCAATCCCTTCTTTTAGTCAAGCTCTGCCGTAAATTTCTTCTCTCAGTAGTTATCCAATCTACCCCCCTAATCTTTAACATGTAGCAGTACATTTCAAACACTTGTATTGTCCTCTTGTCCTTCACTCTCGTACAGGGCTATACTACAGACAAATACATTCAGGAAGGACTTCCTAACATTTAAAGTTATTTTGGAGACCAAATAGCAAAACTCATCTACTACTTTGAGTGTCTTATTTCCAGCAGCAGCGATGTTCTTAGGACGGGCGCCTAACTACAACTGGATGTCGTCAGCATATGATTTTTTAATTTATTTAAGCTCATCTCATTAGGGCCACCAGGCTATCTCTTACATCGGACCGGGGTTTCATACATACAGTGCAGTGTAGTTACCTAACAAATAACAATTTTCGCATGACTAATAGTATTAAAATGATTTCAGTGTCTATGTATTGACAGTGTGAGTAAATAATACCGACTATGAACTAATAAAGTCAATATTGGCAGTACTTCTCTTGCTGCTGCTGCTGCCGCTGCTGCTGCTGCCAATACTAATAATGATAATGAAAATAATATTGACAGTGGGGGATATAACAGTTATTTATAGGTGTACAAAATAGATGTTTTGTGATATAGCGAGTCCTGGGGAAAAGGAAATTTAAGGAGACTGCACAAGCTGAGAACACTGGGAATTGAGAAAGATTTGGTTGGAAAGAAGGATGTACGGGAGTAACGTGTGCATACAGGGTCAACTGCAGTCATTGTTGTTGCTTTTTTTTTAAAATAGATATGTCATTACCTATCTTCTGAAGCTGGAGATGTTATTCATTTCTTCATTTCTTTAATATAATGCGAGAGGTTATTCCATAGTCGGGTCCCCGCTACCGAGAAGGACCTCGAGAAAGTGCCTGAACGATGGAGTGCGACAGAAAGAATTGTATTATGATGGGAATGGGTGTTTCTGCCGTATTGTTCAGAGAAGGCCGTTAAGGTCGAGGAGAGAGATGAGGAACTGCGTACGTTGGTAAGAGAGTAGAGAATACACAGAGCATGGAAATCTCTACTGCTGCGTGCTGGAAGCCAGAATAGCTGTCCATATGATGGTGAAGAGAGATCAAAGAGTCGAACATCATAGATATAACGAACACGGGTATTCATTAACAGTTCCAGGCGCCGTGAGCTTTTGCTAGAAACAAGAATGTAGCATAGACAAAATATCTTTGACGTACATTGAGAAAAGCAAAGTTCGTTTTTATGTTTTGTTCCTTTGCCACTATTGCAGATTTTCTGAAGGTTAAACTTCATTTTCGACTTTTCCTTTATGGCATTGTATTGGAGATAGAGTTGTTCGTCAGCAGTTATGGCCGCGGGCGAAGAGCTCTCAGGAAAAGTGAAAGGGTGGGGGTGTTATTGTTTCGCTGCCCTTGCTGCTCCGCCATCATCCCGTGACGACAGGTGTGAGCGATGGCGCAGCTCCCCACTTCGCCGCACCTGCTCCACCCACGTCACTCCAAACTGGAGGGCCGGCCTTGTGTAGCGGCGTTGCGTCACGCCCTTTTCGTCTCTTCCGCCACCCTCGCTCGTGTATATGCCGTAGCGCGGCTTAAAGATTCATTTTTCTCAGTCCACTGGCTTCCTGCGACAGGGGAGAACAGAAAAATGTACCCACGCAATTTCTTAATCCACAGCTTAATAATGTTGCGTGCACCAAATACTCTCCCTACGTTTCTTGACGTATCAGAACTGTCTTGTGCCAGAGGGCAAGAGTAGTGAAATCAGCTTAAATGGAGTGGTAATCTGGTAGTTAAAATGTTGTATTCACACACGTACACACATCAAACACATTTTAGTTACGTAACGGAAACATTATTTAATGGTGGCTCATGGTTTCCAATTCTCAGCCAGACTTTCAGCAAATTGTCACACCTGCAGTAAGGAAAAAAACTATAAAATTACTCGGGATGTATCACTTGGTCTATGTAGGACAGCTAAGAGCCAGCACCCAGTCCCTGAGGGGAGAAAATCTCCCTCCCCAGCCTGGAATCGAACCTGGGCCCCCACGCATGGCATTCCAACGCGCTGACCATTCAGCTAATGGGGCCGACATTTGTTCACATATGCAATTTATAATATGGTACTAGACGTTGCATGAGATTTTAATAGCGGTATTTGAGCAAGCTAACAGTTACCACACTAGTAGCCATTAAAATTGCTACACCACGAATATAATGTGTTACAGACGCGAAATTTAACCGACAGGAAGAAGATGCTGTGATATGCAATTGATAAGCTTTTCAGAGCATTCACACAGGTTGGCGCCGGTGGCGACACCTGCAACGTGCTGACATGAGGAAAGTTTCCAACCCATTTTTCATACACAAACAGTAGTTGACCGGCGTTGCCTGGTGAAACGTTGTTTTGATGTCTCGTGTAAGGAGGAGAAATGCGTACCATCACGTCTCCGACATTGATAAAGGTCGGATCGTAGCCTATCGCGATTGCAGTCTATCGTATAGCGACATTACTGCTCGCGTTGGTCGATATCCAATGATTGTTAGCAGAATATGGAATCGCTGGGTTCAGGAGGGTAATAGGGAACGCCGTGCTGGATCCCACCGGCCTAGTATCACTAGCAGTCGAGATGACAATGACAACCATCTGATCCTCATGGTTCAAAATGCTTCAAATGGCTCTGAGCACTATGGGACTTAACATCTATGGTCATCAGTCCCCTAGAACTTAGAACTACTTAAACCTAAGGACATCACACAACACCCAACCATCACGAGGCAGAGAAAATCCCTGACCCCGCCGGGAATCGAACCCGGGAACCGGGGCGTGGGAAGCGAGGATCCGCATGGTTGTAACGGACCGTGCAGCCACATCTCGATCCCTGAGTCAACAGATGGGAACGTTTGCAAGACAACAACCATCTGCACGAACAGTTCGACGACGTTTGCAGGAGCATGGACTATCAGCTCGGAGACCACGGCTGCCGTTACCCATGACGCTGCATCACGGAGAGGAGCGCCTGCGATGGTGTACTCAACGACGAACCTGGGTGCACGAATGGCAAAACGCCATTTTTTTGGGTGAATCCAGATTCTGTTTACAGCATCATGATGGTCGCTTCCGTGTTTGGTGACATCGCGGTCAAGGCACGTTGCAAGCGTGTATTCATCACCGCCTTACTGGCGTATCACCCGATGGTATGGGGTGCTATTGGTTACACGTCTCGGTCACCTCTTGTTCGCATTGACGGCACTTTGAACAGTGGACGTTACATTTCAGTTGTGTTATGACCCGTGGCTCTACCCTTCATTCGATTCCTGCGAGACCCTACATTTCAGCAGGATAATGCACGACCGCACGTTGCAGGTCCTGTACGGGCCTTTCTGGATACAGAAAATGTTGGACTGCTGCCCTGGCCAGCACATTCTCCAGATCTCTCACCAATTGAAAACGTCTGGTCAGTGGTGGTCGAGCAACTGGTTCGTCACAATACGCCAGTCACTACTCTTGATGAACTGTGGTATCGTGTTGAAGCTGCATGGACAGCTTCTGTACACGCCATCCAAGCTCTGTTTGACTCAATGACCAAGCATATCAAGGCCGTTATTGCGGCCAGAGGTGGTTTTTCTGGCTACTGATTTCTCAGGATCTATGCCCCCAAATTGCGTGAAAATGTAATCACATGTCAGTTCTAGTATATTTGTCCAATGAATACCCGTTTATCATCTGCATTTCTTCTAGGTGTAGTAATTTTAATGGCCAGTTGTGTACCTCCACCTCACTTGACGGCAAAATGCCCTTGTTAATTTTTTCCTGCGGTGTAGTTCGTCATAATGCATAAACACTAGTTACATGCATGGCTGTCCGCAGAGATGTATGCAGGAGGTGGGTGTGCGGGGAGCAGGACGATTAAGTTGTCATCTTTTATATAAATGAATTGGTGAATTTCGAGACGTGTCATACCACACGAACTAAATTTTATAGGTGACACAAAAAACATATTATGTGCTACAGAACAGATGGTTAACCGTAGTGTCTCAAAATTAAGTAATGAACTAAAACTGTATATAAACCGCAATCGCGATGGACTACAATCCGACCTTTATCAAAGTCGGAAACGTGATGGTACGCATTTCTCCTCCTTAGACGCGGCATAACAACAACGTTTCACCAGGCAACGCCGGTCAACTGCTGTTTGTGTATGAGAAATCGGTTTGAAACTTTCCTCATGTCATCACGTTGTAGGTGTCGCCACCGGCGCAAACGTTGTGTGAATGCTCAGAAAAGCTACTCATTTGCATATCACAGCATCTACTTCCTGTCGGTTAAAGTTCGCGTCTGTAGCAAGTCATCTTCGTGGTGTAGCAATTTTAATAGCCAGTATTGTATACAGTTTATCGTTGTAGCAGTATACGATAACACTTTCAGACCAGATGAAACATACACGTCACAGTAAAAGAAGCCCAACAGTCGCATCGATAGACAACGTACTCCCCTCTGGCAGCAAAGCATTCTTGAATTCTCACATCAAAACGATCAAAAAGGCATCCTGTGATAGAATGTCCCAAGCATCTTGAACCTTTTCTTGCACTTTGGTAATGGTTCTTCCAGGCCCTAGAGAACGAGTGAGTTTCTGTTCCATGTGTGTTCAGTTGCCGAGAGATCTGGAGATCTTGCTGTCCAGTGCGTTTGTTGTACACCACAATGAGCACCTTGCGTGCAGCAACCGTATGTGGACTGGCCTTGTCCTGCTGAGAAACTACATCACCTTCCTGACGAAGAAATGGCTGGAACTCGAGAGTAACAGTGTAGCGTTCACTGGTTAATTTACCCTGCAGATGCACCAAACGTAACCGCGAATTGTAAGTGATACCCCCCACGCCATGAAGCCTGGGACGGGACTTGGGTGTCGTCGGCTAATACACTCTGGAAGAGGTAGTTCACCAGGTCTACACTATAGACGTGTACGTCCATCACTTGCGTGTAGACAGAACCTACTCTCATCAAGCGAACGTCATTCCACTCTCCAGTAAACTCATTCATAACACTAGTATAACCACGCTTCGCCGTGTCGTGATGTCTGGTAACCTCGCCGAAGCCACACGTGATCTTAATCCTGCTGCAAGCACACGGTTCCCAGTGATCCCTGATGACACAGTAGGTGCAACGTGTGCCCGGATTTTGTCCCTGGATGATGTCGACCGACCACCGCTGCTCGCATAATGCTTCGATCGTGACGTGCGTCTGTACAAGGCGGACGTCCAGAACCTGGTCTACAGGAGTGGGAACGTTCGACAGGTCTCCGCTGGAAGCAGCGACACATAACCGTTGTGCAGCAAGCGGTCGGTACGTCCATCCAGCTTCCCGCAGGGAAACAGTGCGATCCCGTACAGATGACCGAAGCTGTTCAACAGGAGTACATACGTCAGTGGGACATGGTTGTATCCTACAATGAATGTTGCAAACACTGTTTACCTCGAAACTCAGCACAGCTTTTGCCTGCAGAGTCAAAGCAGAAGGTGAAAAGACAGGCCTGCCAAGCGTCAGCTGCCTGTGACAGACGAATCGTTAACAACTTAATCCCTCATGCTGGTGCCACAGAGCACAGTCCTTGATTGTGTTGCTTTTTTCCGGCAGTGCACTTGTACCAGAATGAGATTTTCACTCTGCAGCGGAGTGTGCCCTGATATGAAACTTCCTGACAGATTAAAACTGTGTGCCGGACCGAGACTCGAACTCGGGACCTTTGCCTTTCGCGGGCAAGTGCTCTACCAACTGAGCTACCCAAGCACGACTCACGACCCGTCCTCACATCTTCAATTCTGCCAGTACCTCGTCTCCTACCTTCCAAACTTTCACAGAAGCTCTCCTGCAAACCTAGCAAAACTAGCACTCCTGGAAGAAAGGATACTGCGGAGACATGGTTTAGCCACAGCCTGGGGGATGTTTCCAGAATGAGATTTTCGCTCTGCAGTGGAGTGTGCGCTGATATGAAACTTCCTGACAGATTAAAACTGTGTGCCGGACCGAGACTCGAACTCGGGACCTTTGCCTTTCGCGGACAAGTGCTCTACCAACTGAGCTACCCAAGCACGACTCACGACCCGTCCTCACAGCTTCAATTCTGCCAGTACCTCGTCTCCTACCTTCCAAACTTCACAGAAAGGGTCCTTTCTTCCAGGAGTGCTAGTTCTGCAAGGTTCGCACAAGAGCTTCTGTGAAAGTTTGTAAGGTAGGAGACGAGGTACTGGCAGAATTGAAGCTGTGAGGACGTGTCGTGAGTCGTGCTTGGGTAGCTCAGTTGGTAGAGCACTTGCCTGCGAAAGGCAAAGGTCCCGAGTTGGAGTCTCGGTCCGGCACGCAGTTTTAATCTGTCAGGAAGTTTCAGTGCACTTGTGTATTATTCTCAGATCTAAAGAAGGCAATTAATATGTCGAAAGCGATAATGTGTGTTAACAGTAATTAGTGGCGATCTTGACGTATTAAATTATTGATTGATGATTAAAAGGTCCTTTACTTCCATTTCATAAAATGTCTATTCTTGAAAACACCACAAAAATGGGAAGGGTTATCGGCGACTACACATGAAACGTAGCAATAACATATCCGCAGTTTGTTATCTCTACAGATACTAATCACCTGTGAGTGGCTATACCTGGATATGATACAACAAAAAAACTTGTGGACTCTCTTCCTTACCGAACTGAGGCCATTACCAACTCTAGAGGTGGTACTACTCCGCGTTAGTGTGTCGTCCCCTGGGAGTGACTAATGTGTTATCCTGTGCGCTTACTACTTCATTACCGCGTCTGGGGACCACAGTAGTCGGATATCCTACAGTTGAGATTTCTCATTGTTACAGACAGTACTCCCATCGCCCCTAAGTGACGAAGATCTGTATATCTGTACAGCATCAACGTGATGGTGTGATTTCCCCGTAGCCCTTCACATAACTTGTTGTTTGCTTTCATTTCGATGTAACTCACAGTATCCCTTCTTCCCGACTATGCCACCGTTTGGTGAGACTGTCCCACAGATTTTTATAGTTATCGACATGTCGTTGCGGCAAAGTATACAGACACAGCATTATAGGTAGAAATCCCAGCTGTATCGGCAGATCCCCTTTAGCTGTGGCGGCTCCTGCAGGGATCAAGATACGCCAACCGCCGCCTGTGGGGGGAGGTTGTGCTGCTGGAGGGCGGCGATATGATGCGTACATAACTCGGACGTCGGGCGACAGGGCTGCGGCTGCTGCCGGATTACGTGTCGATTCTCGGGGTGATGGCCGTGCGAGGGGACGGGCGGAGGCAGCGAAGCGACGTGTAGCACCATCGGCCGCTTCGGCGCGTTCCATTTCCTGCATCGAGCAGGACCGGCTGTGGTGGCCGTCTGCTGACAGGTGCTGTTACACGAAAATTTACGTTTTGATGAGTTTCGTATTCGGGGAGCAGTAAGACGAGCCTTGCACAGTGCTTCGTATTTCATATTAAGAGGTATTGCGATCAATTTGCATAGTGTATACCTCCACACACACACACACACACACACACACACACACACAGCAGTGCGGTCAATTTTCATATGGTATACTTCCCCCCCCCCCCCCCCCCCCACACACACACACACCACGCACACACTGCAGCACAAGCCTGCCAGACCTTCTTCTTTGTATCCATGTTGTTGTTGTTGTGGTCTTCAGTCCCGAGACTGGTTTGATGCAGCGCTCCATGCTACTCTATCCTGTGCAAGCTTCTTCATCTCCCAGTACCTACTGCAGCCTATATCCTTCTGAATCTGCTTGCATGTCCCTCGACTCTTATAACTGCCATCTGGTTTCTGTACAAATTGTAAATAGCCTTTCGCTCCCTGCATTTTACCCCTACCACCTTCAGAATTTGAAACAGAGTATTCTACATATACATCTACATCTACATGACTACTCTGCAATTCACATTTAAGTGCTTGGCAGAGGGTTCATCGAACCACAATCGTACTATCTCTCTACCATTCCACTCCCGAACAGCGCGCGGGAAAAACGAACACCTAAACCTTTCTGTTCGAGCTCTGATTTCTCTTATTTTATTTTGATGATCATTCCTACCTATGTAGGTTGGGCTCAACAAAATATTTTCGCATTCGGAAGAGAAAGTTGGCGACTGAAATTTCGTAAATAGATCTCGCCGCGACGAAAAACGTGTTTGCTTTAATGACTTCCATCCCAACTCGCGTATCATATCTGCCACACTCTCTCCCCTATTACGTGATGATACAAAACGAGCTGCCCTTTTTTTGCACCCTTTCGATATCCTCCGTCAGTCCCACCTGTTAAGGATCCCACACCGAGCAGCAATATTCTAACAGAGGACGAACGAGTGTAGTGTAAGCTGTCTCTTTAGTGGACTTGTTGCATCTTCTAGGTGTCCTGCCAATGAAACGTAACCTGTGGCTCGCCTTCCCCACAATATTATCTATGTCGTCTTTCAAACTGAAGTTGTTCGTAATTTTAACACTCAGGTACTTAGTTGAATTGACAGCCTTGAGAATTGTACTATTTATCGAGTAATCGAATTCTAACGGATTTCTTTTGGAACTCATGTGGATCACCTCACACTTTTCGTTATTTAGCGTCAATTGCCACCTGCCACACCATACAGCAATCTTTTCTACATCGCTTTGCAACTGATACTGGTCTTCGGATGACCTTACTAGACGGTAAATTACAGCATCATCTGCGAACAACCTAAGAGAACTGCTCAGATTGTCACCCAGGTCATTTATATACATCAGGAACAGCAGAGGTCCCAGGACGCTTCCCTGGGGAACACCTGATATCACTTCAGTTTTACTCGATGATTTGCCGTCTATTACTACGAACTGCGACCTTCCTGACAGGAAATCACGAATCCAGTCGCACAACTGAGACGATATCCCATAGGCCCGCAGCTTGATTAGAAGTCGCTTGTGAGGAACGGTGTCAAAAGCCTTCCGGAAATCTAGAAATACTGAATCAACTTGAGATCCCCTGTCGATAGCGGCCATTACTTCGTGCGAATAAAGAGCTAGCTGCGTTGCACAAGAACGATGTTTTCTGAAACCATGCTGATTACGTATCAATAGATCGTTCCCTTCGAGGTGATTCATAATGTTTGAATACAGAATATGCTCCAAAACCCTACTGCAAACCGACGTCAATGATATAGGTATGTAGTTCGATGGATTACTCCTAATACCCTTCTTAAACACTGGTGCGACCTGCGCAATTTTCCAATCTGTAGGTACAGATCTATCGGTGAGCGAGCGGTTGTATATGATTGCAAAGTAGGGAGCTATTGTATCAGCGTAATCTGAAAGGAACCTAATCGGTATACAATCTGGACCTGAAGACTTGCCCGTATCAAGCGATTTGAGTTGCTTCGCAACCCCTAAGGTATCTACTTCTAAGAAACCCATGCTAGCAGCTCTTCGTGTTTCAAATTCTGGAATATTCCATTCGTCTTCCCTGGTGAAGGAATTTCGGAAAACTGCGTTCAATAACTCCGCTTTAGCGGCACAGTCGTCGGTAACAGCACCATCGGCACTGCGCAGCGAAGGTATTGACTGCGTCTTGCCGCTTGTGTACTTTACATACGACCAGAATTTCTTCGGATTTTCTACAAAATTTCGAGACAATGTTTCGTTGTGGAACCTATGAAAGGCATCTCGCATTGAAGTCCGTGCCAAATTTCGCGTGTCTGTAAATTTTAGCCAATCTTCGGGATTTCGCGTTTTTCTGAACTTCGCATGCTTTTTCCGTTGCCTCTGCAACAGCGTTCGGACCTGTTTTGTGTACCATGGGGGATCAGTTCCATCTCTTACCAATTTATTAGGTATGAATCTCTCAATTGCTGTTGCTACTATATCTTTGAATTTGAGCCACATCTCGTCTACATTTGTATAGTCAGATCGGAAGGAATAGGAGATTGTCTCTTAGGAAGACTTCTAGTGACACTTTACCCGCTTTTTTAAATAAAAAAATGGTTCAAATGGCTCTGAGCACTATGGGACTTAACATCTATGGTCATCAGTCCCCTAGAACTTAGAACTGCTTAAACCTAACTAACCTAAGGACAGCACACAACACCCAGCCATCACGAGGCAGAGAAAATCCCTGACCCCGCCGGGAATCGAACCCGGGAACCCGGGCGTGGGAAGCGAGAACGCTACCGCACGACCACGAGATGCGGGCAATTTTTTTTTTTAAATAAAATTATTTTGCGTTTGTTTCTGGTGGATTCCAATCAACTTTGTCAAAATCTTTCTCTAAGTCCACAAATGCTAGAAATGTAGGTTTGCCTTTCCTTAATATTTCTTCTAAGATACGTCGTAGGGTCAGTATTGCCTCACGTGTTCCAACATTTCTACGGAACCCAAACTGATCTTCCCCGAGGTCGGCTTCTATCAGTTTTTCCATTCGTCTGTAAATAATTCGCATTAGTATTTTGCAGCTGTGGCTTATTAAACTGATAGTTCGGTAATTTTCACATCTGTCAACACCTGCTTTCTTTGGGATTGGAATTATTATATTCTTCTTGAAGTCTGAGGGTATTTCGCCTGTCTCATACATCTTGCTCACCAGATGGTAGAGTTTTGTCATGACTGGCTCTCCCTAGGCCATCAGTAGTTCTAATGGAATGTTGTCTACTCCCGGAGCCTTGTTTCGACTCAGGTCTTTCAGTGCTCTGTCAAACTCTTCACACAGTATCATATCTCCCATTTCATCTACATCCTCTTCCATTTCCATAATATTGTCCTCAAGTACATCGCCCTTGTATAGACCCTCTATATATTCCTTCCACCTTTCTGCTTTCCCTTCTTTGTATCCATAATATTATAAAAATGTATTTACGTATATATGACTCTATACATACAATCCACAGCTCCTCCACCTATTTCAACCAAACTTGATGCACGTATCACTTACTGTCCGGAAAGAATATCTGTGGGGGTAAGAACCAAATGGTTCAAATGGCTCTGAGCACTATGGGACTTAACATCTATGGTCATCAGTCCCCTAGAACTTAGAACTACTTACACCTAACTAACCTAAGGACAGCACACAACACCCAGTTATCACGAGGCAGAGAAAATCCCTGACCCCGCCGGGAATCGAACCCGGGAACCCGGGCGTGGGAAGCGAGAACGCTACCGCACAACCACGAGCTGCGGACGGATGAGAACCACCTACCCATCAAAGGGGTGCGCGTGGAGGTGAAGAAGCAGTGCAGCCCATGACGCGCGAGTAACCATGCTTTACTCATCCAGTATTTAAGGACGAGATCACTTACTGACTTGTAACAAAGTTTAAATTTCAAACCCTTTAGAAAGTTTTTCTTACCGAGAAGCCCCTACAAAGTGACGAAACGAAAATGTTCAACGCTTACCACATTTTCGCTGTTCGTGCAGTAAAACTGCCTCAAGAAGCATGACGTTTTAATTTATTACTTCCTTGCTACTAACCCTATTCGCAAAACATTCAGCGGACAGTACTCACACATACCGCTGAGTGTACTAGCTAATTTATATCATTGTACGACATATATTTGGCGCGATATGACTTAAAATACTGAGATGTGAGACAACTGCGGTATCATGTATGACGTTTTAATTTATTGCTTATTTACTACTAACTCTGTTCACAGACATTTCGTACACAGTAGCCACACATCTACTAGATGTAGCTGTAAAATTAAATGATTCTACACTTCATACTTCAGGTGACACGTGATAAACATTGAGCTGCGTGAAGACGAAACTGCAGGGCAAAATTCGCAAGAGATACACGGGAAATGTGCGTACAAATACATGTGTTAAATTCATATCAGATATATTTTATATGTGTGTACGCGGGAAAAACAACGGGTAAAAAGCTAAGCCTAAACCCCTGGAATGATCTACCGAATTTTGTAACATATTAATTTCGGTCTGGAAAGAAATATTAAAAACCACTAGCCTCCAATTTTGGTGAGCGTCATAATGTAGAGAGAGAAGGTGAGAAAAGGAGATGGACAGAGAAAGGGAAAGGAGGAGATGGATAGAGTCGTGGGGAGGAAGAGATAGAGAGAGGGAAAAGGAGGAGATGAAGAGAGGGAGGGGATGAGGAAATGCTGAATGGACAGACAGAAGACGAGGAGATGGAAATAGAGGGGGGAGAGGAGGAGATAGACAGAGAGAGGAAAGAGGAGAAGAACAGGGAGGGGAGGACGAGATGGACAGAGAGAGGGGGAAGCAGAGGATAACTAACGGAGGACTGGAATAAATACATATCCGTACAATGCCGGGTACTCAGCTAGTTCAAAATACAAAGTAAGGTCCGGGCTTTTCGCGTGATACGGTCATGACTTCGGTTCCATTAAGTAACAAATCATAGGTGATCTTAATATGTATTACTGGGAGTTTTACACTGAAATTCACAGGTTCCCGGAAGGATTAGAGAGAATGACCGAATTCCTGAAATATGTTTTTATCTTGCCTATCATCTTGACAGGCGGTATATGTGTACTGTAGAGCATGTTTCTACATTTTATGTAAGACTGCATTTCATGGGTTTTTATTTAAATGGTCATTTTAGTATATAAAGTTGCCACCCTTCCACCGTAAGAGTTTTCTTTTGAAAACAAGTTGCACTTTCGGTGATAAGTAATTTTTTTTTTAATGTGAGTGTTTGTACCATTTCCATCCCTCCTACGGGGTGCATAGTTTATGTGTTTGTGTGAGTTGTTAAAATTTTTAGTTTAAAGTAATCTGGTGTGTTGCAGATTTGCACCAGTGTAGTCTTTCAGAGGTTGTTGTGAGCGGTCGTGACTACGGCCGTATTAAAGGGGGGTGGCAAGCTTCTCAGCCCGAAAGCTCATACTGTCAAAAAATAATTATTTCTGTCTCTGAATAAATTGTAACTTGATATTTAGAAAGTGCTTTCTGATTATAATTTTTAAATCCGTTTTTTTTAAAGAAAGTGTTTTTAAGAATAAAATTTCTATTAGTTGAAATTTAATCAGTTACCCACTGGCAACTACTTCCACGCTCACATAGTGTGATTAAATGTATTAATGTTCTTGATGAATCGTTAGTAAATAAAGTAAATTCTTTAAGAAAAGATTTTGAAAGTAAATTCACGGTTTAACTTCCATACATCGCTACACTCCACACAAACACTTTCAGAAAAGACTTCCTGACACTAAATCTATACTCGTTGTTAACAAATTTCTCTTCTTCAGAAACACTTTTCTTGCCATCGCCAGTCCACATTTTATATCCTCTCTACTTCGACCATCATCAGTTATTTTACTGCCCAAATAGCAAAATCAATCTGATACTTTAAATGTCTCAGTTCGTAACCAAATTCCCTCAGCATCACCTGATTTAAGTCGACTACATTCCACTATCCTTGTGTTGCTTTTGTTGGTGTTCATCTTATATCGTTCTTTCATGACACTGTCTATTCCGTTCAATTGCTCTTCCAAGTCCTATGCTGTCTCTGACAGAATTACAATGTCATATGCAAAATTCAAGGTTTTTATTTCTTCTCCTTGGATTTTAATTCCTACTCCAAATTTTTCTTTTGTTTCCTTTACTCCTTGCGCAATATAGAGATTGAATAACATCGGGGATAGGCTACAACTCTGTCTTACTACCTTCCCAATCATTGCTTTCCTTTCGTCCCTTCTACTCTAACTGCCATCTGGTTTCTGTACAAATTATAAATAGCCTTTCGTTCCCTGTATTTTACTCCTGCCACCTTCAGAATTTGAAAGTGAGTATTCCAGTCAACATTGTCAAACGCTTTCTCTACGTCTGCAAATGCTATGAACGTAGATGTACCTTTCCTTAACCTCTCTTCTAGGATAAGACACTGGGTCAGTACTGCCTCGCGTGTTCCTACATTTCTTCGGAATCCAAATTGATCTTACCCAAGGTCGGCTGCCGTGCGGTTCTAGGCGCTACAGTCTGGAACCGAGCGACCGCTACGGTCGCAGGTTCGAATCCTGCCTCGGGCATGGATGTGTGTGATGTCCTCAGGTTAGTTAGGTTTAATTAGTTCTAAGTTCTAGGCGACTGATGACCTCAGATGTTAAGTCGCATAGTGCTCAGAGCCATTTGAACCATTTGAACCAAGGTCGGCTTCTACCAGTTTTTCGACTCGTCTGTATAGAATTCGTGTTAGTTTTTTGCAACCGTGACTTTTCACACCTTTCAGCACCTACTTTCTTTGGAATTGGAATTGTTGTGTTCTTCTTGAAGTCTGAGGGTATGTCGCCTGTCTCATACATCTTGCTGACCAGATGGAAGAGTTTTGTCATGGATGGCTCTCTCAAGACTATCAGTAGCTCTAAGGGAATGTTTTCTACTCCCGGGGCCTTGTTTCGACTAAGGTCTTTCGTGCTCTGTCAGTTTCTTCACGCAGAATCATATCTCCCATCTCATCTACACCCACGTCCTCTTCCATTTCCATAACATTGCCCTCAGGTACGTACATCCATCACACGCTATGTTCTGGCACATCTTCCCCATAGTGAAACGCTTTGCAACAGCGCCACGAGGCATCTTAAGGATCGAAACTTGAGGAATTGCCCTGTACACTGATACGTGCTATTTTTATGTGCGTCTTGAACTATTCGTGCAGTCGTCTTCTGAAACCCTGTATGTAAAAACCTGTGAATTACACAATGTAGAGTTTGAGATACTTGGAAAATCTACGTAGAGTACAGTTTTTTTAATGCTTGCCATAGAAAAAGAAAATAAGAAAACAAAAACACACGAGGAGAAAAATGGAGTAAAACCTTTCACATGAGAAGCATTTAATACGTAATATCTCTTCTGATTTTTTTCTGTATATTTCATAAACTTCTGTCTTTCGCTGTATTAGCAAGTGCTTGCTATTTAGAATACTAAACCATTAACCACATAGAGCATTTCCATTTCAAGTTCTACAATGGATTATCATATGTAACTGATATACAAGATGGTCAGAAAATTTGTGAAACGCTCATACGGATGTTGCAGGGCAGGTTGTACTGAGACATAAATGTTCAGAAACAAAATTCCATACGTTGCGCCGTTTCCGAGTCATTTGACGCTGAAGTTAGCCAATCGGGCCGTCGGGCGCGCAAGTTAAAGTTTCAGATAACTAAACGAAGCACCCGATTCGACAACACCGCCCCCGGCAGGCCGCTTGAATGTGGACGCTGACGCCCCGATTGGCTAACTTCAATGTTATCGAATTTTTTTCTTAACATTCGTGTCTCAGTGCAACCTGCCCTGCAACATCCCTACGAGCGTTTCAGACATTTTCTGACGACCCTGTATAATGCATCCGAAGCCGGCTAGGGAACCCCTCTTGAACAGAAATCGGACTTCCATATTTTAGCGTGTAGTAAAAAAGTACAATTATGTCTCACCAAGATATATTTTCCTTGTAGAAATTTGGTGTTGATAACACAGCAGTATTACATGTACAACAATATTACACGTACACTCGGACATTTCAGTAAACAAGGTTGCTTTCTACGAGGTTCAAGCTAAAATTTCCCTGATCTACTTTCGTTTCGTACTGTTTCTTCACGTCTTTCAATACAAACAACGAAAGAATAGAATCAGTGTATGCAATACGGGGGTCACTCATGTCTGAAATTTAAACATATTCAAAGCACACTTTCATTCACATAAATTTATTTTTCTTCTTTGGTTTTAAAATCAGAACCATGTAGCGAGAAACGTCGTCTGGAGAACGAAGAGGTGCTGTATAATAATGCAGTATTTATGAGTCGTTTAACAGGTCTAAAGTAACAAGAAAAATCACATCTGCATAGTTTCTCTTCTGCCTACTAGACGCAACTGCGAAGGCATAAAGTTCTTTCTGTGTGAACTCTCACCATTACTGTACGTCATAGAAACTGGACAAACATCAACTGAATTCTTTTTTCCATCACCTGAAGGACGGAGTAAAATTATGTTGTTGTGTTGAAGCTGTGCTCACGAAAATTACCACTCGTAATTATCGTTAGTATAGTATTTCCCATATCTTCACATCAGGAATTTACAGCTTTTTCATATAATGGAATGAAAGTGCCATGATTTCATGACTGTTGTTACAAACTTGTCGGATACTTTTCATGCCTGTGTAGAACTTTTTAGTCATTCTCCTGCATACTATATGTTCTGTTGCTGCGATTATTTGTTTGATCAAGATGCGAAGAAATTAATGACATTTAGCTGCTATTGCCTACTGATCTACATGAATGGGAGAGCTGAAAATTTGTGCCGTACTGGGATTCGAACCCGCTAGGCTTATTCTGATGCCATTAAAATGTATAATTACTATTTTGTGACCTAGTTCTTCAGAGGCTGGCTAAAAAACTTTTCCATGAAATATTCCAGGTACAACGTATAGCTAATAATGATAGGTGGGTATTTACTTTCTCGTAATGCGTCGGCAAGTCTTTCATGCGGGCAAGTAATAGCTCAACTACCATACCGAGCTTCCTTCGTCGGTAATGGCTCTAACGTTCCCTTAAAAACCAACAAGTCTCTCCATCGATTGCTCGTGAACAAGAAGTTTCCCACGCTTGTCCACGGGTAGACCTCCATTGTGAATGACGTTGCACAAACAGCATACAGGGAAAACAGTGACTCCATGAAGACTGATTTCAGTCTTTTCCATAAACTGGAATGCGTTTCTTTTCGTTAGCAAAAAATGCCCGAAACAGTTATTTCTTTCTTTGTGGTACTAAATGCAAGCAGGGATCTTTAAGTCTCGCATTTCAGTGGAAAATATGTCGTTCATTTGTACAAGCCTTATGTACCCCATATAAAAAATTTTCTGAATTAAAATGACAGCTTCATGACCAATACAGCACGACCTAAAAGTAACTTACTTATATGCACGAATATCTTTACTTCCTTGCCGCTATAGCTTTCACTCTGTGTTTGTGTTTTGGAGATCTTTTACTTTATAATACTTCATTGTCTCTTTTTCCAGACCCGTTCTTAACAAATTCTTTCCTGCGTTTGGTAATCTCCATTGAGTTTACAGAACAATCTCCGCTACAATCACTCACATTTCCACACTTAGACCGTTCGGTGAGCGTAAAAACATCTGCGTTCACTACTAACTTAGGTTTACAGTGAATTCAAGACATTTTAGTATATACGCAATTCAGACTCGTATTGTTATAATACGAAGTAGGGCGTCTGCATACGCTGCTTTCTGTGGTACCAATAGGTCATGTTCGGAAAAAACTGTTGATTCATGGGGTTTCACATGAAGTGAAGGTTCAAATGGTTCAAATGGCTCTGAGCACTATGGGACTCAACTTCTCAGGTCATCAGTCCCCTAGAACTTAGAACTACTTAAACCTAACTAACCTAAGCACAGCACACACATCCATGCCCGAGGCAGGATTCGAACCTGCGACCGCAGCGGTCTCGCGGTTCCAGACTGCAGCGCCTAGAACCGCACGGCCACTTCGGCCGGCGAAGTGAAGGTGTAACAGAGGTCAAATGGAGCGCGGCTGTCCATCAACACGTACACTCCTGGAAATGGAAAAAAGAACACATTGACACCGGTGTGTCAGACCCACCATACTTGCTCCGGACACTGCGAGAGGGCTGTACAAGCAATGATCACACGCACGGCACAGCGGACACACCAGGAACCGCGGTGTTGGCCGTCGAATGGCGCTAGCTGCGCAGCATTTGTGCACCGCCGCCGTCAGTGTCAGCCAGTTTGCCGTGGCATACGAAGCTCCATCGCAGTCTTTAACACTGGTAGCACGCCGCGACAGCGTGGACGTGAACCGTATGTCCAGTTGACGGACTTTGAGCGAGGGTGTATAGTGGGCATGCGGGAGGCCGGGTGGACGTACCGCCGAATTGCTCAACACGTGGGGCGTGAGGTCTCCACAGTACATCGATGTTGTCGCCAGTGGTCGGCGGAAGGTGCACGTGCCCGTCGACCTGGGACCGGACCGCAGCGACGCACGGATGCACGCCAAGACCGTAGGATCCTACGCAGTGCCGTAGGGGACCGCACCGCCACTTCCCAGCAAATTAGGGACACTGTTGCTCCTGGGGTATCAGCGAGGACCATTCGCAACCGTCTCCATGAAGCTGGGCTACGGTCCCGCACACCGTTAGGCCGTCTTCCGCTCACGCCCCAACATCGTGCAGCCCGCCTCCAGTGGTGTCGCGACAGGCGTGAATGGAGGGACGAATGGAGACGTGTCGTCTTCAGCGATGAGAGTCGCTTCTGCCTTGGTGCCAATGATGGTCGTATGCGTGTTTGGCGCCGTGCAGGTGAGCGCCACAATCAGGACTGCATACGACCGAGGCACACAGGGCCAACACCCGGCATCATGGTGTGGGGAGCGATCTCCTACACTGGCCGTACACTACTGGTGATCGTCGAGGGGACACTGAATAGTGCACGGTACATCCAAACCGTCATCGAACCCATCGTTCTACCATTCCTAGACCGGCAAGGGAACTTGCTGTTCCAACAGGACAATGCACGTCCGCATGTATCCCGTGCCACCCAACGTGCTCTAGAAGGTGTAAGTCAGCTACCCTGGCCAGCAAGATCTCCGGATCTGTCCCCCATTGAGCATGTTTGGGACTGGATGAAGCGTCGTCTCACGCGGTCTGCACGTCCAGCACGAACGCTGGTCCAACTGAGGCGCCAGGTGGAAATGGCATGGCAAGCCGTTCCACAGGACTACATCCAGCATCTCTACGATCGTCTCCATGGGAGAATAGCAGCCTGCATTGCTGCGAAAGGTGGATATACACTGTACTAGTGCCGACATTGTGCATGCTCTGTTGCCTGTGTCTATGTGCCTGTGGTTCTGTCAGTGTGATCATGTGATGTATCTGACCCCAGGAATGTGTCAATAAAGTTTCCCCTTCCTGGGACAATGAATTCACGGTGTTCTTATTTCAATTTCCAGGAGCGTATTTGCTTGCCGCAGTTTGCTCTGAGTGTGTGTATTTATGTCTTTTAATAGCAAATGTTATGGATTTTCTTGTAACGGGGAGCGCTGAGTCACAAAGAAGAATAACATTGTAACTATTGACCGCCCGGAATGCCGTAGGCCGCGAAGAGGCCTCTTTTCTTAGAAGACCGAAAAAACTCAAATATGTATCGATTTGTACAGTACCTGATCAGAAGTAGCAGGATACCCATTAGTGACATTAATGTGGGGTTCAAATGGCTCTAAGCACTATGGGACTGAACATCTGAGGTCATCAGTCATCAGTCCCCTAGACTTAGAACTACATAAACCTAACTAACCTAAGGACATCACACACATCCATGCCCGAGGCAGGATTCGAACCAGACTGCAGAGCCTAGAACCGCTCGGCCACTCCTGCCGGCCAAACCCCTCCATCGGACTGCCACAAGATATGGTGTGATTCACCTCTCCAAATCACTCCGTTCCACTCGTCTACTGACAAGTCACGCCGCTCTTTACATCACCTCAGGCGTTGCTTAGAGCGGCTACAGAAATGTGTGGCTTATGAGGAAACACTCAGTCATTGTACCCTTCCATTCCCCGACGTGGACAGCTGGTAGCTCTTCGGAGTGATTCGTACTGTGGATTTCTTGCAGTTTTTCACAACTACCCTCCACGACTCTCGACGGTCCCTGTCCATCAGTAAATGAGGCCTGCGTAGTCGTTGTTTCGCCGTGCTTCTACCTTCGCATTTTCACTTCGAGATCACACCCTCAGAGTTGAAAAGTCCCCGATGGATCTTTAACTCAGGCGACATCCAATGACTAATCCACGTTTGAAATCACTCAGTTTTCCAGGTCGACTAATTGCGCTGCTGCTGCCTCTGTACTGACAGCACAATACTCGCTTCCTCCTTTTATACCGGCGGATCCACCTCTAGTATCATCCAGTCGTCAGCTGCGCCTTACATAGGGGTACCTGGGTGCTTTTGATCAGGTTGTTTGTACCGTGTAAGTTTGCTTGGGCAGATTGTAGACGCTGAAATTTTGATTTTAAACGCTAGACAGCATATCGATTATTCACACTATGTTAAGGAGGCAGTTATTTACAACTTTTAGAAAAAAAAATGTTCCGATGTATGTGAAATCGCATGGGACTGAACTGCTGAGGTCATCAGTCCCTAAGCTTACACACTACTACTTAACCTAAATTATCCTAAGGACAAACACACACACATGCCCGAGGAAGGACTCGAACCTCCGCCGGGACCAGCCGACAACTTTTAGATATTTTTTGAAAAATCATGCTTGGTTCAAATCACGATTTTTCAAAAATCTAACTTCACATTTTCGTAGATCGCTCCATAAAAAGTGCTCTGGTATTTTTTAAAACTCTGAGTATACGATGGCTTAAGAAACCTGAATCGCTGTTGTTATTTCATTAACTGACTCACTTTATGGATGGCTGATGGAGACCCTTACCTAATACGATCGGATTACGTGATATTACCGATTAAATATCTTGTCCACCCTTCCCATTAAGCACAGCCACTTCTACCGCTACGGCTCACTCTTCATCAGGACTATTTTTGTTCAGCCTGGCAACCGCGAATATTACGAATCCGACACTGATATTCATTGATTTTGACCACTTTTATGTTATTTCCTCCCCACTAACATCTCCACGCCTATCCAAACCCACACTAACCCCTTGGGCTGAAGTGTCATCGGACATCGATTTGTTGTAGAATCATGGAACACATTTTGTGTTCAGACATAATGACCTCTGTAGACTCATCTGCAGAAACCAGCACGGTTTTAGGAAACAGCGGTCATGCGAGACACAGCTGGCCCTCTTTGTCCATTATATACCGGCTAGATACAAGCTCCCAGGTTGATGCCATATTTCTCGACTTTCGAAAGGCGTTCCGCACTTTCGCTTGCTCCAAAAAGTGCGCACTTACAGTCTATCCAATGACATATGCGGTTGGATAGAAAGTTTTCTAACAGACAGAGAGCAGCATATCGTCCTGAATGGGGTGCCTTCAACAGAAACAAGCGTAACTTAAGGTGTGCCCCCAGGGCAGCGTAACAGGTCGACTGCTTTTTACGATTTACATAAACGATCTGGTTCATGGTACTGAAAGCGGCATTAGACTGTTTGCCGGTGATGCTGTAGTCTACAGGAAAGTAGTATCACACGAAAGTTGTGAACGAATCAATGAGGATTTACAGAAAATAAATGCGTGGTGTAATGACTGGCAGTTATCTCTCAATATTAGTAAGTGTCAAGTAGTCAAATGATCTCAAATGGAATGATCAGATTACGCAAGTAATTGTGGTTTATTGGTAGAACCCTGAAGGGATGCAGTCCTTCAACAAAGGAAATTGCTTACAATACGTTAGTTCGTCCAGTGTTAGAGTATTGTTCGTCTGTATGGGATCCTTACCGGTTGGGTCGCCGGCCGAAGTGGCCGTGCGGTTAAAGGCGCTGCAGTCTGGAACCGCAAGACCGCTACGGTCGCAAGTTCGAATCCTGCCTCGGGCATGGATGTTTGTGATGTCCTTAGATTAGTTAGGTTTAACTAGTTCTAAGTTCTAGGGGACTAATGACCCCAGCAGTTGAGTCCCATAGTGCTCAGATCCATTTGAACCATTTGAGCCGGTTGGGTCTCATTCAAGAGATTGAGAAGGTCCAAAGAAGAGTGGCAAGATTCGTGACTGGTACATTTAGCCATCGCGAGAGCGTTACAAATCTCTTAGAAAGTTTGAAGTGGGGCACACATACAGATAGACGACGCGCTAAACAGAAGGGGCTGGTCCCTAAATTCCGAAATCCAATCTTCGTCGAGTATGTA
The DNA here is from genome assembly GCF_021461395.2 of Schistocerca americana. Lineage (NCBI taxonomy): Eukaryota > Metazoa > Arthropoda > Insecta > Orthoptera > Acrididae > Schistocerca > Schistocerca americana. Next base: position 756,576,099 of record NC_060121.1, on the reverse strand, counting down.
GAGCATATATTATTACCACCAACTTTTAAATCGCGCAATGATCACCATTCGTACCAAGTTTGTAACTGCTCCAGGCGTTCCAGAGCTATGCCGAAACATATAAGCACACATACACAGGGATATTTATTACTAGTGTTCGCGATATTACATTTGAAGCGTTGCTTCAAAAGTGGATAAGTGACGAGAGACGTCTGGAGAGAACGTAACCTGCTGGGCAAACGGTTCTGCAGGAGCGGAAGCTGCCTCTGATTGCGCCGTCCCGATGGCGCCTGCAGGACGCAAATCAATATGGCGTCGCCGCCTCTGTCATCTGCTGCTCTCCGCTCGAAGGACGCGTTATCGCTCAACAGATAAATGCGACCGGCCATACGTCAGCTCCTATGATACAGTCAACACGTCAGATATGACCGGATGAGCACGTCGGTCCAGGTCCCGTACAGATGTTCAAGACTTACTGAAATAGACGAATGAAACTGCACAAAATAATTCTGACACGTTTTTGTATCAGCGACCGTGTGTGGGCTTAGGTTCAAAGAGAGCAGCTGATGACAGAAAAAGCCACATTAAAGAAAAATATCGACATTTTAGAAGAACTGAAGATTCACGTCGCAAAACGCAAGGAACTCGATAAAATCCTCAGTGAGCATAATGAGTTAACAACTAATGCATGTTTAATATTTGTGAAGATTTAGCTAGCTGAGGTAGTCGATGCATCCTGCATATATGCTCCAGCTGATGATAGGGCCTTCCTGCGAAACCACCTGACACCGAAAAATATGTTATAAAGATTGCTACTCTCCCTCTTTTATTGTAATGACCTCATTCTGCTTTAAATTGGTTTTACTGTTTTAGCGATCTGTTTTTTTTATATTTTAAGAATAACTGATTGAAATATTATAATATTTGTCAATTTTATGATTTTTACGATTGAAGATTGTCTTGTAGAGGACCTAGTGCAAAGAACAGGGAAGAAAAAGTATACTTGGTTCTATGTATATAATTCGCTGATTTTACGTTTAATTGACAACGCATGAGTACTGGTGGTGACAATAACGTACAGACAGACAGCTGCGTGTCATGCATTTCATAAAATACTTAACAGCTATTGGAAATCGTTTTCAAAAAATGTTTAACACAAGGTTCAGTCTGTCGCACTTGAATAAGTATTTCTAACACATAAAAGAAGACCTTCCAACGCACGTTCCGAGGAATCCTTACCCGAGCGTATTGTTAATTTCCTCCGTCGAGCACAAACGCTAAAACACCAGTAGTAGCAACAGGGGACTGTTTCGGGTTGTATAGTCGTAGACCAAAATCCTTTTCGTTCTTAACGTTTCGCCAAGAGTCGCGTTGGACGTCTTCAGAGGCCCTTCTGGCTCCTCTCAGTCGGCAGAATTTGTCTGACGATCGTCGCAGGAGCGTGTGAGGCAGCCAGATAGTAGTGCACGTCTCCGGTACATAGTCCCACGGGTTCAACAGGACAGTCAGTCATGTTTGGGTCCAGGACCATGTACGGCTGTCAGACGCCTCTCGACTCTATGAAGGGTACTTTGAGGGTTGTGCAGTATCGGGATAGGAAACAGCAATCTATTGTCGTCAGTCGTAACGTCAATCTTTGGCGACGGGTTTTCCTTTCAAGATGTTAAAAGCGCACTGCACCCAGCTCGATAGTAACTTTCTCTAAAATGCAGGAGTTTACCGAATGGTACCTACTGGCATGAACGTGGCATGAATACGGCCAGCTGAAACTTGCAGCAAGTTGTTGCAGGAACCCTCTTCACACTGTGGATGGCCTCAGGGCGACAGCCGCCGTAGATGAGACAGGCTGACGCAGTAACGTCTCGACCATATCACGGATAATCTGTTATAGTGCTTAGGGTTGAGCAACACTATACTGGAAGTTCCGCAACAGCAGATTTTGAGTTCGACGATATTCCGAGACGTACACTTTCTACATCTACATGGTCTGAAGTACCCAGACAACTATTTGTGATCATTAATATGAGTTGTGTCCATCCTTCGCCTTTATGACTGCTTGAACTCTGCTGGGGGTGCTTAAAATGGCATGCCTAATTTCGGAAAGAACGACAGTCCGTTTGCGGAGACGGTGACTAACTTACTGTAAGGTATTATTCTTTTTATTTTTGGCACAATCTATTTTCTTCTAATACAATCATAACCGGTTTCGGCCTATCATGGTCATCTTCAGATGCTACAATAGAGGTAAGAAAAGCTTTTATTGCGACCTGGAACAAGTGCTATTATTTTCGCTAGGTCTGTTGACATGCATAGTCTACTAATGTTTGTTTTTCGCTATGTGTTGAGTGGCAGGATGGCTTATATAATCGGCTGTGAATTCTGCACTTTTTTTCCGGTCAGGAGATTTTCGTAATTGTTTTCCACTCCTTCATAGAGATGAAACTCATTCTCGCACCGTCTTTATGTTGCGTTCGCATTCCTCTGATTACTTTCCATGCGTTATTTACTTTTGTATTGTCTGCTTCTAGGTTGATGATATCGGTACGCATGTGACAGCATGCGCTACCTAATATGTTCCAAAACGCCGCGCATAAAAGAGGGATTTTCCGAAGGTCCTACGTTGTATTATATTGATGCTAGAAACATAAAGTCAAGTGTCTTGGATATCCTTTTGGCTTGGGGCTATTTGCATGCCCGACAGAAGTATCGTCGTACTGTAACCTTCCTACATTAGAGCGCCAAAGTTTGAATATTTCACATTCCCTCCAGCTTAGGCAAATGGAACATATCGGTCGGTTCTTTTTGCATAAGATGTGGACTACGGTGCGCCTTATGGGGCTTAGTTCGTGAGCGGTTCCTAAGAAAACCTAAAAAACATGGCTTTTGGGTAGCCGCGGATTCCAAGACGGCTATGTACAGCAAATGGCTGAAATTTTTATGATATATTTTCAAGATCCCGATCACGAACAACCTTGGAAATTTTCTTGATTTCTTTTTCCATTTCCGAGATACAGGGGTTCAAAGTTACCCTACATGTACACGTGAAATAGGCGGTGCGAGGCGAAAATGTAGTTTATAAACTGACGGAGCACGGAGAAATATGCTGTAGAGTGTCCGCGTTATCATCAGAAAGGTCCTATCGTTGTAGTACTGAACCAAATGCAAAATTTTTGTGAACATAAAATCCGGTCTGGGGTGTGAAATTATATATATAGTGCTCAGAGCCATTTTTTTTAGTGACTGGCGTATTGTGACGAGCCAGTTGATCGGCCACCATTGACCAGACGTTTTCAATTGGTGAGAGATTTGGAGAATGTGCTGTCCAGGGCAGCAGTCGATCATTTTCTGTATCCAGGACCTGCAACATGAGGTCGTGCATTATCCTGCTGAAATGTAGGGTTTCGCAGGGATCGAATGGAGGGTAGAGCTATGGGTCGTAACATATCTGAAATGTAACGTCCACTGTTCAAAGTGCCGTCAATGTGAACAAGAGGTGACCGAGACGTGTAACCAATGGCACCCCATACCATCACGCTAGGTGGTATGCCAGTATGGCGATGACGAATACACGCTTCCAATGTGCGTTCACCGTGATGTTGCCAAACACGGATGCGACCGTCATGATGCTCTAAACAGAACCTGGATTCATCGGAAAAAATGACGTTTTGCCATTCGTGCACCCAGGTTCGTCGTTGAGTACACCATCGCAGGCGCTCCTGTCTGCGATGCAGCGTCAAGGGTAACCGCAGCCATGGTCTCCGAGCTGACGCTCCATGCTGCTAAAAACGTCGTCGAATTGTTCGAGCAGATGGTTGTTGTCTGGCAAATGTCCCCATCTCTTGACTCAGGGATCGACACGTGGCTGCACGATCCCTTGCAGCCATGCGGATAAGATGCCTGTCATCTCGACTGTTAGTGATACGAGGCCGTTGGGATCCAGCACGGCGTTCCGTATTACCCTCCTGAAACGACCGATTCCATATTCTGCTAATGGTCATTGGATCTCGACCAACGCGAGCGATAGGCTACAATCCGACCTTTATCAAAGTCGGAAACGTGGTGGTACGCATTTGTCTTCCTTACACGAGGCATCACAACAACGTTTCACCAGGCAACGCTGGTCAACTGCTGTTTGTGTATGAGAAATCGGTTGGAAACTTTCCTCATGTTAGCAGGTTGTAGGTGTCGCCACCGGCGCCTACCTTGTGTGAATGCTCTGAAAAGCTAATCATTTGCATATCACAGCATCTTCTTCCTGTCGGTTAAATTTCGCGTCTGTAGCACGTCATCTTCTTGGTGTAGCAATTTTAATGGCCAGTAGTGTATTATTGTTGCCATGTTGGTCACCTCTAACTCAGGAATGGCGTGTACAACATCGATGGGTCGCGTAGCACCAACAACATGGTGGTCGTGGAATCAGAAGAGATCAATTGCCAAATACATTCCTTATTCAGTAAGACACTCGTGCAGTGGCAGATGGCGGCAAGTCGATGGCGTGTGTTAACACCCTGGGGTAGTGGCTGCTTCAGCGTAGAGCAAGGCAAAGTGCTTGGCCGTGGCAGCGTGTGGACTCTTTGACAGAATTGCTGGCTCAGCGAAGTGGCGGCTGGTGGTGGTCTATCAAATGAATGTGAGCCTGGCGTCAGATGTCGGCAGGCAGTAGGCGCACGTGCGCCGGACAGTCGGCTGTTCCGGCCATCAGTCAGTTCAAATGTTTCTGAGCATTATGGGACTCAACGTCTAAGGTCATCAGTCCCCTATAACTTAGAGCTACTTAAACCTAACTAACCTAAGGACATCACACACATTCATGCCCGAGGCTGGATTCGAACCTACGACCGTAGCGATCTCGCGGTTCCAGACTGTAGCGCCTAGAACCGCTCGGCCACCCCGGCCGGCATCAGTCAGTTGTGTGGTGCACTGCCCAGAGGGTCTCCCTCTTACAAGGGGACCCTCCATACTGTAGATTACGGATTTTGATAAGCTTCAAATATGTTGTAGAGGCACTTACCCTGAATACCTGACTATCAGGTTTTTTAGCGACGGGCCTTGGTTTTTCAGAAAATCGATTTTGAAGTTCATTGCGTGCTTTGTATACCCGTAACATTACATACACTCCTGGAAATTGAAATAAGAGCACCGTGAATTCATTGTCCCAGGAAGGGGGAAACTTTATTGACACATTCCTGGGGTCAGATACATCACATGATCACACTGACAGAACCACAGGCACGTAGACACAGGCAACAGAGCATGCACAATGTCGGCACTAGTACAGTGTATATCCACCTTTCGCAGCAATGCAGGCTGCTATTCTCCCATGGAGACGATCGTAGAGATGCTGGATGTAGTCCTGTGGAACGGCTTGCCATGCCATTTCCACCTGGCGCCTAAGTTGGACCAGCGTTCGTGCTGGACGTGCAGACCGCGTGAGACGACGCTTCATCCAGTCCCAAACATGCTCAATGGGGGACAGATCCGGAGATCTTGCTGGCCAGGGTAGTTGACTTACACCTTCTAGAGCACGTTGGGTGGCACGGGATACATGCGGACGTGCATTGTCCTGTTGGAACAGCAAGTTCCCTTGCCGGTCTAGTAATGGTAGAACGATGGGTTCGATGACGGTTTGGATGTACTGTGCACTATTCAGTGTCCCCTCGACGATCACCAGTGGTGTACGGCCAGTGTAGGAGATCGCTCCCCACACCATGATGCTGGGTGTTGGCCCTGTGTGCCTCGGTCGTATGCAGTCCTGATTGTGGCGCTCACCTGCACGGCGCCAAACACGCATATGACCATCATTGGCACCAAGGCAGAAGCGACTCTCATCGCTGAAGACGACACGTCTCCATTCGTCCCTCCATTCACGCCTGTCGCTACACCACTGGAGGCGGGCTGCACGATGTTGGGGCGTGAGCGGAAGACGGCCTAACGGTCTACATCTACATCTACATCTACATTGATACTCCGCAAGCCACCCAACGGTGTGTGGCGGAGGGCACTTTACGTGCCACTGTCATTACCTCCCTTTCCTGTTCCAGTCGCGTATGGTTCGCGGGAAGAACGACTGTCTGAAAGCCTCCGTGCGCGCTCTAATCTCTCTAATTTTACATTCGTGATCTCCTCGGGAAGTATAAGTAGGGGGAAGCAATATATTCGATACCTCATCCAGAAACGCACCCTCTCGAAACCTGGCGAGCAAGCTACACCGCGATGCAGAGCGCCTCTCTTGCAGAGTCTGCCACTTGAGTTTATTAAACATCTCCGTAACGCTATCACGGTTACCAAATAACCCAGTGACGAAACGCGCCGCTCTTCTTTGGATCTTCTCTATCTCCTCCGTCAACCCGACCTGGTACGGATCCCACACTGACGAGCAATACTCAAGTATAGGTCGAACGAGTGTTTTGTAAGCCACCTCCTTTGTTGATGGACTACATTTTCTAAGCACTCTCCCAATGAATCTCAACCTGGTACCCGCCTTACCAACAATTAGTTTTATATGATCATTCCACTTCAAATCGTTCCGTACGCATACTCCCAGATATTTTACAGAAGTAACTGCTACCAGTGTTTGTTCCGCTATCATATAATCATACAATAAAGGATCCTTCTTTCTATGTATTCGCAATACATTACATTTGTCTATGTTAAGGGTCAGTTGCCACTCCCTGCACCAAGTGCCTATCCGCTGCAGATCTTCCTGTATTTCGCTACAATTTTCTAATGCAGCAACTTCTCTGTATACTACAGCATCATCCGCGAAAAGCCGCATGGAACTTCCGACACTATCTACTAAGTCATTTATATATATTGTGAAAAGCAATGGTCCCATAACACTCCCCTGTGGCACGCCAGAGGTTACTTTAACGTCTGTAGACGTCTCTCCATTGATAACAACATGCTGTGTTCTGTTTGCTAAAAACTCTTCAATCCAGCCACACAGCTGGTCTGATATTCCGTAGGCTCTTACTTTGTTTATCAGGCGACAGTGCGGAACTGTATCGAACGCCTTCCGGAAGTCAAGCTTCATGGAGACGGTTGCGAATGGTCCTCGCCGATACCCCAGGAGCAACAGTGTCCCTAATTTGCTGGGAAGTGGCGGTGCGGTCCCCTACGGCACTGCATAGGATCCTACAGTCTTGGCGTGCATCCGTGCGTCGCTGCGGTCCGGTCCCTGGTCGACGGGCACGTGCACCTTCCGCCGACCACTGGCGACAACATCGATGTACTGTGGAGACCTCACGCCCCACGTGTTGAGCAATTCGGCGGTACGTCCACCCGGCCTCCCGCATGCCCACTATACGCCCTCGCTCAAAGTCCGTCAACTGCACATACGGTTCACGTCCACGCTGTCGCGGCATGCTGCCAGTGTTAAAGACTGCGATGGAGCTCCGCATGCCACGGCAAACTGGCTGACACTGACGGCGGCGGTGCACAAATGCTGCGCAGCTAGCGCCATTCGACGGCCGACACCGCGGTTCCTCGTGTGTCCGCTGTGCCGTGCGTGTGATCATTGCTTGTACAGCCCTCTCGCAGTGTCCGGAGCAAGTATGGTGGGTCTGACACACCGGTGTCAATGTGTTCTTTTTTCCATTTCCAGGAGTGTATATTCCGAGCAAATCAGCGTAGCGCAGCGGTTAAGGTTAATTGTTTCCGCGCTGGAGATTCCGTTTTCGAATCATGCTCGTGTACCTTTTTTTTCAAAATTAGAAAGTTCGTCAGCTCTAAAGAATTTGCGACGATAGACGGAGTTTTAGCAGCTGCCGAACAACTCCGGATACAAACGACAATACTTATGGAGAATTTCGACCTTGACTTCGAAATCAACAGTGATCAAACTGGCTGCCAGAATCAGGATCACTTTCGGAAAAAGGAACGAAAACCGTTCTCGTCCGAAAAAAGATTTAAACAAGACTACTCATTCTTATACGGCCCAGTATATCATAACAGCCAGAGGGAAGGTGATCTACATCTACATCTACATGACTACTCTGCAATTCACATTTAAGTGCTTGGCAGAGGGTTTGTCGAACCACAATCATACTATCTCTCTACCATTCCACTCCCGAACAGCGCGCGGGAAAAACGAACACCTAAACCTTTCTGTTCGAGATCTGATTTCTCTTATTTTATTTTGATGATCATTCCTACCTATGTAGGTTGGGCTCAACAAAATATTTTCGCATTCGGAAGAGAAAGTTGGTCACTGAAAATTCGTAAATAGATCTCGCCGCGACGAAAAACGTCTTTGCTGTAATGACTTCCATCCCAATTCGCGTATCATATCTGCCACACTCTCTCCCCTACTACGAGATAATACAAAACGAGCTGCCCTTTTTTTGCACCTATTCGATGTCCTCCGTCAATTCCACCTGGTAAGGATCCCACACCGCGCAGCAATATTCTAACAGAGGACGATCTCATATCTTCTTTATGTATGCAGGAACCGTCCGGAAAATTTGGTCCCAATGTTCAAAAACGAGTAGACGAATTAACTGGGAAATACAGAAATGTAGTCGTGTCCTGCACGAAATCCTAGAAGTTCACGAAACTGGTGTAGGAAGAATTTTTGCGTTCTGTAATACTTCCGTACGCGGGTCAGAAATGTTTTTTGTACATTATCGATTCCTGGGGAGGGCAAACCGATTCAACTTTATACGAACATCAATTCACTGATGAAAGGAAAGCGAGCACCTGCACCCTACAAGTGGTCCCACCAAAGTGCACGCCTTATTGCCAGCCCGGCGATGTTTATTTTTACCGACAGGTGAAAATCTTCACGAAAACTATTCAGAATGCTCCCGACTTGACGAAAGATAATAGAGAGATCGCTTCTAGGGAAAATTCGATAGAATTACATTCGCTAATCCTACATCAATCCAGCGCACCTAATTTTGCAAGCATGATTAGATATAGAGAGTAACCTTATATGGAGAGAAGTATGGAGGACTCTCAAGGAAAAGGACATGTTAGTGTAACATAAGATAGAGAGGTATATGGAGAACACACGAGTGTAAAGACGTGTTATGTCTTATGTTAGTTAGATATATACTTACTCGCTACGTGCAGTAATTTGCTTTTTAGGATACCATACGGAAATAATGAAAGTAAAGAAAGTAGTTTTGTTACCAATGCGATCCGCATATTTATTAGTGATGATTGAGACAACGTATAGCACTCACATCCAATGATTTTGTAAACATAACTGTTAATGTATAATCAGTTAATTGTGTGTTAATTGTGAACATTATTAATTTTCAAAGAGACAAAAATACAAGTTTTAAAGTTACTGCCATATTGTTACTTACCAGTACTCAAAACCAGTTCGCAGATCCAAGTCTTTTTTGATTAACTATTTTTCTCAAGAAGTTACTGTCTCAGTCTTATTCGATTTAATTAAAATGTATGCTAAGCAACAGCCTTGCACAATAGCTGTATGCTAACTATACAGTTTAAAGTAATAACAGAGAGCAGTGCGAGGAGCGTAACTATTGCGTAAATAAAGGTAAGAAGTTTTACTATATCAGGGATACCATTCATTAAGCAAAGGGACCATTATTTTGAAATTGATCAAGTTTTGTTTTATTACTGATCCTTGCGTGTCTCGTGTTCCCGCCATCATCTGTTTTACACCCTGTTTTTAACGTACTTCCACCTCACGACGTTAGTTTAAATTACTATTGTCACTGAGTTGCTGCTTTGCCTCACCGTGAGCGGCGTTAGCAGCGCGTATCGATATATCCCCTCTCGTAGTATCTTTTCTCGGCTGCTATTACTTCCCGGTCGTTTTCTGTCGTAAGAGAGTTCGGGTCGCGAGTTCGGGCTCCCAGTCAGTTGGAACACGTCTGGAGCGCAGTCCGGACCTGCCAGTCGGGGAGTTCCAATGCGCTAAATACCACATTTTAGAAATATTACGGGCCGGCCGGTGTGGCCGAGCGGTTCTAGGCGCTTCAGTCTGGAATCGCGCGACCGCTACGGTCTCAGGTTCGAATCCTGCCTCGGGCATGGATGTGTGTGATGTCCTTAGGTTAGTTAGGTTTAATTAGTTCTAAGTTCTAGGGGACTGATGACCTTAGATGTTAAGTGCTCAGAGCCATTTGAACCATTTTTGAAAAATAAGTTTTTGTAATATTGTATGACAGAAAAAAATTAATAACTGAATATATCTTTATAATTTCGCACACCTTCCACTGTTTGTTTATATTCTTTGAAATAAAATTGAAACAAAAAAAAGAAAAGAAAACCACACGAGCAAAATACGAACACGGTACCTCCAACAAGGCAGCCGTGAGCCTTTCCCACTGCACTACGGTGACTTGCTCGGAATAATTGTAATGTTATGGAATACAAAGCACACATTCAAGTTCGAAATCGATTTTCTCAAAAAACAAGGCCCGTCGCTATAAAACCGGATAGCCAGGTCCTCGGGGTAAGTGTCTCTGCAACATATTTGAAGCGCATCAAAAACAGTGATTTACAGTATAGAGGGTCCCCTTGTTAGTGTCTCCGGCTATCTGTGGCTCGTTCGCCAGCAGCTAGCCGACGAAGCGGCTAGACATAGACGAAGATGATTGACCCATGTGAAACCGAATGGCATGGAGTAAGTCTTGCAGTCCGAGACAAGACACTGCTAGCGTGTGAGTGGTGATTGTTTATAGCGGCTCTGCCCAACTTCGTTGTGAGAGGGCCCGGCCTTGGGTTGAGTAGGGGGGGGGGGGGGCAAGGTAGCGCAACATGAGGAAATCTGGCTCCGCTTCTCACCCTTCCCCATCACACACGCCCTTGAAGACGTCGAAGCTGACTGTACCTCCCTGTTCCTATGCGTGGATGAATACGCAAAGGCGGCCGGCCCCTGCTTTGGTACAAAGTGGAGCTGTGCGGTGTGGGCAACGGCGCGCGAGGCGAGTCGCCCTCTGGAGACGTGAGGCCGCCACAAGCAGAGCCAGAGCCCACGCAGAGGCATCGATCAGCCGGCCACGGCCGGCGGAGAAGCGCCTTCGTGTTTGCTTGCGGCCGCCGAGACCTATCACGCTGTTACCTGCACTCTGCCCTACGGTCACGCTGTGCATCACGGGAGTTGACTCAAAGCGTCAAGCATTTTCTGTAGCACTATACAGGGTGTTACAAAAAGGTACGGCCAAACATTCAGGAAACATTCCTCACACACAAATAAAGAAAAGATGTTATGTGGACATGTGTCCGGAAACGCCTAATTTCCATGTTAGAGCTCATTTTAGTCTCGTCAGTATGTACTGTACTTCCTCGATTCACCGCCATGATTTCATACGCGATATTCTACCTGTACTGCTAGAACATGTGCCTTTACGAGTACGACACAACATGTGGTTCATGCACGATGGAGCTCCTGCACATTTCAGTCGGTGTTCGTACGCTTCTCAACAACAGATTCGGTGACCGATGGATTGGTAGAGGCGGACCAGTTCTATGGCCTCCACGCTCTCCTGACCTCAACCCTCTTGACTTTCATTTATGGGGGCATTTGAAAGCTCTTGTCTACGCAACTACGGTACCAAATGTAGAGACTCTTCGTGCTCGTATTGTGGACGGCTGTGATACAATACACCATTCTCCAGGGCTGCATCAGCGCATCAGGGATTCCATGCGACGGAGGGTGGATGCATGTATCCTCGCTAACGGAGCACATTTTGAACATTTCCTGTAACAAAGTGTTTGAAGTCACACTGGTACGTTCTGTTGCTGTTTGTTCCCATTCCATGATTAATGTAATTTGAAGAGAAGTAATAAAATGAGCTCTAACATGGAAAGAAAGCGTTTCCGGACACGTGTCCACATAACATAACATAATATCTTCTTTGTATGTGAGGAATGTTTCCTGAAAGTTTGGCCGTACCTTTTTGTAACACCCTGTACTTAACAGAAAAGAACTAGGATTCATTTTACAGAATAGAAACATGAAGCAGAAGAATGCATGAAAGAAATAACTGCAATGTTGCAAAGATACATATCCTATCGCTTAGGCAGATGACAGTGCGTAGCTGGAATTACTGTTACTTCAGTATGGGTGAGATACGACGGGTCACTCTGTTTTGCACGGTGAGGTGGAATTTAGCAAAAAAAATGTTCAAATGTCTGTGAAATCTTACGGGACTCAACTGCTAAGGTCATCAGTCCCTAAGCTTACACGCTACTTAACCTACACTACTGGTCATTAAAATTGCTACGCCAAGAAGAAATGCCGATGATAAACGGGTATACATTGGACAAATATATTATACTAGAACTGACATGTGATTACATTTTCACGCAATTTGGGTGCATAGATAATGAGAAATCAGTACACAGAACAACCACATCTGGCCGTAATAATGACCTTGATAAACCTTGGCATTTAGACAAACAGAGCTTGGATGGCGTGTACAGGTACACCTGTCCATGCAGCTTCAACACGATACCACAGTCCATCAAGAGTAGTGACTGCCGTATTGTGACGAGCCACTTGCTGGGCCACCATTGACCAGACGTTTTCAATTGGTGAGAGATCTGGAGAATGTGCTGGCCAGGGCAGCAGTCGAACATTTTCTGTATCCAGAAAGGCCCGTACAGGACCTGCAACATGCGGTCGTACATTATCTTGCTGAAATGTAGGGTTTCGCAGGGATCGTATGAAGGGTAGAGCCACGGGTCGTAACACATCTGAAATGTAACGTCCACTGTTCAAAGTGCCGTCAATGCGAACAAGAGGTGACCGAGACGTGTAACCAATGGCACCCCATACCATCACGCCGGGTGATACGCCAGCATGGCGATGACGAATACACGCTTCCAATGTGCGTTCACCGCAATGTCGCCAAACATGGATGAGACCGTCATGATGTTGTAAACAGAACCTGGATTCATCCGAAAAAAATGACGTTTTGCCATTCGTGCACCCAGGTTCGTCGTTGAGTACACCATCACAGGCGCTCATGTCTGTGATGCAGCGTCGAGGGTAACCGCAGCCATGGTCTCCGAGCTGATAGTCCATGCTGCTGCAAACGTCGTCGAACTGTTCGTGCAGATGGTTGTTGGCCTGCAAGCGTCCCCATCTGTTGAATCAGGGATCGAGACGTGGCTGCACGATCCGTTACAGCCGTGCGGATAAGATGCATGTCATCTCGACTGCTAGTGATATGAGGCCGTTGGGATCCAGCGCGGCGTTCCGTATTACCCTCCTGAACCCACCGATTCCATATTCTGCTAACAGTCATTGGATCTCGACCAACACGAGCAGCAATGTCGCGATACGATAAACCGCAATCCGACCTTTATCAAAGTCGGAAACGTGATGGTACGCATTTCTTCACCTTACACGAGGCATCACAACAACGTTTCACCAGGCAACGCCGGTCAACAGCTGTTTGAGTATGAGAAATCGGTTGGAAACTTTCCTCATGTCAGCACGTTGTAGGTGTCGCCACCGGCGTCAACCTTGTGTGAATGCTATGAAAAGCTAATCATTTGCATATCACAGCACCTTCTTGCTGTCGGTTAAATTTCGCGTCTGTCGCACGTCGTCTTCGTGGTGTAGCAATTTTAATGGCCAGTAGTATAAATTATCCTAAGGACAAACACACACAGCCATGCCCGAGGGGGGACTCGAATCTCCGCCGGGACCAGCAGCACAGTCCATGACTGCAGCGCCTTAAGAAATTTAGCCTCATGGAAGCTACTGCCACAATTGTTTTAGATACTTCAAGTGAGAGCTTGATGACCAGTTAATGCATGCCAAAGGATATGACGTCTCGTGAAGGAAGGGGGCAGCTCGATAATAAGTTAGAAACTATGAACTAATGTGGGGAAATAGCTCTAGTATATCCTCAAGTAGTATATGGGCCTGAATTTGAGTGTCAAAGAAGGAGACCCATATGCAGGTCGTCTAGTCACGCAGCTAGTGACACAGCGAATATTCCATTACACATTCCACTTACCTTAAGATGTGGTGTCTAGAGCGAGTACGAAAGAAACTCTTGGATATCTACATCTACATTTATACTCCGCAAGCCACCCAACGGTGTGTGGCGGAGGGCACTTTACGTGCCACTGTCATTACCTCCCTTTCCTGTTCCAGTCGCGTATGGTTCGCGGGAAGAACGACTGTCTGAAAGCCGCCGTTCGCGCTCTAATCTCTCTAATTTTACATTCGTGATCCCCTCGGGAGGTATAAGTGGGGGGAAGCAATATATTCGATACCTCATCCAGAAACGCACCCTCTCGAAACCTGGCGAGCAAGCTACACCGCGATGCAGAGTGCCTCTCTTGCAGAGTCTGCCACTTGAGTTTGTTAAACATCTCCGTAACGCTTTCACGATTACCAAATAACCCTGTGACGAAACGCGCCGCTCTTCTTTGGATCTTCTCTATCTCCTCCGTCAACCCGATCTGGTACGGATCCCACACTGATGAGCAATACTCAAGTATAGGTCGAACGAGTGTTTTGTAAGCCACCTCCTTTGTTGATGGACTACATTTTCTAAGGACTCTCCCAATGAATCTCAACCTGGTACCCGCCTTACCAACAATTAATTTTATATGATCATTCCACTTCAAATCGTTCCGCACGCATACTCCCAGATATTTTACAGAAGTAACTGCTACCAGTGTTTGTTCCGCTATCATATAATCATACAATAAAGGATCCTTCTTTCTATGTATTCGGAATACATTACATTTGTCTATGTTAAGGGTCAGTTGCCACTCCATGCACCAAGTGCGTATCCGCTGCAGATCTTCCTGCATTTCGCTACAATTTTCTAATGCTGCAACTTCTCTGTATACTACAGCATCATCCGCGAAAAGCCGCATGGAACTTCCGACACTATCTACTAGGTCATTTATATATATTGTGAAAAGCAATGGTCCCATAACACTCCCCTGTGGCACGCCAGAGGTTACTTTAACGTCTGTAGACGTCTCTCCATTGATAACAACATGCTTTGTTCTGTTTGCTAAAAACTCTGCAATCCAGCTACAAAGCTTGTCTGATATTCCGTAGTACCACCGCCACCGAGAACGTACCTGAGAACTGACAGTTTTAAGAATGTAAGTTGTCGTCTCCACTAATAAAATTAGCATAATTCTGACATATTCTTTCAGTTCACGCCCTTCTCTGTGTTTTATTCGCCGCTCACAAGAATTACGGGATTATGACTTCGGTTGTCTGGAATACTACATGAAGCAACACTTGAGAATTGGCTATGTTAGCAAGTTATATCTTCATCTTTCCAAACTAAGTACACAAGAAAATATCATTACATCCTCGTACATTTACGTGCCAAGAACTGAAGTGTCCAACAGGCGTCCAAACCAAAGTGGAAACAATCATTCATCCCGTCATCCTGGGCGCTTGTAATTAGACTTTGAGAGCTCCAGTAACTTCTACGACCTCCGTGGACATTTATCACCGTGTGATACCTCTTTGTAAGTCTACGAAGGTCACCCTTTGATATCCGTTCTAATTTTTCAGAAACAGCTCTTGAGAGTTCTTGGAGTGTTTTTGGTGGAAGCCGGCGAACACGAACGCGTCTGTCAACCACGTCCCATACATGCTCCATGGGGTTTAGGTCGGCAGTAATCGCTGACAATTCCATTAATTCAGTTCCTAGTGATGCCAGTGACATAGACCTTGCCAAAATCGTTTACGAGAAGGAATTCAGGGCCACCAACGTATGCAGCAGTCACCACATGGTTCAGCAGGATCTGTCCGACGCACTGCCTGACGATAAGGTGATCATGGACAACGACAGCTGTCAACACTGATGCCTCCCCACACCCCACAGAACCTTGGCTGAATCTGTCCATTTCCTGGACAACATTTGGCAGGTACCGCTCACCATTACGTCTCTACGCACGAACATGGTACTCACCTTGCGTCGGACGAAATCTGGACACGTCATTGAATATGACGTTTCGCCAGCGATGTACCAATTGATGGGAGCGGCACAATTGCAGGCGAGCTGCGAGATTTTGTGTCAAGCAGCGTACTCGAACAGGACGTCTGGGTCGTAAGGTCTATTCTCATATCTGTTCTTTACAGTTCAATCGGATACAGCAGCTCCACCTACCTTTCTGAGATAGTCTTGCAGTGCAGTACGACGCCGCAACACAAGGGTGGCCAGATATCGGTCTTCCCTTGCAGCTGTAATGCATCGCCGATCTTTTCCAACTCGCCTTGTGTTATACTGACCAGTCTTCTTGTAGCGTGCCCCTGTCCTATTGACAGATGTAGAGACATTGGCATCTGCAGCAACACGACGAAAAGTCCATCCTTCTAGGATCAAACAGACTGCCCTTCAAACTTTCACAGCATCAAGATGTCGCATTGCAGTTGTTTGCTTAAATAAAACGTCCACAAATGACAACTGACGTCTGTGTACCTTACTAGAGAACACGGCGACACCGGTATTCACTTCCTACTGAAGGCTCACCTGATACTGTAATACGTGACGTAGCCAATAGATAGCGAATCACTAGTTTTGCATACTCGTACATTAAAAGCGAAGATCTCACGCCGGCCGCTGTGGCCGAGCGGTTGTAGGCGCTTCAGTCCAGAACCACGCGGCTGCTACGGTCGCAGGTTCAAATGGTTCAAATGGCTCTAATGACTATGAAACTGACGTCATCAGTCTCCTAGACTTAGAACTAAGTAAACTTAACTAACCTAAGGACATCACACACATCCATGCCCGAGTCAGGATTCGAACCTGCGACCGTAGCAGCCGCGTGGTTCCGGAATGAAGCGCATAGAACCGCTCGGCAACAGCAGCCGGTATAGCGGCTTCGAATCCTGCCTCGGGCATGGATGTGTTTGATGTCCTTAGGTTAGTTAGGTTTAAGTAGTTCTAAGCCTAGGGGACTGATGACCTCAGATGTTAAGTCCCATAGCACTTAGAGCCATTTGAACCATTTTTTTGTTAAAAAAGATCTCAGAACGCCTCCATCAAAATACATGGTGTTTCAAAAAATATATATACGTGTTACAAACTATTATTTTGTCCAAACTACCGATCGCTGCGCCTCGGCTCGGCTATTGGAGAAACGAATACGTGGTCTAGTTTATATTAATAGCCGCTAGATGTCAGTTGTCTTCTGGTTTGCTTGGTAACCGCCAATTGTTTAAAATGACTACTCCGCAGCAGATATCATTTTGTGTTCTCGAGTTTGCGAAGTACAATTCCGTGATTACAGTGCAAAGACTTAGCATGTCCCAGCTGGGCTCCATGGTCACCGGATTTGACACCTCTGACTTCTTCCAGTGGGGTTTCGTTAAGACAACGTTTATGTACCACCACTCCCACAGAACTTGGCGTCCGCAGCTCGTGGTCTAGAGGCTAGCATTGCTGCGTCTGGATCACAGAGTCCTGGGTTCGATTCCCGGCCGGGTTAGAGATTTTCTCTGCCCGGGGACTATGTGTTTGTGTTGACATCATCATCTCATCTTCATTCATGGAAAGGGCGACATTGGACTGAGTAAACATTGGTAATTTGTACGGGCGCTGATAACCGCGCTTTTGAGCACCCCACAAACCAAACATTATCATCATCACAGAACCTGAAAGAGTTGAAGAACCGAATCCGTACTGCCATAACATCAGTGACGAATATGGGAGGAATTCGAGTATCGATGTGATATTGTTCGTGTCGCTGGTGAAGGACATATTGAACATCTGTAATCTGAGCATGAGAGGTTCGTAAATATGTGTGTAAGGTTTCATATTCGTATGTCTTAAAGTTTAATAAATAAATGCATTCGAAATACTTATATTCTTTTTGAAACACCCTGTAGATTTAACGTACAAGGTGTTGATGATACACTTGTTCCCCTAATTCTTTGGAGCAGTATATGTTTTTAAAAGTTTGATTTTTCTTTGGAATACTAGATGCTTGTTTATTACAAAACTTAGATTAGTAGGTATTAATACAATGATCGCCGAACTTATCTTAAGCGACCCAATTGTTCATTCGGTTGCAGCGTCGAAAATAGTTTGCGTTAAAAGCATATGATTCATATCACTAATGTAGGTGATGGACCAAATATACAGATCGATAAAAGAATGACAACGGTGGGTATATTTGATTCATTATACACCTAGGTAAGTTGACAATAGAAGCAAAATGATTATGATTTATAAGCGACCCTGAATGTCCGAGGATATTGGGACATTCTGTTGGGCAAATTACAACAGATACCCACACGAATATCGTAAGCGGTATAGCTCACGTAGTAAATATGTCTCTTGTGCGAGATGGCACACACTTACTTGAAGGTTTGTGTGACTTCTGTCACAAACCTTCAGCGGAAAACGTTTGAATGAATGATCGGTGTGCATTTCCCTTTGTTTGCATTCCCTTACTGTCAACACCGGCATGTGCCGTCCTAACCGCCGTCTGCTTCACGTCTGCTGTGCAGCGAGCTACCTTAATTTAAGTATTAACTGTATTTTTCTTACTTGTCACTTCTTCTTCCGCGTGTTTTTGCTTTTAGGAAGCTTTAATTGTCGAGTGCTATTAGTAGTGTTCCATATATTTCGTGTTTGTTTTGAATACAGTCAGAGAGAGTCCCTTTAGTCAACCATAGTTCCAGTAGTGCTAGTGTTTGTTTTCAATACAGTCCAGAGACATGTAGTGCTATTTTCATTCTTTTATACAAGAAGTGGCTAGCAATCACAGTTTAGTCAATAATCAGCCGCCTTTAGTGAATTAGCAGTCTAGTTAAAAGTTGATTAACTCTCTGCACTAAGTTGATTCCTTAGGATGGATAGGATGTGTGACTGCTGTGTACGGACGCAGGAGGAGCTGGCCACTGTTCGCGAACAGCTGAACGTGTTGATGGCCGCGGTCAGCCGTCTTCAGGCTGCTGCCTCGGAGTGTGGCGGCAGTGGGGAGTCTGGTGCGTCGCATGGTACACCCCAGGTGTTACATGCTTCACCCACTGTCCCTGCTGTCGAGACATCTTCGCGGGTACCAGGCGCGGTTGGGCCACCCTCTCCCCAAAGGGAGTGGCGGGTTCAGCGGCGTTCGCGGCGCACGAGGCGGAGAGTAAATGTGGAGGCTGGCCGTGTGGCATGGGGCCCGCTCTGCCTGTGAGTGGACATGTGGCTCCTCCTTCAGCAAGGTCCGAGCAGGCACACGGGGGGAGGGGTTTATTAGTTATTGGGAGCTCCAACGTTAGGCGGGTGATGGAGCCCCTTAGGAAAATAGCGGAAAGGTCGGGGAAGAAGGCCAGCGTTCACTCTGGCTGCTTGCCGGGGAGTCTCATCCGAGATGTGGAGGAGGCCATACCGGCGGCGATAGAGAGCACTGGGTGCACCCGACTGCAAATTGTTGCTAATGTCGGCACCAATGACTCCTGCCGTCTGGGTTCAGAGGTCATCCTCAGTTCGCACAGGCGGTTGGCGGAATTGGTGAAGGCGGAAAGCCTCGCTCGCGGGGTGGAATCAGAGCTAACTATTTGTAGTATCGTTCCCAGAACCGATCGCGGTCCTCTGGTTTGGAGCCGAGTGGAAGGCTTAAACCAGAGGCTCAGACGATTCTGCGGAGATCTGGGGTGCGAATTTCTCGACCTCCGCTATCGGATGGAGAAATGTAGGGTCCCCCTGAATAGGTCAGGCGTGCACTACACGCTGGAAGCGGCTACAAGGGTAGCGGAGTACGTATGGAGTGCACATGGGGGTTTTTTAGGTTAGAGAATTCCCTCTCTAGGCCTCACAAGACGCCTCCTGAGACGCGGCAAGGTAGGAGTAGGCAAAATGCAACAGGGAATAACAATATTAATGTGCTAATAGTAAACTGCAGGAGCGTATATAGAAAGGTCCCAGACCTGCTCTCATTAATCAACGGTCACAACGCCCATATAGTACTAGGGACAGAAAGTTGGCTGAAACCAGAAGTAAACAGTAATGAAATCCTGAGCTCGGATTGGAATGTATACCGCAGAGACAGGCTGGACAGTGAAGGGGGAGGCGTGTATTTAGCGATAAGAAGTGCAATAGTATCGAAGGAAATTGACGGAGATCCGAAGTGTGAAATGATTTGGGTGAAGGTCACGGTTAAAGCAGGCTCAGACATGGTAATTGGATGTCTCTATAGGCCCCCGGGCTCAGCAGCTGTTGTGGCTGAGCACCTGAAGGATAATTTGGAAAATATTTCGAGTAGATTTCCCCACCATGTTATAGTTCTGGGTGGAGATTTTAATTTGCCGGATATAGAGTGGGAGACTCAAACGTTCATAACGGGTGGCAGGGACAAAGAATCCAGTGAAATTTTTTTAAGTACTTTATCTGAAAACTACCTTGAGCAGTTAAACAGAGAACCGACTCCTGGCGATAACATATTAGACCTTCTGGTGACAAACAGACCCGGACTATTTGAAACAGTTAACGCAGAACAGGGAATCAGCGATCATAAAGCGGTTACGGCATCGATGATTTCAGCCGTAAATAGAAATATTAAAAAAGGTAGGAAGATTTTTCTGTTTAGCAAAAGTGACAAAAAGCAGATTACAGAGTACCTGACGGCTCAACACAAAAGTTTTGTCTCAAGTACAGATAGTTTTGAGGATCAGTGGACAAAATTCAAAACCATTGTATAATATGCGTTAGATGAGAATGTGCCAAGCAAGATCGTAAGAGATGGAAAAGAGCCACCGTGGTTCAACAACCGAGTTAGAAAACTGCTGCGGAAGCAAAGGGATCTTCACAGCAAACACAAACATAGCCAAAGCCTTGCAGACAAACAAAAATTACGCGAAGCGTAGTGTGAGGAGGGCTATGCGAGAGGCGTTCAATGAATTCGAAAGTAAAGTTCTACGTACTGATTTGGCAGAAAATCCTAAGAAATTTTGGTCTTATGTCAAAGCGGTAGGTGGATCAAAACAAAATGTCCAGACACTCTGTTACCGAAATGGTACTGAAACAGAGGATGACAGACTAAAGGCCGAAATACTAAATGTCTTTTTCCAAAGCTGTTTCACAGAGGAAGACTGCACTGTAGTTCCTTCTCTAGATT
The DNA here is from genome assembly GCF_021461395.2 of Schistocerca americana. Taxonomy (NCBI): domain Eukaryota; kingdom Metazoa; phylum Arthropoda; class Insecta; order Orthoptera; family Acrididae; genus Schistocerca; species Schistocerca americana. The sequence goes on along the minus strand of NC_060121.1, from coordinate 756,555,093 downwards.
GTCTCACAGATGACAAAATGGTAGATATCGAAATAGACGACAGAGGGATAGAGAAACAATTAAAATCGCTCAAAAGAGGAAAGGTCGCTGGACCTGATGGGATACCAGTTCGATTTTACACAGAGTACGCGAAGGAACTTGCCCCCCTTCTTGCAGCGGTGTACCTAGGTCTCTAGAAGAGCGTAGTGTTCCAAAGGATTGGAAAAGGGCACAGGTCATCCCCGTTTTCAAGAAGGGACGTCGAACAGATGTGCAGAACTTTTTTTTTTTTTTTTTGTCATCAGTCTGCTGACTGGTTTGATGCGGCCCGCCACGAATTCCTTTCCTGTGCTAACCTCTTCATCTCAGAGTAGCACTTGCAACCTATGTCCTCAATTATTTGCTTGACGTGTTACAATCTCTGTCTTCCTCTACAGTTTTTGCCCTCTACAGCTCCCTCTAGTACCATGGAAGTCATTCCCTCATGTCTTAGCAGATGTCCTATCATCCTGTCCCTTCTCCTTATCAGTGTTTTCCACATATTCCTTTCCTCTCCGATTCTGCGTAGAACCTCCTCATTCCTTACCTTATCAATCCACCTAATTTTCAACATTCGTCTATAGCACCACATCTCAAATGCTTCGATTCTCTTCTGTTCCGTTTTTCCCACAGTCCATGTTTCACTACCATACAATGCTGTACTCCAGACGTACATCCTCAGAAATTTCTTCCTCAAATTAAGGCCGGTATTTGATATTAGTAGACTTCTCTTGGCCAGAAATGCCTTTTTTGCCAGAGTGAGTCTGCTTTTGATGTCCTCCCTGCTCCGTCCGTCATTGGTTATTTTACTGCCTAGGTAGTAGCAGAATTCCTTAACTTCATTGACTTCGTGACCATCAATCCTGATGTTAAGTTTCTCGCTGTTCTCATTTCTACTACTTCTCATTACCTTCGTCTTTCTCCGATTTACTCTCAAACCATACTGTGTACTCATTAGACCATTCCATTTAGCAGATCATTTAATTCTTCTTCACTTTCCCTCAGGATAGCAATGTCATCAGCGAATCGTATCATTGATATCCTTTCACCTTGTATTTTAATTCCACTCCTGAACCTTTCTTTTATTTCCATCATTGCTTCCTCGATGTACAGATTGAAGAGTAGGGGCGAAAGGCTACAGCCTTGTCTTACACCCTTCTTAATACGAGCACTTCGTTCTTGATCGTCCACTCTTATTATTCCCTCTTGGTTGTTGTACATATTGTATATGACCCGTCTCTCCCTATAGCTTACCCCTACTTTTTTCAGAATCTCGAACAGCTTGCACCATTTTATATTGTCGAACGCTTTTTCCAGGTCGACAAATCCTGTGAAAGTGTCTTGATTTTTCTTTAGCCTTGCTTCCATTATTAGCCGTAACGTCAGAATTGCCTCTCTCGTCCCTTTACTTTTCGTAAAGCCAAACTGATCGTCACCTAGCGCATTCTCAATTTTCTTTTCCATTCTTCTGTATATTATTCTTGTGAGCAGCTTCGATGCATGAGCTGTTAAGCTGATTGTGCGATAATTCTCGCACTTGTCAGCTCTTGCCGTCTTCGGAATTGTGTGGATGATGCTTTTCCGAAAGTCAGATCATATATCACCAGACTCATATATTCTACACACCAACGTGAATAGTCGTTTTGTTGCCACTTCCCCCAATGATTTTAGAAATTCTGATGGAATGTTATCTATCCCTTCTGCCTTATTTAACCGTAAGTCCTCCAAAGCTAGACCTATATCTCTAACGTCGATCAGTTGTAGAATTTTGGAACACGTATTATGTTCGAGTATAATGACTTTTCTGGAGACTAGAAATCTACTCTGTAGGAATCAGCATGGGTTTCGAAAAAGACGGTCGTGTGAAACCCAGCTCGCGCTAGTCGTCTACGAGACTCAGAGGGCCATAGACACGGGTTCACAGGTAGATGCCGTATTTCTTGACTTCCGCAAGGCGTTCGATACAGTTCCCCACAGTCGTTTAATGAACAAAGTAAGAGCATATGGACTATCAGACCAATTGTGTGATTGGATTGAGGAGTTCCTAGATAACAGATCGCAGCATGTCATTCTCAATGGAGAGAAGTCTTCCGAAGTAAGAGTGATTTCAGGTGTGCCGCAGGGGAGTGTCATAGGACCGTCGATATTCACAATATACATAAATGACCTGGTGGATGACATCGGAAGTTCACTGAAGCTTTTTGCAGATGATGCTGTGGTGTATCGAGAGGTTGTAACAATAGAAAATTGTACTGAAATGCAGGAAGATCAGCAGCGAATTGACGCATGGTGCCGGGAATGGCAATTGAATCTCAATGTAGACAAGTGTAATGTGCTGCGAATACATAGAAAGACAGATCCCTTATCATTTAGCTACAAAATAGCAGGTCAGCAACTGGAAGCAGTTAATTCCATAAATTATCTGGGAGTACGCATTAGGAGTGATTTAAAATGGAATGATCATATAAAGTTGATTGTCGGTAAAGCAGATGCCAGACTGAGATTCATTGGAAGAATCCTAAGGAAATGCAATCCGAAAACAAAGGAAGTAGGTTACAGTACGCTTGTTCGCCCACTGCTTGAATACTGCTCAGCAGTGTGGGATCCGTACCAGATAGGGTTGATAGAAGAGATAGAGAAGAACCAACGGAGAGCAGCGCGCTTCGTTACAGAAGCATTTAGTAATCGGAGATGATAGATAAACTCCAGTGGAAGACTCTGCAGGAGAGACGCTCAGTAGCTCGGTACGGGCTTTTGTTAAAGTTTCGAGAACATACCTTCACCGAAGAGTCAAGCAGTATATTGCTCCCTCCTACGTATATCTCGCGAAGTGACCATGAGGATAAAATCAGAGAGATTAGAGCCCACACAGAAGCATACCGACAATCCTTCTTTCCACGAACAATACGAGACTGGAATAGAAGAGAGAACCGATAGAGGTACTCAGGGTACGCTCCGCCACACACCGTCAGGTGGCTTGGGGAGTATGGATGTAGATGTAGATATAGATGGACAAGTTTCGTAACCCGGGGTTCCTGCAGTGTGTGCTAGAACGGAAGAGTCACTGTCACTTTTATATCACGTTTTTAATAACACCATGTTTACGTGAATGGTACGTAGTGATACGTTATTGAACATCTTTCGAAGAATCGTCTTCATGCTATTCTTGTCCTCCTAGCAGATAAGCAGTATTTACTTGACTTTTTTTCTCCTAGAGAAAAAGTTACTTTTTACTGTGAAGACAAATGGGTCTGTTAGCGTGATAAATAGAGCATCACGCTACAGACGACGCTGATGTTTCGCGTGTGTGTTATCTTAACTCGGCAGCACTACGCTGTCAGATAAGCTGTGCGGGCGTTGTGCCGCTGTGACGTGGCCCAGAACTCGCCATCCAGTTTCCGCTCTCCCGAGCACGAAAGCAGGAATTGCACAGTGATCCGAAAAACGCCGCCGTCGTACAAAAGGCGCCCAGCCGTTCGCGGCCGACCCGCCTATCCTGCGCTGTACGTGATTAAAGCGCGCTGGAGCGGAGCCGCGGTGCGTGACAGCCTGCCGACCCACGGCGACAGGCTCTCCACGTGCATTCGTTACCGATTTATTTGAACTCGCTTTATTTATCTTTTTTATCTTTCGTTATCGTTGTACTCGAGCTCACCGGAGTGTGAAGCCGATTGTACAACACACGCCAGTTTCGCAGCGTAAGGAGTGTTCCTAGTGTCGGGCAATTAAAAATGCAGAGGACTGCGAAGCTTTTGATTCTAACGTTTTCTCGGAGTTTTCGAGAACCGACAGAGCTACTAGTTGTCGATTCTCCTCGTGTTACACGAATCCAGATAATGACTTTCACTTGTTCACATTTCACGCGAAAACAGTACATGACCATCGTGCAGGAATAGCGCGAGGATTCGCTCGCGCAGAACGGAATTTTTTTAGTCAACGTACATTGCCTGAAAAGTTACGTCATCAACGACGTAAGGTTTACCCGCCAGTATTCTGCCAATGTGTAATGTCATTACATCGCAAATACGGATAAATCTTACCTGAAAATACTACAGCCGGCCCGTGTGACCGAGCGGTTCTAGGCACTACAGTCTGGAACCGCGCGACCGCTACGGTCGCAGGTTCGAATCCTGCCTCGGACATGGATATGTGTGATGTCCTTAGGTTAGTTAGGTTTAAGTAGTTCTGCACTACTGGCCATTAAAATTGCTACACCACGAAGATGACGTGCTACAGACGCGAAATTTAACCGACAGGAAGAAGATGCTGTGATATGCAAATGATTAGCTTTTTAGAGCATTCACACAAGGTTGGCGCCAGTGGCGACACCTACAACGTGCTGACACGAGGAAAGTTTCCAACCGATTTCTCATACACAGACAGCAGTTGACCGGCGTTGCCTGGTGAAACGTTGTTGTGATGCCTCGTGTAAGGAGGAGAAATGCGTACCATCACGTTTCCGACTTTGATAAAAGGTCGGTTTGTAGCCTATCGCAATTTCGATTTATCGTATCGCGACATTGCTGCTCGCGTTGGTCGAGATCCAATGACTGTTAGCAGAATATGGAATTCTGGGTTCAGGAGGGTAATACGGAACGCCGTGCTGGATCCCAACGGCCTCGTATCACTAGCAGTCGAGATGACAGGCATGTTATCCGCATGGCTGTAACGGATCGTGCAGCCACATCTCGATCCCTGATTCAACAGATGGGGACGTTTGCAAGACAACAACCATCTGCACTAACAGTTCGACAACGTTTGCAGCAGAATGGAGTTACGGTTACCCTCGACGCTGCATCACAAACATGAGCGCCTGCGATGGTGTACTCAACGACGAACCTGGGTGCACGAATGGCAAAACGTCATTTTTTCGGATGAATCCAGGTTCTGTTCACAGCATCATGATGGTCGCATCCGTGTTGGCGACATCGCGGTGAACGCACATTGGAAACGTGTATTCGTCATCGCCATACTGGCGTATCACCCGGCGTGATGGTATGGTGTGCCATTGGTTACACATCTCGGTCACCTCTTGTTCGGATTGATGGCACTTTGAACAGTGAACGCTACATTTCAGATGTGTTACGATCCGCGGCTCTACCCTTCATCCCTGCGAAAACCTACATTTCAGCAGGATAATGCACGACCGCATGTTGCAGGTGCTGTACGGGCCTTTCTGGATACAGAAAATGTTCAACTGCTGCCCTGGCCAGCACATTCTCCAGATCTCTCACCAATTGAAAACGTCTGGTCAATGGTGGCCGAGCAACTGGCTCGTCACAATACGCCAGTCACTACTATTAATGAACTGTGGTATCGTATTGAAGCTGCATGGGCAGCTGTACCTGTACACGGCATCCAAGCTCTGTTTGACTCAATGCGCAGGCGTATCAAGGCTGTCATTACGGCCAGAGGTGGTTGTTCTGGGTACTGATTTCTCAGGATCTATGCACCCAAATTGCGTGAAAATGTAATCACATGTCAGTTCTGGTATAATATATTTGTCCTATGAATACCTGTATATTTTCTGCATTTCTTCTTGGTAGCAATTTTAATGGCCAGTAGGGGACTGATGATCTTAGATGTTACTTCCCATAGTGCTCGGAGCCATTTAAACCAATCGAAAATACTATGGGTTTCTTGCAAGATTTTCAAAGGCATTATTATTTGTATTTCGTATTTAGAATTAACTTGATTTCTTTGGAGCGAGAAATTCCAAGGCACTTCCTTGTTTGCATCAGGTGTCACAGGTCAGCTGTTGCTATATTTTCTTCCTGTAGGTGCAATGGCGCTGCAGTGAAAGCTTCGTGAAAAGTGTCTAATGTGTGCCTATAACGTGCAGCTAATAAGCGATTTATGACACAATGAATTACTTTTAGGGACGCAAGCCTTCGCTTTCTTTTTTCTAATGCCACGCGATTGATCATCAGTCATCCTTATGGAAAGTGTAATATTAACACTTCCTCCAAATCATAGGTACTAGTATTACAGTCTCTTAATGTGCCTAGTGTTGTGTCGGGCTACTGCGGGAGTCAGCATCGACAGGAACAAGGAAGAAGTTGTGGTAGCCATAGCTACAAAACACATTCTAATTAATAGAAAACTATTTCTATTAAGAGAAGAAACATAACTCAACTTGACTCGTGCGCTTTCTGTGTGTCCTACATACAGGCTAAGTAACGTCTTTCTATTAGTACTTAATCCCTCGAAGTCTGCGGCCGAACCGGGCCGTTGAGCAATGGGCGGCTGGCTAACTCAGCGTTGACAGGGGGCTCTGAACTGGAGGTGTGGGTCTGCTCTCTCTTTCTATTGGTGCGCAGGACAGCGCGCTCTTGATGCCGTTTCGCGGAGCTGCGCTGGTCATTGTGCAGTCTATGCTTTAGGACTGGAACCTAGTGTAAAGTAGGCATAATGCTTAGAAGATATCTTAATTGCCAGAAAAAAATTAGTACACTTGGAAAGTGGTATGATGGTCCTTTCAGAGAACGCCACACAAGTTGGACGTGCTGCATTAGTTCTCCAATGATGTTGCTATCAGTGATCACGTGAACATTCTCACACCCATACATCTACATCTACATCTTCATCCATATTCCGCAAGCCACCTGACGGCGTGTGGCGGAGTGTACTTTGAGTACCTCTATCGGTTCTCCCTTATATTCCAGTCTCGTATTGTTCTTGGAAAGAAAGATTGTCGGTATGCCTCTGTGTGGGCTCTAATCTCTCTGATTTTATCCTCATGGTCTCTTCTCGAGATATATGTAGGAGGGAGCAATATACTGCTTGACTCCTCGGTGAAGGTATGTCCTCGAAACTTTAACAAAAGCCCGTACCGAGCTACTGAGCGTCTCTCCTGCAGGTCCTGGAGTTTATCATCTCCGTAACGCTTTCGCGATTACTAAATGATCCTGTAACGAAGCGCGCTGCTCTCCGTTGGATCTTCTCTATCTCTTCTATTAACCCTATCTGGCACGGATACCACACCGGTGAGCAGTATTCAAGCAGTGGGCGAACAAGTGTACTGTAACCCACTTCCTTTGTTTTCGGATTGCATTTCCTTAGGATTCTTCCAATGAATCTCAGTCTGGCATCTGCTTTACCGACGATTAATTTTATATGGTCATTCCATTTTAAATCACTCCTGATACCTACTCTTAGATAATATATGGACTTAACTCCTTCCAGTTGCTGACCTGCTATATTGTAGCTAAATGATAAAGGATCTTTCTTTCTACGTATTCGCAGCACATTACACTTGTCTACATTGAGATTCAATTGCCATTTCCTTTTACCATGTGTCAATTCGCTGCAGATCCTCCTGCATTTCAGTACAGTGTTCCATTGTTACAACCTCTCGATATACTACAGCATCATCCTGAAAAAGCCTTAGTGAACTTCCGATGTTATCCACAAGGTTATTTATGTATACTGTGAATAGCAACGGTCATACGTCACTCCCCTGCGGCACGCCTGAAATCACTCTTACCTCGGTAGACTTATCTCCATTGAGAATGACATGCTGCGTTCTGCTATCATTCTCGACGACCATGCATCAAAGACGGCCGCCAGGATCGTCGTACTGTATGGGCAGCAGTTGCAGATCATACAGCTACCACAGCTCGGTAAGACGGCTTGAGAACACAGACCTGTTGCGAACTGCCAGCCCCTGTGGCCGAGCGATTCTAGGCGCTTCAGTCTGGAATCGCGCGACCGCTACGGTCTCAGGTTCGAATCCTGCCTCGGGCATGGATGTGTGTGATGTCCTTAGGTTAGTTAGGTTTAAGTAGTTCTAAGTTCTAGGGGACTGATGACCTCAGATGTTAAGTCCCATAGTGCTCAGAGCAATTTTTTTTTTTTTTCGCAAACTGGTCATTAGAATAGGCACTACATGCACACACAACCTCTAGCCTGTCTTCCAATCGCGACGCAGCATCGATGTGCACGGCTCGACTTGTGCCATCAGAGGATCACTTGGAATATGGAATGACGCGCTTTGGTCTTCAGTGATGAAGTGATGGTCGTTCTTGCGTACGACATAAACCTGATGAGCCCTGTTTCTTAGTTTGTCCAAGACGCACTGGCGACAGCCCAGGCTTTATGCCCCAGGGTGCGATAAGCTACGACACTCGTTCATCTTTGCGCTTCCCGGAGAGGTCACTAACCAGCGCTCGGTATCTGCAGAATGTTGTTAGATCCACTCTCTTGCCATTCTTACAACAGGAAGGTGATGTGTTGTTGCAACAGGATAATACTCACCCATACATTGCCTGTAAAAACTCAATGTGCCCTACAAGACATTCAGCAGTTTTTCTGGCCAGTACAATCCCCAGACTTGTCTCCAATCCAGCAAGTGTGGGATACGATGGAACGAGAAGCCATTCGTCCGACTCGTCAGCCAATAACTCTTACAGAACTGCGTGAACAGACACAGCAGGTGTGGAATGACGTATCCGAGGACAGTATTCGCCAAATGTTCGATCGACTGGATACCAGAGTCGGCGCCTGCATTGCCACCCGTACAAGCTACACTACATACTAATATGGGTGTTTAAGCAGGGGGAGATACGTGGTATCACAGAACCTCTTATGCTATTGCTTTGTAAATGTAAACATTTCATATACTCCTAATGCACTGTTGCAACAATAAGTCTTAGTGAATTGGAAACCTCTGAAAAAGTGTAACAATTTTTTCCGGCAGTGTATAAATCGTAGCTAATGACCTTGTACATTAATTGTACAGGGCTATTACAAATAATTGAAGCGATTTCATAAATTCACTGTAGCTCCATTCATTGACATATGGTCACGACACACTACAGATACGTAGAAAAACTCATAAAGTTTGGTTCGGCTGAAGCCGCACTTCAGGTTTCTGCCGCCAGAGCGCTCGAGAGCGCAGTGAGACAAAATGGCGACAGGAGCCGAGAAAGCGTATGTCGTGCTTGAAATGCACTCACATCAGTCAATCATAACAGTGCAACGACACTTCAGGACGAAGTTCAACAAAGATCCACCAACTGCTAACTCCATTCGGCGATGATATGCGCAGTTTAAAGTTTCTGGATGCCTCTGTAAGGGGAAATCAACGGGTCGGCCTGCAGTGAGCGAAGAAACGGTTAAACGCGTGCGGGCAAGTTTCATGCGTAGCCCGCGGAAGTCGACGAATAAAGCAAGCAAGGAGCTAAATGTACCACAGCCGACGGTTTGGAAAATTTTACGGAAAAGGCTAAAGCAGAAGCATTTCTTAAACAGGAGATTGGAAAACCGATGAATCGGTCGTGGTGATCATGATCAACAATTCATGTCATGGCCTCTACGCTCTCCCGACTTAACCCCATGCGATTTCTTTCTGTGGGGTTATGTGAAAGATTCAGTGTTTAAACCTCCTCTACCAAGAAACGTGCCAGAACTGCGAGCTCGAATCAACGATGCTTTCGAACTCATTGATGGGGACATGCTGCGCCGAGTGTGGGAGGAACTTGATTATCGGCTTGATGTCTGCCGAATCACTAAAGGGGCACATATCGAACATTTGTGAATGCCTAAAAAAACTTTTTGAGTTTTTGTATGTGTGTGCTAAGCATTGTGAAAATATCTCAAATAATAAAGTTATTGTAGAGCTGTGAAATCGCGTCAATCATTTGTAATAACCCTGTATATTTCATAAGTATATATTCAACTGATTGTCTTTGCTGTAACGTAAAACAATAAGTAAACACTTTTATGGTTGATAAATTTCTGGCGGTGGCGCCGCTGTGGCAATCGCAGCTTTGGTGTCTCTCTCTGGTGGGAAAGGGGAAAGGTTGCCTGTTCACGTGCATTCAAGGGGCGCTATGAGCTCGTCAGTCAGTCAGTCGGGGTCAGTCTCTCGTCCCCAGCTTGCTAGTCTGCCTCTCGTCCGCATTTGTTAGGCAGTTAGTGTCCGTCTGTCGTTCGGATCAATCTTTAAAGCCGGCGAAATGAGAGTCTTTCCTCTCCGCCAGTAAGAGAACTCAGTCAGTTCCTGCATCTGAGTCTGCGCGTTAGGCCGCCACTCTGCTCGAGTTTGCTCAGGCAATGGTCATTGGCGGTTGGATCGATCGGTTGGTCGTTCGCGCACTGAGACACAAGATGACTTATCCGTCTTGAGCGTCGGCGCATGTGAGGTTGCCACGTGAGTCTAGTAGACCGCGGCGTATAGCGAGGGGTAGTGACTTCGCGGTCGACACGAGAGCAACAGGAGTCAGCCCACGACATCAGTCTGGCGGGAGCGATATGCGACGCCGTGAGACGGGAGATCGGCGCGCCTTCCTGCGTCCGTTGAAGCGGCTGGCAGCGGACGGTTCGGGAGAACGATTTGGGGATGCTGAGCCACGTCTTCTCGAGAAATCGCAGTTTATTAGAAGTTAAGTGTTTAGTGATATGTTGTTTGATTTACTCTTGTTAAATTCTTCTTGTTTTCTTGGTGAGGTCACCAGCTGTTTTGCTTTGGAGTCTTCCCACCATTCTTCTCCGTTTGCCCACCCGCGGGAAGGTGGTTGTTTATAAACTGGGTGGTCCGTTTTTCCCTTGTGGAGTAGGGGTGGGTTAGAGCAACCTGCGGTTCGGGTTGTTCGGCATTCTCCCTATCAATCCACGGTACGTTAGTAGCTGCCTCTGTCATGTTTGTCGGATTTGGTGTGTTAACGAATTTATTGCTTGGAGTGTAACGGCCTAATACCTGAAATACGTTTTGAACTTTGGAAACTTTGATATTATTGCCTATGATCTTGAGAGGCGGTATCTGTGTACTGTAGAGCATCTTAACTATTGTTTAGCCAACCTTGTAGAATTTTATATAAGATTGCATTTCATGGGCTTTTATTTAAATGATCATTTTAGTATATAAAGTTCCCACCCTTTCAGCGTAAGACTTTTCTTAGAAGTTAAAATCAAGTTGCACCTTCGGTGGCAAGGTTAATATTTTAATTGTTAGTGTTTTGTACCATTTCCATCCCTCATACGGGGGGGGGGGGGGATGTATAGTTTGTGCGCTTGTGTATATTGTTAAAACTCTTAGTTTAAAGTTGTGTTGCAGATTTGCACCAGTGTAGTCTATCAGAGGCTGTTGTGAGCGGTCGTAACTACGGCCGTGTCAAAAGAGAGCGGCAAGGTTCTCTGCCCGAAAGCTCGTACAGTCAAAACTTGTTTCTTTCTGCGTCTGAATAAATTGTAACCTTGATATTTAGAGGGCGCTTTCTGATTATAATTTTAAATCTGTTTCTTTAAAAAATGCTTTTAGGCACTATTAAAGTGAATAAAATTCCCATTTTTTAAAAGGAATTTGGCTATTATTTCAACAGTTACTCCCTGGCAACTACTTTCATGCTTACATTGTGTGATTCAGTGTGTTAATCTGGGCATAGCGCTTTATCTGTCGTTCTGTTTCACTGTGATGTGGGGCAGGAATTCTTCGTTCGGTCTGCCGCCAGTTGTGTTAGTTCATTTAGCGTTACCCAGGGTGCACCACGTGGAGGCGAACTAACTTTACACACCTCACTTAAACGAGCAAAGATCATCGCAGTCCTGAAACCTGGTAAACCAGGCGATAGACCAGAGAGTTACCGCCGCATTGCCCTTCTCAGTATGGTCTATAAATTACTAGAAAGACTGCTCCTCAACAGAATAGGCCAGACTATACTCAAAAAAATCCCTATCGAACAAGCAGGATTCCGTCCATATCGCTGCTGTACAGATCAAGTCCTATCACTGACAACATATATAGAGGCGGGGTTCCAGAAGAAACGTAAAGTAGCTGCAGCATTCATAGACTTAACAGCAGCCTATGATACAGTTTGGAAACAGGGGCTCATGTACAAATTAATCTGTGCCGTCCCCTGCAAGAAGATAACCAACCTCATTGACGATGTGTTGTCAAATAGAACCTTCCAAGTAATAATGGGGAATGAGAGAAGTAAACAGATGAAACTCAATAATGGACTCCCACAAGGCTCTGTCCTTGCGCCCCTTCTTTTCAGCCTATACATCGCTGACATGCCTGCAACCAGATCGCGCAAATTTGGTTATGCTGATGACTGGGCTCTAGCAACAGCCCACAGAAATATAGAAACTGCCGAAGATATCCTTACGAGTGACCTAGGGATTCTCAGCGAGTACTTTAGAAAATGGAGGCTACAACCTAGTGCTACAAAGACGGAAGTATCTGCCTTCCATTTGAACAACAAAATGGCCAACAGAGAACTACATGTATATCTAGACGGGAAATTACTAAATCACAACAAACACCCAAAGTACCTTGGGGTTACCCTAGATAGGACACTAACATTCAAAGAACACCTGAGGAAAACTGCAGCGGAACTTAAAACACGCGGCAACATATTGCAGAAGCTCTGTGGCACCACTTGGGGCTCCACAGCATCTACCTTAAGAACATCCGCACTCGGCTTGGTGTATCCAGTGGCAGAATACTGTGCCCCAGTGTGGCTCAACAGCAAACACACACACATGGCAGATAGCCAACTTAATGCAACAATGCGTATTATATCAGGCACAATCAGGCCAACTCCTACAGTGTGGCTGCCCGTTCTCAGTAACATAGCCCCTCCTAACCTGCGCCGAGAACACGCTCTGGTTAGAGAATTTAAAAAATCATGACCAACCCTCAATTAAAAATCCATGAAGATACTCACGACATCCAAGGAAACCGACTCCGGTCTAGGCATCCTCCACTAAAGACCGCACAGGCTCTGCACCAAACCAACTTTAAAATAAATGACCGATGGAAAGAGGAATGGGAGAGCAGAACAGCAGTAAACTGCCACAGTATGCCATGCATCTTTAGTAAACCAAAAGGATTTGATTGCCCTCGCAAAGTTTGGTCAACTCTTAATCGCATCAGAACCAACTGTGGGAGATGCGCCGACTCCTTACACACATGGGGTAAACTTCCTTCGGCCGCTTGCGACTGTGGCGCTGAGAGACAGACGGTCAAACACATCGTTCAGGAACGCCCACTAAGGGCATACGAGGGTGACCCACGGGATTTCCTAATGGCGACCCAAGAGGCAATCGACTATTTATTATCTAAGCTGGACGTCTGCTTGTGATTGCTCTTCTGTGAGTGTAAATTTACAATTGGCGGTGTTCTTATATACAAACTGTTATTTATTGCTCTGTTTTATACATGTGTGATTTTTTCTTAAATCGTGTTGTTTCTGTAATTTTTACTGTGATGTTATGAGCCATACGCTAAATAAATAAATAAATAATGTGTTAATGTTCTTGACGAATCGCTAGTAAATAAAATAAATTGTCAAGAATATTCTTTGAAAATAAATCACGGTTCAAATACAATTCTACTTAAATCGTCGGGTCCTTTTATCCAGAAGAAAGTAAAGTCCACAACAACATAGATGTAACAGATGTACCAGAAGATCAGTTCTTATCGCTTGATACAATTAGTGACCTTGACAATAACGTGATCAAGTTAGACTGTTCCGCAGCACATAGGTCACGGCAGTACGGATGTCCTGAGGAGCTGTTTCCACCCCAAGTGGTCGAACATTGCTGACAAACTGCTGCAGCAGTACAACAGAGCGGGAAGACGGATGTGGCAGAGTCCATTAGAACAGTGTGATGTGCTCAGACTCTAGCGGCAGTGACCGTGAGATGACGATCCGTCCTCACGCAGAAGGCATATGTCCTGAATTGTGGCAGCGCTGGGTAGACGCGCGGTCTAGGGCGTCTTTTCACGGTTCCCGGGGCTTCCCCCGTCGGAGGTTCGAGTCCTCCCTCGGGCATGGGTGTGTGTGTTGTCCTTAGCGTAAATTAGTTTACGTTAGATTAAGTAGTGTGTAAGCCTAGGGACCGATGACCTCAGCAGTTTGGTCCCATAAAACCTTACCACAAATTTCCACTTTTTTTTTTTACTGAATTGGAGTCTCACTCCGATAACGTCTCCGCAATATCCTTTCTTCCACGACTGCTAGTCCTGCAGATTTCGTGGAGAACTTCTGTGAAGTGTGGAAGGAAGTAGATGAGGCACTGGCGGAAGTGATGTTGCGAGGACGGGTCGAGATTCGTGCTCGATAGCTCAGTCGGTAGAGAGCACTAAAAGCAAATGTTCCGAGTTCGAGTCTCGGTCCTCCATATAGTTTCAATGCGCCACGACATTTTATACCATCACACACTCTGCTGCCGAGTGAAAATATCATTCTCGAATAAGTGACAACAGTATGCATAAGCCAGTTAATGAGTCCGAAAAACGACAAGGGCATATCTGTTTCAAAGGTATCGTCCGTGTAACGACCATCAGTTTTAAAACCAGCAGGCAATAGTCATCTGCTGCAGAGGAGCGTCGTAGGACCGTTGCTATTCACAATATATATATAAATGACCTTGTGGATAACATCGGAAGTTGACTGAGGCTTTTTGCGGATGATGCTGTAGTATATGGAGAGGTTGTAACAATGGAAAATTGTACTGAAATGCAGGAGGATCTGCAACGAATTGACACATGGTGCAGGGAATGGCAGTTGAATCTCAATGTAGACAAGTATAATGTGCTGCGAATACATAGAAAGACAGATCCTTTATCATTTAGCTACAATATAGCAGGTCAGCAACTGGAGGCAGTTCATTCCATAAATTATCTGGGAGTAGACATCGAAGTGATTTAAAATGGAATGACCATATAAAATTAATCGTCGGTGAAGCAGATGCCAGACTCAGATTCATTGGAAGAACCCTAAGGAAATGCAATCCGAAAACAAAGGAAATAGGTCACAGTACACTTGTTCGCCCACTGCTTGAATACTGCTCACCGGTGTGGGATCCGTACCAGATAGGGTTGATAGACGAGATAGAGAAGATCCAACGGAGAGCAGCACGCTTCATTGAGTAATCGCGAAAGCGTTACGGAGATGACAGATAAACTCCAGTGGAAGACTCTGCAAGAGAGACGCTCAGTAGCGGTTTTTGTAGAAGTTTCGAGAAATACCTTCAACGAGGAGTCAAGCAGTATATTGCTCTCTCCTACGTATATCTCGCGAAGAGATCATGAGGATAAAATCAGAGAGATTAGAGCCCACACAGAGGCATACCGACAATCCTTCTTTCCACGAACAATACGAGACTGGAATACAAGAGAGAACCGATAGAGGTACTCAAGGTACCCTCCGCCACACACCGTCAGGTGGCTTGCGGAGTATGGATGTAGATGTAGATGTAGATACACTAACGGGAAATCCCGGGTTCGATTCCCGGCGGGGTCAGGGATTTTCTCTGCCTCGTGATGGCTGGGTGTTTTGTGCTGTCCTTAGGTTAGTTAGGTTTAAGTAGTTCTAAGTTCTAGGGGACTGATGACCATAGATGTTAAGTCCCATAGTGCTCATAGCCATTTGAACCACTAACGGGAAAAAACTGCAAAACAAGATTATAATTAATGGAGAGTGATGAAATTTCGGGCACACATTTTTCTAGGTAACATATTTATGTGATTAATATTGGAAGATCACAGGTATCGTAAGCGCGAAATAAGCCATTGCAAATGTGAAGTGCCGGTACATTAATAACGGGTGTGACCGCCAGAATGTTGAATGTAAGCATTCTAACGAGCATGTGTCGTGTTGTACAGGTGCCGGATGTCAGTTTGTGGGATGGAGTTCCATGCGTGTTGCACTTGGCCTGTCTATACAGGGACAAATTTGCAGCCAGGCTACGTGGGACAACCACGAGAGTGCCCCTGCTAGCATACGACATCGCACCCCAGACCATTACACCAGGTGTAGAGGTCCATTGTGGCTAGCAAACAGACAAGGTTCTGAGATGCAATAAGATGCCAGAGCCATTCGCCAGATACGACGGTCTTCCGTCTCGGTAGTGCCACGTGGCCGTCCAGAGTCCTGTCTTCTTGCGACTGTACGTTCTCGTGACCACCGCTGTCATCAATCATGTACAGTGGCTGCATTCCAGCCTAGTCTTTCTGCAGTATCGTAGAAGGAACATGCAGCTTCTCGTAGCCCTATTACACGACCTCGCCTTAAAGGCATTCTTGACTATCTTCGACTCTCCATGTCCGCTCTCTTAGGTAACTAACGCTCACGACTGTTACAGTGTGTATTTAAAGTAAATCTGATTTGCATCCTCATAATGGCTCTACTAGCGCCACTCCTATGAGACTGCCGCGAGATCTGAACAGACATCATCTTTTAGATGTCAAACACGCCTACCAACTTTCTCTTATACACTCCTGGAAATGGAAAAAAGAACACATTGACACCGGTGTGTCAGACCCACCATACTTGCTCCGGACACTGCTAGAGAGCTGTACAAGCAATGATCACACGCACGGCACAGCGGACACACCAGGAACCGCGGTGTTGGCCGTCGAATGGCGCTAGCTGCGCAGCATTTGTGCACCGCCGCCGTCAGTGTCAGCCAGTTTGCCGTGGCATACGGAGCTCCATCGCAGTCTTTAACACTGGTAGCATGCCGCGACAGCGTGGACGTGAACCGTATGTGCAGTTGACGGACTTTGAGCGAGGGCGTATAGTGGGCATGCGGGAGGCCGGGTGGACGTACCGCCGAATTGCTCAACACGTGGGGCGTGAGGTCTCCACAGTACATCGATGTTGTCGCCAGTGGTCGGCGGAAGGTGCACGTGCCCGTCGACCTGGGACCGGACCGCAGCGACGCACGGATGCACGCCAAGACCGTAGGATCCTACGCAGTGCCGTAGGGGACCGCACCGCCACTTCCCAGCAAATTAGGGACACTGTTGCTCCTGGGGTATCGGCGAGGACCATTCGCAACCGTCTCCATGAAGCTGGGCTACGGTCCCGCACACCGTTAGGCCGTCTTCCGCTCACGCCCCAACATCGTGCAGCCCGCCTCCAGTGGTGTCGCGACAGGCGTGAATGGAGGGACGAATGGAGACGTGTCGTCTTCAGCGATGAGAGTCGCTTCTGCCTTGGTGCCAATGATGGTCGTATGCGTGTTTGGCGCCGTGCAGGTGAGCGCCACAATCAGGACTGCATACGACCGAGGCACACAGGGCCAACACCCGGCATCATGGTGTGGGGAGCGATCTCCTACACTGGCCGTACACCACTGGTGATCGTCGAGGGGACACTGAATAGTGCACGGTACATCCAAACCGTCATCGAACCCATCGTTCTACCATTCCTAGACCGGCAAGGGAACTTGCTGTTCCAACAGGACAATGCACGTCCGCATGTATCCCGTGCCACCCAACGTGCTCTAGAAGGTGTAAGTCAACTACCCTGGCCAGCAAGATCTCCGGATCTGTCCCCCATTAAGCATGTTTGGGACTGGATGAAGCGTCGTCTCACGCGGTCTGCACGTCCAGCACGAACGGTGGTCCAACTGAGGCGCCAGGTGGAAATGGCATGGCAAGCCGTTCCACAGGACTACATCCAGCATCTCTACGATCGTCTCCATGGGAGAATAGCAGCCTGCATTGCTGCGAAAGGTGGATATACACTGTACTAGTGCCGACATTGTGCATGCTCTTTTGCCTGTGTCTATGTGCCTGTGGTGCTGTCAGTGTGATCATGTGATGTATCTGACCCCAGGAATGTGTCAATAGTTTCCCCTTCCTGGGACAATGAATTCACGGTGTTCTTATTTCAATTTCCAGGAGTGTATGAAGACATGTCCGAAAGAACAGTTACCATTTGTGATCTTGGAGCTCTCAAAGAATGAAATGACCATGAAACCCAGAGATTAGCTGCTTACAGGCGTTGATAAATATCAACGGGGACAGTTGAAAATGTGTTGAAAATATGCGCCCCGACCGGGACTCGAACCTGGGATCTCTTGCCTACATGGCAGACGCATATCCGACTGAGCCATTGAGGACACACAGGATAGTACGACTGCAGGGACTTATCTCTGGCACCCTTCCCGTGAGACCCACATTTCCAACGTAATGTCCACCCACTACATTTGTAGTGCACCTGCCCACTATACTCATTACTCGCTGCAGTCAATGTACCGATTCCCGTAAGAGTTTGAGCAATGTGAGTGCATCCGCACTGAAGATCATTGGCCGGTAAGCCTCATCTATGTGAAAATGGTATCTATTCACATTTGCAACTGTCCCCGTTGATATTTATCAACACCTGCAAGCAGCCAAT
This sequence comes from Schistocerca americana, assembly GCF_021461395.2. Classification (NCBI taxonomy): domain Eukaryota; kingdom Metazoa; phylum Arthropoda; class Insecta; order Orthoptera; family Acrididae; genus Schistocerca; species Schistocerca americana. The sequence goes on along the minus strand of NC_060121.1, from coordinate 756,536,938 downwards.
GATCTGTATTTCATGGTCATTTCAACTTTCTTTTTTGTCACACAACTTCTTCTTGCTGCTACATTTCTTTTTTCCGTCAGTGTACATTGTTAAATTTCGTGGCTATATTAGTATAATATAATACAGATTCAGCATAAGGAACTGTAGCTTAATAAACCTTGGCAACAGCGTCTCAAAAAGCTACCGTAGCCCTCATGATTTCAGTAGCGTCCAACCATAAGTTAGACGTATATTTTCCATCTCTGAAATACGTTCCGTGGTACTAATTAATTACAGGACACAGTAAACAACTTTGCTCGCCGACGGAGGCTGTGTGTACTGGTTAAAATTTATCGAACCGTACTGCTATCGCAATTAGTTCAGTAATTTAGTAATTATTTAAAGCAGAATATACATGGAAACATGTCTGATATTAATCCAGTTCAGTAATCAATTTATATCAGGTCTTTACCAATATTTTATTTATCGGTACGTAGTAATTAATTTAAGTGGCTTGCAAACAGTAATACAAGCGTGCGCCCATGCGGTAGTTGCAAACACCGCTTCTCTTTATTTAAACCTGCTAAAATTTTCACGTTAAGTTTACAGAACGGTGGCAGCAGTAATCAACGCATTGCAGAGTTAGTGGTTTTTTTTTTCGGCTAAATACCAGGCCAGGAGGAGCTCCAGCTGGCAATACTTGGGAGGGGATTTCCAGTTCCATCAGTTTCTTTACAGTTATGGGGAACATTCCGAAAACCTTGATCAGAACTATAAGTATTTTAATTACAGGTTAAAATGCACCACTCAACAATATGATAGCCCACTCTATGTGTTAATGTATGAGTATTTGTTCATACGACTAAGTGACGTCAACGTTTTTCGGGAAGAAAGTTTTACTTGATGAGAGAGCGACGTCGCCACGTTCACTCAAATTTAGTGTTTCTACGCCTTCTGGAAAGTCTTTGTTTATTTTGTTTTCATGACACTTCGGAGAGCTTTCACGAAGACTATGATACTATTCCTGTAATATTCTGCAGCGAGAAACGGTATAAGTTATTTTTTCGATTTAAAAAAAAAAAATTCTGACTCGTATGATGCGGCCCACTATGAAGTCCTCTTTCTTGCAAAATTCGTTTCAGAGAAGCACTTGCAACTAATACCCTCAATTATTTGTCCAGGGAGAGCGTCTCTGATTAGTAATCAAAACCTCCTCGGTCGCGGATTCTAACACAACCACCGATAAATTTCTAATTAAAACCATCAACATTGGCGGCCGAAGACCTCCGGCATAGGAACTCACCCTCTTTCAGCCAACGGCCTTGTCATATACGATGGTAGGTTATCAGGGAATAATTTTCATTGTACTAGATGGAGCTATAGAGGGTAAAAACTGTAGAGGAAGACAGAGATGTGCTACTCTTAGATGAAGAGGTTGGCACTGGAGAGGAGTTCGTGGTGGGCCACGTCAAACCAGTCAGCAGATTGACGACTTAAAAAAAGTAAAAATATAAACAAAAATGAAATTTGGTTGGCAGAACATCCGCAGCTTTGCATCGTGGAATCAGATAACAAGCCGCTTCAGTTGTAAAAGTTTCATTTGTCAATAACGACCAGTTTCGTGCGATTAGAAGCACATTTTCAGGTGAAACAAGAACGATGAGGTCTGCAGCCGATGCACGCTAGACTTCAGGCTGCGGGCTGGTGACAGCTGCACGTGAAGACAGAAACGTTATCAATAAAAAAATTCCAATCTCTGCCTGCCCCTACAATTTTCACCCTCTACGGTTTCTGAAAGTACCATGGCAGTTACTCTTTGATGCCTTAACACATGTTCCATCATCCTCCCCCCTCTTCTTTTCAGTGTTCTCCACGTGTTCCTCTCTTCGCCGATTCCGCGGAGAACCTCCTCATTTCTTATCAGACCACCTAATATACAACACATATTTAAAATGCTTCGACTCAGTTCCTTTCGATTGTTCCCACAGTCCGTGATTCACTTCCACACAACTCTGTGTTCCAAACGCCCAGTCTCAAAAATTTATTTCTCAAGTAAAGGCCAAGATTTTAGAGCAGCAAGCTTCTTTGGGACAAGAACGCTCTCTCTCAGCCGCGTTAGTTTACTTTTTAGTCTTGTTTGCTTCGACCGTCATTTGTTATTTTGCTTCCAAGGTAGCAGAATTCCTTCACTTCCTTTACTTCGATTACTATTATCTCCTTTCTCCTGTTCCTCGTTACTTTCGTCTTTCTTAGATTTCCTCTCAGTCCATATTCCGTGCCCTGTCGATTGTTTATTCCATTTATTATGCCCTGTAATTCTTCCTCTCTTTCACTGATAATACAAAGGTCATCACCGAATCATTCATATCCTTTCATCTTGAATTTCAGTCCCACTCTCGAACCTTTTCTTTATTTCTGTCATTGCTCCTTCGATGTATAGACTGAATAGCAGCTTACAACCTTTTTAATCCGAGCACTTCGCTTTTCGTCTTCCATTCTTAGCCGGCCGCTGTGACCGAGCGGTTCTAGGCGCTTCAGTCCGGAACCGCGCTTCTGCTACGGTCGCAGGTTAGAATCCTGCCTCGGGCATGGATGTGTGTGATGTCCTTAGGTTGTTAGGTTTAGGTAGTTCTAAGTCTAGGAGACTGATTACCTCAGATTTTAAGTCCCATAGTGCTTAGAGCCATTTGAACCGTTCTTCCATTCTTGGTTTTGCCTCTTGGTTTTTGTACGTAGCGTATAGTAGCTGGCTTTCCCCCATCGTTTATTCCTATTTTCTCACAATTTCGAATTTCTTGCATAATTTTACATAGACGACCGCTTTTTCGAGACCAACAAATTCTATGACTGTGTCCTGATTTTTCCTAGGTCTTGTTTCATTATAAAATGCGAAGTCAGATTTGGCTCCCTGGTACACTGGCATCTACATCTACCTCAGTACTCCGCAAGCCGCCAGACGGTGTGTGGTGAAGGATTCTTCTAGTACCATTAACTGATTCCCCAAGAGGTTAACATTAAATAAGTGGAATCATTTTGGTAGTCCTAATACAGAAACAATTACTCCAGTTGCGCCTGTTAATGGTCAGTGTATATAATCTACTGCTCTAATTTCTCGAATTTTCTCGCATGCTGATTTCACGAGATGTATGTAGGAGGAAGTGATATGTTGTTCGACTCTTCCCGGAAAGCGCTATCTCGAAACTTCAATAACAAACCTCTTGTAGCGTCTGTCACTGCAGTTTGTTGAGTATCTCTTTGATTCTGTAGCGCTGAACAAACAATACCGCTTCGAAATGCCTCGCTCTTCGTTGGATCTTCTCTATCTCTTCTGTCAGACCTGTTTGGTAAGAGTTCCATATTGATTAACAATATTCAAGTTTCGGTCGAACAAGCGCCTTGTAAGCCACTTCTTTCGTGCATGAGTTACATTTCCTTAAGATTATTTCTATGAATCCTGCTTTTTCTGGTATTCGTTTCAAATGGTCATTCCATTTATGGTCGCTCTGGAGAGATATTTTACGGTAGATCGTCTTTCCAGCAATTTTTCATCAATAGTGGCGTTGCACTGCAGTCGATTTCTTTTCCTAGGTATGCGCAATATGTTACACTTATTCACATTCAGTACTAACTGCCAGAGCCTCCACCATTCATCAATCCTCTGCAGATCATTGTGCCAATCCATACTGGCTTCTGGCGTCGCTACATTCGTATAATATTCCTTATGTTACCGCATGTTTCAGTGTATTTTATTAATTCGCAACTCTAGCCAATGCATAGACTACTTGACTGAAGGATCATAGCTTCAGGTTATTATCTGAAAGCAAATGTGTGCGGCTCGATCCTATGACGTTATGGAGCTATTCCTTTTAAATAGAACCGCGCGTAGCCCAATTACCTAAGGTGCGAGCAACATCAGTTGAATTTGCAATTGGTTTACTCGTGTGGACTGCTGGTTAGAGAGCAGTTGCTCAGCAGAGTAACAGTTAGGCAACGCTGCAGTATCCATGTCATACTGTGTAAAAGACTGAATAAAATCTCAAAAATACAAACAAAAACATTCAGAAGTAACTGAGAAACTACAAAGAGATCCCCGAAAATGAGAAAAATACCGGGCTGTGGTGCTACTGAAGTCAGCTGTGCAGAGTTCTCGCTATATATACGAGGGTCACTCCAAAATAAGTGCACACTATTTTTATAAAAATACAGTTTTCATTCTGCATGTGTGTAGATACATCCTTCCCGCTTGTTTTCAAATTTAGTTCAACCTGTTCCCGTGAGTGGCGCCGTCACAGCATGTCTTCATGGTGGCTGCTACACTTGACGTCCGTCAGAAGCAACGTTCTGTCATAGAATTCCTGTGCTGAGAAAACGAGACAGTAGGAAACATCCACAAGAGGTTGAAAAAGGTGTATGGAGATGCTGCTGTCAATTGCAGTACAGTTAGTCTGTGGGCAAGCAGGCTACGTGAAGAAAGCGGACACGGCAACATTGAGGATTGTCCTCGCAGCGGCAGGCCTCGTACTGAACACACTCCTGACAATGTGCAGAGAGTTAACGAATTGGTGACTGCTGACAGACGCATCACAGTGAACGAATTGTCACGCTACGTTGGGATAGGGGAAGGAAGTGTTTGCAGAATACTGAAAGTGTTGGCGTTAAAAAAGGTTTGTGCCAGGTGGGTTCCCAGGATGTTGTCAGTGGCTCACAAAGTAACAAGAAAAACGATATGCAGCAAACTTTTGGAACAGTATGAGAATGGTGGAGATGAATTTCTTGGGAGAATTGTGACAGATGATGAAACATGGCTCCATCATTTTTCACCGGAGACGAGGAGGCAATCAATGGAGTGGCATCATGCAAATTCACCCAAGGAAAAAAAAAAATTCAAAACCACACCTTCTGCTGGAAAAGTTATGGCTATGGTGTTTTTCGTTTCCGAAGGCCTCTTGCTTGTGGACATCATGCCAAGTGGAACCACCATAAATTCTGACGCATATGTGACGACACTGTAGAAACTTCAAGCTCGACTGTGTTTGACCACATCGGCAAAAGCAGGATGTTTTGCTGTTGCATGACAATGCACGGCCCCATGTCCGTCAAAAAACCATGGAAGCGATCACAAAACTCGCCTTACAGTCCTGACCTGGCTCCATGTGACTATCATCTCTTTGGGAAACTGAAAGACTCTCTTCGTGGAACAAGGTTTGAAGATGATGACTCCCTTGTGCACGCTGCCAAACAGTGGCTCCAACAGGTTGATCCAGAATTTTACCGTGCGGGTATACAGTGGCTGGTTCCAAGACGGCGTAAGGCAGTTGACAGGAATGGAAATTATGTGGAGAAATGAAAATATTACTCCTAAAGGATGCATCTACAGACTGTAAAACTTTCAAACATGTAGAATAAAAGATGGATTTTTAAAAAAATAGTGTGCATTTATTTTGGAGTGACCCTCGTAAATGAAAGAGTTTAAACTACAGAGGACACAGGAAATTAAAATAAGTCTATTCTTATTATAAGTTGTGTCAACTCACTCCACGCGCTTCTGCAGGGACGGAAGCTACCACTGAACTAAAGTATCTAGCAACTTTAACTAGATCGTCAAACAAAAACGAATGCCCGTCGCGATGCAAACAGCGGTACTATGCACTATGTTGTTGTTGTTGTTGTGGTCTTCAGTCCTGAGACTGGTTTGATGCAGCTCTCTAAAGCTGCATGTCCTCGGGAGAAATTACGGCTGTAGTTTCCCCTTGCTTTCAGCCGTTCGCAGTACCAGCACAGCAAGGCCGTTTTGGTTAATGTTACAAGGCCAGATCAGTCAATCATCCAGACTGTTGCCCCTGCAACTACTGAAAAGGCTGCTGCCCCTCTTCAGGAACCATACGTTTGTCTGGCCTCTCAACAGATACCCCTCCGTTGTGGTTGCACCTACGGTACGGCCATCTGTATCGCTGAGGCACGCAAGCCTCCCCACCAACGGCAAGGTCCATGGTTCATGGGGGGACTATGCACTATACATTTGTTAAAACACGGAATTGCGACAAATAAATACACAAACACGCAGGAAATAAGAGCTTAAACTAGAAAGCACAGAGGTAATTCAAAATTAGACACTTCTTATTAGAAGCCGTGTCAAATCACAAACGAACTGATGTGCTTCGAAGCGTTGTTACAGGAACAGATGATACCATTCAACTTCCTAAAGCCAAACTGACCGTCAGTTATCAGAGCCACTGTTTTCTTTTCAGTTCTTCGATTCCTTAACCTGGCGACATCTAAGGACTGAATTAGGTACGTGCCCGGTTCCTGCAGCGCCATTACACTGTAACGGTGCACATGGATGGCGTTCGGACAGCTGTTACGGCGGCTCCCTCGCCGCGTGCGAGGCCGTTCAGTGCGTAAGAGCGTTCGCATGCCGCCCCCTGCTAACAGCTCTACTGGGAATTAAAATTAATTATGGCGCAGGCCGCCAGAGGGAACGCGAGCAGCTGCTGGCGCGTTGGGGAGCCCTCTCCGCCGTACCTAAAGCGTAACCACGGAACTAATGAGCGCCGAAAGCCAGTCTCACATGCGTATCGTGCGATATGCGCTCAGTTATCGGCAATTAATGGGACACCGTGACTCTTAACCAGCTAGCTCTCCTCTCGTCTTGCCCTCCGTAAAAGTACGTCTCTGATCTCGTGTGCTATTCCACTGTGGTTGTGCGAGTTATTGTGCTCACGTAGCTACTTCACATCTCTAAGCCGCTAGCTCCCATACATTTTGCAGTGGTCGATACATGATTTGTTACCATTCCAACCCCGTTTGTGATCCATTTGCGAACTAAGACACGTGAATTACTCTCGGTTCTTAGTTTTTCTAATTTTGCTATCGTGGCTGTCATGTGAGATGCACACTGACGGCAAAAGAATGGCTCTGAGCACTATGGGACTTAACATCTATGGTCATCAGTCCCCTAGAAAATAGACCTACTTAAACCTAACTAACCTAAGGACAGCACACAACACCCAGCCATCACGAGGCAGAGAAAATCCCTGACCCCGCCGGGAATCGAACCCGGGAACCCGGGCGTGGGAAGCGAGAACGCTACCGCACGACCACGAGATGCGGGCAGGCAAAAGAAAAATAAAGAATAAATAGTACGCTTAGAAAGACGAAGTCGATTTTGATCCGATGACGTCATTGATCGGTTGGTTGGTTTGGTGGGAGGGGACCAAATAACAAGGTCATCAATCCCATAGGATTAGGTAAGGATGGGGAAGAAAATCGTCCGTTACCTTTTAAAGGAACCATCCCGGTATTTGCCTGAAGCGATTTAGAGAAGTCACGGCAAACCTAAATCAGGATGGCCGGAGACGTTCCCCTCCAATACGAGTCCAGTGTGCTAACCACTGCACCACCTCGCTCGGTTGTCAGTGTTGTCCGCCAACAGACACCGTAGTGATGTAGCTAGCTATCAGGGCTACCGTGTAATAGAGAATGCTCACAGCCAGAAGGCTCAGTATGGGGTGCAGACAAGTGAAGCAAGCAGGCAACCATGCCACAGAGACGCACTCGTGCTTCCTACAGTCAGCTAAGCGAGGTTGAAAGGGATCAAATTGTGGTCTTCTGAGTGGCGGGGTAGTCCTTTCGGAGACTTACCACACAATTTAGACGTACTGCGACCGTTGGGCAACTATGCTGGTATCACTGGTGACGTGAACAATCTCTCACACGTAGACGAGGTTCTGGACGTCCACGAAGCACAAACTGGCTCCAGGATCGTCGTATTGTAAGGGCAGCAGTGGCAGATCGTACAGCTACCACAGTACTCCTGAAAGCGCTTGTAAATCCAGACGTGTAAACACCAGCTGTTGCGAAAAAGTTATTAGCTGTGGGAATACGGGCACACACACCCTGTAACACTTTCATGCCGATGTGCTCTTTGACCATTTATTATCGTATATATACTTGCTTTTATCTTTATGTAAATTTATATGTACACGATATATGAATTAATTTGTTTATTTTGCTGTATAATCAGTTATGTTGTTGTTGTTGTTGTGGTCTTCAGTCCTGAGACTGGTTTGATGCAGCTCTCCATGCTACTCTATCCTGTGCAAGCTTCTTCAACTCCCAGTACCTACTGCAACCTACATCCTTCTGAATCTGCTTAGTGTATTGATCTCTTGGTCTCCCTCTACGATTTTTACCCTCCACGCTGCCCTCCAATGCTAAATTTGTGATCCCTTGATGCCTCAGAACATGTCCTACCAACCGATCCCTTCTTCTAGTCAAGTTGTGCCACAAACTTCTCTTCTCCCCAATCCTATTCAATACCTCCTCATTAGTTACGTGATCTACCTACCTTATCTTCAGCATTCTTCTGTAGCACCACATTTCGAAAGCTTCTATTCTCTTCTTGTCCAAACTGGTTATCGTCTATGTTTCACTTCCATACATGGCTACACTCCATACAAATACTTTCAGAAACGATTTCCTGACACTTAAATCTATATTGGATGTTAACAAATTTCTCTTCTTCAGAAACGATTTCCTTGCCATTGCCAGTCTACATTTTATATCCTCTCCACTTCGACCATCATCAGTTATTTTACTCCCTAAATAGCAAAACTCCTTTACTACTTTAAGTGTCTCATTTCCTAATCTAATTCCCTCAGCATCACCCGATTTAATTTGACTACATTCCATTATCCTCGTTTTGCTTTTGTTGATGTTCATCTTATATCCTCCTTTGAAGACACTGTCCATTCCGTTCAACTGCTCTTCCAAGTCCTTTGCTGTCTCTGACAGAATTACAATGTCATCGGCGAACCTCAAAGTTTTTACTTCTTCTCCATGAATTTTAATACCTACTCCGAATTTTTCTGTTGTTTCCTTTACTGCTTGCTCAATATACAGATTGAATAACATCGGGGAGAGGCTACAACCCTGTCTGACTCCTTTCCCAACCACTGCCTCTCTTTCACGCCCCTCGACTCTTATAAGTGCTGTACAAATTGTGAATAGCCTTTCGCTCCCTGTATTTTACCCCTGCCACCTCCAGAATTTGAAAGAGAGTATTCCAGTTAACGTTGTCAAAAGCTTTCTCTAAGTCTACAAATGCTAGAAACGTAGGTTTGCCTTTTCTTAATCTTTCTTCTAAGACAAGTCGTAAGGTTAGTATTGCCTCACGTGTTCCAGTGTTTCTACAGAATCCAAACTGATCTTCCCCGAGGTCCTCTTCTACCAGTTTTTCCATTCGTCTCTAAAGAATTCGCGTTAGTATTTTGCAGCTGTGACTTATTAAACTGATAGTTCGGTAATTTTCACATCTGTCAACACCTGCTTTCTTTGGGATTGGAATTATTATATTCTTCTTGAAGTCTGTGGGTATTTCGCCTGTCTCATACATCTTGCTCACCAGATGGTAGAGTTTTGTCATGACTGGCTCTCCCAAGGCCATCAGTAGTTCTAATGGAATGTTGTCTACTCCCGGGGCCTTGTTTCGACTCAGGTCTTTCAGTGCTCTGTCAAACTCTTCACGCAGTATCTTATCTCCCATTTCACCTTCATCTACATCCTCTTCCATTTCCATAATAATAAGTTATGTATATTATGTAAATATCGCTGAGTAGTCGCTGAGGGAATGTTAGGGAAACGTTAGGATTTTGTCAACGAATAAGTATCGTTGGAGTAGCGGCGTCTCTGGACGCGGGAGGATGTTACGTCAGAGCGCGCGCTACACAGAGAGAGAACTCTGGTGTGAGACTTGGTGAAGTGCGGACGCATGGATGGCGTGCACTGCACTGGAGGAGTGATTGTTTAGCGGCACGTGGCAAGTGATGAGCGTCGGCGGTGGAAATATTGGCTGCAGCAACATCAAGAACCCGCCACGCCAATATCATTGCCAACAACTCCCGTGTTCGCTAATTATAATGGAGAGGAGCCAGCAGCAGTATCGTCGTCAGCAACGTCGTCACGGCGAGAATGGACTGAAGTCAGATTGCTGCATCACAGGTTATTGTCAACTAGTTTTATAACGGCGTTACTCAGCTTTGTGGTGTTTTGCGAGTGAATAATTACCATGGTTTAATCAAAACTGTTTACCCGTGATTCTCCTAAAATCATTCACCAAGTAGGTTCCTGTCCTGTCCTATTGTTACAATAAGCCGAGTACCGTTTATGAAAAATGAAAATTGCAGTGCCAGTTAATTTTGCTTGTGAACTAAACGATTCAGTTAGATTAAGGATTTGAACTTAAAGCATTCAGTAATTTCAATCTCACTGACTTTAAATTTGAACTTTAATCTGAAGCGATCTAATTGTTGCAAATAGTAAATCAACTAATCAAATTAAAGTGATTCCTGGCACTATGAACAAAAGCACTAACTAGAATTAATGAGTAAGTGCAAATATCAGTGATTATTGTAATTTGTTGTTAGTAAAGTTCTGGTTCACATTTTGACTTGCAGTCGTGCTAAAGTCTAATAATTACCTTTTGATACAGTAATTATCAATTTCTACTTCCCCGTTCAGAAGTCAATAGAGTTTCTTTTAATTATTTTTTTGCCATTTTCCAAAATTCATATGAATGTAGTAGACGTTATTGTGAGGTACCGCCATTGTACTTACAACAGTAAGTAACCATTAATCTAAGTGTTATCTTGTATGGTTTCAAAATTTAAGCTCTAATAGTTAATGATGCTTCGAGTGCAAACTATTTTCTTTCTCGCTTTATTACGTAAATGTTTCGATTGTTTTTGCTAACGTGCGTGCAGCCCTCTGTTGCCGCACGTGTTCGAGTAATTTTTGACATTGACTGTTCGGCTCATTAATTCACCTACCGAACAGAAATTTTGCCCAAGCGGGCTGGCGACCGTATTTCTTTTAGCTATAATTATTTCAGTAACTCCTATTATTCTGTTCCGATCCACGTGGTACCCCTTCTCGTTGGCACAGTGCGTAAATGATAGCACAAACATTTCGAACAACCATACTAAGTAATTAAGTAGGTGGAATAAGTTGTCCTAGAAGGCATCTTGTTGTTAACCTCCCCCTCACTTATCGACTTTATATTGAATCTTCGGAACGATAGCCTTTTCAAAATTTTATTCCAATTGTTTAGGCACGTGCTTACACGGTCATGTATTTCTAATATTGTCGATAGAAGGGAATGGGGACGTTACAACCTCTAGCCAGTCTTCCACTCATGTGACAGCATCGACGTGCATGGCTCCTCTAGTACCGTCAGATTATCATTTGAAACGTCCACCTCGACAGCTGAGCAGTCAGCGCGGCGACGTGCCATACTAAGAGGTCCGGGTTCGATTCCCGGTTGAGTAGGAGATTTTCTCCGCTCAGGGACTGGGTGTTGTGATGTCTTCATCATGATCTCATCTCCATCGACACGCAAGTCGCCGAAGTGGCGTTAACTAAAAAAAAGACTTGTACCAGACGACCGATCCACCTGACGGGAGGCCCTAGCCACACGATATTTCGTTTCATCATTTGGAACGGCACGCTGTGATCTTCAGCGGCGAGAGCAGATTCTGCCTGCAGGCGAGGGATGGTCGTTCAAGCGCACGACGTCGACCTGGTGAGCGCTCTCGCGTAGAGTGCATTCGCCCAAGACAGACTTGCCCCACCTTAGGCCTCATGGTCTGGGGTGCGATAATCTACAACTCTCGTTCACCTTTTGTCTTTCTGGGGGGACGCTAACCACCGTTCAGTACGTGAAGAATGTTGTTAGAACTGTTACTTTGCCGTTCTTACAACAAGAAGGTGATATTTTGTTCCAACAGGATGATGCTCACCTTCGCACCACCCGTGAAACTGAACGTGTTCTGCAAGACGTGCACCAGCTTCCCTGACCAATACGATCCCCGGAATTGTCTCCAATCGAGCACGTGTCATTTATGATGGGACGAGAAGTGATTCGTGCTACCCGTTACAGAACTAAGTACACAGGTCGAGCAGGCGAGAAATAACCATTCCCATAACAGCATTCGCCATCTGTACGATTGACTGGATGCCAGAGTGAGGGCCTACATTGCCGCCTGTGGTATTTCAGCATGGGTCTGTATGTGGCACCTCATAACCGCGTGTGCTACTGATCTGTAAATGTAATCATTTCATGTACTCCATATGCACTGCTGCAACAATAAATCTTGCGTGCCGTGGAAACCTCTAAAGGGGTGTATTAACTTTTTTCCGGCACTTCAGTAGCAGGCCAAGGACAGATCCCAATACGTTATGCAGTCCCGTAATCTTCCCTAATATTTCAAATGTACGTTAGTAACATACCCGTGTCATTCAGAAACCGAACAGCTTCACAATGGTTGCTGTTGATGGAGGCATACAACAAAACATTTCAAGCAGGTCTTTCCAAAATCAATTATTTCCAATTCTGTTCTCAACACAAAAACCGCCAAGAGATTTTTGCTGTATGGTATCTTCAAAAACAAGAGGTATATTGTTCGACAATGTTGTGTGTCCACCTAGACAGCAGGATAAGCTGGGGTATCACATCCTCCAAATCTAATGCGATCTTACATTGAACATTTGCAATCTAGATAACATTCGCATCAGATGTACACTACTGGCCATTAAAATCGCTACACCAAGAAGAAATGCAGATGATAACCGGGTATTCATTCGACAAATCTGTTATACTAGAACTGACATGTGTTTACATTTTCACGCAATTTGGGTGAATAGATCCTGAGAAATCACTACCCAGAACAACCACCTCTGGTCGTAATAACGGCCTTGATACGCCTGGGCATTGAGTCAAACAGAGCTTGGTTGGCGTGTACAGGTACAGCTGCCCATGCAGCTTCAACACGATACCACAATTCATCAAGGGTAGTGACTGGCGTATTGTGACGAGCCAGTTGCTCGGCCACCATTGACCAGACGTTTTCAATTGGTGAGAGATCTGGAGAATGTGCTGGCCAGGGCAGCAGTCGAACATTTTCTGTATCCAGAAAGGCCCGTACAGGACCTGCAACATGCGGTCGTGCATTATCCTGCTGAAAAGTACGGTTTCGCAGGGATCGAATGAAGGGTAGAACCACGGGTGGCAACAAATCTGAAATAAAACGTCCACTGTTCAAAGTGCTGTCAGTGCGAACAAGAGGTGACCGAGACGTGTTACCAATGGCATGTCACACCATCACGCCGGGTGATACGCCAGTATGGCGATGACGAATACACGCTTCCAATGTGCGTTCACCGCGATGTCGCAAAACACGGATGCAACCATCATGATGCTGTAAACAGAACCTGGATTCACCCGAAAAAATGACGTTTTGCCATTCGTGCACCCAGGTTCGTCGTTGAGTACACCACCGCAGGCCCTGCTGTCTGTGATGCAGCGTCAAGGGTAACCGCAGCCATGGTCTCCGAGCTGATAGTCCATGCTGCTGCAAACGTCGTCGAACTGTTCGTGCAGATGATTGTTGTCTTGCAAACGTCCCCATCTGTTGACTCAGGGATCAAGACGTGGCTGCACGATCCGTTACAGCCACGCGGATAAGATGCCTGTCATCTCGACTGCTAGTGATACGAGGCCGTTGGGATCCAGCACGGTGTTCCGTATTACCCTCCTGAACCCACCAATTCTATATTCTTCTAACAGTCATTGGATCTCGACGAACGCGAGCAGCAATGTCGCGATACGATAAACCGCAATCGCGATGGGCTACAATCCGACCTTTATCAAAGTCGGAAACGTGATGGTACGCATTTCTCCTCCTTACACGAGGCATCACAACAACGTTTCACCAGGCAACGCCGGTCAACTGCTGTTTGTGTATGAGAAATCGGTTGAAAACTTTCCTCATGTCAGCACGTTGTAGGTGCCACCGGCGCCAACCTTGTGTGAATGCTCTGAAAAGCTAATCATTTGCATATCACAGCATCTTCTTCCTGTCGGTTAAATTTCGCGTCTGTAGTACGTCATCTTCGTGGTGTAGCAATTTTAATGGCCAGTATCATTCTTTCTACTTCTACCTCTTCCGGTTATTTCTGTCCGCTTGTAAGCTGTGGAACTACCCTCTGGAGCAATTCACCGACACGAGGAATATCGTTACCGTTCAGCGAAAAGTTTTACGAACTGCAATATCTCCAAGAATCCCTCCTATTCTAATGAAGAAGCGGTATATCTTCTCGATAATGATTTTTACAAGCGACAGTCCTTCCCACTACGAAAAAAGTGGAATTACACCACTATCACAATGCAAGAAAATAATGTGTTAAGTCGTATGAGCTGAGGAATTTATCGGTAGGACAATGTATATAAATTCATTACTACAAAAATTGGAAATTTGTGGTAAGTTCTATGGGACCAAACTGCTGATGTCATCGGTCACTAGGCTTACACACTGCTTAATCTAACTTAACTTACACTAAGGACAACACACACACTGATGCCCAAGGGAGGACTCTAACCTCCGACGGGGCAGCCGTACGAACCGTGGCAAGGCGCCCTAGACCGCGCGGCTACCCCGAGCCGCTCATCACTACAAAAACGTATAAGTTGCCTCCCAGTGATATTGAGTCCTGCCGGCCGCGGTGGTCTCGCGGTTCTAGGCGCTCAGTCCGGAACCGCACGACTGCTACGGTCGCAGGTTCGAATCCTGCCTCGGGCATGGATGTGTGTGATGTCCTTAGGTTAGTTAGGTTTAAGTAGTTCTAAGTTCTAGGGGACTGATGACCTAAGATGTTAAGTCCCATAGTGCTCAGAGCCATTTGATATTGAGTCCGTAAGAGGTAAAAACAAATTTAAAACTAAGTAAGAGTTTTGTTCTGTATACGATAGTTTTTAACAGACAGGCAGGCTATTTCCTGAATTTTTCGGTTTACTAATTGTTGTTTGGTCTGTATTTGATAAAGGTAACACATGTTTTATGTTCTGTAATTCGCAGTATGGTTCCTTTCATTTCAATTCTTTTTGTAAACGACACGTATGTGATAGCAGATAACAAGTTTTCATTTGTGTCACGTGATTGTATGAAGACGCATTAACAGAGATTTGGAATATATGTTCAAATAAATACATGAGAGTCAAATGTTGGAGTTATATGTGCACTGATCTCATTCGCTAAAATTTTAATGATACGCAGGTTTTTCTGTGAATCTCACTTCTACCTTTCGCCGTCCACCTCAATCATCGCCGCGCGAGGTGCCGCGCGGTTTGAGGCGCCATGTCACGGATTGTGCGGCCTCCCCCCTCCGGAGGTTCGAGTCCTCTCTCGGGCGTGGGTGTATGTGCTATTCTTAGCATAAGGTAGTTTAAGTTAGTTTAAGTGGTGTGTAAGTCTAGGGACCGATAACCTCAGCAGTTTGGTCCATTAGATATTCAAACACATTTGAACATTTGAACCCAAATCATCCCGTTGAGGACCCCTAGGTTTTTTATCACCGTGACAGATTACAGTGAGTTGTTGGCGATGGAGTACCGATAATCAAAGAATATCGAGCTATTAGTCGATTTACGAACATAATGTTGTACTTGTGGCGAGGTCAGATGCTTACCTGAGATCCTCCTGTCACAGCACATGTTATATCAGACTACGTCACCCACGAATAGTCTCGGAGGGCAACGAATCTTAACGTTGATCAATCTCTTCTCTGTGGTTACCACAGCCCTAATAAATATAAAGAAGACATTGTTCCACCAGGCTGCATTTTAAAATTTTGAGTTATTAAGTACTACTAGTTTCGAGCGTGCTCATTTTCAAGTGGATCTGTAACAGACGTGGACAAATCATCCTCGTCAATGAAAGATCGTGTGGCATCTATTGGCCTGACATGTCGGGACACATTCTATTCCACTCCGTAATTGAAAACGGAAACCACGTATGTACGTGTACGTCACCCCTCATGGTAATGTACAAGTGCGTCAGTGAAAAAGACCTATAAAAAGGTGTTAGCATGTGGACGTAATGTGCTGTTCCAGTCTCTTCTGTACCTAAGGTCCGTCACCGTTCCCTTTGGATCCCTACGTAATTCGGTGCTCACCGATACACACGATCGAACAGCGGAGGAGTGGTACTCAAGCGTCAACTTTAGGTTACAATATCTCCGGATGTAATTAACATTTTACAATGCAACAAACGGCACTGATTACGTATTTGTTTATGTATTCAGATGTGCTGACAAAACTAACGGGGTTCCATTAAAAAAACGTTTGTATTAAAAAACATACTTCCGTGCATTTTTTTATGGTTTGTATTAACCAATTACTCTAGCCCCTCTCGTCACGTTCGGTCTGTGGAATCGATTCGTCAGTATTTGATGTGGTTTACGAAATATATCGAGCGGTAATGTTAGGTGACTCACCCTATATATATATATATTGTGTGTTTGTGCATGGAAACTGCACTTACATCAAAAGTAATTACTTGTATAAGGGAATTTATATTCTGTGTCGATATAAAATACACACTGGGCTCACACTGAATGATGTGTGATTCGAATTTTGTGGAAAATATAGAAATAGAGACGCATAGAGAAGTCGTTGGCTGTCAGTTTCTCTCTTACACATTCATTAGTGTTTCTTTTCATACCAATGCTACCAGTAATCCTATTTCCGAACTGGAGTTTCGGTAGAGCGCAGCTCTTGGCACGAGCTGTAACCTGTGGTTCGCATGACCAGTCACTTGGGCAGCAGGTGCTACATATTTCGCGATATTTGCCGCTAGCGTTGATCGGGATCCCCCGACTGTCCTGCGCATGTGGAAGTGATGGGTTCACGAAGACCGTACTTAACTCCATGCAGAATCTCAAAAGGCCCACATGACTAATACTCGAGAGGACAGATACATTATGCGCTTGGCTATGCTGGATCGTACGACCACATCGCGCATCCTGAATAGGGCTAGTTTGCAGCAAGCAAGTGTCCACACGGCATGTGTCGAGGTCTGGAGCACTAACGCTTGCTAAACACGACAGCCATTGTTACGTCTTCCCTTGATGCTGTGGCATAGAGAAGCGCAATGACAGTGGTGCATCCAGTTGCAATACTGGACACAGAAGTGATTGACCCAACACGCTTTTTTCAGACAACTCCATATTTAGCAAACACCAACACAATGGTTCCATATGTAGGACGTCTGAGGAGAACGCATGTTGCTAGATTCCATTTCCTATCATCATACAAGACCAACACATGGCGTGATAGTATGGTGTATCTTTAGGCACACAACACTATCAGCTGTGGTTCTCAATAGCCGGTAATTAGGACAGCAGTCGCTATGTTTCTGACGTATAAAGGGTGGACCGAAGGCCGTATCCTATCACCGAGGTCTCCGTGACATTATCTCACAACAGGATAACGCCAGACCAAATGTTGCCTGTGCCCATTTTACCTCCAAACAGAGGGCGATCAACAGTTCTCTGACCTGGTCGTTTCTAGATCTCTCAGCCGCCGGATTCAACTGGCCAGGGACTGCCGAGACTGACACGCAACTACTTGTCGGCATGTAGCTGAAGTAGCATGGAATGATGCTCCCATATCTGCCATCCAAGCGCAGTTCGACTCGATACCCAGCCTGGTTAGACACGTTGTTGCTGCAGAGGTGGCAGTAGTGTGTGCTAGATATCACACCTTGTATACCCCAATGCAGGGGTGACATAAAATACAGACTTTCGCAAAGGCAGCGTTTCTGGAAAAGAGGAATTTGTTAATATCTAACATAGATTTTTGAGCAAGTCTTTCTCTTTAGGTTTTTGTCAGGAGTGTAGCCTCGTGCGGAAGTGAAACGTGGACTATCAGCAGTTCAGACAACAAGACAACAGAAGCTTTTGAAATGTGATACTGCAGAAGATTAGAGGGGTTTATTGTGTAAATAATGAGGCCATAGTGAATCGAATTGGGGAGAAAGGAAATTTGTGGCACAAGTCGACAAAAAGAAGAGATCGGTTGATAAGACACATTCTGGGGCATTAAGGACTCGTCAGTTTGGTACTGGAGGCAAGTGTGGGGAGCAAAAATTTTCGCGACCATGGAATGAGTACAGCAAGCGTGTTCAGATGGATAAAGTTCCGATAGTAATTTAGAGATGAAGAGCCGCGCACAGCCACTAGCGTGGAGAGCTGCATCAAGACCACTACAACAACACACTGCCAAATGTTTCTTGTACAGGGTGATTGAGCAGCCCCTGCCGATGTTGTTTTATGCAACCCGCAGTGCTACATCCGGCCTTCAAAAACCACGTATGGGGTCTTTATATTCTCTCGCTCGGTACGTTTCAACTATTAGTCCTACACGACCTTTCTGTAGGAAATTTAATGGAGTTAAATTTGGGAGTGGGATACCTTTTCGCTAGAGGGCGTAGTTTTTGAGCTACTCAAAAAAACGTACAAAAATTATCCTCAAACGCACCCCATTTCTCGTACCACTGTTAAAAAATTGACAACTACATTAAATTTCCTACAAGCTATTCATTTGTTTTGTGGGACTAATAGTTTGCGTGCAGCGAACAAGAGAATATGAAAACCATGCGCGTGGGTTTTGAAGGCCAGATATAACATTGCAGGTTGCATAAAACGACAACTGAATCACCCTGTATATTGCGTAGGCAGAATAAGTAAAGTTTCGTCATTTGTTGTCCCTCCTAGAGATAGAATTTTAGCGCAGTGCGCTTTCAATACTCGGGAAATTCTTGAACACCGTGGACGAACTGCCATCTCTCTATCAGACAGTAAATGGTCTCGTCATGCAGCTCAAAGTGCTGTGCCGAAAGTTTCCCTTGTACTTACAACATCCCGACTCACGTCTTGAATAATGTACTACTCGCCTTTTATTCTGCAGATCCAGTCCCCAAACGTAACCTCTTGCGAGCGCTGCAGTACGTAGAGAGGAAAGAAAAAGTTTTGGCGGGGAGTAGTAATCTGAGGTGATGAAACTCCTCACTGAATGTTCTGTTCAACATGGGAGCGGATAGAATTGTTACATATCTTTTATTTAGTGTTTATTTCTTGTTACTAACAAATCAGGTCATTTTGGAGTGCTGTTACAATGTGTGTGTTATCCTAAAGATCGCTTGACGAGAAACGGAACTACTTATCTTCACATCCTTCACAGACTGTAGAAAGCGAAAAATATCTAAATGAAGTCGATGACAACACAACTTGGGTAATCGGACATCGAAGAACGAACTGTTTTTAACGACTTACGAATGTTCTCGCAGAGAGTACCACACATAGAAATTCTCTTAACAAAACTTGATATTTCCTATCATGCGAGGATTTTTTTCTGTAAAAATAACGTTACGGCGGCCGAGCTAGGTGAACGTGCACTGCAGTGCGTTCGGACTTTAATGTACTGCTTGGCCACATTGTGTAGCGTTTCGCAGACAGCAAAAATATAACTGCACTGTCCTGACGAGATTTGACCTTAAATTTCCCTTTTTTACAAAACGTCTCATCATTCAGTTTTTAGTCTTTTTGTATTCCACATTCTTCCATTTTTTTTTCTTTTTTTTTTTTTTTTCAAAACATTGTGATGAAACGTGCTTTCATATCCAGTTTTCTTGCCGGCTCCTGGGAACGCATCTCGGAAACGGTGAAGCTACTCGGATGTTCGCTTGTTAAGGAAGGCGAACGTACCAGTAGACGAAAAGGCGCTACACGTCCACGCCTCATTACAGAACACCGAGATCGAAGACTTCCTCGCTCTGTAAAGCAGGATAGGCGGCGTTCTGTAGCAGATCCGGCGAGGAGTACAACGCTGGTGCATGCACAAGTGTTTCGCTGCGCATTGTTCCGCTGCAGCTGATGACCTCTACGTGGGCCTTTGTCGACGCAACGACGCCATCAATTACAATGGTAGTGGGAACGGGATTATCGAAATTTGACCACGGATCAATGGAAACATGACTCCTGGTCGGACGTATCACGTTTCTTATTACACTAGGTCGATGGTTTTGTCCAGATAAGCCGTTGTGATACCGGCGAACGGCTGTTCGGAACATGCACCGTGCTACAGATGCAGGACGATGGGGGCAGCGTCATGTTGTAGCAGACATTCGCATGGATTTCCATGCGACCTGTGGTAGTAACCGAAGGCACCATGACAGCTATGGATTATGTGAACATGCGGAAGTGAAGTGTGCGGATCACTTGCATCCCTTCATGTACGTTGTTCTCCTGGACAGCGAAGGCGTCTTCTGGCAGAAAAGGCCAGAAGCGTGATAGCCAAGTCGCACTGATGTCTTGGCCAGCTCCGTGTCAACAAACTATGGGACCGTAATTTACGGGAATTGCGTGATCCGTGTGTAGACATCTCATATCTCATGCCTCCGGAAGCCTACCAACGACTTGTCGAATCTACACTACGCAATTTCTTTGCTGTACTGCGTTCAAAAGGTGGACTCATATGTTTTTAAGCAAGTGGTCAATGTTCTCATTAGTGTACGTGTACTTTCGTTATTGCTTCGGGTATGTTATGAGCGAATAAAAGTTCTGACTGGTTCCTTATTATGATCTTTTTATTTTCCTGTGTGAACAGGCGTAGCGGTCCAGAGACTGGACTCACACGCGGGAAGAGTAGTATTTTTAACCATCAAGATTTTGTTGTTCATTAGAGGTTTCCTTAAATCTCATAAGGCTGCGAAGCACTCAGCCGCTTGGGCGGATGCGCACGAACAATTTTTCGGTTGGCCGATTTTACTTGGCTGATAACAAGCATTGTGGTTTTATAAATCGAGGGACGACCGATTTACTGACGGGTCAGCAGTTGACATAAATATGGAGTGCAAGTGTTTGCAAAAGTGGATTAAGAAGAAACGGCATACAATCAATTCAAAACGTAATATAAACAATTATGATAAGATCATTTAAAATGCAAGGGATACATCATAATCAGTTTAGATACGTTACTTGCAATTATTTTACCTCGTATTGCAGTTTAGAAGTCCTTCGTGTTTCAATTTCAAGAACGGAACCGTAGTTGGTGAAGAAATTTCAGGAATTTATAATAAAGTGACTTATTGTCATTGCAGCAAGTACTACATTGGCCAAACGGTCAGAAATTTAAAAACCTGTGTTAAAGAACATATTGATTGTTTCAAATTTGACAGAGCTAGAAGTCAGCTGTAGCGAAGCATGTAGACCAGGCAGGACACAATATTACCGTACATCTTAAAGTACTCTACACTTTAGAGAAGACCTGGAAAATGGAATCTTAGAGTAGAAATAAATATTCAGACCCGAGCAAAAACGGGAAAACGAGGTCCTAAACGGAATTACATTTCTTCACCAACATCACGTCAGTACTGTTAAAATAAAACAATACATAGCTATTAAGAATATGTATATGAATTTGTGTTCCAATGACGATATATTTGTAATTACGTAAAATTATATTTATGCTATTATTATCAACATCAAATTGTCATAGTCTCTCTCTTATTGTAATATGCTTAGCCGACAACATCAGAGATGCGTAAGCAAGATGTTCGGAAAACAATGAAAGTGATAGGCTATACCAGAACTGACACATCGATTGTTAAATCGAAACAAGCTTTGTTTTGACTGTCATCTTGTTTCTGCTGCACAGTAAAACTGATTGTGATGACTTGTTTTAAGTGTATTTGCAAGTTTATGAACAGTAGTTAACCAGATCCATGGAACCAGTGCAATGGATGTACTGAACACACCACAAGAAGGTAGCCATTTCATATGCACAAAGTGAGTGATTATTTAAATTTTTTATGTGAGTAGCAGACCAAAAAAGAAGTAAATATTCCTTCCTATTAGGTTTTCCTTCTGTTTCTCCGCAGAATGGCCACAGGATATGCTGAGACTGCAAATAACAACTTTAATATCAGCGTGCCCTTTTTCTAATCGTTTTATATTGTCATTGTAACCAGAAGATGAGGTTGGTGCCTCGATACACATTGTTTTATTAAATAATTAGGTAACAGAACAAAAATTTGTAACTGGAAGCGGTCTCGAAAGATCTTATCCTATCATGTAAAGTTACCGTTTGTGACTAGAGTAACAGATCGCGTAGACAGAAACCTTCCGGAGAATGGTGTAAGGACCACATTTTTCAATCAACACAGCCCTACAATGGACGTGCCTCACCGCCTTCACACAGCAGCTGTCTATGAAGTGACGTGCGGTTGTGGCAAAAAATAGATTGTCGAAACTGGCAAGACAATAAAAGCACGCCTTAAAACTGACGAACACCACACATGTTTAAGATCAAATGTAAAATCAGTACTGGCTGAGACCAAGAGTATTGTGAATCCTTAAAGGATTTTAAGGGTATACTAGTGAAAGTGAATAATATCCATAGAACGAAAATCCGTGAAGTAGTGCAAATACCGAAAGATGTGTGCAACTGCACTAGATATATCGGCTACAGGTTTCCGGTTTCGTTTCTATCCGCTATCAAATACGTAAACACCCAACCAAGGCGATCAAGAAACATGAACAACCGTCAAGAACCCATCGAGACGGCACAACAATAATATTATTTTGTATTTCCCGTATTTTTCAGTATGTACGAAATGATTACCGATGTCAGGGCAATATACCGACGTCAGTCAGCGCGAGAAAATTGTGTTCTATAAATGAACGCGACACTGCCTTTCGACGGTCTTCAACTATCCAGCCATGTCAGTAACATCCTAAAGAAAATCCTAGCAGAGAAATCGCAACGCCGATCATGGAAGTCGTTTGAAGAGGAACATGAAGCGGTTTAACGATCCGGAACATTTTACTATCAATGACAACTAACAGAAAATCCTGCAGACTTATTCAATAATTTGTCTAAAATCTGCTCGAAGTGGAAGTGATCTCCTACATCCCAAGCTACACTTAGATTTTCAACGCAACCATGCACTGTTTGTGGACGTAGCGTTCAAGTCCTGTGTAAGGATACTCTATATACAGGGGCCAAATTCTATGACTGACGGACATGCGTTAGGTACTGACGCCGAGCAAGCATGTCTTCCTCCAACGCTGAATTACCATCTGACACAAGAAGGCGTTCTACCTGAACAACAATTTGGCTCCTGGGCTGGACACTTGTAAGTATGCTGTTTAGCTGTGTGCAGTCTGTGGCTGGTTGGCATTGTTGTAATATTCGCTATTGTAGTGTTGGGCAGTTGGCTGTTAACAGCGCGTAGCGTTGCGCAGTTGAAGGTGAGCCGCCAGCAGTGGTGGATGTGGGAAGATAAATGGCGGAGTTTTGAGAGCGGATGATCTGGACGTGTGTCCATCAGAGACAGTAAATTTGTAAGACTGGATGTCATGAACTGCTATATATATTATGCCTTTTAAACACTATTAAGGCAAATACATTGTTTGTTCTCTATCAAAATCTTTCATTTGCTAACTATGCCAATCAGTAGTTAGTGCCTTCAGTAGTTTGAATCTTTTATTTAGCTGGCAGTAGTGGCGCTCGCTGTATTGCAGTAGTTCGAGTAACGAAGATTTTTGTGAGGTAAGTGATTTGTGAAACGTATAGTTAAATGTTAGTCAGGGCCATTCTTTTGTAGGGATTATTGAAAGTCAGCCTGCGTTGCGCTAAAAACATTGTGTGTCAGTTTAGTGCTGATCAGAATAGGTAAAGAGCGAAATGTCTGAGTATGTTCAGTTCTGCTCAGCTGTTTGAAAATCAAATAATGTAAGAGGTTTACCAGCACAGTAATTCATTAATTTTTGTAAGGGGACGTTTCACAATGAGAGTTTTTCGGTCCGAGTGTTTGTCAAGTCAGCTGAGAGTCGGAATTGTAGGACGGAAAAGAAAATTGAGCCAGAAGACGGCGTTGCGAGAGGTGGTAATCAGAACCAAAGTGTAGCAAAGTTATATTGAAGACTAGAGAATCTAAAGGCGGGATAAATGCCGACAAGAGGTACACAAGTGGAAGAGTGGTAAGAGAAAGCAGATAAATTAAATAATTTAGCGGACAAGAAGTCATTAAGCAAGTTGCGTTCGGACTGAAGTGGTTCCATGTGTTTATGATTATCAAACGCGTGCGCATGATCAAGAAAAGTGATCCTACACGAAATTTAATCCAAACTTTAGAAATATTTGTGGAGAAATTTCCTGAGCGCTCTAACCTGAGTGAATTAGTAACTACCGACAGAAGTATTATTAGGTTGAAACTATCTAATGAAATTGACTACAAGTGTCGTTCATCACAAGTATTGCATATAAACCTTTTGCATCCTACCATTTATGAAACTGGAATATAAAGAACTTGTATTTAAATGGAAATAGAGACATGGGTTTGGTACTACACATACGCTCACAGCTCTCAACCTGTCCTTATCTGCCTGTATCCGTGTTTATCACCCGCAACCAGATAATATCCGATTGTCTTTTAATTAAATTCTCGATCGCTAACGACCATTGAAATATAATGGGAGGGGGTGGAAACTTATACCCGGCGGTTCCTCTGTTTCTCCATTCTGTAACTCTCCGCCGGGGAGCGCCATAGAAACTCTAGAACATTAAATTTGCCTTCAGGATGCATGTTGGCCATCTGCTTACTTGGAGGGTACAGCCATGTTGGACAATGAATGTTGGTAAATATATACACACATGTATGGTCTCCACTTGGCTCATTGAAATGATTTTCCTCGTGACGATACCAATTAAAATTTACAATACCTCTCTTTGTTTAGGGGTTAAACACATTCGTAGTTTCATTAAAGACATGGAGGCTAGAGTGGGGAGTAGTGAGGCAAACACGTATGGGTTTTTCTTAGCTGGAATGCCTCGATTGTTCCCTCCAAAAGGATACAGTCGTCCCTCATCCTTGAGGAGTCCGAACTTGTGCCCAATCTGCAATGTCGTTGGTAATTGGTCTCTGACTGCGATGTTCCATTTTTTTTAATAGTGCACCTGCTGGCAGTAAAAATTTATGTCCTCTGTTTTTCGGATGTGGTATCAAGCAGGGTGTGGCCTCCAGTGAGCGCTGAGCGGCGCCGTGCAGGTCCAGCCACACCACCTGTGGTTCTCACTCGATTAGCCACCTTTCGGCGCCGCTGCTCACGCCTAAATAATGCAGCAACGACGGACCGCTCCCTGGGGCCGTATACGTGCTGCAGAAAGCTCTGTGATCGTGTCTCCAGCAACGCTTCCTTGCGCCACGGACACCACTCGCACTCAGCGGGAAGGCGCTTTCTACGGGAAACAGATAAGACGGAATGGTAATCACACGTGCGGTGTTAGCAGGATTTGTTACCTAGATATGGTGGAAATATAATATTCACTAATTCTGTCAGAGACGGCATAGGAGTTGGAAGAGCAGTTGTACGGAATGGACAGTGTCTTGAAAGGAGGGTATAAGATGAACATCAACAAAAGCAAAACGAGGATAATGGAATGTAGTCGAATTAAGTAGGGTGATACTGAGGAAATTAGATTAGGAAATGAGACACTTAAAGTAGTAAAGGAGTTTTGCTATTTGGGGAGCAAAATAACTGATGATGGTCGAAGTAGAGAGGATATAAAATGTAGACTGGCAATGGCAAGGAAATCATTTCTGAAGAAGAGAAATTTGTTAACATCGAGTATAGATTTAAGTATCAGGAAGTCGTTTCTGGAAGTATTTGTATGGAGTGTAGCCATGTATGGAAGTGAAACGTGGACGATAAATAGTTTGGACAAGAAGAGAATAGAAGCTTTCGAAATGTGGTACTACAGGAGAATGTTGAAGATCAGATGGGTAGATCACATAACTAATGAGGAAGTATTGAATAGGATTGGGGAGAAGAGGAGTTTGTGGCACAACTTGACTAGAAGAAGGGATCGGTTGGTAGGACATGTTCTGAGGCATCAAGGGATCACCAATTTAGTATTGGAGGGCAGCGTGGAGGGTAAAAATCGAAGAGGGAGACCAAGAGATGAATACACTAAGCAGTTTCAGAAGGATGTAGGCTGCAGTAGGTACTGGGAGATGAAGAAGCTTGCACAGGATAGAGTAGCATGGAGAGCTGCATCAAACCAGTCTCAGGACTGAAGACCACAACAACAACACATAATATTCACATTACTCACGCTTTCATTTCCTTTCAATAGACTTTAAATCATAAATTTAAAGGCTTTTTAACCTGGCGTTACAAACGGTGTTACATTTCTGTGCTCATAAAAAGCAGGGCGGTGAGGGGGATGAGATGCCGGTAACCTAACAGTAGCGCCTCAGTCTCGTGCGCTCCGGAGAACGCATTGAGCATTTAGCTTTCCATAAAGCAAGGCATAGACGTATTGATAAAAAAAATGAAATTCTAAACGAACCGCATTTTGTTATCGAGAGGGTAATGTGCGAAGCCGCCAATGACTACAATCACATAATGTTATCGAGACATCTCTCACAAAACTCAAAGAAATCTTTTTTTTTTAACTGTATAGAGACTGTGGGACTGCAGTTAGTGTCAGACACTCATGGATGACATACCATCTCAAATTTGGGGTAGCGGAGCAAAGGTATAAATGTTGAACCCTGTTTTTACGTATCCTTTTACAGAGTTTCCAGCGTTTCACTTTAACCATAATACACAGTAGATCTCTTGGACGAAATACTGTGCGTAGTGACTGGAAGAAAGAGAAGGTCACAACCATCTACAAGAAGGATAGTAGAAATTAATTTTTGTCGATAGTGGACATCGTCAAGCTAAAACTACAAATCCATAACTTGACGATGTCCACTATGGACAAACGATAGATACTGTTATTCTGAAGAATGTTGGGTTATCCTGTCTGAAACCTAGGTAAATTCTAGATAAACGGTGTAACTGAGGCTGTTCATTATTAAAATTAAAATTAATATTTATATAGTTGCTGACAGAGCCGTGAAATGTTGAAGATATTTAAGATAGTAGAAAACTACCACCCAGTCTCATTGACATCCACCTTCACATCCTAGTACACATTCTAAACTCAGACATAATATGATAGCTCTAACAGAATGATCTTCTCCGTGCTAACCAGCATGTGAAATAAACTGCGGTTTTTTTACGTGACATCCAGTAACATTGTGGATTTTATTTTATTTTATTTAAAAGTCTATTTTCGTAGGACCAGTTTGAGGAGCAAGTCTCCAATGTTATGGAAAGTGTTCAATACATGAAATTACAACTTAAAAGTAATAACCTAGAAAATGTTTATGAATCCAAAAAAAAAGTCAAGCCATGAGTTTAAGTAAACGCAATCAACAATATAACATAAGCATCAGCTTACTTTTTCAAGTAACTCCTCAACAGAATAGGATTGACCCATGAGGAAGACAAAGAACGAGAGAGTTGTACGAATTTGTTACTAATTGGTGTTCGTACAGGTATCGACGTAAAATCCAAAATTGAAATTTCTGTCGGTCGTTAGATCAGTGTAATCAGTTTGGAGCAGTAGTTAATGTCTGAAAAGCATGTAACTCGGTACCACATAAACTTTTGTTAATAAAAGTATTGTACGATTTTACGATATAACGAACACGTGTTATCGTGGATGGGGTGTAATCAACTGAAGTAGAGTTAATATCTGGCGTGCCCCAGGAAATGTAGTGAGACTCTCGTTGTTCGTCTATGTTAACCACTTGGCGACAACGTTAATAATATTTTCAGATTCTTTGGAGGTGATGCAGTTATCTGTAATTAAGTACCATCTGAATATACATTCTAAGACAAAAAGAACGAGAGAGTTGTACAAATTGGTTGTTGTTGTTGTTGTGGTCTTCAGTCCTGAGACTGGTTTGATGCAGCTCTCCATGCTACTCTATCCTGTGCAAGCTTCTTCATCTCCCAGTACCTACTGCAATCTACATCCTTCTGAATCTGCTTAGTCTATTCATCTCTTGGTCTCCCTCTACGATTTTTACCCTCCACGCTGCCTTCCAATACTAAATTGGTGATCCCTTGATGCCCCAGAACGTGTCCTACCAACCGATCCCTTCTTCTGATCAAGTTGTGCCACAAACTTCTCTTCTCCCCAATTATTTTCAATACTTCCTCATTAGTTATGTGATCTACCCATCTAATCTTCAGCATTCTTCTGTAGCACCAAATTTCGAAAGCTTCTATTCTCTTCTTGTCCAAACTATTTATCGTCCATGTTTCACTTCCATACATGGCTACACTCCATACAAATACTTTCAGAAATGACTTCCTGACACTTAAATCTGTACTCGATGTTAACAAATTTCTCTTCTTCAGAAACGATTTCCTTGCCATTGTCAGTCTACATTTTATATCCTCTCTACCTCGACCATCATCAGTTATTTTGCTCCCCAAATAGCAAAGCTCCTTTACTACTTTAAGTGTCTCATTTCCTAATCTAATTCCCTCAGCATCACCCGACTTAATTCGACTACATTCCATTATCCTCGTTTTGCTTTTGTTGATGTTCATCTTGTATCGTCCTTTCAAGACGCTATCCATTCCGTTCAACTGCTCTTCCAAGTCCTTTGCTGTCTCTGACAGAATTACAATGTCATCGGCGAACCTCAAAGTTTTTATTAGTTCTCCATGGATTTTAATACCTACTCCGAATTTTTCTTTTGTTTCCTTTACTACTTGCTCAGTATACAGATTGAATAACATCGGGGAGAGGCTACAACCCTGTCTTACTCCCTTCCCAACAACTGCTTTCCTTTCATATCCCTCGACTCTTATAACTGCCATCTGGTTTCTGTACAAATTGTAAATAGCCTTTCGCTCCCTGTATTTTACCCTTGCCACCTTCAGAATTTGAAAGAGAATATTCCAGTCAACATTGTCAAAAGCTTTCTCTAAGTCTACAAATGCTAGAAACGTAGGTTTGCCTTTCCTTAATCTTTCTTCTAAGATGAGTCCTAAGGTCAGTATTGCCTCACGTTTTCCAGTATTTCTACGGAATCCAAACTGATCTTCCCCGAGGTCGGCTTCTACTAGTTTTTCCATTCGTCTGTAAAGAATTCGTGTTAGTATTTTGCAGCTGTGGCTTATTAAACTGACTGTTCGGTAATTTTCACATCTGTCAACACCTGCTTTCTTTGGAATTGGAATTATTATATTCTTCTTGAAGTCTGAGGGTATTTCGCCTGTTTCATACATCTTGCTCAGCAAATGGTAGAGTTTTTTCGGGACTGGCTCTCCCAAGGCCGTCAGTAGTTCCAATGGAATGTTGTCTACTCCGGGGGCCTTGTTTCGACTCAGGTCTTTCAGTGCTCTGTCAAATTCTTCACGCAGTATCGTATCTCCCATTTCATCTTCATCTACATCCTCTTCCATTTCCATAATATTGTCCTCAAGTACATCGCCCTTGTATAGACCCTCTATATACTCCTTCCACCTTTCTGGTTTCCCTGCTTTGCTTAGAACTGAGTTTCCATCTGAGCTCTTGATGTTCATACAAGTGGTTCTCTTTTCTCCAAAGGTCTCTTTAATTTTCCTGTAGGCAGTATCTATCTTACCCCTAGTGAGATAAGCCTCTACATCCTTACATTTGTCCTCTAGCCATCCCTGCTTAGCCATTTTGCACTTCCTGTCGATCTCATTTTTGAGACGTTTGTATTCCTTTTTGCCTGCTTCATAGTGGTCCTTGTGTTCACTGAAGCACCAGTTGCATAGCGGTTGGGTGATAATGATGAATCCTGGGATTCAAGCGCCTCCCTGACGACTGCTCGGTCCACATGGTCTGTTGTCTCTCTATGTCGAGCGCTTCCTTCCTGACGCTGTGTTCGGCCATGGTTCACCCGTTCCTGTCTACATCGTCGAATAGTGGCACCACTCTTATTGAAATGTTGAGCGATTCGCCGATTACTCCTTTCGATTTCTTTGAGCCCATCTGCGCGTCCTGTCTCAAATGCTGATATCTACGTATGTTGTTCAAGCACTTGTCTACGAGGGATAGTTACTGTCCAACCAAGCTCACGGAATGAAATTCGCAGAGACTTTATGCCCTGGTATCGACATGCCCCCTGTGTACTATCCTTGCCAGTTGCGCGGTGAAATTCCGCTGCAGCGTCACACATTCTTCCAACGACCGCCAAAGTTCTGAGTTTTGGATTTTACGTCGATACCTGTATAAATATCAATTAGTAGCCAATTTGTATGCCTGTTTTGTTGCCCTACACAGGAATCCGGCCTGGGCTTTCACTTCAGCAAGATAATGCCCGACCGCACACAGCGAGAGTTTCTGATGCTTGTCTTCGTGCTTGCAAAACCTTATCTTGGCCATCAAGATCGCCGGATCTCTACCCAACTGCGAAGACTTGGAGTAGTAGGGGCAAGGCCCTCCAACCATCTCAAGATTTTGACTATCTAACGCGCCAGTTGGAGAGAATTGGGCACTATATCCCCCATAATGACTTCCAAGGGCTGTATCAATCAATGTCAAGCCGAAAAACTGCTTGCATTCGGAACAGAGGTGGACCAACGCGTTACTGACGTGCTCAATTTGTTAAGCTCTTTCTCTTTAATAAATTATCCATTTTTTCTGAACTTGAATCATTTGTTTGTTTGTACACGTCCATCACATATACCGATTTCCATCTCATTCGGATAATTCCTTCGTGGTACCTTTCCCTCTCTCTCTTTTTTTTATGCTTCGTGTGCATTTGCAGAGATATCTAGTCAGCTCTCAACAAGATTTCTAAGTAACGCTAAATTCGGAAATCCACATAATTAGAGACATATCACCGACGTCAGTATGGTGTAAAATTATGGTACGTATTTTCTGCTCAGGGATTATTATTTTTTCGAGTACCAAAATCTTCTATATATAAATGAACGTGAATACCACAGAGGTCGTGCGAAACTGGGCGTGCTCTGTTCGTCCATGAGACGCAAAAGGTCGCACAAGATGGCACTCAGGCTGACGTTGAGTTCCGGAAGGCATTCGCCACGCTACCGTTCAGTCGTTTAGTGAGGAAATACGATCTTACCGAGTAACGTCCTAGATTTTGTGACCTTATTCAGAACTTCTCTGCAGACAGAACGTAGCACATCGAAGTTACCGAAATAAAATCAACACATGTAAAGGTAGCTTCCGGAGTACCACATGGGAGTGTGTACACTTTGTGTTAATGACCTACTGGATAACGCTGTAGACTCCGCCAGGTTATTGGCATAAGATACTTTTCAAACAAATTTCGGGCTTGCAGCCGGTCTTCATTTAATTCATTGCACCAATGGTGCAATGAATTAAATGACGACTGATTGCAAGCCTCAAATTTGTTTGAACATTCAGTTCGCCGAGAACATTTTAAAATTCACGGCATAAGATACTGTCGTCTGTAGGCTGGTTGCGACGCTAAAAGACTATAGTGAAATGAATGAAGATCTGCATGGAATCGATGATTGATGCGTAGACAAGAAATTGACCCCGAACGTAAATAAATATAATGTACAGGGTTATTACAAATGATTGAAGTGATTTCACAGCTTACAATAACTTTATTATTTGAGATATTTTCAAAATGCGTTGCACACACATACAAAAACTCAAAGTTTTTTTAGGCATTCACAAATGTTCGATATGTGCCCCTTTAGTGATTCGGCAGACATCAAGCCGATAATCAAGTTCGTCCCACACTCGGCGCAGCATGTTCCCATCAATGAGTTCGAAAGCATCGTTGATGCGAGCTCGCAGTTCTGGCACGTTTCTTGGTAGAGGAGGTTTAAACACTGAATCTTTCACATAACCCCACAGAAAGAAATCGCATGGGGTTAAGTTGGGAGAGCGTATAGGCCATGACATGAATTGCTGATCATGATCTCCACCACGACCGATCCATCGGTTTTCCAATCTCCTGTTTAAGAAATGCCGAACATCATGATGGAAGTGCGGTGGAGCACCATCCTGTTGAAAGATGAAGTCGGCGCTGTCGGTCTCCAGTTGTGGCATGAGCCAATTTTCCGCGGGCTACGCGTGAAACTTGCCCGCACGCGTTCAACCGTTTCTTCGCTCACTGCAGGCCGACCCGTTTGATTTCCCCTTCCAGAGGCACCCAGAAGCTTTAAACTGCGCATACCATCGCCGAATGGAGTTAGCAGTTGGTGGATCTTTGTTGAACTTCGTCCTGAAGTGTCATTGCACTGTTATGACTGACTGATGTGAGTGCATTTCAAGCACGACATACGCTTTCTCGGCTCCTGTCGCCATTTTGTCTCACTGCGCTCTCGAGCGCTCTGACGGCAGAAACCCGAAGTGCGGCTTCAGCCGAACAAAACTTTATGGGTTTTTCTACGTATCTGTAGTGTGTCGTGACCATATGTCAATGAATGGAGCTACAGTGAATTTATGAAATCGCTTCAATCATTTGTAATAGCCCTGTATTTGGCATCTGCAAAAGAAGTTGCTTACAAAACAGTTATTCGGCCGACTCTTGAATATTTTTCTTCTGTCAGGGATCCTTACCAAGTGATATTAATAGAAGAGACAGAGAAGATCCAACCAAGTGCCGCATGTCTGGTCACGAGATCCTTTAGTCGGCGCTAGAGGTTACGGATGTGCTCAACAAAGTCCAGTGGACGACACTCCAAGAGAGGCTCCTTCATCACGGAGTGTTATACGGTTGAAATTCAGAGAGCATACGTTCAGTAAAGCGTCGGGAAACGTGTTGTTTAATCTGACTTACGTCTCACCAGATGACAAAAACCAGAAAATCAAGTTATACCTCGTACTGTGTTTTGCCGGAAATTGTACTTCCTGTGTATCATGAAACAAACTGTATTGTCCCAAGTATGTTCCGCCGTATCTCAGAAGGTAGCTTACGTAGTATAGACGTCGTTTTGTAGCCTAATAAACTTGCATACTGACTGCCTGATTTAAGCGACAATGTGCAAAACTCTTAATTGTCTTAACAGGAACGTTCTAGAGCTAGAGTTGGTGGTTTGCATTTGTCGTAAGCTGATCTGTTGAAAAAGTGTCAAACTTTTACGTCTGATGCCAGCTGTGATGAGTGATTGCGAAATTTGTATTGTAATGAGTATCGAAGTAAAAGGAAGGTAATGGATAAAACTAGATACATCCTTACACTAAATACCTAATACATCCTCCAGATAAATGTTTTGATGAATTCCTTTCCTGTTTCTATACTAATGAGTAGAGACCTGATTACATGCGACATAAAAACCTTAAAATATGCAAGCAAATATTCATGAAAAATACTTAAAAAGGAAAGTATCGAAATATGCAAGATGATAAAAATACATGGTAGTTACTGCGTGTATTATAGCTGAAAGTCGAACCTGTGCATATCAGTTACGAGGAAGAGTGCCAGCCAAGTGAAAAATCAGTACATTGAAAAAGCTGATATCACTTTCTGAATACTTTCTGGGAGAGGTTAGGAAGGCGGCCTTCCTGGGATTACTTTCTAAAAATTTGTAAAATGAGGACACATACCGTGTTTCAAGAATTGTTCTTTGTTTGCTATTGTTGTCGGTAACAATGCGATGTGAGTCGTAGCGAAACAATCGATATGTACAGGACCAACTTCGATATATATCACACGCATAGAGGCACACTCAAAAACTCCGTAACATTTTATTTAAAAAACAACATACAATCATGATTTTTTAACAGCATTAACTTTTAACTAATACTATTGGACCAAAGCATAATTTACAATTCATCTTACATTTTTCTACTATTGTAAACATAAACGACCAAGTACTATTCCAAATGTTCGGTAATAAATTTGTGTCTTTGATCATTCAAAGCATTTTCATAAGCAGACAAGGATCTTTCAGCATCAACTGAGGTAACTGGGCACTATTTGAATTTGGGTGCTATGTTGTCACTTATTTTTCTGGCAAAAGTTCACCCGTCCCATTAATGAAACCATCAATTTGGCACAAGGGTTAAAAGCCTGGGTTATTGTTTAAAATGTTTTCAAAGTTTTCTTGGGAATACCTCCGGCAATGAGGAATTTACTAGAACAATTTTATTCATTTAACTGAATAGATTCATTCAACGCCAAACTTTGAGCTTCAAGCTTTTTAATACTTGCAGGTGTATGGGAAAAATGAGTGCTAATCACAGAAATGTCTGTTTTACTACCGAAATCATTTAAAGCTTTCTTGCACTAGCAAACTGCCAAAGTCTCTGCACTATTGAAGTCGTTGACTATCCCTCTAATGGCCTCGAAATGTTCATTTTAAAACAACACAATTTCGACCCACGTACTTCAACGAGTTACCACTGGCTCGGGAGGTAAAGGTACGTTTGGTAGTTTTCCTGCGAGCAGGAGCCTTTAGAAACACCTTCTTTGTAGATGAAATCAGTATATTTAAATTCACAAACGTGGAACGTACTTCTTCAGCAAGGCGATGTACTCCATGAGCAAAGCATGTCACATGAATCAAATTGGGATAAAATACTCGGAGGGCCTTTCCTGCTTTGATCATATAGGGAGCAGCATCTGAAATAAACACCAACACCTTTTCATCTGCAGAAGATTCTGGAAATATTTTTCTAATACCATCATTCACAAATCTCGCGATTGTAGAATGATTTACTTTGTCAATTTCTTTGCAGGTCGCTAAAAAGGAAGAAGAAGGCTCTTCTGTTAAAGCAGCAACAATTAAATTTGCAATGTAACGGTCACAAGTGTCTGTAGTTTCGTCAACTGAGATGTAGATAACGCTGTCCTTGAGTTCATTACGTATTACTTCCAGAACATTTACGTAAATAACGTACGTAATTTTCACGCAATGTTGATTCATCTGGTATATTTTGATTTAAGCAAGATTTGAGCAAGAAATCTTTGAGGACAGGGTTTGTAAGTTTATGAAGAGGAATATTGCTTACAATGAATGCTTCACATAGATCCATTTAAACCCACTTTTTTGGTTACGTTCGGACAAATCGCCGCTACAGAGGTTGTTTTCGTGGTCCTTTGTTCTTCATTCCTGCGATATGAAGACTTGTCCTGACATGCTGGTCTATTTGAAACTTTTTTTTTTGCACGAAACATTTATCTCGCAAACTCGACAATATAAAAAGTTCCGTGATATGTAAATGTTCCAGGATGGTCATCTACCCACGAAACGACATTTCATTTTTCGGGCGGCATGGCGCACAACACGTTACATCCTACATGTCGCAAACATGTTCAACTGTGTACAAGTAAATAGAAAGCTACTGAAGCAATGGACGTGCGACTAAAGGCTTGCGTAGTTCAATTTAATTGTTGCCGACGGGTACGGTGTGACAGCGGAGGGGATGAAACGGGGGCGCCGGCGCAGGAACATTGACTCTGTCTGCTCCTGTTCCTCTCCTGTAATGTGTGTGTAAATTCCTAAAGGACCAAACTGCTGAGGACATCGGTCCCTAGACTTACATACACTTAAACTAACTTATGCTAAGAACAACACACACACCCATGCCCGAGGGAGGATTCGAACCTCCGGCGGGAGAGGCCGCGCAATCCGTGACATAGCGCCTCAAACCGCGCGGCCACACCGCGTTGCTTTCTGTAATGATTTCGCTAGGCAGTGGCCTCAGTTATAGGTCGCGGTCACTCTGTGAAATATCGAAACTAGATAGAGCTAGAGACCGCCCGTCTAAATTTTTAAAATATTCTAAACATAGAACGAAAATATGCATCTTCACTCATTTTTAGTTAAAACATTCAATAACCGCTGAAAAGGAGCCAAATACGCATATGCATATAATCCGGTCTCTACTAATGAAGGAAGGAAATAGGAAATGCCACTAGTTCCTATTTCCAATGAAATGCTGCTCCTTACTTACACATCATCATAGGGGAAAGGGGGGGGGGGGGGCAAACTCCATTGGCGGCCAACGTATGCGAGAACCGAACGATTGCCGGTACAAGGATTCTCCTTCCTCATGAACACAATAAGAAAGGACAATCTCTTGTCCTGTGGTTGAGAAGTTGACTCTGAAGGCTGATGAATCTCACTGAAGACCGATGTTAGCAGAATGCACAAAACAGGGAGAAAAAATAGGGTGAAGATCCTTAAGGGCATCTCAGGTGTAGTATCGTAGCATATCGATACTGCAGGAGCCGGTACCTCAGAGATTCGTGATGGTGGCCCCGAGCGGCCAATGAAGAAACTCCAGGCCGCCAACCAAGGAAGACCGCCGGGACGCTGTTACAGGTGTCGGGTACCTGAACACCGATCTTCTAGTCGAGATTACTTGCGTGTTGCTAGTTGGTGCCAAATGTTACACCGAGATGTTGCTAGTTAGCTCTACCGCCAAACACTCGATGGACATAGACGCATCCAGGTGTCGGGCATCTGCGTATAGCTAGCTAGCCACGGATGCCTCAAGTTGTCAACTGTTGCGTTTCTTCACCCACAAATTGAGCATATTACATTGATTTAAAGTACACTGATGTCAACTAGTATTCTGATTGCCTGTTCACATTCCTACGGCGACAGATTCTTTGGCTACCTTCCACCCATTTGTCATTAGCAACGAGGACGTAACATATAACGATTACCGACTCGCATCATAACATAAGGCTACGTATCCAGAATGGTCAGAAAGAAAGAAATAAATCAGAGAACTTAGACATAAAGAAGCTATAATCTGGGGTACCAGAGTCATGGATTTTGAAAATAAAGCAAGGCTCTTTAATCGTTTGTAAGGTGGCTACAAGCACTCATCCACATACTTTGCCATGATCTATAAACACAATTAGGTATCATGTGACAGATTGTACATCGTATATATGAACATATAAAGGAGACTGACATTTTCATGTACGCCTTGTAAATAATTGTTAACACTTATTGCATGAAAGGTGACGGAGTGTCTTTATTATCAGAACGGCGTAATGAGTTATTGCCTATCCTAGTAGCGGTTGGAACGCCAGTGGAGATGAAACGGCAGGCAGAACTCAAGCTCTGGGTGGAAGGCCTGCACAGGTGTTGGTCCTGCTTAAAAACAGGAAGTAGCTAGATGGATGTCGTGGCACCTGAGGTCTGGAGCTCAATAGGGTGACGGCTGGCCGCTATTGTAGCAGGGCCGGAAGGATAACCGGATAATACTTCGGAACTGACGCAGGTGAGAGGAACGAAGAAGCGGCACCTCAGAAACCACGCAGGGTGGGTTATTTCCAAGGATTTTTACTCAGAACCGTACCATTGTACGAGTATAGGTTTCTCTCGCAAACTTTCCGCGTTTGTCGGCGTTCGGAAGAATCTACAGAGAGGGAGAATATTCCGTGGTTTCGGGAAAATGATTCGTTTTCGGAATTACGAGGGTGGGGAGCCGAGCCTTGCTGGGAAGCCAGCGGTGGAGAGACGAAGTCTCCCATTGTCAGCGCCCGTGTGTGACGGTCGCTCAGTATCAGCGTTGTTGGTACAGACGGACTTGCTGTCTTTGCTCTCAGGAGAGTTTATAGTTAGAACAGTTAGGCACTGTACTGTTGCGAACCTATACGATTCTGGACTTCACCTCCGGGTTGGAACTCGTCGTTGAGTATGCAGCGTTCAATAATTGAGAGCACTTCTTCTGCCTATACTTACGTTGAGACGTTATCTGAACTCCGTTCTTGTAGCTGGAAGTTCAGGTTTCTCGTCTGTAGAACACAGAAAGTAGGAGACAGTATTAGATTATATTAGTCAGAGGACCGCCTTCTGCCGTCCAAGTGATTGAAAGAGTTTATTTGTGGCTGGAGTTCTTCCATCGTCTCAGACGATTATGAGAACCATCACTTCGACGCACCGAACGCAGTACATACAATGATATCGCAACTTGCTTTGGCTTATCAGAGCTATAAGGCTAAACAGCTGTGATCACGTTAGTTTATTTCCACTGAGGTTCCACACCACCATAGATCATCTTCGAAAGTAGTGTCTCCTAGTGTCGGTACGTAGATGATGTCAGTCATTTCGCGTTATTGATATTAGATCATGCAGTCTAATAAGGGGCAGAGGCGGGCAATTGATTAATAATTTTAGTTAGGAAATATAGACAATTGTACTTAAAGGGTTGATTTTAATCTATAATAAATGAATATATTCAATAACAACGTTTATCATTTAGTAGTATTTGTTGCCTTCATCATTGATTTATGTTTATATTGTAATTTATAGAATTAAGAGACACTAAGATCTGCTTCAGGGGGTATCAGACAGGGCCAAATCATCATTTTAGCGTTTATTATTTTCCGTTGCGCACATTCATTTTACACCCGCCTGGAGTAGCATCTTCGACGTTATACGTATACTATAATTTAAAATTGCTTTGCGTCTAACGAATGGTATTAAGTTATAGAGCTCCAGTAAATTCTGAAATCTTGAGGCAGGGTGTGGAGGTAAACGGTCTATTCGCACTCGATTAGCGTTCTGCCGCTACTGCGTAAATAAAGCAGCAGCGATGTAGGGTTCCCTCGGGAAACATGAAACCGCAACCTGCGATGCTTCCTTGCCTCCAGCTCTCGCTAGGGGGGAGAGCTACACTCGGTGTTAACATAGTCGATACCGAGCATGTGCGAAAGCTCCACTGCAGTATTTAGATCCTGTCACTGAGTAATTCCTTCGTCCACAGAAGTCTGTCGTGGTTCCCACATATGATTCCTTTGTGACAGGTGAAATACGGGGAACCTAAGGTATATAGTTTGTATGGCATCAAAGAATGCTGTTCACAGAGGACTAGGGCCGTAGATAGTATGTACTGATTCACTATACATTAGGTATCTTGACCTAAGCTGAATACCTGGAGATCCCACAGATCACAGAGATAGTACAGTTATCTCAAATCACTTTCGTTATTTTGCGTTATTTCTGAGTTATGCACCGACTGTAGTTAACTATGCAGGATATATTGCTTACGTAAGGCTGAGTCAGGTTAGACAGGCGAATAGCTAGATCAATATTACTTTGTTTATTTATTTTTATTATTAGTATATCGAATCAACAGCAACCCACTTTCATTGAACAGACATTTACCAAGCCACACGTTGTCAAACAGAAGATATGTCTTAATGAAAAATAAATACGTATATAATTCTGTCAGGCTCACACAACGTTTATTCTGAACTTCATTACTTTCATTACGTGGCTGTGGCATCTGTTACCCGATAGTTTGGTGCAGTGGAGTCTTGTCTTGTCCGAAAGCAGCGCAGTTCTCACAGTCATGCCTTCCTGGAACCAACTGAAACGTTGGTTAGTTTAGTCACTTTCACGTTCTATATACATATGTTCCCAGTGCGTCGACTTGGTAATGGAACTCCTTCAGTAGTAAATTGATACAATGATGCTGGTGCTTCTAAATTTGCATTAATGATAAAGAATACAGCCTGTTTCTGGACATCTAAATAATTTTGTCATTTAATGCTTGGAAACACACAGCGGTCATTAGAATAATGGACGGAAATAGGAAGGGTGATAGTGCGAAGTGACCGCTTTAGGTTACCTTTACTACACACAGTTCTGAATTCGATGAGGAATCGTCACTCACGGAGAAGGGTCAGTTATAGGTTGAACTGGAGTTGTTTTTTTTTTTTTTTTTTTTTTTTTTCATCATTGCTGTTCCATGTGTTCGGAGATTTTGCTGCTGCAGACATGACAAAGTTTAACCCCGTGGTCCACTGCAGTGGAAAGCTGTCCATAGTCGCATCTTTAGTGTTTTCAGCCCAGTGGACGCAAATGCACACAGGGCACAGCGCCATTAGGGAGTGCCCACTGCAGTAGACCACGTGCATTTGCACCCTCACGACTGACTGAACACGCCAAATAAGTGACATTGACAGTTTGCCATTGCAGTGGTAAAGTGCACCACAGGTTTAATGTCGCCGGCCGCTGTGGTCAAGCGGTTCTAGGCACTTCAGTCCGGAACAGCGCTGCTACTACGGTCGCAGGTTCGAATCCTGCCTCGGGCGTGGATGTCTGTGATGCCCTTAGGTTAGTTAGGTTTAAGTAGTTTCTAAGTCTAGGGGACTGATGACCTCAGATGTTAAGTCCCATAGTGCTTAGACCCATTCTGGATTAATGTAAAGTCCCGTTTTCCGTTCAGGAAATCAACAGAGAAATTGCCGCTTTCTCTTGCAGGCTTGTGGGAGACAAATGTTCAGCTTTTTAATTATATACCACGACTTAAATGCTATAAAACATGTGAAAACCAAAGTGAAAACAATAGTAGTTTGTTTTTGTGGCATCAGCGTAATAGACCGTAGTGAATTTGCTTTCCCAAGCACCACAGTTGCCCAGCATTACTATC
The DNA here is from genome assembly GCF_021461395.2 of Schistocerca americana. NCBI lineage: Eukaryota > Metazoa > Arthropoda > Insecta > Orthoptera > Acrididae > Schistocerca > Schistocerca americana. Next base: position 756,496,836 of record NC_060121.1, on the reverse strand, counting down.
TTCAATTTGAAAATCACTTCTGTCAGTAAAATCCGGAAAAGAGGGTTTGCATTCGATTGGCTCCCTATTAAAACGACACTCGCAGTCATACATCGAGCGTCGAGCAGTTTTGTGACCAAACACGAAATGAAACAGCTTTGCTCTCTCCTCCCCGGCTCCCTCTCCACTTCTCTTCCTCCTTCTTACATGGAATGGACTCCCCCCCACCTTCAGAACTCTGAGTGAAATGGAACCTACAAGAGACAGAAAGATGGAACAAAAATGAGTGTGTTTAATAAGCGGCACAACATTGCTTGAGTTTAAAAACTATTTCATTCAACGGGTGAAATGTTCATACATTAGATGATACCATTTTTGTAAATGTGTTGTGGAATGTGTAACTGAATAGTACTTGATAATTTTGGATCTCACCTCGACGGAATTTGCCGTTCAGTTTCCATTTTTCTTGCTGTTTTAGCATGCTGGGAAAAAAACACTACATTTACTATAAATACCGTGTAAATTATGCCACTACCTTCACATTAAATATCATGTTAGTGTTTAATACATAATGTTTTAATTATCACCTCGAAAGAAAATAAAACAAGCTGCAACTATAATTTTTGGTGGTAAAGTATGTCCTCCTCTGCATATTAACCTTTCAACGGACACATATTTCCCAACGATGAAATTACCTGGCGGAGACCTCGAGTCTGCACTTTGTCTGTTCAGGAAACTTTCCACTAAAAGAATTACCTCGGCGACATCCGGAAACACCTACCACTCAATGATTTCTTCATCTTAGGAAAGAGAAAGAAGTCAGCTGGTGCCATCAAAAGAATACGGGGATGAGAGGGAAACCTTGACATCTCAAAGAAGCAACGTGTGTGACTGTGTCCGTTGAAGATGAGCTGGGTCGTTGTCATGCAGCATATATATCTCCCTGGACAGATTCCCGCGACGCTTCGGCATCTAGTGACCTCCTCGGGAGATTCCGTGGTACGATTCTTATTCACCTTACGAGAATAATACAGTGGAGGATAGGAAAGTAACGCACAAGTTTTTTCTTCCCTGGTACTGCAGCTGGAATGTTGAAATTCCACGATATGGTTTGAAGTTTTTGCTACAAAGGGAATTTTGTTTTCATGTGGAGCTCTAGCGAGAGACGCCTGAATTAAAAAACAAACATGGCGCGCATGTTACTGTCGTCAACTTGTGAAGAGCAGCGAAGGGTAGTTCGATATTTGTAAGCCATAGTGAAATTCACAGGGATATGCATGGTGTGTATGGGAACGACCGTATGTCTCCAGGTGGTGAGCATTCTTCGAAGAGGGTCCTGTGAACGTTAGTGATTCGCCTCTCTCTGGGCGGCCGGTAACAGCTGCAACCCCCCAGTACGTCGGAGCCACTGAGACAGAAATTTTGGTCCGCCAGCGCGTGCAACTACGAACCTTATCGCAGCAGTTCAGCATTTCCTATGATACGTTCTACGATTTGTTCAGGACACGTTGAAATTTCGTAAAGTTAGTGATGGGTGCCTAAGAACCATCCAAACAACCACCTCATGTGGCTCCTCCTATTCGTGAGAAAATCGCCAAATTTTGGTCGAAGGTGCTGCAGCATCCACCATACATCCGGACCTTGCACCGTCGGACTTGCATCTGTTTGGTTCCACGAAGAAACTACTGGCCGGCCAACGCTTTGCGCAGGTGGGGAAGTGAAATCAGCATCCGCAGATCGTTATATTTCAACCAAACGGACTTCTACGAGCAGGGAATATTGAGACTGATACCACGGTGAGAGAAGTGTTTGAGAACGTTGGTGCCTATGTAGAAAAGTAGGTGAAAGATGTAAGTTGATTTGTGATTTTGTTACCTATTAAACTTTATGGTGATAAAATTTTTGTGCGTTACTTTCCGATCTTCCCTTGTATCATCCGAACAGGCCAGTACCAAAAACACTCAATATCACCTTGCCCGATGACAATTGGGTATTCGCATTTTTCGGCCGTGGCTGAACCCAAATGTTTCCACTGCTTGTTTTGTTGCGTTGTATCAGGATTATAGTGGTAAATTAAATACTGCAGTTGTCCATGTTGTTTAGGTGGCTGAAGAAGTCATCTGGGTTGACTTTACACAGCTCTAACACTGCAGATGCTGTCGCAGTTCGGAGGGCTTTTTCAGTGGACGGCGACCATTATCATGTCGTGCAAGACATTGAAAACTAATGCACGAACGGTTTTCACTTTTTCCACTATCGCGTCTGTTGTGACATGGTAGTCTTCGAATACGAGGGTCTCCACGTATCTTGCTATCCGGGTATATCTCAGTTAGGTGGTCTACCACTTTGTTCTTCATCATTAAGACTTGTCTGAGCACACTGGAAGCGTCTCCTCCACTGTGTCATATAAGGTGCGGACAAAACCATTGAAACACCGCAGGCCGGCCGCTGTGACCGAGCGGTTCTACGCGCTTCAGTCCGGAACCATGTAGCTGCTACGGTCGCAGGTTCGAATCCTGCCTCGGGTATGGATGTGTGCGATGTCCATAGCTTAGTTATGTTTAAGTATTTCTAAGTCTAGGGGACTGATGACCTCAGATGTTAAGTCCCATAGTGCTTAGAGCCATTTGAAACACCACAAACACAGTACATAATAAGTTACGCGGTGTAGAAAATCCGTGTTGGAATGGATGCATACAGGTCCTGTATGGTTTCTAGCGAATCTTATACCATTATTCCTGCAAAATAGTGGCAACTTCAGGTAACGATGATGGTAATGGAATCGAGCAGGTAACTTTCTTTACAAAGTATACCACAAAGGTTCAGTAATGCTGAGATCTGGTGACTGTGGTGGCGAGGGGAGGTCGAGAAATCATCCCCGTGCTCATAAAACCAGCCGTTGACAATGTGAACAGAGCCCTGTTGTCTCCGAATACTGCGTGACCATTGGGGAAAAGTCCTTGGCAGTAATGCGACCTTGGAGAGTAACCATGGGGACCATGGATACACAAACCATCAACAATCGCCCGACGTGTTTCACACTGGCGAAGTAAACTTTGCCAGAAGACTGGTCCGACGAAACGACTTTTTTTTTTTACGTTGCTCCATAGTCTAGGTTTTATGGATTCAGTGGCTCGTTTTCTGTCACGAGCATTTGCATTACAGATGAGTGGTTTTGGAATTCCAGCTTGCCCTGAAGATACCAATTTATGGAGCTCTCTTCGTGATGTTTTGGTGCTGACAGCATTCTCGAGTGCGACAATCAATTCTGCAGTGAATTTTGCAGCTGTCGTCGTCCTACTTTTTTGTCACAATCCTCTCCAATTGCTTTTTGTCAGATTCACTCAATACAGATTTTCCTCCGCGTTGTTACTTAGCGGAAGATGATTTTGTACGTTCCCAATCGGCGGAAAAACTCTTCAATGCGGTGTCTCTCGAAATACTTCGGCTGTCTTGGCTACTGAAGCATCGACCAAACGAGGTCCAACAGCTTGCCCACATTCGGAAGCACTGCACTCTGACCGAATGTCTTCACAGCTACACTGAACACAGATCTGACCACGACGGACAGTTGCAATGTATTGATATTCCACAGGTGTTGTTCGTGGTCAAATACAATTGTGGAACCTGCAGCCTTGGCTAGCATCTGCATTTTTCTTCAATTACGCATTTCACGCTGCGTTTGCATATGATTGTCCAATCCGTGTTGGTGCATTGTTCAAATGGCTCTGAGCACTATATGACTTAACTTGTGAAGTTATCAGTCCTCTAGAACTTAGAACTACTTAAACCTAACTAACCTAAGGACATCACACACATACATGCCCGAGGCAGGATTCGAACCTGAGACCGTAGCGGTCGCGCGGCTCCAGACTGTAACGCCTAGAACCGCTCGGCCACCTCGACCGGCTAGGTGCATTGTTGCGGTACACTTCCACCACCTCGGCATGGACAAATGCAGCGACGTTCCTCTGAAATACAAAAAAAACGAATAACCGCATGATATTCTACACTCCTGGAAATGGAAAAAAGAACACATTGACACCGGTGTGTCAGACCCACCATACTTGCTCCGGACACTGCGGGAGGGCTGTACAAGCAATGATCACACGCACGGCACAGCGGACACACCAGGAACCGCGGTGTTGGCCGTCGAATGGCGCTAGCTGCGCAGCATTTGTGCACCGCCGCCGTCAGTGTCAGCCAGTTTGCCGTGGCATACGGAGCTCCATCGCAGTCTTTAACACTGGTAGCATGCCGCGACAGCGTGGGCGTGAACCGTATGTGCAGTTGACGGACTTTGAGCGAGGGCGTATAGTGGGCATGCGGGAGGCCGGGTGGACGTACCGCCGAATTGCTCAACACGTGGGGCGTGAGGTCTTCACAGTACATCGATGTTGTCGCCAGTGGTCGGCGGAAGGTGCACGTGCCCGTCGACCTGGGACCGGACCGCAGCGACGCACGGATGCACGCCAAGACTGTAGGATCCTACGCAGTGCCGTAGGGGACCGCACCGCCACTTCCCAGCAAATTAGGGACACTGTTGCTCCTGGGGTATCGGCGAGGACCATTCGCAACCGTCTCCATGAAGCTGGGCTACGGTCCCGCACACCGTTAGGCCGTCTTCCGCTCACGCCCCAACATCGTGCAGCCCGCCTCCAGTGGTGTCGCGACAGGCGTGAATGGAGGGACGAATGGAGACGTGTCGTCTTCAGCGATGAGAGTCGCTTCTGCCTTGGTGCCAATGATGGTCGTATGCGTGTTTGGCGCCGTGCAGGTGAGCGCCACAATCAGGACTGCATACGACCGAGGCACACAGGGCCAACACCCGGCATCATGGTGTGGGGAGCGATCTCCTACACTGGCCGTACACCACTGGTGATCGTCGAGGGGACACTGAATAGTGCACGGTACATCCAAACCGTCATCGAACTACATCGTTCTACCATTCCTAGACTGGCAAGGGAACTTGCTGTTCCAACAGGACAATGCACGTCCGCATGTATCCCGTGCCACCCAACGTGCTCTAGAAGGTGTAAGTCAATTACCCTGGCCAGCAAGATCTCCGGATCTGTCCCCCCATTGAGCATGTTTGGGACTGGATGAAGCGTCGTCTCACGCGGTCTGCACGTCCAGCACGAACGCTGGTCCAACTGAGGCGCCAGGTGGAAATGGCATGGCAAGCCGTTCCACAGGACTACATCCAGCATCTCTACGATCGTCTCCATGGGAGAATAGCAGCCTGCATTGCTGCGAAAGGTGGATTATACACTGTACTAGTGCCGACATTGTGCATGCCCTGTTGCCTGTGTCTATGTGCCTGTGGTTCTGTCAGTGTGATCATGTGATGTATCTGACCCCAGGAATGTGTCAATAAAGTTTCCCCTTCCTGGGACAATGAATTCACGGTGTTCTTATTTCAATTTCCAGGAGTGTATATTATAAATGTGTTGCCCCATTTTATTTTGGTTTTCCTTGCAGCGTGCCGTGCGGGATAGCCGCGAGGTCTAAAACACCTTGCCACGGTTTCTTGCAGCTTCCCCCGTCGGAGGTTGGAATCCTCCCTCGGGCATGCGCGCGCGCGCGCGCGCGCGCGCGTGTTTGTGTGTGTGTGTGTGTGTGTGTGTGTGTGTGTGTGTGTTGTCCTTAGCGTAATTTTGGTTTGGATTAAGTAGTGTATAAGCCTAGGGACGATGATGGTTCAAATGGCTCTGAGTACAATGCGACTTAAGTTCTGAAGTCATCAGTCCCCTAGAACTTAGAACTACTTAAACCTAACTAACCTAAGAACACCACACACACATACATGCCCGAGGCAGGATTCGAACCTGCGACCGTAGCGGTCGCGCGGTTCCAGGCTGTAGCGCCTAGAACGTCTCATCCACCCTGGCCGGCTAGGGACGATGAACTCAGCAGTTTGGTGCCACAGTAATTACCATAAAACTCCAAATTTTCCTTGCGGCGTGTTACAGTACGTTGTTGCGGGGATTTCAGTGCGTGTTCGGAGCTGTACCTCCAAGAAAAAATCTTTAATTACGTAAGTCAATTTTTTCGAGGCGATAATTACAACTTTATGATGGGCCCTCGTATTTCGGTTGGTCTGTCTTAGCTGGATAACCCTGCATAGCAGCGCAAATCGCGGCAGTCGTTGCTTTTGCTCCTGATGGCGATGAAGGGGAGAGCTGTCCAAGTCGCTAGAATTTTATTCGAAATAACGTGGCTTGAAAACCGATGAGACTCCCATTGTTCCCATTGCGGCGCCCCCTGGTGGCCGGCGTCGCCCTGTCCCACCGTGAGCCCGTTCCGCCGCGAGCTGTCTGGCCCGCAGGCCGTGAAGAGCGCGCAGCAGATCCAACGCCAGCCGAGCGGCGTCTCCGCCGTCGGACAATGCGTCGTCTGGCGGCGAGGTGACGCCGGCGCCGGCGTCGCTTTTTATTCATGAGCAGCGCCAGTAACGACGCCGCCGCCGGCAAATCCGCTGGCACTGCCGGGCGTTAATAATTCTCTCTCGCGCTTGTGCTCCTGCATCTCGCAGCGCCGCTAGCACTCATTCGCATCAGCGTTCTCCTCGCGGCGCCGCTTATAACGAGGAGAAAAGGCCGGGAAAGTTCAAACATTCGGAACGTCAGTCGCGATTGTTCACTCTTCTGACTGGTTAGAAGCGACACGCTGCGAACTTGAAGAGTGGGAATGTGAAGCGTTCCACACGGTCCACTGATATTAATGTGACCAGCGCCTAAGATCGACGTCAACGTGCAATAACCTCTCGCAGACGGCAGATGGCAGCACAAGCAGAAGAACGTATGTAAAGCGAGTCCAGGAGACGCGGCAAACAGTGCATCCGTTGTCGTAACGCGGAAATGAAGAGATTTATCGGACGTCCAAAAGGGCATGATCATTGGCTTTCGGGGCAAGGGTGGAAGAAATTCCGAAACGGCTAAATCTGTAAACTGTCCGCGTGCGTCCGTGGTTAAAGGATACTGTCTCTACATTACATTTATACTCCGCAAGCCACCCAACGGTGTGTGGCGGAGGGCACTTTACGTGCCACTGTCATTACCTCCCTTTCCTGTTCCAGTCGCGTATGGTTCGCGGGAAGAACGACTGTCTGAAAGCCTCCGTGCCCGCTCTAATCTCTCTAATTTTACATTCGTGATCACCTCGGGAGATATAAGTAGGGGGAAGCAATATATTCGATACCTCATCCAGAAACGCACCCTCTCGAAACCTGGCGAGCAAGCTACACCGTGATGCAGAGCGCCTCTCTTGCAGAGTCTGCCACTTGAGTTTGTTAAACATCTCCGGAACGCTATCACGGTTACCAAATAACCCTGTGACGAAACGCGCCGCTCTTCTTTGGATCTTCTCTATCTCCTCCGTCAACCCGATCTGGTACGGATCCCACACTGATGAGCAATACTCAAATATAGGTCGAACGAGTGTTTTGTAAGCCACCTCCTTTGTTGATGGACTACATTTTCTAAGGACTCTCCCAATGAATCTCAACCTGACACCTGCCTTACCAACAATTAATTTTATATGATCATTCCACTTCAAATCGTTTCGCACGCCTACTCCCAGATTTTTTACAGAAGTAACTGCAACCAGTGTTTGTTCCGCTATCATATAACTATACAATAAAGGATCCTTCTTTCTGTGTATTCGCAAGACATTAAATTTGTCTATACTAAGGGTCAGTTGCCACTCCCTGCACCAAGTGCCTATCCGCTGCAGATCTTCCTGCATTTCGCTGCAATTTTCTAATGCTGCAACTACTCTGTATACTACAGCATCATCCGCGAAAAGCCGCATGGAACTTCCGACACAATATACTAGATCATTTACATATATTGTGAAAAGCAGTGGTACCATAACACTCCCCTGTTGCACGCCAGAGGTTACTTTAACGTCTGTAGACGTCCCTCCATTGAGAACAACATGCTGTGTTCTGTTTGCTAGAAACTCTTCAATCCAGCCACACACCTGGTCTGATATTCCGTAGGTTCTTACTTTGTTTATCAGGCTACAGTGCGGAACTGTATCGAAAGCCTTCCGAAAGTCAAGGAAAATGGCATCTACCTGGGAGCCTGTATCTAATATTTTCTGGGTCTCATGAACAAGTAAAGCGAGTTGGGTCTCACACGATCGCTGTTTCCGGAATCCATGTTGATTGCTACAGAGTAGATTCTGGGTTTCCAGAAACGACATGATACGCGAGCAAAAAACATGTTCTAAAATTCTACAACAGATCGATGTCAGAGATATAGGCCTATAGTTTTGCGCATCTGCTCGACGACCCTTCTTGAAAACTGGGACTACCTGTGCTCTTTTCCAATCATTTGGAACCTTCCGTTCCTCTAGAGACTTTTTCGGTACACGGCCCTTAGAACAATCGAACTGTATCCCGTCAGGTCCACTGGACTTTCCTCTGTTGAGCGATTTCAGTTGCTTTTCTATTCCTTGGACACTTATTTCGATGTAAGCCATTTTTTCGTTCGTGCGAGGATTTAGAGAAGGAACTGCAGTGCGGTGTTCTTCTGTGAAACAGCTTTGGAAAAAGGTGTTTAGTATTTCAGATTTACGCGTGTCATCCTCTGTTTCAATGGCATTATCATACCAGAGTCTGGATATGCTGTTTCGATCCACTTACTGATTTAACGTAAGACCAGAACTTCCTAGGATTTTGTGTCAAGTCGGTACATAGAATTTTCCTTTCGAATTCACTCAATGCTTCACGCATAGCCCTCCTTACGCTAACTTTGACATCGTTTAACTTCTGTTTGTCTGAAAGGTTTTGGCTGCGTTTAAATTTGCAGTGAAGCTCTCTTTGCTTTCGCAGTAGTTTCCTAACTTCGTTGTTGAACCACGGAGGGTTTTTCCCGTCCCTCACACTTTCACTCAGCACGTACCTGCCTAAAACGCATTTCACGATAGCCTTGAACTTTTTCCATAAACACTCAACATTGTCAGTGTCGGAACAGAAATTTTCGTGCATGGCAAAATAACGCTGTCCAAATTCGACGCCGTGGCAACTGTTGTGCTCCACGGGCCGCAGATGACAGGGGTGAGTGACGGCTGCAGAGATGTGTACGAGCGAAGAGACTTGCAACTTCCGAACAACTGACCACCCAGATGAACCGAGGGGTTGTCAATTGCATCTCCTCAACGACGGTTCAGCGAACGTTGCTGCGTATGGACCTCCGCAGAATGTGCCTGGTTCATGCACCCACAGTGACTGCTATTCATCGGCGACGAAAACTGGAATTTGCACTGTGGTGCCGCAACTGGACGTCCAATGAATGGCGACAAGCGGTCTTATTAAATAAATCGCGTTTTATGGTCCATCGAACAGATCGACTTTGGCGTGTACGGCGTGGAACACCGCAAAGCGAACAAGAAAGGAACATTATGGTCTGTGGGATGTTTTCGTGGCATTCCCAGGGTGATATCGTCATTGTGGAAGGCACAGTGGAGCAACATAAATATGTCTATCCTTTCAGACTATGTCCAGTCTGTCATGCTGTTTGTTTTTCCTTGGCATGATGGCATCTACCATCAGGACAATGCAAGGTGTCACACAGCTCGCCGTGTACGTGCGTGGTTCGAAGAGCACCAGGCAGAGTTTACCGTACTCCTCTGCTCACCAAACTTCCCTGATTGAAACCCAATCTAAAATCTATAGGACCACCTCGATCGGGCTGTTCTCGCCATAGATCCTCAACAGAGAAACCCAGCGCAGCTGGCCACAGCAGTGTAGTCGGCATGGCTCCACATCGCTGTCGATACCTTAAAGAACCTCACCGACTTACTTTCTGCAAGTCTCGCTGTAAAAGGTGGCTATTCAGGCTTTTGACAGGTAGTCACATTAACGTGATTGGGCATGTAGGTGCCTAATCTCGTCTTTGCCAGGAGAATGAAGATACAGTATATACCTTTATCTACATTAGTTACTTATATCTAAACAATTTAGGTGATAATATAGAATTATTATGCTCATCTCATCACTGCAAAAAAAAATCATGAAACAAATTAGAAAATAAATAATCTATAAAGAACGTTCTATGTGCCATACCAGAGAACCGCTAAGAAAGTTTTTGTTTCACTGCTGTTAATACTGAGGCACTCGGTTAATTTATCATAATGCAAGTGCAGAAATACACTACTAATATTTTGACTAGTACGATTCAAATGGTTCAAATGGTTCTGAGCACTATGGGACTTAACTACTGTGGTCATCAGTCACCTAGAACTTAGAACTACTTAAACCTAACTAACCTAAGGATATCACACACATCCATGACCGAGGCAGTATTCGAACCTGCGACCGTAGCGGTCGCGCGGTTCCAGATTGTAGCGCCTAGAACCGCTCGGCTACTCCGGCCGACTGACTAGTACGAATGTAGTCCAGAAAAACCACTTCTTAGATCTTTTTAAAACTTGGAACTACAGGAGAACTGCTTGGCGCAAGGGCCATGCGGCATGGAGTAATTAAGTTTCAAACTTGATTTGTCATTTGAGGCAAGAGACATTTTACAGAGTGCGGGAACACGACAACACTGAAAATGCGTTTCGTGAAAAAAAAAATGGCACTTAGAACGTTTGACAGATCCATTTTTCAGTTCCTGTTTATCTCAAAACGGCTCTTGCACCCCACGTTCTCAATTATTTGTCGGACACATTCCACTCTCTGTCTTTCTCTATACATAATATCGTATGGATGTATTGTATGTTAACCGGGGACCTAGAAACGGCTGAGAGGCTCTGTCCCCGCCGCAGCCGCAGTGGTCCACAACCCCACGACGACTACCGCAGTCCACTTCACCCCTCCGCCGCCCCACACCGAACCCAGGGCTATTGTGCGGTTCGGCCCTCTGTGGATCCCCCAGGGAACGTCTCACACCAGACGAGCGTAACCCCTATGTTTGCGTGGTATAGTAATGGTGGTGTACGCGTACGTGGAGAACTTGTTTGCGCAGCACTTGCCGACATAGTGTAACTGAGGCGGAATAAGGGGAACCAGCCCGCATTCGCAGAGGCAGATGGAAAACCGCCTAAAAACCATCCACAGACTGGCCGGTTCAGCGGACCTTGACACAAATCCCCTGGGTGGATTCGTGTCGGGGACCAGGCGCTCCTTCCCTCCCGGAAAGCCGTACGTTAGACCGCACGGCCAACCGGGCGGGCATACATAATATACTCTACAACTCTCTCCCGTACCATCGAAGTTATTCGCTGATGTCTTCATACAAGTCCACTCATCATGTCTATTTCCTCGTCCGCAGTTTTGGTATCAAGTTTAACTCTATTCTCATTTCCAGTACTACTCATTGCTTATGTCTCTCTTCGGTTTATTCTCAAAGCAATGTGTACACTCATTAGATTGTTCATTCTGTTCAACATCTCCTGCAATTCTTCCTCACTTTCACTGGGACAGCAATGTCATCAGCGAATCTTATTATTGTTATCCTCCCGCCCTGAATGAGTAACTAGTCTAGTTACTCACCGTGTTTAGCCACGTCTCAAGAACACAGACGCCTCTGAGGCTGATGTAACAAAATGTATTGTGGTATACAACACCACAACAGTTACTTACTATAGTAAAAATGGTTCAAATGGCTCTGAGCACTATGGGACTTAACATCTGTGGTCATCAGTCCCCTAGAACTTAGAACTAATTAAACCTAACTAACCTAAGGACATCACACACATCCATGCCCGAGGCAGGATTCGAACCTGTGACCGTAGCAGTCGCGCGGTTCCGGACTGAGCGCCTAGAACCGCTCGGCCACCGCGGCCGGCTTACTATAGTACTAAAGTTTACCTCATAATTTGCGACTACATAAAGCGCAAACTAAGAAGCAATGTACAGTTAGGATGTATATTCATGTCAGCGGCGGCAAACAGCCACCCTATTTGGAAGGTCATGTCTCTTCGCGCGCCAACAGTTTTTTTGGAATTCTCCGTCAACGGTCGCATCGTACGCCATCTAAACCACCGTGGCCTGGAAGCGACACCGTCTTCGCCCAGAGAAATCTGTTTTGTAACAAATAGAAATTTTATCAGGTTTGATTCCATGTGGAAACAGACGTGCACAGGGGTAAAGCTGTACTCTTTCCAGCCGGCCGCGTTGGCCGTGCGGTTCTAGGCGCTGCAGTCCGGAACCGCGGGACTGCAACGGTCGCAGGTTCGAATCCTACCTCGGGCGTTGGTGTGTGTGATGTCCTTAGGTTAGTTAGGTTTAAGTAGTTCTAAGTTCTAGGGGACTGATGACCTAAAAAAAGTCCCATAGTGCTCAGAGCCAATTGAACCAATTGTACTCTTTCCCATTTGAAACGATAATTATCGGCAGCAACAGAGTAGCTGCACTGGGTATTTGCACAAACGATCATTAATGTCCGAATGAGTCTGTTACCAGTTGGTTTTTGATATCGGTATCCAGCAGGCTTTGAACAGAAGACCTCCACACCTTCTCGCAGGCACTTTGTCCGTAGCGCGGAACGCCCGACGTGATAACTCGGACTGGCCTCGTTTGCAGTCGCCCCACGTCCCTGCCTGGAAGTGTGTTGGGGGCTGAGCACGAGACACGAATGTGTAATTGTGTGTGGCGGTAAGGCTCCTATCCGCTCTAAGCTTGTTCTGTGACCATTACGTTCTATCTTTCTCCGAACTGTTCTTTAACATTTGTGGTCCTCAGCAGTGCAACCTAGAGACCACGAGAAGAGTAATGGTGAGATTATGAAATTATTCCGAGTGAAATCTATTCCGTTTAAAAGTAATACAATCAAGCAAGTGACGCGACCCATACAGAAGTCTTTTGGAATTATCTCCAAATTGCTCTTTCAATATATATTGTTTTAGTATTAATTTCACTAAATCCGCTCTCTGATCACAACTGTTTCACCTCTCGTGAGAACCATATATTCAACAGATTTATTGAAGGATCTAAAGAGTGGCCCCCCACAATTTTATTTTTGACACATATTTCGTGTAAGGTTGTTGTAATCTATGTAAGGAACTAAGTAATGTCCCTCACTGCTATTATGAAGCTACAGCCGATTTAATTGCAAAAATTCTGTATTTTCTAACAGTTGCCTGTCTGCGCTCGATATTACGTTGTAAGTGCACTATGTCGCAATTACCAGAACCGATCGGTAGTCCAGAATAAACCAAAAATATTTATTCCAACTGAATTGAATGAATACTTTGGTGCCCAACTGTAAGAAAATAGTCCGCAGCTCGTGGTCGTGCGGTAGCGTTCTCGCTTCCCACGCCCGGGTTCCCGGGTTCGATTCCAGGCGGGGTCAGGGATTTTCTCTGCCTCGTGATGACTGGGTGTTGTGTGATGTCCTTAGGTTAGTTAGGTTTAAGTAGTTCTAAGTTCTAGGGGACTGATGACCATAGCTGTTAAGCCCCATAGTGCTCAGAGCCATTTGAACCATTTTTTGTAAGAAAATAAAATTCTGCTCTCTTCACATTATGCGTTACGGAATGTACACTCATGCTCATAAATTAAGGATAATTGCAGAATGTGGTGCCACACAACGTGGCACTGCACAAAATTGGCGTCAATAGCATAGGCACATAGGGAACACACACGACACGTATCTGTAAGTCCACGATATTGGTGATAAGTTGAGAAAACCATCCCGAAACACATGTACTACAAAACGCTACTGTTTCCTGCGCATGTACCCCGACATCAAGATGGGATATGATGACACGTACACAGGCCGCACAACGGGTTGGCATACACTGGATCAGGTGGTCGAGCAGCTGCTGGGACCGTGAGCATCCCAGACGTGCTCTATGGGGTTTAGGTCTGGAGAACAGGCACGCCACTCCATTCGCCTGATATCTTTTGTTTCAGGGTACTCCTCCACGATGGCAGTTCGGTGGGGCCGTGCATTATCATCCATCAGGAGGAAGGTGGGACCTACTGCACCCCTGAAAAGGCGGACATACTGGTGCAAAATGACGTCCCGATACACCTGACCTGTTACAGTTCCTCTGTCAAAGACATGCAGAGGTGTACGTACACCAATCATAATCCCACCCCACACCATCAAACCACGACCTCCATACAGGTCCCTTTCAAGGACATTAAGGGGTTGGTATCTGGTTCCTGGTTCACAACCAGATGAAAACCCGGCGGCAGTCACTGTTCAGACTATACCTGGACTCGTTCTTGAACATAACCTGGGACCACTGTTCAAATGACCATGTACTGTGTTCCTGACACCAGGCTTTACTGGCTCTCCTGTGACCAGGGGTCAGTGGAATGCACCTTGCAGGTCTCCGGGCGAATAAACCATGTTTGTTCAGTCGTCTGTAGACGGTGGATCTGGAGACAACTGTTCCAGTGGCTGCGGTAAGGTCCCGAGCAAGCTACCTGCAGTTCTCCGTGGCCGTCTGCGGGCACTGATGGTGAGATATCAGTCTTCTTGGTATTGTACTCTGTGGATGTCCCGTACTGTAGCGCCTGGACACGTTTCCTGTCTGCTGGAATCGTTGCCACAATCTTGAGATCACACTTTGTGGCACACGGAGGGCCAGTGCTACGATCTGCTGTGTTTGGCCAGCCTGCAGTCGTCCTAGTATTCTACCCCTCATATCATCAGCAATATGTGTTCCTTGAGCCATTTTCAACACACAGTCACCATTAGCACGTCTGAAAACGTCTGCACGCTTACTCGCTGCACCATACTTTGACATGCACTAACACACCTCTGCGTATGTGGACAATTGCCAGCGCCACCGTGCGACGACCGCAGGTCAAATGCACCGCACGGCCATACCTCGAGGTGATTTAAACCTGCAAACCGCCCACCAGAGCGTTGTTTCACCATGTATCAGAGTTATTCTTAATTTATGAGCGTGGGTGTAGATACAGGTATCAGAAGGATTGATGTAAAATGCTACTGAATGGCGGCTGTAGTTGTTTGCAATATATTGTGGGCGTCACGACGACAGAGGTCGTTAATCTGTACGCAGTCAGCTGCTTACCAAAATTTGCACCAGGCTTATACAAATGGAGCAGGTAACTGTAAAACGATCCGTTAACCGACAGCCGTAAAATAATGACCTTGAGCTGGTTCCTACAAGCAAACTTAACGGCTACTTACGTTTTATTCACAAAGTGTAGTTCCTGCTGGAGTTTTATTCAGAGGACAAAACTGACCCGTAACAGCTTAATAAGCACCGCTAAGCAGTCACTGCAGTTCACGGAAAGGCAAACTTCATAATCCACCTCCTGCTGGTTGAAGATACGTTTACGGCGTGGATCATGCCTTTCAACGCAATGACCGTGAACAAAAGTTTCCTTCTCTGATTTATGAGCTCTTTCTTTCAGAAACTGGATCCTCTTATGTACTTTGAAAGTCACTTTCCATTTTCGCTTGAACTGTGGAAATTCAGATGAGTAACAGCCGACACGGAGTCAGTCATTACGGCTGCTTCATTAGACCATGTACGGCTACTTGTACTTTCTAGCAAATCATAACTCATCATCGAAAGAATCCAGCTAAATCGAAGCGATTCAGTCGCATAAAAACCAAACGAAGCAGAACAGAGGTCGGGCAGCTGCTGCCAAAATTGCACTTGGTGAATAGAATCTTCCCCACTGGCTGCTAAAATGCTTTAAAAAATAATCCTGTGAGCAGTCAGCTCTCATTGATATATGACGCTTTATGGTAGGACACACATTTTTAAACCCACTGTAATTCTTTATGGGCAAAGTTTCAATTTCTTGCACATATCAACTGAAGATGCATCTCCACTGATGCGAAACAGGTCGTGATTTTTTATTAAAAGTATTTTTACAGCCAATGCGGAAGATTTTATTCAGAATAGAATACATTCATCGCCTAAACGAAAAACTGAAAAGCCTATTACAGGTTGACCACAGGAACATTTCAGTACAGTGTGACATCTATCATCCAGTTACGTAATAATCCAATTCTAGAGTAACGATAAAACCTACGGAATGTATGGCTTTAACATTATTAGCTGCAGATATGGTTAGCTACAAAATATTTAGTGAACACTAACATACGCATCTGTCAGCGGGAATCGTGATGTCCATGCAGCGTAGTCCATTCGAGAGAAATTTATGACACTGTTGCACATATAAACTACGTGAGGGACTAAATCGATATGCCAATCCGGGACTCGAACTTGGAACCTTTGTCTTCCGCGGGCAAGTGTTCTACCAGCTAAGCTCCCGGAGCACGACTCACAGCTTTGCTTCCGCTGATACCTCATCTGCATCCTTCCAAATTTCTCAGAAGTTCTCTTGCAAACTTTGCGGGACTAAATTTCTAATTAGCGCACACTCCGTTAAAAGGTGAAAATTCATTCTGGAAACAACTTCCTAGGTTGTCACTAAGTCATTTCTCCACGTTATCCTTTTTTTCGGGAGAACTTCTGTAGAGTTTGGGAGGTAGGAGAGGAAGTTCTGGTGGAAGTAGAGATGTGAGGGTGGGCCGCGACTCCTGCTTCGAATACTTGCCCGTGAGGTGTGTAGGTCTCAGTTTCGAACACGGTTTGTATCTGTTTATTTGTTTAAAACATACACTATTTCAAGTTTGTTTGCACTTGATTCTAGTAAAATTCTGACACATATGCAATACATTTCATAGAGCAATATTTTTATCAATAGCTTATGTCTAGCGTCTCGACTTATTTTCCACGCTGATGTTCGACAACGGCATTTTCATAATATCGGAGTTTTGATGTGTCTGATATTGTATAGTCCAAAGTGTGACGCACATCTGAAGATGACCAGTAGATCTGCGCCAAAATATCGTGCCAGGGAGTTACCAATATTCGTCAGTTCTCCAGAAATATCATGGGACTGTCCCAAGGCAGCACGTCCACACTCGGAAGTCTTGCCAGCTTCACAGCATGCGCCGGCCGCTGTGGCCGAGCGGATGTAGGCGCTTCAGTCCGGAACCGCGCTGCTGCTGCGGCCGCAGGTTCGAATCCTGCTTCGGACATGGATGTGTGTGATGTCCTTAGGTTAGAGGTTTAAGTAGTACTTAGTCTAGCGGACTGATGACCTCAGATGTTAAGTCCCATAGTGCTTAGAGCCATTTGAACCATTTCTCAGGATGCATGATAGATAACCAGATATTAAATAGAGTCAGAGAGTAGCAGCGTCAGGAACGCAGTCCCGTTAGGACCGGCTGTATCCGACTAATCTCACTGCACTGTGATCCATCCATCCGACTGTCAGCTGTATTCGGCCGAGTTGGTTGTAGATAGTATACGCTTATCGTTGCTTTTACTTGTCTTCGACTTTATCCCCAGCTCTCTCTGCATGAACTGTCTTCCCATGAGACGCCTGCCATACGTGTCACTAAACTGCATGTGAAACAGAGATCATCAGTGAAAGTGAGGAAGAACTGCAGGGCCTGCCGAAAGGAAAGTACACACTAGGGATTGTGAGTAAACGGAAGAAATAGCAGAGTAGTGTGGAACTGCAGAAATGAGATCAGTGATCTAATTAATATCAAAATTCAGTGTCATGGATCAGATGAAATGAAGGAATTCTTCTACCTTGGAACTAAGGTAAGGCAAGATGAAAGAAGCAGACTAGCACATGTTAAGAGGTCGTTTCTACTAACAGCAAACGCTAGCCTTAATTTGAGGAAAAATTTTCTGAGAAATTTTGGAGCACAGAAGCGTAAAACAGAAGGAGGGAAGAAGGATTAGGTATAACGTCCCGTCGACATCGAGGTCATCAGATACTGAACACAAACTCGGATTGTGTCAAGGACAGGGGAGGAAACCGGGCGTGCCCTTCCAAAGGAACCATCCCGGTATCTGCCAGGAGCGATTTAGGAAAATCACGTGAAGCCTAAATCTGGATGGCCGGACGCGGGTATGAACCGTCATCCATACGAATGCGAGTCCAGTGTGCCAGAGTAGTGTATGATACTGAATCGTGGACTGTGGGAAAGTGGTGCTGTGGCGTGGTGTTGAAAATGAGATGAACAGATAAGATAAGAAATGCGGTTCTCCGCAGTGTCGGCGAGGAGAAGTACTTGTCGAAATCATTGCCAAGAAGTAGGGGCAGGTTGACTGAACGCTAGTTAAGATACGAAGCAGTAACTTAGATGGTACTTGAGGGAGCGTAGAGGGTAAAAACTATAGCAGAAGGCAAATATATCCAACAAATAAGTGTAGGTGCAAGTTCTGCTCTTAGATGCGTGCCGATTTTCGGCACGATTATGTTCCGGCCTTCAGTGTTAAGGTCGATATTGGCCTCGCCAAAGATACCGGGGCGCCGAGCTGGCGGCGAGTGGCCCTCTGGCGATTAGACAGTACCGAGCGAGGACAGAACGGCAGGGGTTTGGAGTCCGGATGGTCCGTATTGTGCATTTAATAATTTTGGCACTCTGTGGTTGTGCACTGATGGTGAAACCGAGACGCTTGCGAACTCAACGCTGCTGTTGAACGATAAGCCGTGGGCTCTGCAATTGTATGGACGCAATTACGGCGAGCTGTGGCCGATTTCGTTTGCGGGTGTTTTGCCACGGCAGATAAAGAAGACAGCGTGGGCGCAACCTGAACACGCTGTGCCGTAGCATGTTCGCCCACAATAAGGATGTCATGATATTTGAGAAGCAAGTAGTGGAATACGGTACGTGTATTAACCTTCAGTGACTTCTGCGGTGTGAGTTTGATTAACTGTGTGGAGATTGAGCAGTAATTGCCACTTTTCAAAAGAACTGACAAGTGTGTAAAGGTGTGACCAATGCCGGCTGCGCGTTGTCATGAAGTTATTATATTTATTATTTGTCAACATAATTTTGTCATCAGGATTACTCATTGGATAGATCTGAAATTCAGTTCTGCGCTGTAGTTCAGCGGGTCATAAATACTGCAATTTACCATATCTGCTAACTGTGACTTTTGTATATGTTTTTATATCTGCGTGTTAATTTTGAAATTTGAATGGTACTTTTCTACCATTACGAGTCTAAGTTTTTATTTGGAAGTGATGTTGTTTGCTACTGTTATTGGTTGAGAATTTATTACCCAAAGGTACAGTTATTTAATCAGTCTTTCATGAAGTGTTTTAAGATTTGTTGTTTTTTTGTGAATTATTACTAATAAATTACGTAAATTAGTAATATTGTGTACGCAGTTATTGTAGGCACCCCTCTCCATTAGCCAATCAACCATGGCCATTTGGGAACTAGAGACTATTTGTTAAGTTGTGGCAACGCTAATCTTGTTGTTTGTTGTTATTTTTGAAGTGTCTAGTCGCCCCTAAATTAAATAATAATTCTGCACAGATGAGAAGTGTGCCACAGGAGAAGAGATCATGCTGGGACACGTCAAGAAAACTCATGACCCAAAAAAGAAAACAGTGGTGGTCCAATAAGCCGTTAAGTGCGAGTCCAGTGTAATTCATTTTGAAAGTACAGAAGGCACACCATCGTTTACATTTAATTTTCTCTAAACAGGGCATACGGCCATTTCAAAAACTGAAATACACTGCTGGTCATTAAAATTGCAACACCAGGAAGCATAGCAAAAAACGAAATTTAATTTATTGTGCATATTGCGTACTGTAGATTGAATAAATGTGTAAGCGATTTAGGAATGTACAAGGTGCTAAATTTAGTAAAAAGAACTGCCACCTCAGGCAACCTCTGGCAACAACAACGGCCTTAACCCGGTTGAAAATCAACTGTATTCAGATGACAGATATATGCAGGTCATTCCACACTTCTATGTCAGAATTTATCATTTCTAGTGGCTGAGCCGGCCGGAGTGGCCGAGCGGTTCTAGGCGCTTCAGTCTGGAGCCGCGCGACTGCTACGGTCGCAGGTTCGAATCCTGCCTCGGGCGTGGATGTGTGTGATGTCGTTAGGTTTAAGTAGTTCTAAGTTATAGGGGACTGATGACCTCAGATGTTAAGTCCCATAGTGCTCAGAGCCATTTGAACCATCTAGTGGCTGAGGTGGCGTGCCTGTCTGACTGCAATCCTTGGCCAGTGGGTAAGAAATCTAGAGAATGTCTTATCCAGGCCAACGGACAGACCAACCGAATAAACGTAAGTAAGGACAACACGTGCAACATGCGAGTTTGCATTCTGTTGCTGAAAGAAAACGTCACAGAGGCTTCGAAGATGCGGCGCAGCTATCGCCCTTAACACATCAGAAATGTAGGCGCTTCTGCCCGAGTTACTGGTTATGCGAACTGGAGGTGATCGTGAAGTGCACGCAATGGCACCCCCGTACCATCACGCCAGGCGCTGGATCCATAAGAGACGACGAATGCGTCTGGCAATGTTCGTTCTCTTTAGAACCTCCATACACGGATACGTGCATGGTGGCTGCAGTTCAGGGTGTCACTAAGAAATATGAAACCATTTCATGAGCACTTACTCAACAAAGATGGTGCGAATTCTTATAAGTCAACTTTTGCAGAACTTCTTAAAATTCAAAAACACTTTCCACTGCCATCTCTGTAGCACATGGTAATTTTGCACATAGTCGACAAAGGGTGCAAAATGAATCTTTTAGTATAAGATAGATTTATAAACATTCCCGCCTTAACTCTAAGGATTTGCTGAATAATAAACTGGACTGAAAAACAGATTGTTTTTAAATAACTTCCGGGAATTCAGCCAGGTAACACTTTCAGCGACAGCCTCCTGAAGAAAAGTGGTTTGTCGCAGGACACAATCAAGAGGCTTAACACCTATAGTGCCGTTCCCCCTAGGTTATATGGCCTTCCAAAGGTTCATAAGGAAGGGGTTCCTTTCCGTCCTACAGGGTTATTACAAATGACTGAAGCAATTTCACAGCTCTACAATAACTTTATTATTTGAGATATTTTCACAATGTTTTGCGCACACACACACAAAAACTCAAAAAGTTTTTTTAGGCATTCCCAAATGTTCGATATGTGCCCCTTTAGTGATTCGGCAGACATCAAGCTGGTAATCAAGTTCCTCCACACTCGGCGCAGAATGTCCCCATCAATGAGTTCGAAAGCATCGTTGATGCGAGCTCGCAGTTCTGGCACGTTTCTTGGTAGAGGAGGTTTAAACACTGAATCTTTCACATCACTATGCGTGAAACTTGCCCGCACGCGTTCAACCGTTTCTTCGCTCACTGCAGGCCAACCCGTTGATTTCCCCTTACAGAGGCATCCAGAAGCTTTAAACTGCGCATACCATCGCCGAATGGAGTTAGCAGTTGGTGGATCTTTGTTGAACTTCGTCCTGAAGTGTCGTTGCACTGTTATGACTGACTGATGTGAGTGCATTTCTAGCACGACATACGCTTTCTCGGCTCCTGTCGCCATTTTGTCTCACTGCGCTCTCGAGCGCTCTGGCGGCAGAAACCTGAAGTGCGGCTTCAGCCGAACAAAACTTTATGAGTTTTTCTACGTATCTGTAGTGTGTCGTGACCATATGTCAATGAATGGAGCTTCAGTGAATTTATGAAATCGCTTCAGTCATTTGTAATAGCCCTGTATATTGAGTAACATCGGCGCTCCGACATATCGTGTATCCAAGCATCTTGCTTCTCTGTTGAGTCCACAAGTAGGACGGTGTGAACATCATATTAGGAACTCAGCTGATTTTTTACGTCGTTTGGAGGGACTGAGGCTGAATGACTCTGATATTTTAGTGAGTTTCGATGTGGTCTCTCTCTTCACTCGTGTTCCTCTGTCTGATTCGTTGCGGTTAATTGAAGCCAGGTTTGGTGCTGATTTAACTAATCTCTTTAGGCATGTGTTGACATCCACTTACTTTTTTTTAATGACCAGTATTACGAACAGACAGATGGAGTTGCGATGGGTAGTCCGTTGTCTCCTGTGATCGCAAATTTATTTATGGAAGACTTCGAGGAACGTGCATTGGAGTCGGCGCCTTTAAAACCCGCCTGTTTCTTTAGATACGTTGACGATACCTTCGTTGTTTGGCCTCACGGTAGGGAGAATTTGAATGTCTTTCTATAACATCTGAACTCGATCCACCCGAACATTCGTTTTACGATGGAGGTGGAAGAGGATGGTTGCCTTCCCTTTCTCGACGTGTTTTTTAGGAGGAAGAATGATGGATCATTGGGACATGCAGTCTACAGGAAACGTACTCACACCGACTTGTACTTACAAGCTAATAGTTGTCACCATTCGGCTCAGCGTGAAGGGGTACTTCGTACCTTGGTACACAGGGCCCATGTCGTTTCTGACGCTGAGACTTTGCCAGCTGAGCTATCCCATCTTGAAGTTACATTTCGTCAAAATGGTTATAGTGATAGACAGATTGAACGTGCGTTGCGCTATCGACCAACTGTACATCGGGTGATTGATGATAATTCTGAGTCAACACCTAAGTCTACTGCCTTTTTGCCTTACGTAGGAAACACGTCCAATAAGATCGGTCGTATTTTACGGAAATACGATGTGAAATGTGTTTTCCTACCTCCATCTAAAATTAGAGCACTTTTGAGTTCCGTTAAGGATGATCTTGGACTGCGTAAGGCGGGTGTGTATCGTATTCCCTGTAGGGCTGCGGCATGGCATATATTGGTCAAACTATCAGGACCATGGAGGACAGATGTACTGAGCATAAACGGCACACACGATTACAGCAGCCAATAGATCTGCTATTGCCGAACATTGCTTGGATACTGGTCACCCCATGTTATATAATAAAACCGAGATATTGGCATGCACGTCCAGCTATTGGGACAGTGTCATTAGGGAGGCAGTTGAGATTAAATTAGCGAGCAACCTCGTTAACAGGGATGGAGGTTTCTGTTTAAACTCTGTTTGGAATCCGGCTCTCTCCCTTGTCAAAAAACAGAGGAACAGAGTCAATGCTGCCTCACCTGTGAATTCATAGTCCCACTATCGATAGCTCTGACTTTGGTCATCTTTGGTGGCACTAGTGTTCAGTGTGTGTGTGTGTGTGTGTGTGTGTGTGTGTGTGTGTATCCTTCCTGCTTCTGTCGGAGAACCGAGGTATTAAATTTGCATGTACGCCGCCTGTCCGTTGCAGTTTGCCTTGAAAATGGCGGGGTGTTCTCCCGCCGAAATATCGGCGGTCGCTGAAAGTGTTACCTGGCTGAATTCCCGGAAGTTATTTGAAAGTTGTATACGCCAGGAGAAACTCAGGTCTCAGATTGTTTTTAGTTTGTATAGCTTCTCTGTTGAATGTTTTACAGTTAACCTATTTCACGTCCAACTCTCGTTGTGTATGATTACACATTCCAAGCTAGCTGCTCACAGATTTTAAAGTAATTTTATTTTATCGTTGCTATCCAATATGTACTGACAACTCTTAGGTAACATAGACTTTTTTTATTTAATGACGATGTCTTCTTGGTACCTATGAATTACTTTTTGTTTTTGATGTGTAATTGTCACACGCTGACTTGCTAAAACGCCTACCAATGTTTATTAGTTGTTGTTCAGCTGCCTTCAGATACTAATGATGTTATTTTTTATACGTCTGTTTGCTTGACACTTGGTCCACGGTTTATTGTCTGTTTATATGCTTTTGTTAATCACTTTACATAGTTTTATAAGGTTTAATGCATACTTGTGCTTCAGCTGTTGCAGATTTTATTACAGTTTATACGTACACTAGCTCTCCAACTTTGTATATAGGAGTGTTCAGTGCCCTGCCCGTCACCAGTATGTTGACTGACTTTCGTTGCATACGCTACGTACGATTTGCGATATGACGAGTGATTGATTGTTGCTCATCGCACATATCATATTTTTAGGGACGTCACTATTTTATCGATTCTGTAGCGAAGGTATGTTGTGGTTCTCAAGCTTAACTACTTTATATTCGTTTCAACAAACTTAATTTACTTCTGCTGTTCCATCTTTGTTCATTTATTTTTAGATTAATTGCTTTACAAATGTATTTTCCGCCAATCCTTTGTAAGACACTACAGTCCTATTCTTATTCTGACGTTGCCTTTTCCCTTTTGAAGATGTCCGCCCCTGGTAGCTGCGTGGTTAGCGAGACGGAATGTCATACCTAACGGCCTGGGTTCGATTCCCGGCTGGGTGTTGTGTTGTCCTTATCATCCTTTCATCCCCATTGACTCGCATGTCGCCTAAGTGGCGACAGCTCGAAAGACTTGCACCAGGCGAACGGTCTACCCGACAGGAGGCCCTAGCCACACGGCATTTCCATTTCCATACTTCTGAAGATGACAGTTTAAACTGTTGAAACTGGTAAAGTGAATCAAAGGTTTTCTTCTGCAGCTGACGACTGTTTACCTTTGTTGAAATATTCTGCTGCTGCCGCTACAGCTATGGGCAAAATCATGTTTGATTTTGTAGACGGAGTCAAGAGTTCACCTCTGTTTGCACCGCTTCGTCACTAGTCCTCGAAGGTGTTCTGTAAGTTTTGGAAACAGATGAAAATCCGATGTGTCCAAGTCGGGACTTTATGGAGGCTGATCGACGACAGTGAATCCAAGGCGTCGGATTGTTGCAGATGTCGCAGCGTTCCTGTGTGGTCTGGCACTGTTATGATGAAGGAGAGGGTTTTCCATGCGTGGGCGAACTCTTCGAATTTGAAACTTGATTACAACACACTGTTTCTCACGCAGCTCACCGCCATGCTACACGCTACTATTCGGATCCCTCTAGCGGTAGAAGACTTCAAATATGTAGACATGAATATTAAAGATGTAGAATGTTAATTTTCAGCACGCCCTCGTATGAATCATTACATTCTTGTAACGGAAAGATCAATATAATCGCATTTTTGAAGATTTTCTGTTACTAGTAGAAAGTTGAAGTGGGTAAGGACAGCACAGAAGAAGTTACAGCGGAGAAGCAGCTGACTGTTAAGAAGTAGCACACGGTTATTCTGGACGTTGAATCAATAAGCAACAGTTCAGAATTAAAAAGTAACGGCGATCGTAATCGAAACACACGTATTCTCAAACACGGACACTTCAGTCTGTCTCAGTTCCGTGACAGGGCTCAAAAAATGGCTCTGAGCACTATGGGACTTAACATCTGAGGTCATCAGTCCCCTAGAACTTAGAACTTTTTAAACCTAACTAACCTAAGGACATCACACACATCCATGCCCGAGGCAGGATTCGAACCTGCGACCGTAGCGGTCGCGCGCTTCCAGACTGAAGCGCCTAGAACCGCTCGGCCACTCTGGCCGGCCGTGACAGGACTGAGTAACACTTCAGCATTTAATACACTTCACTTGTTTGCATGCCGTCTCAATGGTGTTCCTAAAGGCCAGCAGTAATATTTCATTTACAAAATAGTCTACGTCGATCATTCATCATTCAACGTAATTATGCATTAACAGTGCAGATGATATTGCCTGTGGCATTTCTACAGATGACAGCAGCTTCTTGCTCACTGCAAGTAATCTTGTTCGTGTCTCTTGCGTTCTCTCAGGAAAATGGAGGTGCCACCTCTTTGTGTCACCAGCGCGCTGTTTGAGCTGTCATCGGATTCGCGCAAAACAGCGTCCCGTGGCGTTTCCCCCCGCCCCCCTCACTCTGCGGTATCTCCGACTCCCCCGCCGCTGCCCCTGGCTCTCCGCCGTTGCCGGCGCTGTTTGCACCATCCCCTCCCCTCGCCCTCTTCAGCCCACCCTCGTCCACTACTCCTACCCAGGCGCCACCCTCGCGCTTATTAAACTCATGCATTTTAAACACGGCGTTTACACGGCAGCACCCGTACAAAACGCCTTCGTTATCTCTGCCACAGGACAAAGGCTGCGGGGCAAGACGGGCTGGGCTAAAAAAGGGAGGAAGTCAATGCCAGAGAGGAGTGGAGGGGAGCAGAGCGGCTGCACGCAAGTATCGGCAAACGGACCGTTTTCCAGAAAATTCTGTATGGGTGCACGGGTCTGCTGGCGCTCGTACCGTATTGCAGCCCAACGCTTCAGTGAAATTCTCGCTTTCGACTTTTTTACGGTACTCTTTTTACTACCTCCCCTCTAGTTGTCTCCAACGAGTGCTAGGGAGACAGATTTAGGCCCACACACAGCTGTTCGAAGTACACACTCCACAAAAAATTCACGGAATCCAGGTATTGATGGCTCCGGTTATGCTTGCATCGATGTATCTGATTCTCTACACATATGGAGCCTGAAGATGGCATTAATGAGGTGTCGAAACTGATGATTAAACTAAATAACTTCTGAAAACATACGGCTTGGTGGTTTTTCTTTACTATATATCTGATTGGGCGCTCTCCCATATACGTGATGGATCAACAGAGATCTCTTGTATGGTCTTCGTACATTTCTTCTTCCAGTGCATTTATTATTGAGAGTCTTAACCGGGAGTCTTTCACCGCCAATACGGTCTAGATGTTTCTTCCATTTTGTACTATTTTGCTTTATTTTTTCGTTTAGTATATAAATGTCTAAATCCTTCCTTACATCTTCATTTCTTTCACGATTTTCTCTTTTGCATTATTATTCATTTCTCTAGCCTGTTTTCTACTCTCTTGGTGTATCGTTTTCTTTTTTTAAAGATATATTGATTGTTAATAGTTTAGCCATTATCAAGTGCATGGAAAAACGTTAAAATCTGTCTGACCTGTCTGCGACATGTTACCTTATCGTCAAAAAACATATTATTGCTCTTATATAACAGTTATACTACAGTGTACGAGTACATATCGAAGGTACATAATATGGGTGACACTGTGCACAGTGAAAAACCGTTAACACACAGTACGGCGGATTTTACAGCTAATATATCCTTGTTACCT
This sequence comes from Schistocerca americana, assembly GCF_021461395.2. Classification (NCBI taxonomy): domain Eukaryota; kingdom Metazoa; phylum Arthropoda; class Insecta; order Orthoptera; family Acrididae; genus Schistocerca; species Schistocerca americana. The sequence goes on along the minus strand of NC_060121.1, from coordinate 756,470,109 downwards.
GTATTCGTCAATTCTGTCACGAATGCATGTCACAGGAATATATTAGGTGTTAAATACCCCATACTGTGTGTTAATGACTTTTCACTGTGCACAATCTCATCTATATTATGTCCCTTCGATATGTACTCGTATACTGTAGTGCAGCTGGTTTAATAGACCAAAAATACGTTTTTATCGACGATGACATAACGCGACACAGACAGGTCACACATACTTTAACATTTCAGCGTTATTTTAAGAATAGCTATAAAGCCAAAATCATGATTCTGTAAAATAAATGAGCAAATTAACAGACAAATGGTGCAAATTTCTTTCAAAAAATTCTATATGTTGTCCCCCACGGAGGAGGTATCATTTCTACGATCGCTCCACAAATAGAAGTAAATTTAATTTTAGGTCCTGTCCAGGTTCATATTCATACGTGAACGCATCCTAGGTATTTAACATATCTAATTTCACCAATATTTTACTATTCATCAGTATTTTTTATCTTACCTGTGGTATACCCTGAAATTGCATCATTTTCATTTGAAGTTCTTTGCTGAACTTTACATCGTAATGAGTTTTGGTGGTAATAGAGGCTTAACACGATACCTAGAATTTTACATTTGTTTGTTTGTTTGTCTTATTTGGCTCCCAGAGTATGTACTCCATGTAGCCATCGAAAACAACTGCTTACATACACAGCACAATTGTACAGGAAAAACACAGCAATGCATATTTACAGAAAGCTCAAGCCGTCATTTTTTCCCTGTCAGTTAACATTACTTCTCAAATTTAATAGTAAGTAATAAGGATAATGAAAATATGAGTCCCATTGAAATCTACAAGTTTTTTCCTATAAAAAATTGACAATCCCTTTATACGCTTTTTTCTTGGAAACCAAATGAGAAGATGGTGATTGAGGGACGAGATAAACCATATTGATCAAAGTCTTCAAAAATTAGATCGTTCATTATCAGATTTGGAACACGAAAGTAAGTTGTGGTTTACATCAGCGTCTGACTCAGAATCACACTCACAAGCAGATGTACAGCAAATAAGACACGGTTAAAGCGGAATCGAATAAAGGTGGAAATCGTAGATCGCTCCAAATGCCTCATAAATCACGGCCTTGTAGGAATTTTAGATTGTAATGCCGCATACAACCCACCTCTCTTTTGTGGGACACATACATCTCTTGGCATTGCATTATTTTGCGTAAGTAGTCTGAATACGGTAATTTCACATCGAGAACAATTCTTGTAGATACAGCTTGCTAAAACATCAACTTCCTCGTTATAGCGGACGCCAGCGTGGGAATGCTCCCATAGCAATATCATTGTCTGCACTCTCCGTTAACAGCGAATATATCCCAATACTACATCTACAACATAACGAATGGTTGCTTTATTCGACCTTCGGCGTTTAATACACTACCGGCCATTAAAATTGCTACACCAAGAAGGATTGCAGATGATAAACGGTTATTCATTGGACAAATATATTATACTAGAACTGACATGTGATTACATTTTCACGCAATTTGGGGTGCATAGATCCTGAGAAATCAGTGCCCAGAACAACCACCTCTGGCCGTAATAACGGCCTTGATAATCCTGGGCATTGAGTCGAACAGAGCTTGGATGGCGTGTACAGGTACAGCTGCCCATGCTGCTTCAACACGATACCACAGTTCAAGAGTAGTGACTGGCGTATTGTGACGAGCCAGTTGCTCGGCCACCATTGACCAGACCTTTTCAATTGGTGAGAGATCTGGAGAATGTGCTGGCCAGGGTACCAATCGAGCATTTTCTGTACCCAGAAAGGCCCGTACAGGGCGTGCAACATGCGGTCGTGCATTATCCTGCTGATATGTAGGGTTTCGCAGGGACCGAATGAAGGGTAGAACGACGGGTCGTAACACATCTGAAATGTAACGTCCACTGCGTCAATGAGAACAGGAGGTGACCGAGGCGTGTAACCAAAGGCACCCCATACCATCACGCCGGGTGATACGCCAGTATGGCGATGACGAATACACGCTTCCAATGTGTGTTCACCGCGATGTCGCCAAACACGGATGCGACCATCATGATGCTGTAAACAGAACCTCGATTCATCCGAATAAATGACGTTTTTCCATTCGTGCACCCAAGTTCGTCGTTGAGTACACCACCGCAGGTGCTCCTATCTGTGATGCAGCGTCAATGGTAAACGCAGCCATGGTCTCCGAGCTGATAATCCATACTGCTGCAAACGTCGTCGAACTGTTCGTGCAGATGGTTGTTGTCTTGCAAACGTCTCCATCTGTTGACTCAGGGATCGAGACGTGGCTGCACGATCCGTTACAGCCATGCGGATAAGATGCCTGTCATCTCTACTGCTAGTGATACGAGGCCGTTGGGATCCATCAGGGCGTTCCGTATTACCCTCCTGAACCCACCGATTCCATATTCTGCTAACAGTCATTGGATTTCGACCAACGCGAGCAGCAATGTCGCGATACGATAAACCGCAATCGCGATAGGCTACAATCCTACCTCTGTCAAAGTCGGAAACGTGATGGTACGCTTTTCTCCTCCTTACACGAGGCATCACAACAACGTTTCACCAGGCAACGCCGGTCAACTGCTGTTTGTGTATGAGAAATCGGTTGGAAACTTTCCCATTCAGCACGTTGTAGGTGTCGCCACCGGCGCCAACCTTGTGTGAATGCTCTGAAAAGCTAATCATTTGCATATCACAGCATCATCTTCCTATCGGTTAAATTTAGCGTCACCTTCGTGGTGTAGCAATTTTAATGGCCAGTATTGTACTTTTCTGAACTCTCTTGAAGTCGGACAAGATTAATTTAACATGTCAGTTTTCTTTCATTGTTGAAGTGCTATAAAGTAGACGATACGACCATTTCTCCTAGCGCCTACCTCTCACACCTCCCCCCCCCCCCCCCTCTTCCCTCCCACGGTGGGCTCTGCATTTCCCTTCAAAGTAATATTTTCTCGCACCATCAACGCCGAGCGAGCGTTCCGGACGGCGTGGCGCCCCTAACAGGCTATTCCGGTGTCGGTAGGAGCAGATTGCCTCCCGTCGCGTTCCGAAGCTGGGGCTCGGCTGTTCCAGAGACGTGTACATGACAAATAGCCCGTGCAAGCAGAGCCAGCCCGTAATCTGGCCCGCGCCGCGGTCTGTTGTCGTCCCATCAGTGCGGCTCAGCGAGCGTGGGATGAGCGGCGTAATGAGAGTCAACTCTGGGGTCAACGGCCGCCTACACTTCTCAACAGGGCAGAGTAGGCACCGGCGGGGACACAGGCGCGTAGCGTTCTGACCGGGCGTTTCATTGTGCTGGCATATGTGGACCTGGTGTTGAGACAGGTGGTTCCATTAATATGACTGAACAGTGTATTAATTGTACTGAAACGTGCTGTGCGGATATATGGTTGCCATCCTTATACGTGCCTGCGTAAGCAACTTCTTAATAACCGTGTTGAAATCAACCTTTCTTTTGAAGAAAGCTGTGAAGATCTACTTACCGTTAGAAAATAATAGTAAGATACAGATCTGTCATCAGCCTGAAGGTCGGTTGAACACTACTACGTTTTACTAGGCATGGTCCTATCGAAAGTGGTATGCTTTCCTTCTCTCCGATCTTTCGCCTGAAGTAGCCATGGAATTTAACATCAAATTACGGGTCAAATCATATTTTTTTTTTTTTTCAAATGAACAAACGTTATCGAAGTTAGAAGACTGATTGACAACAGTTGAGCGAGAATCGATCTCCAGAATTTTGACTCCGTAATCGGCCACCTAATAACTGTGCCATCCAATCTCAGAATCTGGAATACAATCCTGGGAACAGATATAATCTCTACTATCTATACTTTAACTGTACTCCTAAACACCTCCCTTACAGAGGTTCAGGGCTATCTCTTGCCCGTGTGGTGGGAAAATGCCTCCAAAGACAGATGAATCAGCAATGATCAACGACATGAGGACACAGAAGGTAATGGAAACCACTGCATTAAAACATAATGTGTAGCCACAGGACATATGGTTCTAACATTCTGCGTGGTTTCTGTTGTTCTATATCGTGTCTCCCTACCACTTTCGCGCAACGACGCTCTGAGCGTGTTATTTAGGGAATTGACTAGTTTGAACCTGGGACCTGTTGCTGGTAAGGAGACGTCAGACCACACGTGAGATGTAGAGTTCAGAAGAGTTCAGTGAGACTAGCAATGATATAACCAAATACTTAATGATTTCACCGAGCGAGGTGGCGCAGTGGTTAGCACACTGGACTCGCATTCGGGAGGACGACAGTTCAATCCCGTCTCCAGCCATCCTGATTTAGGTTTTCCGTGATTTCCCTAAATCGTTTCAGGCAAATGCCGGGATGGTTCCTTTGAAAGTGCACGGCCGATTTCCTTCCCAATCCTTCCCTAACCCGAGCTTGCGCTCCGTCTCTAATGACCTCGTTGTCGACGGGACGTTAAACACTAACCACCACCACCACTTAATGATTTCAACGTCAGCTCCACCGCACTCCCTGTAAAAGAATCTTAATACTAACTAAATTTAGTGGAAGGGGTTCAAGGCTTTCCTATTTTTAGTTAGCTGGTAAAATAACGTCGAAAAAGCAGTTAAGTTTACCATTGGAAATTTTATTCTACTCACAAAACATTGTTTATAAATTGCACTTTTGAGAAAAGGAAATGTTTTAATACAGGATGATAAAAACCAACTGCGTTCAACAAAAATGTGAACGAATATTCCCTGAATGGGTTTCCAAGTTCTACAATGGATCGAAGGATGACCTATGCCATATCACATCTATAATCTAGGTTTAAATTAAGTTTCACAAAAGAGAAAACTATCAAAATGGTCTACAGTGATCCTCAATTATCTTTAATTACTTATCTAACTTGTCGTAAATTACAGTGGCTGATGTGGCTTCTCAATAACTATACAACAGAAAAATCATCGCGTTTCAGATTTTTACTTCAAGTGGCAAATGTGAACACCATGAGCTTTAATTGACGATCGACACTAGTATTACGCAAAAAGGGGGTGCAACAGATGAGACTTCTGCAGTTCTGAGTGAAGGCTTATGTGCTGTTATGCGGCATCGCATGCGTTCATTGCCTTGTCGGTGTTCGTCAGGGGGCGGCGGGCAGCACAGCTCCGCTCACCTTGTCGTCTCGGAAGCAACTCTCACCTAACTTCTCCTTACTACAATGTACCGAAGTTGGTTTAAAAAAAAAACTATCTGGCTGTGTTTTCATCTGACCAATCAGGGTCTCAATGTTAACCTTAAGCTCCACCTACAAAAATTCTGTCTATCCAATGAGAAACGTTATACTTTTCGTCGTGGGGCAATGTTTTTAAAGTTTGCATCGTAACAGAGACGCGAAAAAATCTCACGCTAAAACTTGCAGCTGGTGTGGTCCTTTTAGTGTTATCGTAAGATTGATACTGTTCTTCTGGAGGGCTCTATCTTTTAACATGGGCTGGGGGTGGTCCTGACGTAATAGAGACGCGAAAAAGTCTCACGCTAAAACTTGCGGCTGGGGTAGCCCTTTTTGTGTTATCGTAAGATCTATACTGTTCTTCTGGAGGGCTCTAGCTTCTAACCTCCCCCCCCCCAGGTGGTCCTAGCGGTTAGCTGGCGACGTGGGTGTCCGTCCCTTATTGTAGGGCCTTCCAGCTTAACACGGTTCTGCTCTCGGCTTCTGTCCTCGTTTCTCCCCTCAGAACTGTGTCTGTCTCACGGTGGAAAGGTATGACATGCATTTAGGCATTCTTGTGTTAGTCTGTGGTATTCCATTTGCTCACTCGTTACTCGTATTACTTTGGTTAATTTAATGTCACGTTTTATTTGGAGCTATGTGACATACTACTGGATTTGCTTATCATGTCAAGGTGTTGGATTTGCCTGACTCCTTACATATCACCACCCTTCGAACTTAATTTTTGTACTGATGTTAGGCAATGATTGAATCGTTGTCTAAGCCAGTCAAAAATTATTCCGTTATCTAAATTTTGTTGCCTACTGTTCAGCCACGTTATTCTATTCGATGCTAGTTTGTATTACTAATATATATTTTTATATTCTTCCACATTATTATCAAAATATGTTTATATTGACAAGGGAAGAATATTTTTATTCTATTGTAATTATTATTTTTTAATTATTTTATTTCTTTATTTAATTGTGAAGTTTGTTTTTTAAGTAGTTTGTTATCGAAAGTGAGGAGTCTTCCACATCGATTTTCTTAGAAATATTGTTTTTATAAATGTAGTTATTAAGTAAAATCTATTCCTAACACCTTTTCTAAATATAATGTACAAGTAAAATGTTTTTGTTTCTAGACACTCATTTTAACATTGTTACACTAACAAATAAGAATTATTTCCAAGAATTGCTTTGACAAAGAAATATACATACACAAGTATTGAGATATTATCCTAACAAATGGTGCAAATGTTAAAAAAAAGGGAAAACATCCAACAAGATAATTTTTTATTCTTTGTTTTTATAAGGAGAAAATAAGTAAAATATAGTTATTCTTTTATTTTTATGAGGAGAAAATAAGTGGCATGTACTTTTAGTGTTTATTATGCCTTACTTTTGTTCTTTATATACTGTCCATTTCAGAACTAATGACTTATTTTTATCGATAGTCTATTTTTTACTTAAGTCCATAGTCAATGACTGTTATTTTGTAGTTTATTAGCTGTCTGGTGCACTTAACTTATTTAGTTTTTCACACATTTCTTTTGCACAATTCCTACATCGTGTAATTTGATTTTACACATTCACACAATCCTATGAATGTTTAAGCATGAGGTTGGCGAATGTTTTTGCATGAAGGTGATGGACTTGAGCGAGATGGATGTGGGCAAGTATTTGATGTACAGCTTCGTTCGTCGTTCCTTGTTGGCTTTGCAAGTGTGTGTTGCTGTTGTGGAGGTCCCATAATGGAATGGAGCTGTGAGTGCAGAATTTCGTGGTTTACTGGCTTTGTATGCATGAAAGTCATCGTTATGTGTCGCTTAAAGCGGTCGTTTTTCGTTGTAATACTTCGCAGACGACTAGTCTACAATAGGATAGGGATTTGGGAAGGTATGTCGTCTATTCTTCACCCATCTTCTTTATTTGTCTCAATCTTGCGAATCTTCAACTTCCGTTCTTCCTGCTTTTTCTCTGCTTCTTACTTGCTTCTTGGTTCTCCTCTGGGCAGGATATGGAAATATTTATTGATAACTAGTCACTTTGAAGTTCTCCTCTTAGTAACGGTTTGACAAATGGTTTGGGCATGTCATTTCTACTTTGTGGAAGTTTTCTTCAGTTTCGTGCATGAGCGTGCTGTTTAATAGTGGTATTGTGACTTTTACACATAGTTTTTGCCAGGGGTGGCTTGCCCAAGCCGTCTTCTCGTCAGGCCGTCTTTTGCTCGCTCCGCTGAGTTGGGGCGTTCTGGGGTTTACGAGGGGTGAATGTCCGGTGTTTGCTTGTCAGGCCCTGCACCGGTCCCTTCTGGCGTTCGGTGTCCTGTCGTGTCTCTGCAGGGTTCCCCCACTGTGTGGTTCCGTGTTCTGTCCTAGCAGGGCTCTGCTTAGCGGGCAGACTTACAGCCCACTTCCGATACAAGGGCCTTCTGTTGGTCTCGCTGTCCTTTCCTTTCTCTCGACGCTTCTGCCTTGTAGGAATCGTGTCTTGCTAATTATGTCCTTTTCTTTCTTGATACTTCTCTCGTTGCAACTAGTGGGTCGTTGCATCTTGTCCTTGCTGGAGTTTTGACAATGGTTCTTACAAAAAGTTTTACTTATAATAATCTAACATATGTCTAGTACCTACATTGTTTTACGCCTTCTTAAAAAGCTTTACAAATTTCGGCACCCTTTCCATGTTACAATTCTAAGATATTTTGAGTCTTAACTTCTACAAAAATCCTCAAATTCGTTTTTTTTATTTTTTGTGTAGTGTTGTGGTGTATAGCATTTTAGTATTTCATGCTGTTAGACTATCTACGCTTTATCCCTTCACCTTAATCTATGGGCCGGCCGCAGTGGCCAAGCGGTTCTAGGGGCTACAGTCCGGAACCGCGCGACTGCTACGGTCGCAGGTTCGAATCCTGCCTCGGGCATGGATGTGTGTGATGTCCTTAGGTTAGTTAGGTTTAAGAAGTTCTAAGTTCTAGGGGACTGATGACCTCAGATGTTAAGTCCCATAGTGCTGAGAGCCATTTGAACCATTCAACCTTAATCTATGGTACTATTGGTGTTATTTTTGTTTTTGTTTTTATTGAAACTACTTTCTTTTTCCCACCTTCCTCTCTCCTCATTCTTCTTTCTCCTGACGATCTTATCTGCAACATAATTTTGAAATATTGTGCTGATTATTTACCAGTAATAAAATTAATCTTCAAACTTGTACTGAAAGTGTTTAATACTGCCAGTCTTAGGTAAAAATACCTCTGCTTTATCTCGTAAAATACCCTCTAATTCTCTTTTACTGTGTTCCGAAATACCTTGAACTTCTTGCAATTTTTCGTCGATTTCTTTATGAACTTCTAACATGAGTTGAGGCGATTCCCCCATTTGTGCATACCATTCTAATTCTTCATCCTCTTTATCTTGCGTCATTCTTAATTGTTTGTTTATAACTGGTATTTCTTCTAATTTTAGCTTTTGCTCAAGAGAAGTGTGACATTCTCGAATGTTACACTACCTTTCCCCATATCTATTATCGCTCGTCTCTCATTTAAAAAATGTGCACCTATAATCAAATTTACAGTTAGTTTAGGTATAATCACAAAGTTGGCTTCGATCTTTTGACCTTGACACGAAAGAGTTAACCTTGTTTGTCTCGTAACTTCCGCAGCATTGTTTCTAATAGGACCTCATACTTTAATCTTACATGTTTTCAGAACTGGCAATTCCTCATTGGCATTACACTGCATGAATAAATTTTGTGAGATCGCAGTCAGTTCACTTCCGCTATCAATTACAATATTGACTGGGATATGCTTTACCATGGCCTTCACAATTGGTTGAATTTGAATGGGTTGGTTCTGTTCTTCTTCTTCTTGCATCAATGAATCCTCCACTGAATCATACATGAGTCTTTTTAGGAATTTCCCTTGTGAATTCGAACTTTCTGTAGGATAAGCTTCGACTGCTACTTCTCTCTCTTTTATTTCCTCTTCTCTATTTCTTCCTTCATTTACGCTTTCTTCAACATCCTCTACTTTTTCCTCATCCTCGTCTATCTTTTCCTTCTTCGTCGCTGCTTCCACATAATCGCATCTAAATGCTCTAATTATCGCTTCATAACTTCCTTCATTATATATGTTGGGTTGTGTGCCCACTCGTAACTTATTTTCAACTTCTGTCGACTGTTCATTATCCTCATTGAATTCGCTTTCCCTGGTTTCCATCTCAAATAGCTCTGCAATACTCATTACTTCGTCCTTTCCTCCTGCATTCGTTGTGCATGCCTCTGGTAATTCATCTTCCTCGTCAGTATTCTCCCAATTAATTTCGTCCCAACACGATATTGTTATTTTCTTGTCTTCGTTTTCATCTGGTCCCTGCAGATTTGTTTCTTCCTTCTTCTCCTCTCGTGATAAGATTTTTACTTCTCTGTTCAAGGTGCTGCAATTGTCCTGGGTCGGTGCGTCATTCACTTTGGCGTGGGCGCTTAGCTGTCAATTCGAACGTTTATCGGGGTTTGGTGGTCTTACCTCCACCTCTTCTATCTGTATTCTCTTTTCTTGTTCAGCTTGTTGATAGTGGTTTCTTTGTTGATAATTTGTCGGTCTATTGGTTTTCCAGTACCCGTTCCGGTTGTCGTTATTCCCTCTGTAATAGTTGCTGCCGTTCCTCGGTGGATTGTAGTTATTGCCATATTTTCTTCTGATTCCATAACCGGCTCTTTGTTGCAATCTATTGTCGTTTCTTGGTGCGAAGTTATCACATGGTTCGTAATTATTGTTTTTCCGTACTGTGTCTTGTGGATTCCACTGCTTTTTGCTTTCGTTTTCACGTGCGCTTCGTCTTTTTCTTGCGTCATCTTCCGAAAATATGAACTCTAGTTCCCTTAGAATACCTTTAAATGCTTCGACGTCAATGCCTCCGCGACCTACTAATGATTGCTGGTATTTCAATGGTAGCTTCATCGCGCATAATTTAATCAACTCTCCGTCACTGTATGGTACATCTAAGCATTGATTTTTCTTTACCATTAATTCGAAAAATTTCACGGGACTCTTCTCTCCTGAATTTTCAAAATATGGGTTCTGTAATAATTCGCACTTCACTCTGTTCTGTGCTTCGCTGGACCAATATCGTGAGAGAAACTTCTCTCTGATATCTTCGTACGATCGGCATGTCGCTGCAACATTCTGCATGGTTTCTGCAACTGTTCCTGACATGTGTGCACATATAAAGTCTAATTTGTGTGCTAGCGTCCAGTGTTCTGGTAATCCTACTCGGAATTGATCAATAAAAGTTTCTGGATGTAATGAGTTTCCTTCTCGAAAGTGTTGAAATTTTCTGACTGTGAGGAGATGATCGTTGTCGTACTTCGTCATAGTTTCATATGAAATTCGCAATTCTTCGCCACTTTTGTTTCTGATCATTTCCCCGTCGTTCTTTCCGGTTTTGGTAGATCCATTGGATATTGTCCACTGTAACTTTCGCCTACCCTTGCGTAGTATTGCTGGAGTGGTACGCAATAATTTTCTTCCATCGGTTGTGAACGTGTAGCTGAATGCATTGCACTGTACTCTTCGCGACCTGGCTTTCCATTGTCAGGTATTGGTTCGGTATCTTGTCTGCTTCATTGCACGATCCAAGCTGTCTTGAAACATACATTTGTGGTTCCGCATGTGTTTGTGATGACGTATGTTCATCAAGAATTTCGAAACGTGTTTGTTGCTGTGCAGGCTGTCTGATTTCACGTATGTTACTTTCCGCCTGTGATTGGAATCGCAAATGCGTAATATCTTCGTTAATTGCTTGTTTTTCCGGTGCTGTTACAGATACGGATGTGGTTGCAGACTCTGTGCTTGTTCGATCCTGTTCACTACGCTCTTCAATGGTTTGCAACAACTCTGTTCGCAATTTCTGAAATTGTCGCTTCGTTTGCGCTTCTATTTTGACTATGCGGTTATCATATCTTTTCAGAGCTGCTTTTGTGATACGTTTGTGTAACACACTGTTTTCAACAACTTCACGCGCTGTACCTGCTGCTTGTCTAGTAATTTCGTTTATCTGTTTCTCTAGTTTCTTGACTTCTCCCTGGGTGTTGTTACGTAATGTTTTGTTCTCGTCCTGAATGTCATTACGCAATGTTTGTACGTCCGCTTGTACCTTGTCAATGTCTGTTCTCAATTGATTGTGACCTGTTATTAAGTTCCCTATCACTTCTCGAGATTCTTTTGCCTCGTCTTCAATATGTCTTAGGCGTAACTGAATTTTTTTTGTTTTGTTCTTTAATCGCACCCATTTGTCTCGTGGTTTCTGCATTCTGAATTTGAATTTGGTTCGGTATGTCTTTATTTTGCCTTGTCATGGTTTCCGTAATTTGTTGTAATAATTCTGCCAGATTGATGGGTCCTATTGCGTTTTCTTCCGACGTCCTACGCTCTGTGTTTTCGCCCAAGTGTTGGTTCGCAAGCCATTGCATTGAACTGTGCTGTGACACGTTTCTGCTCGCATTCCTTGTACTCTGTGGTGAGGGAGCTCTGATTACTTGTACTATGGGTTCTACGTATTCAAGACGCAAGTTAGAATCCTCATCGACTGTCTCTCGACTTTCCTGCTCCTCTGTCGTATGGTGACTTACGTTTTCTATGCCTTGACGTAGATTATCCTCGTTATGGTGCGTTATATGTCCTATTTCTCGCGATACTGCATCGTCTGTTGTACTGTCCTCTATTCTCTGTACATTTTCATGCTGGGTCTCTACCTCAATTCGGTCAAGGTCTCGATTTGCCATTGCTAATCTTTCCGAATCCCTTATTTTCTGTTTTAAAAGCAATTCACGTGCCCTACTTCGAGTCAACATGCGCTCATACGATCTCACGCGTTTCATAAACTTTTTGTTCACACGACTTGACACTTATTATACCCAAGACTGACAATCGATTCACTTACTTGTTGGGTCAGAACCAACTTGTCAACGATGTATCCACCACCTGTGCGCTTGCATTGGGGAGAAAACTTAATTCTAACAATTTTTAAAATTCATAACTTAATTATGCTATTGTCTCTGCCAGAATGTCTCACTTTCTATTGAATAATTTCTTACTATCTATCGGTGCAGCTACTGTTTTCAACTATTTATGCCTCTCAAAAATTTGTTTTTTATTACGAAAAATTTTTAACACGATATTTTTCTGACCTGGTTAGGCATGTGGTATTTTACCATCCTGGCAGGGTCACCATTCTCTAACTTTCTGGGTGGTTTCTGTTGTTCTATATCGTGTCTCCCTATCACTTTCGCGCAACGACGCTCTGAGTGTGTTTTTTAGGGAATTTACTAGTTTGAACCTGGGACCTCTTGCTGGTAAGGAGACATCAGACCACACATGACATGTAGAGTTCAGTGAGACTAGCGATGATATAACCAAATACTTAATGATTTCAGCGTCAGCTCCACTGCACTCCCTGTAAAAGAATCTTAATACTAACTAAATTTAGTGGAAGGGGTTCAAGGCTTTCCTATTTTTAGTTAGCTGGTAAAATAACGTCGAAAAAGCAGTTAAGTTTACCATTGGAAATTTTATTCTACTCACAAAACATTGTTTATAAATTGCACTTTTGAGAAAAGGAAATGTTTTAATACAGGATGATAAAAACCAACTGTGTTCAACAAAAATGTGAACGAATATTCCCTGAATGGGTTTCCAAGTTCTACAATGGAACGAAAGATGACCTATGCCATATCACATCTATAATCTGGGTTTAAATTAAGTTTCACAAAAGAGAAAACTATCAAAATGGTCTACAGTGACCCTTAATTATCTTTAATTACTTATCTAACTTGTCGTAAATTACAGTGGCTGATGTGGCTTCTCAATAACTATACAACAGAAAAATCATCGCGTTTCAGATTTTTACTTCAAGTGGCAAATGTGAACACCATGAGCTTTAATTGACGATCGACACTAGTATTACGCAAAAAGGGGGTGTAACAGATGAGACTTCTGCAGTTCTGAGTGAACCTTTATGTGCTGTTTGCGGCATCGCGTGCGTTCATTACCTTGTCGGTGTTCGTCAGGGGGCGGCGGGCAGCACAGCTCCGCTCATCTCGCCGTCTCGGAAGCAACTCTCACCTAACTTCTCCTTACTACAATTTACCGAAGTTGGTTTAAAAAAAACTATCTGGCTGTGTTTTCATCTGACCAATCAGGGTCTCAATGTCAACCTTAAGCTCCGCCTACAAAAATTCTGTCTATCCAATGAGAAACGTTATACTTTTCGTGGTGGGGCAATGTTTTTAAAGTTTACAACGTAACAGAGACGCGAGAAAGTCTCACGCCAAAACTTGCAGCTGGTGTGGTCCTTTTAGTGTTATCGTAAGATTGATACTGTTCTTCTGGAGGGCTCTATCTTTCAACATGGGCTGGGGGTGGTCCTGACGTAACAGAGACGCGAAAAAGTCTCACGCTAAAACTTGCGGCTGGGGTAGCCCTTTTTGTGTTATCGTAAGATCTATACTGTTCTTCTGGAGGGCTCTAGCTTCTAACCCCCCCCCCCCCCCCCAGGTGGTCCTAGCGGTTAGCTGGCGACGTGGGTGTCTGTCCCTTATTGTAGGGCCTTCCAGCTTAACAAGGTTCTGCTCTCGGCTTCTGTCCTCGTTTCTCCCCTCGGAACTGCGTCTGTCTCACGGTGGGAAGGTATGACATGCATTTAGGCATTCTTGTGTTAGTCTGTGGTATTCCATTTGCTCACTCGTTACTCGTATTACTTTGGTTAATTTAATGTCACGATTTATTTGGAGCTATGTGACATACTACTGGATTTGCTTATCATGTCAGGGTTTTCATGGAAGGTGTTGGATTTGCCTGACACCTTACATGGTCTGCAGTTGAAAAGTGTAATGATGTTCTCCCCATTGGTAAAAGACTCCGGAATAGTCCCCCATTCGGATATCCCGGAGGGGCCTGCCAAGGGGGAGTTGACCATAAGAAAAAGACTTAATAACCAATGAAAGGATAACGATCTACGAGTCGGGGCGAGCAATGTCAGGATTTTGAACGTGGTAGGGGAGCTAGAAAATCTGAAAAGGAAAAAAAACAAAGGCTCATTCTAGATACAGTAGGGGTCAGTGAAATGAAATGGAAAGAGGACAAATATTTCTTGTCAGATCAGTATAGGGTAATATCAACAGCAGCAGAAAATAATATAATATGAGTAGCATTCGTTATGAATACTAAAGCAGGACAGAGAGTGAGTTACTGTGAACAGTTCAGTGACAAGGTTGTTCTCATCAGAACAGACAGAAAACCATCACCGAGAGCGGTAGTTCAGGCATACATGTCGACGTCGCAAGCCGAAGATGAAGAGGTAGAGAAAATATATGAGGATACTGAACGGGTAATTCAGCACGTAAAGGGATTCGAATGCGGTTATAGGGGAAGGAGTAGACGAAATGGCTATGGGAGAATATGGGCTTGGGACAAGGAATGAGACAGGAGAAAGCCTAAGTGAGTTCTTCAATAAATTTCAGTTAGTGGCAGCGAATAGTTTGTTCAAGAATCAGAAAAGAAAGGAGGTATACTTGGAAAAGGCCGGGAGAATCGGGAAGACTTCATTTAGACTACAACATGGTCAAACAGAAATTCTGAAATCAGATATTGGTTTGTAAGGCGTACTCAGGAGCAGATATAGGCTCAGATAACAATGTAGAAATGATGAAGAGTAGGCTGAAGTTTAAGAGACTAGTCAGAATGAATAAGTACGCAAAGAAATAGATATTAAGTACTAAGAAATAAAGACATACGCTTGAAGTTCTCTAAAACCATAGATGCTGCAATAAGGAATAGCTCAGTAGACAGTACAGTTGAAGAGGGATGGACATCTCTAAAATAGACAATCGCAGAAGTTGGAAAGAAAAACATATATACAAAGAAGGTAATTGCCAAGAAACCGTGGGTAACAGAAGAAATATATCAGCTGATCGACGGAAGAAGCAAGCACAAAAATGTGCAGGAAAATACAGAAACACAAGTCACTTAGAAATGAAATAAATAGGAAGAGCAGGGAAACTAAGAGAAAATGGCTGCAAGAAAAAGTGAAGAATTCGAAAATGAAATAATTATCGATGGACTGGCTCAGCACACAGGAAAGTCAAAACAACCTTTGGTGAATATAAAAGCAATGTTGGTAACATTAAGAGTGCAAAGGGAGATACGCTGGAATACAGAGGAGAATCGGATAGATGGAAAGAGTACATTCAAGGCCGATATGAGGGCGAAGACTCGTCTGCTGACGCTACAGAAAAAGATACAGTAGTCAATATGGAACAGATCTAGAACCCAGTATTAGAATCAGAATTCAGAAGAGCTTTGGAAGACTTAAGATTGAATAAGGCAGTAAGGGTAGATAACATTTCATCAGAATTTCTGATATCATTGGAAGGTGGCACCGAAACGACTATTCACGCTGGTGTGTAGAATGTGTGTATCTGACAACAGACCATCTGAGTTTCTGTAAAACATCATCCACACAATTCCCAAGAATGTAAGAGCCGACAAGTGCGAGAATTATCGCACAGTCAGCTAACAGCTCATGCATTCAAGTTACTGACAAGAATAATATACAGAAGAATGGAAAAGAAAATTGAAGATGTGTTAGACGACGATGACGTTGCGGTTTTTAATGGAAGCAAGGCTAAAGAAAAATGAGCACACACTTATAGGATTTGTCGACCTGGAAAAAGCATTCTACAACGTCAAGTGGTACAAGATAATGGAAATTCTGAGAAAAATAGGTATAAGCTATGGGTAAGACGGGTGATATGCAATATGTACAAGAACTGAGAGGGAACAATGAGTGCAAGACCAAGAACGAAGTGCTCGGATTACAAAGGGTGTTAGATAGGGATGTAGCGTTTCGCCCCTACTGTTCAGTCTACACATCGAAGAAAGAATGACAGAAATAAAAGAAGGATTCAAGAGAGGAATTAAAATTGGTGGTGAAAGGATATCATTGAAAAGATTTGGTGATGACATTGACATCCCCAGTGAAAATCAAGAATAATTACCGGATCACCTGAATGGAATGGATAGGCTATGAGTACAGAATACGGATTAATAGTAAATCGAAGAAAGATGAATGCCATAAGAAGTAGCAGGAATGACAACAGCGAGAAACTTAAAATCAGAATTGGTGATCATGAATTAAATGAAGTTAAGGAATTCTGCTATCTAGGTGGCAAAATAAATATGATGGACGTAGCAAGGAGGATATCAAAAGCAGATTATCACTGGTAAAAAGGCATTCGTGGCCAAGAGAAGTCTACTAGTATCAGACAAACGCCTCAACCTGACGAAGAAGTTTCTGAGAATGTACTTTTGGAGCACAGCATCGAATGGTAGTGAAACATGGACTGTGGAAAACCGGAGGAGAAGAAAATCGAAGTATCTGAGTTGTGATGCTACGGAAGAACGTTGAAAATTAGGTGGACTAATAAGGTGATGAATGAGGATGTTCTCTGGAGAACAGGCGAGGAAAGGAATGTATGGAAAACAATGACAAGAAGATGGGACAGGATGATAGGACATATGTTCAGACAACACGGAATAACTTCCGTGGTACTAGAGGGAGTTGTAGAGGGTAAAAATTGTAGAGGAAGGCAGGAATCAGAACACATTGAGGATGTAGGGTGCGAGTGCTACTCGGAGATGAAGAGGCTGGCACAAGAGAGAAAATCGTTGCGGGCTGGATCAAATCAGTAAGAAAGCTGGTGTCTCAAAATAAAAAATAGAATTAAAGATGAGCTGCACAGTACGTGACAGATCAGTTTATTTGATGTGGGAGTGTCACAGAGATGATCAATAAACTCCACTGGCAGACGTGAAACGGCAGGCGACTGCGGGAAGCCGCACTCTCATTCGTTAGAGTATGCATTTCCCGCGAGGGAAACGTTAGGGAAGTTCGACCTTACATATAGAGTTGCACCGACAAT
This sequence comes from Schistocerca americana, assembly GCF_021461395.2. Taxonomy (NCBI): domain Eukaryota; kingdom Metazoa; phylum Arthropoda; class Insecta; order Orthoptera; family Acrididae; genus Schistocerca; species Schistocerca americana. The sequence goes on along the minus strand of NC_060121.1, from coordinate 756,452,930 downwards.
AGGTTTACCTCTGTACGAAACGCAAGTGGAGTGGAGGTAAGTGGATCTGGCACACCATTTATCATTTTACAAAAGCCATACTATTGTTTACGGAATACGGAATCCAAACAGCTGCGTTTCTGTGATCAAACGACGATTTAAATCTTCCCTCCCGCTACCTCCCCCCCCCCCCCCCCCGGTCGAAAACAACTCCAGTTTCTTCGATAGTCCCCTGTCTTGTTCAATGTCGAAATACACGATACACGATGTGTCTCTAAATTACACGATGACACGTAAGAAACAAATGTGAGATATAGTAGATTGCAAAAATCCTCACATTTGCCGTTTAAAAGTAAATTAATAATACATACTTCTCGTGACATTGCTTATAACCTATCAAATCACAGAAAAAATACTTCGTTAGTCAGTATGTCAAGACAGTGTGTTGCGTTCCATCTGTAATGCCCCTCCCTTGATACAGCAATTAGAAATAAGTTCTTTTTCTTCAAGATAACATTGCAAAATAATGTAAACCACTAAACAGGCACATCTTTTCATGTTTAAGGAAGGTTACATCACAAAAAAAAAAAAAAAAAAAAAAAAATGTTTACTGAACTACAAGATGGCTTCAGTTCATCTAGGGGTCTGCATCGAATGAATTCCAACGATAATTCCTGGGTTGCTATTGCAACAGGCAAGAAGCAGTCATATATATTTCGCAATACGTGATTTTATTTTCATTATACGTAAACCAACCCACAGTCACAATCACTGTTCCATGTTACATAAACGAACTCAAAACCACCATCTCCACAGAGCTTTACTTGATGATAATGCTTTCAACAACAAAACGAGTTTAGACGACTCTGACGCAAAAGGCGCCAAGCGATGATAATAGAAGCTCTGCTAATTATTCTTGAACCTTCCAGAACATTCTACGAGTCAAAACAGTGCTAGTGTGACCTCAGATTTTATATTATAGTACAATTTTATTTTATGAGTATCAAGAGTGTCGATTCCTTTGAGGATTTTTGAGAGCAAAATCTGATGTTAAAGTTTTCAGAATACTGAAAATATTCGTAATGCTGTTGACTTTATGTTGTAATGGAACGTCAGCTGAGTGTGCATAGAACTGCAGTAAAAATACGAACATGAAAGTATGACTCGTCTGATATCAAAAATTACATGGTAAAATAATAATAATAATAATTGATAGAGTTTTGTTTTATTGTAATTGCTGTCATGCATTTACAAAATAATTTTCATAATGTATCCTCACAGTGTGTGACCATATCGACACAAAAAGGAAAATTATATTTACTGCAAAATTGCGCCCGATGACTAAAAAACTCTATGAACATGCACAGTTATGGATTTTATAATTTACGAATGAAAATGGATCCAAGTCGGGCCAGAATTTAGGTGATGTCACATAGTGCCTGCTTTATTACACATCCCGAGGGAAGCGGCCAGGGACAATGTTCTACTGTGGAAGGATCTCTTCTGCTGAAGATACTCCTGTTCATTCGCAGACACAGATAAAAAAGGGGATGGGGCGACTGAAATAACTGCTGTGTGGGTAAAAAGCAGAACGCAGTGGTGGGTTAGAAGAGGAGGAATGAATGAGAAGGTAGTCGTGAGCCGAACAAAGACGACAAATACACCTTGGACAAAGCGCCATGCGTGTGCTCTTCATTGGTATTCACTAAAGCATTGTGAGGACGCGTCTCTTTTTGAAGAAGGAAAACACACACACACACACACACACACACACACACACACACGCACACACACACCTTGTAACAGTCAATGCCCAGCATTCTTATTTTCACCGGAAATACTTTTGTCTGGCGCTATTGTCCGGAAAAAGTTCAGAGTTACTGACTAATTCAACTACGATGCGATGCTCGTCTTCAAATATTTGTGTGTTCAGTATCATTTGTATCGACTATGTAACAAGATACTAAACAACGGCGTAATGGAACAACGAGAGATGCTGTAGTGTGTACTTGTAGTTAGATCACGGTTTGTTTTTAGTCCTTGTCGAACGCTGGGTGGAGTACTTTAATTGGAATCTTTAACTAAATATATTAATGAGGCCCTGTAACATCTGACACACATAAATCATCACCATCCAAATCAATGATAAAGAAATTCATATGACTACGAAATTAAAGAATAATCTCCATGAACTAAGTATATTACACGTACGTACTCAGATTTACAAGAAACAAATTGAACGATCAGTGAAATGAGTGAACTAATGCCTTGGAAAACTTAGATAGGAGATCTAGAATGAGATTCACGTGAACGCACATCAGGACAAATACATTTGCGGAAGTCGTACTGTTAGTGCATAGAAATGGAAAATACTACAGAAGGATATGCGTGTGCATCTATTGCCGGAGTTGCAAGCATGTTGAACCGCTATCAGGAAACAAGTCTTCGGAGCGAGGACTGAAATTACTGACCATCGGTACAAATGACTAGGTTTTCCCTATGGTTCGTTTCGCTGTTGTGGCTGGATCTCATCATACTTATAATCTGCAAGTGGCACCTGAATTGGCTATAAAATTGGTGACTGGCTCGGTGCCAACAATGCCTTTCTATAATTTTGCTTCTGCGTGGGGCCAAAGCCTCTAGGAATTTTATGATGCATGGTTCCTAGTGGGCTGTATTATTATTTTTTATTGATTGTGCTGTCGACCGATTTAGACAATTATGACATTATCAAGCACATGTGGATGAACATTAAATGATGCAGCACTTAAGATGTGGCATGTAATTAAAATTTCTATACCACACTTGAGGCCACATTTTACGTAGTTTGTATCCTATATTACACGTGAATGAAAGCATGTTATTACATCGGCAGAGACGCATGACAGTACATGGAAGCTGTAGCCACTCAGAATGTACGAGGCACGTATCTTACACATACTGTTCATGCAGATGTGATGATATGCTTTCATTCAAGTGTATTGTTGGATATGAACTGTGTAAAGTATGGCCTCGCGTGCGGTATAGAAATTTTAATTACGTGCCACATGCGCTTGATAATGACGTAATTGTGAAATCGGCCAATAGCACAGCTGATAGAAAAAATAATAATATCAATATAGCTTACTACGGACCGTGCATTGCTCTATAAAATCCACAATGTCTGCATCTAAGTCACATCACATTATCCGGCGGAGATTAATTTATTCCGATATAGCTCCCTACTCCGACCAGCTGTCACATTTGGGTCAGAGTTATGGATATTGACAGAAAATGACAAAAACGCTCTGAAAACCGTTGAGCGAAAAATAGTACGCGAAATCTGTGGCCCAATAAGGTAGGAAGAAGGCCGGACAATAGCACCGAGATACAAGCATTAATACGAGGAAGATATACAATAAAATTTGTTAATCACTACCAATACGATGGCTAGGTCACGTGAAGAGAAAAGCGGTGGATACAACACGAAAGAAAATGATGAAAGGTATGATCCATGCTGCTAGATGGAAAGGAAGACCTAGAACAAGATGGACTGATGATATAATAAAAGATCTCACTAGCATTGGAGTCCAGGGTGGAAAAGAACTGCAAAAATCCGAGATGCAAGGAGGAAAATAGTTGAAGAAGCCAAGGCTCACCAAGGGCTATAATGCTGTAGAAGAATAAGAAGGAGGATGAGTAGGAGGAGGAGGAGAAGGCTTGGTTTGACTCTTTCTGACGGGTTTTACGTAAGTTGCGGGACACTTTACAAAAAAAAAAAAAAAAAGATCGCTTAACATATTCACAGACCGTAAGTTTCGGTAGCCAACGGCCTTGCCGCAGTAGCAACACCGGTTCCCGCCGGATCATCAAAGTTCAGCGCTGTCGGGCTTGGCTAGCAATTCGATGGGTGACCATCCGGTCTACCGGGCGATGTCGGCAAACGGTTTGCACTCAGCCCTTGTGAGGCAAATTGAAGAGCTACTTGATTGAGAAGTAGCGGCTCCAGTCTCGGAAACTGACATACGGCCGGGAGAGCGGTGTGCTGACCACATGTCCCTCAATATCCGCGTCCGGTGAGGCCTGTGGGCTGAGGATGATACGGCGGCCAGTCGGTACCGCTGGGTTCACCAGTCAAGTCAGGGATTAACACTGCATCAAGTTAAAGGAAGGTTCCTTGGCGTCAAAAACATTTATTTTCAGTTGCAGCATCTGTCACATACACCTGCATCTGTATGTGAGACGCTGCAACTCTATTTGACCCCGAGGAAAAGTCTTTAACTTCATGTAGAGTTAATCTGTGACTTGTCGCTTCAGCGAACAGGTGGTCTGTGCAGAAGTGCAAATCACAGCATCTTTTGGTGGTTCCATGATGCCATTATTTTAAATGCCTTTGAGTGTGCTGCACTGATTATACAAAATATCTTAACGCACTGAATAAAATTACTGATGTGTTTCCTCGGCGCTACTAATGCACTAGATGTGTTTGCGGATTTTACAGGTGTGTGTTTGTCGCCTGTCGTCTCGATGACCTGAGTGGACAATATATCGGAACATTGTAGCGCATATGCTACAATGGAAATGAGACACTTAAAGTAATAAAGGAGATTTGCTACTTGGGGAGCAAAATAACTGGTGCTGGTCGAAGTAGAGAAGATATAAAATTTAGACTGGCAATGGCAAGGAAAGCGTTTCTGCAGAAGAGAAATTTGTTAACATTGAGTATAGATTTAAGTGTCAGGAAGTCGTTTCTGAAAGTATTTGTATGGAGTGTAGCCATGTATGGATGTGAAACATGGACGATAAATAGTTTAGACAAGAAGAGAATAGAAGCTTTCGAAATGTGGTGCTGCGGAAGAATGCTGAAGATTAGATGGGTAGATCATATAACTAATGAGGAGGTATTGAACAGAATTGGAAAGAAGAGAAATTTGTGGCACAACTTGAGTAGAAGAAGGGATCGGTTGGTAGGACATGTTCTGAAGCATCAAGGGATCACAAATTTAGCATTGGAGGGCAGCGTGGAGGGTAAAAATCGCAGAGAGAGACCAAGAGATGAATACACTAAGCAGATTCAGAAGGATGTAGGTTGCAATAAGTATTGGGAGATGAAGAAGCTTGCACAGGATAGGGTAGCATGGAGAGCTGCATCAAACCAGTCTCAGGACGGAAGACCACAACAACAACATGCTACAAATTTGTAACGTAGCTACAACCAATATGGCTTATGTTCGTCTGTGAAAATGGACTCGATTAACAACCTGAGCTATCAGTAATCGGAATCTAACCTGCATAACACTGTGTGCGTGTTTCACTGTCATTGAAGCCCTCAACAGATCGTTACATGAAAAACTTAAAACTAACATTTGGATAAGCTATCTGACTGTGTATTTGAATAAGAATTTTGAAGTGATACAGAATCTGACTTATGCAACGGAGTCTACTGGACTAGAGTACATGACATGTTGTGGTGTGTGTGAGTGTGTCTGTTTTGGCCTAAGTTTTGCACTCACCTCTTTAGATGACTGCCTTTTCCCATGTGGTTTACAGCAGTGCGCAGCGGCTTGCAGCAGCAGTGGCTAAAGCTTATTGTTACTAAGAATGAATTTAATGAAAAGGAGTTTGCTTGGGTCCTGCTAACATAACTTTTGAGAGGGGATTTCATTAATTAAGTCTATTTAAAACTTCAGAATCATCATGAACAAATGTTAATAATGACAATGACAAATGACACGTGTCAGTAATGGCTGAGTGCCAGATTAACAAATTATTTCAGTTTCAAAACTGCATTAACATTTAGTAACCTCAGCATATTCTTTAGATATAGAGAATAATTATTATTATTTTGAGGATAAGGAGGCTTCTTAAAATGACAAGCAAAACGTGGGATTATTGCAAACTCGGACTAACAATCACGTGCCTAACCCTGCAATTGCTTTTGCGCTATGCAATTCCATCTCCAAGCGAAGTTAAGCCATCTAAATCTCTTCTGGCTATATAAATGAAATCAGGCGTTGAGTGTGCTAAGATCTGCCAATCTGCCATCACCGACGTAAGGGCAGCATGACACGTCTTCTGTCTCCGAGCTGTCGACCGACACTACTACTTCCACTCTCGCAGACAGACCTCGTCCCACAACAATGCTTCGAATCGCGCTCCCATGTTTCGCCTTAGATTGTTACTATTGATATCTGAGTGCTTACACAATGCAAAAAATAGCGTTAAGTTGGACGTATTGTTTTATGTAATGTAGAGTTCTGACACTCATTACAACATCTAGTCCATATCGTAGTCATGACAGATTATGCGCCAGCTTTGAATGGATGACGATAAGGAAGGAAATTGATGGTAGCATTTTGTAAGGAGGCATCCAATTTTTCAACTGAAACGAAACAGGTAAATCACGAAAGACCTGATTCAAGGTAACCGGAAAGGGAATCTGGACCTTGGACCTCAAAAAGGCTCGTTTATCATCTCAATCTTTTGTTGCAGAAGTAGGCTGTAATAGGCGAACGTCTATTGTTGGTCTATGTTTGTGTTCTACTTTGGATTACATGGCTCAACTATCGTTTGAAACGGCGGCAACGCCAGTGTTCCGTTCTTTTTAAGCTATCTTCCGTCCTCTTCAAAAGATATTGACCATTTTACGGGTTTCAGTAACTTTCAAAACGGTGAAGAAAGCCATCGGTGACAGTAACAGTGTGCGAACGGAAGACAAATACCAGGGTATGTCGAATACACAAGAGGTAGGCCTTTCCGTGGGTATAGCACCATTGCTTACTGAGCATGGCATCACAACGCGGACTGCGGTGGCGCCGACTTCGAATCTCGCATATTGTGCGCGCACGCGTCACATTATTTACACCCATATTTCTGCAACCCGGCTCGCAAAATACCGTTTATTTTGTCATTATTCGCAATTACGAATACATGTAATATATTTATTTTCCTCTTGGATAATAAATCTATATTAAATAATCGCAGGCGAATTGAAAACGCATGGCTTTACTTTGCTCTTCTCCCGTGAATTCCGAATATTGTCTGCTTGAAGAAAATATGTTTTCACTATTACAGTGTGCAGGTGGAAGCTATATTCATTACACAGATACTAGAAAATATGAGGACGGCGTATTCCTTACCATACAACAGTCGCTCTGCAAAGTTAACCTGTGGTTGCTGAAAGTGCCGTCATCGAAGCTGGTTCTTCTGTACTTTTTTTTTTTTTTTAACTGTCTCTGCTGCCTCCAATTTAGATCGCCTGTTCAGATATCTAATTCGAATAAATTTCCTTGTCATTGATACTGATATTATTATAAACTGCTATTGAAATTAAAAATCATTTCTGAAACGGAAGCAGACTGCATCTTTTCCTGCTCGCATAGTTGAACAGATTTCAAAGATGTAGTGTGTACCTTCTTGAATTTCAAGACTGAGTCCATAAGCACTTCAGAAGAGTCTTTTCATCCTTACGGAATCTCGGGTTAGCACATTGAAAACATCATTTACTGATTCTACAAGGTCAGCCTCCCGCTCTTGAGAACAAAACGTACAGCTTCTGCAATACGCCTTGAAAATAATTGAGCAGCAATTCCGACATTTTGACGAATACGTCCAATGACATTCACATACGTTCGCAATATGTTATGTGTAATTGATAGACGACAAGCGTCACGACTCCAAATTTTTCCTCTATTAGATGCTTATCAACAATTGTTTTATCGGACAGCGAAAATCCTTCATTGAGAAAATCGTTTCGGAGTAGCTTCAATAAGTGACGCACGTCATTGCATACGCATATTTTCCGATCACTGTCCACACGATTTGAGAAATATGTTTAGTCTATTGTTATGTTTAGCAGTTTCCACACCCTTAGAATTGTGGTTCCTATATCTCAAGTAACGGTAAAAATATTACGAAATAAATCTCGGGTGAACAGCCTGGTACGAGTGTGCATAGGATACAATATTTCGGCAATCGACCAAGTGAAAACCATCTTCCGTCCTCCAAGCAAACTCAAGAGCCTTCTTGGTAGTGTCAAGGACAACCTTGGTCTACGTAAATCTGGGGTTTATCAGATACCTTGCCAGTGCGGTAGTGTGTACATAGGGCAGACCATTCGTACCACTGAGGGCCGATGCCGAGAACATCAACGGCACACTAGACTGCAACAGCCCAGTAAGTCGGCAATCGCTGAGCATTGCCTGTCGGAACTCCACAGCATGGATTATGACCAAACCAAATTCCTGACACAGACTTCCAAATACTGGGACTGTGCCATCAGAGAAGCCATAGACATCAGAGTAAGGGAGCCACAACTAAATCGTGACAGCGGTTACATCCTTAGCAAGGCTTGGGAACCCGAGATCACCCGGATTAAGAAGAAAAAGGATATTTCCCAGAGTGCGCCGACTTCGGAGGAGGAGGGAAGAATAACGAGAGCGGTGCCGGCAGACCCTCCTGAACGAGAAGACCTAGGACGCAGCGCCCAGACGGCGGGAGAACGGACGCTGCACCTGGACCGCGCGCGGGGCGCGGACCGCACCGACTGATAGGAAGCACCTGAGGGAAGAGTGGGATTGTCCTATATATACATGGTGCCGGCGCACCGCCGGTCAGACAGCAAACATGTCTCCTGGAACTCCAGGATCACCAATGCCGCTGACCGCTGCCTGCTCCGGATAGCGGAACGTCAGCATGCGCTTGTGGTGGGGCCGTACGACCCAACAATTTTCCCTGCTCGTGGCCTCCGAGATATAATTGACATCGCAGTCGTCAAGGGCATCCCTCATCAGATCACCGCCACGACGAGGACTGCACTGTCGTCGGATCATATCCCTGTGGTTTTTGACATCGACCTCGACGCCCTCCAGCAGCCCAGGCGAGGTATCTCACTTGCTGGCATAGACTGGGACAGGTTTCAAGAAGCCGTGACGCACTCACTAGCCGCTGCACCGCCCCCTGAGGAAGTTGGAGCGGACGAAGCACTTTTGCACTTCGCGGCAACCACGATCGACGCTGCCACCATCGCGACGCCGCCCCGACCCCGCCCTCCGCCTGACTACTCCCGACAGCTGCCGCCGGACATCCTTGCGGCCATCACTGAGAAGAACCGGGTCTACCGGGAGTGGCAGAGGACGCGAAACGCCAACACCAAGCGCCTACTCAACAGGATGCGTCGGGACATCCGGGCCGCCATTGACAATCATCGCAATCGCGACTGGAATAACAAGGTCGCCACCCTTTGTCTTGAAGATGGCACAGCCTGGCAGATGACGAAGCGTTTCCTCCGCCGCACGCAACGTATCCCCCCGCTGCTGGTCCATGGTCAGGCTGTCTGCGAACCAGCTGCGAAGGCTGATGCTCTTGCTGACGTCTTTGAGGCGGCGTTTACGCCTATCGAAGACCCGACTGACGCTGTCACCGACGACCTGGTTGCTGACCGGCTCCCACGCTACCTGGAGGCACGTGACGACGATGACATCATTGAAGAGACAACGGCGGAAGAGGTGTCGACCATCCTGCGTGCCCTGCACCCCAGGAAAGCTGCGGGCCCGGACGAAGTTTCCAACGCCCTGCTCCAGAAGTTGCCGCCCGTGGCTGTCACTCATCTTGCCGACGTCTTTAATGTCATCCTCCGGTCCTGCAGCTTTCCTCAATCCTGGAAGCATGCGGAAATCGTGGCGATTCCGAAGATGGGGAAGGATCTGCGGCAGCCCGTGAACTACAGACCTATTAGTCTCCTGCCGGCCGTCTCCAAGGTCTTTGAGAGGGTGTACATCAGGCGGCTGCAGCGCCACGTCGACGAGGAAGGCCTCCTGCCCGAAGAGCAGTTCGGATTTCGCAGGGGCCACTCATCCGTTCATCAACTCCTTCGGTTAGTGGAAGATGCGTTCGTCGCCCTCGAGCAGCGCGAGTTCTTCGGCGCGGTGTTCCTGGACGTGTCGCGTGCTTTCGACAGCGTGTGGCACCACGGCCTCTTGTTCAAGCTTTTTGAACTTGGGGTCCCGACGTCGCATGTACGTCTCATCGCTTCCTATCTTGCTGATAGGACCTTCCATGTGCGGGCTGCGCAGGGCTTGTCCTCCGTCCGCCGCATCAACGCCGGGGTGCCACAGGGCTCGGTCTTGGGGCCACTCCTGTACTCGCTGTACACGTCTGATGCGCCGAAGATCGACCGTGTGCAGCTCGCCCTGTACGCGGATGACACGGCTCTCTACACTAGGAGCCTCAATGCGGCTGTCATGCGCCGCCGTCTGCAGCTCGCCGTTGACACCCTGGCAGCCTGGGCAGTCAAGTGGCGTCTCCTATTCAATGGTGCCAAGACTCAGTTCCTGATCGTCACCAGGCGACTCGTTCCTGCAGGTCTGCAGCCGCTCGCTGTCGGTGGAAGCCCTGTCCCGTGGCGCCCAACGGCGCATTACCTCGGCGTCACCATTGACCGCCGACTCACGTGGGCTCCACACATTCGCGACGTGAAGGCCAAAGTGCGGAACAGGCTCCGCACCTTGTACCCGTTGCTGAACCCTGGTTCCCAACTACCACCGCGGCTGGGCATCACCCTGTACAAGGCGCTGCTCCGTCCTGTACTCCAATACGCCGCCGTCGTCTGGGGGAACGCCGCCGACACGAACCTGAAGAAGCTGGAGACTCTGCAGAATCGCATCCTTCGGCTGGCCTTACACCTGCCTTACGATTTTCCCACTGCTCATCTTCACGACGTCGCGGAAGTACCTCTACTCCGTGACCTCTTCCAGACGACCGCCCGCACCTTTTACGACAGTGCTGGTCGGTCGCACAACGCCCAAATCCGGACGCTGGGCCACAAATTGCAGCGCAGCGTCACCACCCGCTGGCCACACCTGCTAGCTACATAGCTGGCTCTGCCGAACTGTGCTGAGGAGACACCCAAGAAGACAACCCACATGTGAAGACGCAACATCAGCATGCATGGGAGGCAAAGCAATAACTGCTGCGAACTCCATCACACATCGGAGGAAAAGTATCTCCGTGCAGATCCCTGCGAGACCGCCGGTCAGTACATCAGCGCACCTGATGAAAGCAACGTGGTCGATTGCCGAAATATTGTGTCCTATGCACACTCATACCAGGCTGTTCACCCGAGACGTATTTCGTCATAAAATACGCCTGGAGAAATTGAAGAATCACATCTTTAATTATCGTCTGCGGAAGCTCCTTTGTCACCGTTACGTCAAAATCGTAATATATAGGCTGCTTCCATGTTGAAACTAAGCAGCCGACCATCACCACCCGAATATTCTTGTATGGACCGAGTATCACATCATCAGATGAATCGTAACTAATTCTTCCGTCAATGTTCATTTCGTCGAAACAGAGAACAGCCATCGTTTCATATGTTTTAAGCAGAACTGCTCTACACTCAATCAAATTTATCACGCCTTTCAGAATTCACAAATCGTGTAAGATGGAATCGGCAACATCCGAACAAGAAGACACAACATCATTACACATTTGCCAGGGATAACTGCTGCAGGCAGAAGGATTTCTCCATATAGTACAGAGGCAATTCTTTAGGAAGCAATTTTCGCAAATGAAATACTAACAAGGTGCATACCAACAGAAGTTGCAAAAAGTGAGAGGCAGAGTGAAATAGACAAACCAGACTGAATATCAAGAATTAAATCTTGAAGAATTGAAAGCGTTTATTGGCTTTTGTTCGTTTTAGCTATACTTGAATTAAATCCTGAAAGTTGATAAGCATTGTTTGCAATAGATGATAAAATTCAGGAGATACTGAAGTGTATAACGTCCTTGAAACGTATAAATGTAATTTTAGTTTGCCTTCGTTTCAATGATGCCAGAAATTGAAGAATTTGATAGAACAGCAGCCATTTCATGGATATTCCAGAAGGCTGTGAGAACTGCCAGGAAACATATTTCATCGGCAAATCAGCATGCATAGAGGGAATGCAAAATGGATTTCGAGGAAGATGTAGATTTAAAATTTACATGTCGAAAAAGCCTAGAAAGTATGGTCTCAAAATGGTGATTTTGAATTATGCAGGAACAGGCCACTTTTTAATAGATACATGTATAGTGGAAAAGGTATCGATTGAGAAACTCTAACCACAGAAGAAAAAGAAGAAAAACATCTGGACATCCCAACGCAGCAGTAAGTGATCAGTCTTCAGTCCACTTCAATCCTGGCAAATTTCAGTTCATCTGCCAGATAAGCAACACGCCTCCCTCCCCACCTACCGGATGAAACAGCAACGATAGAGACATAAAAAAGTAGACAGAATTACGAACTCCGGAAATATTCTTGAACGTATAGCGTCAAGAAAAGACGGCCTCTCTCAGTAGGTGGAGTTGGCAAATTGAAGAAGCAGTATGACCACGTCAGTCAGTCGGCCTGATGATGTGAAGCGGAAAAAAATGGATATGTGTCGGAATTTTGCCTTTTAGAATCGTTCTCAACTTTTTACCCAAGCTCAAAAAGGGTTCCATCATTAATTTTCATTACAGTCGCAACCTCACCCCCACCCCGTCCCCTCACCTCCACCTTACGGTTCCAAAGCAGTCCCCTGCTGCTTCGTGAAGGGAAACGTGTATGATGTTAACATTTCCGCGGTCGACAGCTTGTGGAGTGCACTAAAGAGTTACGGGGTCGCCCAGTTCGTTCCAATTAGGCTCACGTAACGCGACCTTCGGAAAGAAAATTGGTGAGCCGACACTCGTTAGCGGAAAACCGATAACCCCGGGGTGTCGCTTGCAGAGTTATTTCCCCGGCGGGCATCGACTGGATTTCGCTGTAACCGGCGCGGCATCAGGAGCCCGCAACGCCAAGACGCTAATTGGAACGAGGCGACGCGACAGCACAAAGCGGCTCTGGCCACGCTGATACCCGGCTGAGCGGCGGGTAAAACAACGCCCTTAGTGCTGGCATCTCTGACGAGCTTTGAGGCCTGCAGGTGGGCGCTAGGTGCCTGCTGCTGAGGACACGCTGGGATCAGACGATAACAACACTGCTCTCTACAGGATGACCTTAAGGAAACCGCTTGTATTTAACGTCAGTCATTACCATCAGTATCATCACATAATCGTCACCTAAAGCTGGATAAATGTCTCTTCTAAGCTTTTCCAACGCATTAGGGTCTTTAGTATTGGTGATCCTGTAATCTTTTCCTACCTCTTGCAATCTAGCAAAGTATGGAGGAAGCCAAGAAAAAAATGGTTCAAATGGCTCTGAGCACTATGGGACTTAACATCTGTGGTCATCAGTCCCCTAGAACTTAGAACTACTTAAACCTAACTAACCTGAGGACATCACACACATCCATGCCCGAGGCAGGATTCGAACCTGCGACCGTAGCAGTCGCGCGGTTCCGGACTGAGCGCCTAGAACCGCTAGACCACCGCGGCCGGCAGGAAGCCAAGAAGTTTTACAAAATTGTTAAGGCTTTCGTGGCCACTTGTTGACAAACTGCCTATTGGCTTCTGTCTCGGGTTCTTCGGTCGACGTTCGTCTGATGATTTTAAGGACGTTTCCCCAGCACGAGTGGCTGGCATTGTCAAAACTTCACCACCAGCAATGGTGGGTGAAGCTTTGACAATGCCAGTCACTCGTGCTAGCGAAACGTCAGTGAAATCATCAGACGAAAGTCGACCAAAGAACCCGAGACAAGTGTCAATAGACAATTTGCGAAAAAGTTTTAATTACTACCTCAAAAAAATGAAAAGGTTACGTCTTTTTGTTTTGGCTCCACTAGCGGCATCATACGGTACTGTTGCATGGAGATTTCAGTGGTTGCAGAAGAGAAAGTGCATCTGCTTACGAACAAAAAATTAATTACACAGCTATTAAAAGATAATTCCATTTTCCATCGTCGCCATTATACAGGACGAATGAGCTAAAATTTACAACATAAATATTACCGAAATGGAAAGAGTTATTGATGGGCAGTTTTTGCAGAATGATTTCGCACTCAGATGCTCGTATTGTTAACCAATCAACAGACTGTAATAACACTTAGTGTATTTTTTGTGCAAACATAGACTTTTTAAATGAAACAATACCTAACGATATTAACAAACAAAAAGTAGGGTAAATTAGAACGCCATTGCCGTTTTTTTGCAGGACTGTAGTGCGAGCTGTTTACGAGTTATCTATTGTTGAAAAGTTTCCACGCCGACACTTGTACAACACCTGTGTTAGCATACACTGAAGAACAGCAGAAGTGCACACACTAATTATGTTGATTCTGAGCGGTTCTAGGCACTGCAGTCTGGAACGGCGCTGCTGCTACGGTCGCAGGTTCGAATCCTGCCTCGCGCATGGATGTATGTGATGTCTTTAGATTAGTTAGGTATAGGTAGTTCTAAGTTCTAGGGGACTGATGACCTCAGAAGTTAAATCCTGTAGTGCTCAGAGCCATTTGAACCAATTTTTTTATTTTTTTCTGACCAAGAACGAGACAACTGACCATCACAGGGTGTTTTCAAAATGACCACCGGCAGCGCCAATACACGCTTCCAGTCTGGTATGGAACGACTGTTGTACACACGCTAGCATTTCAGAGGAGATGTCCGAGCAGGCTGCAGTAATACGCCGTTGCGTAGCATCGGGAGTAGTTGCTTTATCGTCGTAGACAGCGTCTTTCAGGTCTCCCCACAGAAAAAAGTCTACAGGCGTCAAACCCGGGGGAACGGGCCGGCCAAGGTACACGTCCTCTGCGTCCAGTCCAACTTTTTGGAAACATTTCGTTAAAGTCGGTACCACCATTAGACTGTTTTTTATTTGAAGTGTTACATTTACACGATCATGATTTCGGTTTCAAAGTGCCATTATCAAGTGTTTTAAGTGTTATACAGTGCCTAAGATGGCATACTGTCGTATTTAAAATACACTATTAGACACATTGTCTAAGGGTCGATATTTCTGCCATCTTGGGCACTGTATAACACTTAAAACACTTGATAATGGCACTTTGAAGCCGAAATCATGATTGTGTAAATGTAACACTGCAAATAAAAAACAGTCTAATGGCGGTAGTGACTTTAAAGAAATATATTATGACTGTGGCCCCACATCTTGCAACAATGCTGGTTCGTGCCCGAGGAGATTTTCGAGATTGCAGGTCAAGGCTTATTTGCTCGTCCCGTAGCTCATAAGTTGTCTATTTAGCCGAACAGAATATAAGAGGGTCCTTGTAAGAATATATCTGAGAAGGAAAATTGCAACCGAGAGATGCCAAAGCAGAAAACACAAAGATTGACGTTTCGGAAGTAGGTTAGAGGCCCGCCTAATGGGCTTGGCGGAAGCCTTGTGGAGGTGGCGACGGCACCAGTCCGGCTGGGCCTGAGACAAAGAAAGCGACGGCCGCACAAAACACTGGCGCCAGTAGACACTAATGGCGGCAGCGACACCCCGCCGGCGGCTCGCCAGGCCAGCGCACCCTTAGAACCCTCACTGCCGCTCGTTAGCTGCTTTTCCTTACTTGTACGGTACGACGACGTAAAATACGGTGAAACATGTAAACTAGGATTGGGCAACCTGAAGATGACGGGTCGCCTCGTAACGTGATGTGAAGCGATAACAGCGCTCCTACTGTATAAAATCAAGAGTATAGCATCCGTGACGTTAATGTTCCTCGGTAACGCAGCAACATGACTGGTACCCTTTCCCGACACACTACGTCAGCAAATTATGCCGTAAAACTCGCATTTTTATGTTCTTCAGCGGGCCGGATTGAAAGCCATCACGTACCGGTTGCGGCCCGCGGGCCATTAGTTGCCGCACGTGACGTAAACTACGCACCCGTTTTACTTGCCGAACGGTACGAGACATCAGGAACACGAAGTATGTTTGCATGGCTAATACCCCTAACTCTCATATCAACTGATATGTATTGAAGAAAATGTGGTTTCTGTAATGGAACGACATAGGCCTACTGTTTGTAATTCGGAATGTCTTGTAAGGACGAGTACAGGGATACAAATTTCGTTAATGTTTTCATTGAAACTTTTTGCAAATGTATCCGAAAAATGTTAAACTTGAATGGCGAGGCGGCGGAAATCGGCTAGTTCTGTGTCAACTTCGCCAAGTACGGCTTCCATGCGGGGATCTGTCACATATAGCAAGAAGATAGAACAACGCTACTAAGATAAGACGTCATTCCACTCTGTCTTACTTTATAAAACGTAGATGCAGGTTCAGCTATGACTTTTTTGTAAATGAAACTGTGCTAATTCCTAACATATCAGAAAAGTCTTAGGAAAAGTGTTTCCCGTGGTTTGTGTAGGTGGTGCAGAACAGATTTTAGAAAAGCAAAAAACTGCGTTACAAAGTATGCATCTGTACCACTATTTTTTTATTTAATTGAAGACAGTCGACTACGGTTCAACATCAGGCACTGGGATCTCACAAGCAACTCAGCTACGCATTCTCACTGTCCCGTTACCAATTCTAATTCAGAGAGTATTCCATTACTATTATTAACTGTCTATGCGCAGTCTTTACGCCCTGACAACATCACAGACGGCTGTGTGTGCAAAGTTACCACGTTTTGAACTGAATAGGCCAAAGAGGCTGTACTGTGCTGGATCAGTTGTTGGCAACATAGCTCGGCTTGGCTAGACTTTAGGCATGATTGGCTGACAGCCTGCCTCGGTGTATGGTGGCCACTGGGTGGACTAGTTGCTGGGAAGGCGTCAGTTCGAACCTCAGCCCATCGGTGCTGTGGCTGGATCCACAGGCATGTGCCCCTGTCAAGATGGCGGTTAAGTGATGAAGACGTCGCAGCGAAAGCGAACTCTATAGCAAACGCCGACTCGATTTGTTGATTCCATTCCCACCCTCGCTAGGCGGTCATGGCTATATACACTACTGGCCATTAAAATTGCTACACCACGAAGATGACGTGCTACATACGCGAAATTTAACCGACAGGAAGATGATGCTGTGATATGCAAATGATTAGCTTTTCAGAACATTCACACGAGGTTGGCGCCGGTGGCGACACCTACAATGTGCTGACATCAGGAAAGTTTCCAACCGACTTCTCATACACTAACAGCAGTTGACCGGCGTTGCCTGGTGAAACGTTGTTGTGATACCTCGTGTAAGGAGGAGAAATGCGTACCATCACGATTCCGACTTTGATAAAGGTCGGATTGTACCCTATCGCGAATGCGGTTTATCGTATCGCGACATTGCTGCTCGCGTTGGTCGAGATGCAATGACTGTTAGCAGAATATGGAATCGGTGGTTTCAGGAGGGTAATACGGAACGCGGTGCTGGATCCCAGCGGCCTCGTATCACTAGCAGTCGAGATAACAGGCATCTCATCCGCATGGCTGTAACGGATCGTGCAGCCACGTCCCGATCCCTGAGTCAACAGATGGGGACGTTTGCAAGACAACAACCATCTGCACAAACAGTTCGACGACGTTTGCAGCAGCTCGGCGACCACGGCTGGGATTACCCTTGACGCTGCATCACAGACAGGAGCGCCTGAGATGGTGTACCCAACGACGAACCTGTTTGCTCGAATGGTACAACGTCATTTTTTCGGATGAATCCAGGTTCTGTTTACAGCATCATGATGGTCGCATCCGTGATTGGCGACATCGCAGTGAACGCACATTGGAAGCGTGTATTCGTTATCGCCATACTGGCGTACCACCCGGCGTGATAGTATGGGGTGCCATTGGTTACACGTCTCGGTCACCTCTTGATCGCATTGACGACACTTTGAACAGTGGACGTTACATTTCATATGTGTTACGACCCGTGGCTCTACCCTTCATTCGATCACTGCGAAACCCTACATTTGAGCAGGATAATGCACGGCTGCATGTTGTAGGTCCATTACGGGCCTTTCTGGATACAAAAAATGTTCGACTGTTGCCCTGGCCAGCACATTCTCCAGATCTCTCACCAATTGAAAACGTCTGGTCAATGGTGGACAAGCAACTGGCTCGTCACAATACGCCAATCACTAGTCTTGATGAACTGTGGTATTGTGTTGAAGCTGCATGGACAGCTGTACCTGTACACGCCATCCAAGCTCTGTTTGACTCAATGCCCAGGCGTATCAGTGTCGTTATTACGGCCACAGGTGGTTGTTCTGGGTACTGATTTCTCAGGATCTACGTACCCACATTGCGTGAAAATGTAATCACATGTTAGTTCTAGTATATTTGTCCAATGAATACACGTTTATCATCTGCATTTCTTCTTGGTGTAGCAATTTTAATGGCCAATAGTGTACATGCCAGGGCTGGCTTGCTGTTCAGCAGCCACCCCCGTTGTCACGTACATCACTAGCCGCAACACCGTCGAAGCATTCCGGGCGACGATAATACCATTAGTAACTGACTAAACGTAGTGCTTGTTTTTGACAAGGAACCCCTTGACTTTGAGGTCGGAAGTTCAATCTTTAGGAAACCTCTTTTAAAAGTCTTGTGTTAACATTAATGAGAGGAAAAATATTAGATGCTAATGACTTGCCATGTGCATCAGGAGGGAGACAGAGAGTAAGTCGGTGATGTACAAAAATCACCGTCTACGGGATGTACGGACTACATTTCACAAAATAGGCGTCGTCGACATTCACGAAATGTTCAGAACGATTATCTTTACCAAGAACGTCGAATGAGAAATGGCGCACCACAGTGTTCACGAAGGTTCGCACCATCAAAATCGAAGGCGAAGTCCTCGAGAGCCACAAACCGTGCAGGACGTTCAGCTGGGTACCAACGCTTAAGGAACGCATACTGAACCATGTTGGAGTAACGAGGTATGAGAACTGATGGAATGTGATGGCACGCAGCCGAATGCGAAACAGTCTGTCGTGGAGCTTATCGTGAAACTGGCTATCCTTTAAGGCATAGCTGCGAATAATGCGATATTAAGTTTTATAGGCAAGGAAAAACAAACATCCAGAGGCTAAATTTGTCCAGTGGTTCCAAGCGGTATGAACTGTGATGTCGCACACTTTTCGGGAGGGATAGTTAGCCCTAAAGGAGAATAAGTTTTAAACACAGACGAGGAATCAACCAAAGGTAAGTTATTTTGGCCAAAAGCAATGCTCATGCCATAGTTGTTCTCTTACGCCCATTTTCCCACTTTTGCTTGCTGTGACGTAAATATTCCCTACTGCCCTTGCAAAATCTCGCACACGAGGAAGAATCGAAGGAGGCAGAGCACCTCCAACTTATCGTAGCACAGTAAATAATTTTACAGCCAATTTACCATCCAAATTAACATTCGGCATAATTGTATAAAAATGCGTTAAGGCACTGATGTTAGTTGATCTTGATACAACTCTGTTGGTACCTCTAATTTCCAGCGTTCGTTTCATATACATTTCCTCTCCAAACCCTGATTGGCAGAATTTAAAGAACGGTGGGACACGTTTCTTATCTCATCTACAAATTTTCGGCCAGATTCTGCAGTTCGTCAAGTTGTCGCTTACTTTGACATTTCGTTACTGTACCTCTTCCAGTTCTGTAACACTGGTTGAAGTTACGCTTCCCTTGAAATCGGCGCAATCTATGTAGCGTGCAATTTGATATACATAACGTAGTAGATCACTATCATATACATGCCATAAATTGTATCGAGGATCCTTGAAACGGGCAAGTAGCTTACCAGTTTTTGTTATAAGTGCGCCTTGTTGTCCCTTGAATATACACACTGCTAAGGATACACGGTCATATTGCTCCGGATTTATTCGAAATCTGTTCACAACTTTTTTTTTACTGTTTTGCGGATGATCTTTCAATGTGTGCAATCATGTTTAGTACCCGCTCCTTAGACAACGATTGTTCTTTACTACGTTTCTCTGGAAACGGCATCTGGGCTCCCTGTCCGACAGAGATGATGAACTACATCGCTCGACTTCTGTTTCAGTTTTTTTCCGCTTGTTAAGCACGTACCATCGTCAGTGTAATCCTCACGTAGATTGTCCGCTCATTCGAACGTATACGACGCCACACATTCCACTGACTCATCCTGCAGAAACGCTCTGCTTTGTATCAACACCACTAGCATTCTTTCTTTCTTTCACTGGTGCCATGTCCCGCGCTGACGCAGGGTCGGAATTGTTAGGAACGGATGTGGCAAGGTGAGTGTAAAGAGGTGGCTGGATGCCCTTCCGGCTGCCACCCCGTACCCCCCGGGACGGAATTAGTGTACGCGTGCTGTCTGCGTCTAGTGTAATTAATGGAATACTGCGAACGTGTTCAGACGTCTGAGAGTTGTGTAACTGAGGCGGAACATGGGGACCAGCCCGCTACTCACATAGCGGGATGTGGAAAACCGCCTAAAAACCACATCCAGGCTGGCCGGCACACCGACTGACGTCGGTAATCCGCCGGGCGGATTCGATCCGGGGCCGGTGCGCCTACTCGAGTCCAGGAAGCAGCGCATTAGCGCTCTTGGCTAACCTGGCGGGTTATCAAGACCACTAGCATTGTAGGGAGTCAAACGTCGACTAAGCAGTTTAAGTACGCTCACGCTTTTCTCACGCTTTTCACGCTTTTCTCACAATTGGATATCTCCTTTCCCAACCCCTGTTTCCATTAGCGCCAATATTGTGGTTGCATGGTAGTAAATATGTGGGGCGTCGAATGCCGTGAACATCATTGGTTCTTTGCGATCTCGCAAAGGGACGAAATGCTGCGCCAAATGGCTACGTAAAACATCACGACTATGACAAATAGTCGTTGCCTTGCTTATGTCGCTATGAAGTAAACAGTCGAAAGGATACCACCATGAAGACTAGCAAGAAAGCCATCCCTAGCACAGTTTTCATCACAATAGCCGATTGAGGCCCCCATGCCATTCAGCTTCAGCATATTTCTCAGACTGTTCTGCAAAAAGTTTCAAAGGAAACATTAACAACCATTGTAACAATGTACTCGTGTTATTTGCGGCTTTTGGATGACGTTAAAAAAGTCCATCGATACATTTAGAAAAACATTACTTGCTTCAATATCTCGGTAACACTGCGATATCGGCTTCGTACAGACCGTCGCAACCAGCCGAAGGATATGCAGGCCAGTCACCCACACTAAGGTGACAGAATTCATGGGGTACCTCCTAATATCGTGTCGGACCACCTTTTGCCCAGAAAAGTGCAGCAGCTCGACGTGACATGGACTCAACAAGTCGTTGGAAGTCCCTTGCAGAAATATTGAGCCATGCTGCTGTCCACAACTGCGAAAGAGTTTTTTTAGCCTTGTTTTTGTATACAATTTCTTGCAAGGCTAGAAGGGACTTTGATATTTTATTATGATTATTTTCATGTCTTCTTCTCCAGAGCTTAGCTTGCGATTGTGTCCTCTGACAAGCTCCACGAATGTGGAGTGATTTCTCCTATACTTCCAAGTTCTCATGTATTATTTGTTTCGGATTTCGAAAGTTCTACCTGTTTGCCTCACAAACCTCCTATAACATGTAAATTGTAATTATTATACACCTACTTTCTAGTATAAGTCTGAGTCTCTTGTCAGTTTTTTCTGTTGTGTGTGCTATGTTTATGGCTTGCTTTTTAAAATATTGATGACCTTATGTGTGTTTGTGTTGGTATGTCATTGTGTAGCATCTTGCACCATCTCTTACATCTACCTGATCGTTCTCTGTTGTTGTTATGGTGTTGTGTGGCTACTTGCATTATGATAACTAGTTTTTTTTTACAATTTTCTTTGGTCAGTGGCGCTGTCTTTGTATCTGTGGAGCATGTGCTGAGGTGCTGCTTGTTTTCGTTAGTTTGGATGGTTAGAGGTTTGGTATATGAGTGTGTTAGTTATTGTGTGTTTATCATAAATTTCAAATATGTGCTTGTAAGTAAGTATGTGCCTGAACATATCGAACAATATTTAGAGAGTAGTAAACTGAATGCCAAGTAAAATAAATTTTAAAAAAAGAGGGTAGTAAATAGCTCCTTTATTTTTTCTATAATTTTTTCTGTCAAATGCTGAATAACATCGAAAATAATTTTTCTAGATAAATAGATAGCTAAATAGATCCACTGTCCAGAAGAACAAAATGGATAAATTAAGGAAAGGGGAGGTGAGGAATAATTCTGATTCAAGACGTCCTGAATAAGCATATCCAACTACAACGGAACGGGCATGTAATGAGGTTGCAGACTACAAGAAGAGTCCAAATAAACTTGGAAAGAGAGGGGGAAGGAAAACGTCCAATAGGAAAACCTAGAACACATTAGTTGGATATGATCCAGGAATATCTCACCTTCAGAGGAACAATAATGGTGATGTTTTCTGTGACTGCTTGTACATGGACAGAAGAAAATGGAAGAGACTTATTAACAGTGCAAGGGGAACGAATTATACGATGAGGCAGATGATTATAATGATGATAGATTTGACTTTTTCATTGTTGAACCAATTCTCGCTAAGAAACAATTATATGTTACTTTCTTATTTATGTATAGTGTAGGCTTTTTCTTTGCTCAGGAGTAGTGAAATCTAAATACTTTCTGGTTTTGAGACAACTTGTCTCTCTTGCGAGAGAAAGCTAGTAGTAAAAATACCACGTTTGCAGTGTGTCACGAAAACAAAGGAAACAACACATTAAACATTAAGCACACCCAAGATCACAAAATCCATAACTGTAATAGGCGTGAATTCGTCGAGAATAGGCGAACTTCCGATTTTAGCAGACAACGTCTTAATTCCATGTTTCAATGCCTCCGCAGTCTGCAGCCTACTCAAGAGCTTGCAACTACGCACTCAGCACAGACATTTGCTCACTGACGTCACTGACTCACTGGCGTAACTGGCGGTTGATTTACGCCTAAGCAGTTGACACAAACCACGAGTAGTTGATTTTGACCTGAAAGGGACTCGTGTAGAACGGTCTAACATGTATCACGGGTTGTGGGAAAAACCAGGAGAGCAGAGAAGCGAAGCGATGGGGTATAACAGAAGGATGTTGAAAATTACATGGAGTGACAATCAAACGAGGAATTGGTGAAGGGAGGAATATGAGAAACACAGACTAGAAGAAGGGACAGAATGACAGGACACGTGTTGAGACATCAGGAGTGGTATTGGCGGGAGCAATAGAGGGCTTCAACTATAGGGGAAGATCCAACGAAAACTGAAGAAGTTGTGTGTATGTGTTACTCAGAGATAATAAATATTAAACAAGGAGAGGAAGTCGAGGGAGCCGAATTCTAACGAGTCAGAAGACTAATGAACAAAAAAGAAAACTTTATAACTACCTCTCGTGGGTAGAAATGACAAGGGTGTGTTCTGGCCCTGGAGAACCCTTCGGCGGGCGAGAGGTTTTATTGACATAGACGCAGTGAAAACAGGAAAACGCATGTTTTTCGGCAGCGTTCCTTTCAAAGACGGTGCCGGGTGCGCGTGCCGAAAAGCTGCGTGTCGGCAAGTGCGTGTCCGCGTAATTAGCCGGTGGTCCCCGGGGGCAGCGGCGGGGGCGGCAGCGGCGGCTTCATTAGACGGCGTGGGCCGTGTGAGTCGGCACCTCGCCTCTGGGTCAAGTGGTGCTGGCTCCTCGGCCTCGCTGCTCCGCCCCCAGCGCCTGACGCTTGACGCCTGCCGACCCCCGTGCCGCAACCCGCCACGCACGTGCTAACCCATCCCGCACTGCTGACCTGGTTTCGTAAGGAGAGTCGCTTGCTCTTCCACAAGAACGCTCTGGTCAGTTTCTCCGTACGTCATAATGAAAGCAACTCACAATGCAAGTCGCACTTTTGTTTTGCTTGTCACAATAACTCTGTCCTGTTGATGTGTTGCTGTCTCTGCGTATAAAAGGCAATGACCCGATTCACTCACGCGCATTCATCATCGTCGAGGCAAACAATTAAGGATAGAAACGTCGGATTTGGATAGGGTGTTGATCATATACCATGGCATCGTTTGATAAGGGATTGTTCGAAGTTCCACTCCTATAGAGGGGAAGTAGGGGATGGAAGGTTTTTGTGAGAATTTATCGCTATTGAGGCAATTTTGAAGCTAGAATTACAAAAGTCTGTATTTGAATTCTCTGCCAGAAATTAGAGTATATGCTTCAGGATTTCTAGAAATTCAGCCGCTAAGAGGGTGAAAATGGGATGAAATTTTTTATGAAAATATTTCAGTATGAAAGAGTTATTTACGCTAAAGCTAAGAAAATTTCTGTTCGACTTCTTGGTTAGGAAAAAAAATACGTGTTTGAAAACTCAACACTTAAGGGGATGAAAATTTTTATGAAAATATTTCGTTATACTAAAACATTTTTAAAGCTAAATCTACGAAAATTCTGAATAAATATGTGTTAGTGGATGAAAGTTTCTGTGGAAATATCAACACAAGAACTCAGACCGCAAGGATTAACAAAACTCTCCGGCTCTGCCAGAATCGCTTTTTGGTGAGAAGTAAATTCGCAAAAGAACATATTTCAATGGCCTTAATTGGCGTGCAAGGTTTAGAAGATGATGCAACTTGTGAAGAACTTAAAAATTCGATTAGAGGAAAACAAAAGAAATCTGTGCATACAATCAACGCGAACAAAACAGCGGGCACTAAGCTAGTATAGGTATATAGAGTGAATCAGAACTGCACCGACAAACTTTCACAGATGGTACTATAGACCAAAACAAGGAAAATGCATACCATAACACCATGAGTCTTTTTCATCTTCGCAACTGTGGAACATCTCTTTTACTGAAAGCTCTTTGTTTTCCATATTTTGTGAGGTGACAGTATGGACCAAAACAAGAAAAAACTGTCCAGTAAGCATGGGCTATGAAGTGCAAACCTTAAGAACTATGAGCATTTGTTCGTCTGCGATGCTGTGAAACACATGTTACCGTAAAATGAAAAAGAGAGTTAGGGAGAGAGAGGGCGATATACAAATGCGTAACATAAACCCATTCCCTTGGAAATTTATCTCTTTCATACCTTCTCTGTGTCACCACGTATAACATGTCACTCATCTCATTTGTACTAAGGTTGCAGTACATGCGAGGTGCCACTTTCTTCCACCACCCTGAGTGGAATGCATAACTTCTAATTAATGCTCGCCAACCTGCAGTCTTTTATAGTTGTTGTCTCCTGCACAGAAAAACAGCATGTAGGTCTTGAATCCACTATCTTGAGGCTGTAATAAATTCTTAGCTTTTTATTAGCAGAATACGAAAAACTGCACAATTATATTCCACTTTATGAGTCACGAATAATTTCCATTCTTCACACGTTCATAAGAAATAACAAACTAGTGCATTCCGTATTGGCGTAGATACCATCAAATAGTTCTCAATTACACGTCCAAATAACCAGCGATTGCTCCACCCGCCATCCAAGTTAGGGGCGATCCGAAGATCTCCGAAGTGCTTTGTCTGCCTTTTCGTTTAGCAAATGTTTATTATTCTGCTGGTAATTAACAGTTTTGAAATAATGGAATGATAGCCCGCTAATGAGAGATGCTCTTAAATTAAACGCAAGTAAATACAATGTTTGTTTTTTCTAACATTAATAGCACAAATTATCATTTTGGCGCACTACACCCGAACGTAGCAACCAATCGCGGACAAGGACCGGACAAATCATGTGTCTTCGGTACTTCACACCACATTACGTCATCATTCCACTGCTGCTTTCTCATCTGCTCTAAGGAGAACTTCTTGATGCCAAATATGATGGCTGAACCGCCAGAAGTATTAAAATCTCTTCTACTGATGTTCTCATAGTCTTTAAGGTATGCATTTGAGAGTCCATGCTTATTGGGCATTTATTTCTTGTTTTGGTCCATATTACCTCCTTGCAAAATATGGAGAGCAAGGAGCTTGTAATATAAGAGATGAACTAGCCCTCAAGACCTGTTCAGAAACGTGTCGCATTGTACCATTCACGTAAACAAGACGTTATTAAAAAGGTAACACAAAATTAACTTTGAGTCTCCTGTGTTAGTACACAGTTCAGGTACTCGGGATAACGTCAACCGTCTTCTTGCTGAAGTTGACAACAAAGGGGAGCCGGCCAGAGTGGCCGAGCGGTTCTAGGCACTTCAGTCTGGAACCGCGCGACCGCTACGGTCGCAGGTTCGAATCCTGCCTCGGGCGTGGATGTGTGTAATGCCCTTAGGTTAGTTAGGTTTAAGTGGTTCTAAGTTCTAGGGGACTGATGACCTCAGATGTTAAGTCCCATAGTGCTCAAAGACATTTGAACCATTTGACAACAGAGGAAAACACACCAGTCACTCAGTTAACCGTCCTCAGTTGAACGTTTGTTTGAGTAGAATGTACACCAACGAAGAGAATGTACAAATGCCACTCATGTATGGAGAATGTAACTCTGCATTTTCCTTTATGTTCATTATTTTACTGTCAACTCAATCGAGTAGATGAGTTGTGTTACAACTGATACCTACAATGTGTGCTAACACACGAGAGCCAAAGTTAGTTTTGCTTCACGTTTTCAATAAAGTCATGTTTCTGTGAATGGTGCACTTTGATACATTTCTGAACACGTCTTGAAGAGAGGAAATGTCTTAACGAATAAAAAAAATATAGAGTGCTATTTAAAGAAGGTGTACTGCAGATGAGATATTCGTAACAAAGTTCCAAGCAAGGTGACCACTCTGGTTAGTGTCCCTCAGGAAGATAAACAAAATTTGCTTGAAATTATTTTAGGTGATCGAGATAAATGGGACACAGTGTATTTAGGCGTAAGCCCGCCCAGTAGTGAGTATTATTATTTATTTACTGCCTGATTAGTATCGGGCGCACTTGCCCGTTATCAGCAGCACCTGCATTACAGATAGTTTTGAAAACTGATTTATCTCTAGCGTATAGTGTTATGTCTGACTACTATGAGCCTTTTTTTCGTATATGAGTGGCGTTCAATAACTAATGCAACACATTTTGCCACGGCCAATTACCGTTGAAAAAACGCTGATTTTGTTGTGGAAAATCGTGGAATATCCCCACTCCAGCCACAAAAGTTTCGTGAATTTCCTACAGGTGGCGGCGCTATATGTATCCTTCCAAAACGGCGTCTTTAACGGAGGTACGTTCCAACCAGAGAGCTGTCATTGAGTTACTTTTAGTGGAAAACCAGAGCATAGCAGATATTCATAGGTGCTTGCGGAATATCTACGGTTTCCTGACAGTGAACAAAAGCACGGTGAGTCGTATGGCGAGGCGTCTGTCATCATCGCAACGAGGTCGCGCAAACCCGTCCGGTCTCCCGCGTGCTGGCCCGGAGATATGACTCCTGCAGTGTTGGAACGTCTGGACACACTCATTCGAAGTGATCGACTGATCACCATCAAGCACTTCGTTCCACAACTGGACGTCTCTGTTGGTAACGCTGACACACTCATCCGCAGGTTACTCGAAGGTGTGTTCCCCTTGGGTTCCTTGCCGCCTAACAGAAGGTAATAAAGATCAACGGAAGATCATCAGCGCAATTGCTTGCGTGTTACACGGCTGATAGTGACGTTTTTTGTCGAACGTCGCCACAGGAACATTTGTTTATTGCTTCGAACCGAAACAAAGCGGTAATCCGTGGAGTGGCGCCGCACCATCTCTCCTCCGAAGAAAAAGTTCCAATCAATAGTCTCAACCGTAAAGTGATGGTGACGGTCTCCTAGGACTCTGAAGGGGTTAATGTGTCCGGTGTCCTCCCTCGAGGTACAATGATCAACTCTGAATTGTATTGTGCTACGCTCAGGAAATTGAAGAACCAATGCAGCGTCATCGACGGCATAAAAATGTAGACGAATTGCTCCTTCCCCATGACAACGCAAGGCTTCACAAACATCTGCGCAGCCGGGAGGACCGCAAAAACCTTCACTGGACTGTTCTTCCTCAGCCACCCTACAGCCCGGATCGCACACGTTCCGACTTCCGTCTGTTTGGCCCACTGAAGAATGCACTCCGCAGGAAGCAGTACGTGGATGATGAGGAGGTTACTGATGCAAAAAGTCGTTGGCTCCGACGTCGACCAGTACAGCGTTGCCATGCGGGTACACAGGCCCTCCCAGAAAGGTGGAAATTTCGTGGTAATGTCTTCAGGGACCAAACTGCTGAGGTCATCGGTCCCTAAGCCTATTTACTACTTAATCTAACTTAAACTAACTTACGCTGTGGACAACACACACACCCATGCCCGACGGAGGACTCTAACCTCCGACAGCGGGGAGCTGCACGGACCGTGACAAGGCGCCTCAGACCGCGCGGCTACCCCCAGCAAGGTGGCATAAGGACACTAAATTTAACGGAAATTGTGTTAAAAGATAGGGTTTTGTAGTCAAAATAGTGGAGAATAACATGGTGTATTGAAATCCTGAATAAAACTAATCTGCTTTCGGGAAAAAAGGGTTGCATTACTTATTGAACACCCCTCGTAATCTAACTTCTCTAATACATACCAATTTCTCAGCAAAAGCGAAAGACGCTTCCCATTGACATTCATACTGTAATTATCTCACTGCGGTATACGATACTGGAAATAAAATTATAAATTTGGACATTGCGTAATTGTTAATGCCGAAGTGACTTACGTAACCTATGATGTAAACAACGCTATCATTATCTTTGGATATAATGCACACCTCCATTGATATCTACGCAATATCTTAATTTTTATACTGGCTGTTAGTGTACCTGTCATCTGCAACGTATTTTGCGTGCACTACGAAACTAGTAAGTGTACAACGTAATTTAAATTATATGAAAAAATGTATGTCACCTAAACTAATACGAAATATGTGGGGCCGAAGTACGCAGCTGGTGGTCATGGAAGGCGCCGTAACGGCTCTACGATACGTGAATGCCATCCTCCGACCGATAGTGCAACCATATCGGCAGCATATTGGCGAGGCGTTCGTCTTCATGGACGATAATTCGCGCCCCCATCGTGCACTTCTTGTGAATGACTTCCTTCAGGATAACGACATCGCTCGACTAGAGTGGCCAGCATTTTCTCCAGACATCAACGCTATCGAACATGCCTGGGCCTCGTGATGACTGGGTGTTGTGTGATGTCCTTAGGTTAGTTAGGTTTAAGTAGTACTAAGTTCTAGGGGACTGATGACCTCAGTAGTTAAGTCCCATAGTGCTCAGAGCCGTTTGAACCATTTTTGAACATGCCTGGGATAGATGCCTGTTTATGGACGACGTGACCCATCAACCACTCTGAGGGATGTATGTCGAATCGCCGTTATGGAGTGGGACAATCTGGACCACCAGTGCCTTGATAAACTTGTGGATAGTATGCCACGACGAATACAGGCATACATCAGTGCAAGAGGACGTGCTACTGGGTATTAGAGCTACCGGTGTGTACAGCAATCTGGACCACCACTTCTGAAGGTTTCGCTGTATGGTGGTACAACATGCAATGTGTGGTTTTCATGAGCAATAAAAAGGGCAGAAGTGATG
Organism: Schistocerca americana; assembly: GCF_021461395.2. Classification (NCBI taxonomy): domain Eukaryota; kingdom Metazoa; phylum Arthropoda; class Insecta; order Orthoptera; family Acrididae; genus Schistocerca; species Schistocerca americana. The sequence continues at coordinate 756,423,570 of NC_060121.1, read as the reverse complement.
TTTATGGCCGGCCGCGGTGGTCTCGCGGTTCTAGGCGCGCAGTCCGGAACCGTGCGACTGCTACGGTCGCAGGTTCGAATCCTGCCTCGGGCATGGATGTGTGTGATGTCCTTAGGTTAGTTAGGTTTAAGTAGTTCTAAGTTCTAGGGGACTGATAACCACAGCAGTTGAGTCCCATAGTGCTCAGAGCCATTTGAACCTTTTTTTTTTTTTTTTTTTTTTTTTTTTTTTTTTTTTTTTTTTTTTTGATCTCTATTCCAATTTTCTGTGCAGGTTCCGGAACGCTCGGAACCGAGGTGATGCAAAACTTTTTTTGATGTGTGTATATTCTTATTACATGACTCGTATTCTGTAACCAATGTATAGTATGACAATTGCCAAGACTTCAGATGAGAATATATTCGTCAGTGACCGGACGGAAAATTCATAATTGTATGAAAAAATTGTATATATGGGGCACGAGGGTGGTTTGAACACGGTTCTCCCGCTTGCTGTCCACCACCGTGACTACACAACCACGACGCCGGGGTTCTTGCAATTCATTCGATGTTGCATTTCTTGACCTTGGACCGTTCACTGTTTCTATTTTGCTTCTTTTTTCACAATTCAGTACACCTTCCTGTTTTCATGCCTGATCTGCGTTCAGTTTTTGACGGGCTCTCCACTGGCCCATTTTACCAATAAATCTGAGGGGTTGCGATAGGGCGTGTCCCATGTGAGAAAACATGGCTTTATCGAAGAGCAAATTGAAAAGAGCTTGGGCGGTACGACTTCCAATATTCTGATGTGTAGTCAATAAAAGTGCACTCCTAGCCTGAGGAGAATGTAGATTGGCACCTGAGATGAATGTTAGAGTCGAGTTTAAACAAAATTTAAGTGGATTAATTACAAGAGAAATACATCTGGAGGGCCTGATGTGTTATGAACACATGGAAGCGACACAGACTGTCCTAGTAAGAATATGATGAAGTTGGACATGAGGAGAGGCGAATACGTCAAATGCATGGAGATATTAGGTAGCAAAAATATGGCAGGGTCGGTTTTTACCACGCAGTAGATGCTGTTTGGGAGGGATAAAAGTGACGTCTTAAATTGCCTTCATGCGAAATATTAACTGAAAACAGAACAAGAAGAAATCGTGCGTATATCTGTAAAGAAGTGTAACATCTCCTATAATCCACTCGGATTGTCGTCCACGTTCACGAATTCTCTACGATATTTGTGAGCGTATGTAATTATATTTCCTATCTGGCTTGTCGACGACACTAGCGACACAAAAAAAATGCGAAGGTTGTTGAAGATTTAGACGTTTCCCCTTATTTCTCACCCCACAAATGAAGAACAATGGTTCCTAAGCCGTGTTAAGCTTCTTTACAGCTCACATCGAGATAGACACTTCTAAGTTATTGAGCTGTGCAAAAGATGCATTTTACAAAGATGGTTCAAATGGCTCTGAGCACTATGCGACTTAACTTCGGAGGTCATCAGTCACCTAAAACTTAGAACTAATTAAACCTAACTAACCTTAGGACATCACACACATCCATGCCCGAGGCAGGATTCGAACCTGCGACCGGAGCGGTCGCTCGGCTACAGACTGTAGCGCCCAGAACCGCACGGCCACTCCGGCCGGCTGCATTTTACACCAGAGGGCATGAGGTTATTTAGACAACTAGTGCACCGCCGTCTTTCATTTACTTGTCATCAAGAGTTGAGGTCACGGTGCGAAAGGCGGGAAGTCATGTAAAGCAATATCTGGACAGTAAAGAATGCCACAACTATAAGCCTGTGGTTGACCAACAGGCAAGCTGTATACTGTCATATAAATTTTATCGTAACACGTCTTTATTTTGTTGGTCTTAACACGTCTTTATTTTGGTCTCACGCGGTTTGTGCAACAGTGAAATGCACTATGTAAGTGATTCCTTTTGATAGGAATTCCACCGACAAAACTCCCAGTGGGAATAGAGAGACCACTAGCTTTCATTGTCTGGGAAATTACATACTTTATTCGCAGGAGGTGAGTGGCAGAGCCTCTAGCCTCCTTTCTCGTTCTGTAGGGAGAACATCGTGAAAAAGGCAACAGCATTATGGTTCTCGATCTTACATTTCGAAATGTGTGAGTGATTCGGTGAACCGGTCGAGCATACATGAGGTCAATAGATTTCTCCCCCTACAAATCCTGAACCAGTTCTTCTACTTCAGGCCAGGGATAATCATACAGTGATCTTTCCAAATTATAACTACCATTTAACGCATGGTGACCGTGTCAAACGAGGACTCTGACCGCCCAAGTCACAAAATGTTCGACTATGTTTGAATTTTATGTCATATTTCTTTATTTAAATTTCTGTCGTCGTTGCGCGTAATTTATACTGATAACTAGTTTAGAGCGTAGACATTCATTTTCAAACTAAACCTGCACTGAAAGTGCTTACCAAAGCAAATTTCCACTGTCTTCTTTCGGAAACGTCCACACACCACACAGTCATACAACAGATATTGAGTGATACATTGGGCAGATGAAACAGCACTCAATACTTGTACTGCATCCAGGCAGCCAGTGCAATTTCATCTGTTGAATGCATCACGCATGTGACAACATCGTTCCATACCTATTGTATGACAGTGTGGTGTGTGAACGTTGCCCAAATATGACAGAGGAGCCGGCCGAAGTGGCCGTGCGGTTCTAAGCGCGTCAGGTTGGAACAGCGTGACCGCTACGGTCGCAGGTTCCAATCCTGCCTCGGGCATGGATGTGTGTAATGTCCTTAGGTTAGTTAGGTTTAAGTAGTACTAAGTTCTAGGGGACTGATGACCTCAGTAGTTAAGTCCCATAGTGCTCAGAGCCATTTTTTTTTTTATGACAGAGGAGTTTTGCTTTGGTAAGCATTTTTAGTGCAGGTCTGGTCAGTAAATGAAATAGTCACCAGCGTTATTAAAACGCAGCTGTGACGGAAATTTAAAGAATTATCAAATCTACGTTGCCTGTCCTTCCCCAACAAAATGCTGGAACTGCTTAAAATTATATCCGTTTATTCTGTGAGCTGCTTACACATTTTCACCTCATCAAACTCCTTTCGTGCAGTTCATTCATATGAAATAGGAACGGGCTGATCATTGGACAGTAATTAACTGTCTCGAGTTCATCCCGGAAGCTGTAAAATAATTTACTTTAAGTTACCTTATTTGTCCTGTGTGTAAGTGTACATCAGCAGCCTGCGCTAATCACAAGTGGCAGAGAAGAGAGTATCATTCATACACTACTGGCTCTTAAAATTGCTACACCAAGAAGAAATGCAGATGATAAACGGGTATTCATTGGACAAATATATTATACTAGAACTGACATGTGATTACATTTTCACGCAATAGGGTGCATAGATCCTGAGAAATCAGTACCCAGAACAACCACCTCTGGCCATAATAACGGCTTTCATACGCCTGGGCATTGAGTCAAACAGAGCTTGGATGGCGTGTACAGGTGCAGCTGCCCATGCAGCTTCAACACGATCCCACAGTTCATCAAGAGTAGTGACTGGCGTATTGTGACGAGCCAGTTGCTCGGTCACCATTGACCAGACGTTTTCAATTGGTGAGAGATCTGGAGAATGTGCTGGCCAGGGCAGCAGTCGAACATTTTCTGTATCCGAAAAGGCCCGTACAGGACCTGCAACATGCGGTCGTGCATTATCATGCTGAAATGTAGTGTTTCGCAGGAATAGAATGAAGGGTAGAGCCACGGGTCGTAACACATCTGAACTGTAACGTCCACAGTTCAAAGTGCCGTCAAATGCGAACAAAAGGGGACCGAGACGTGTAACCAGTGGCACCCCATACCATCACGCCGGGTGATAGGCCAGTATGGCGATGACAAATACACGCTTCCAGTGTGCGCTCACCGCGATGTCGCCAAACACGAATGCGACCATCATGATGCTGTAAACAGAACCTGGATTCATCCGAAAAAATGACGTTTTGCCATTCGTGCGTCCAGGTTCGTCGTCGATTACACCATCGCAGGCGCTCCTGTCTGTGATGCAGCGTCAAGGGGAACCGCAGCCACGGTCTCCGAGCTGATGGGTCATGCTGCTACAAACGTCATCGAACTGTTCGTGCAGCTGGTTGTTGTCTTGCAAACGTCCCCATCTGTTGACTCAGGGATCGAGACGTGTCTGAATGATCCGTTACAGCCACGCGGATGAGATGCCTGTCATCTCGACTGCTAGTGATACGAGGCCGTTGGGATCCAGCACGGCGTTCCGTATTACCCTCCTGAACCCACCGGTTCTGCTAACAGTCATTGGATCTCGACCAACGCGAGCAGCACATGTCGCGATACGATAAACCGCAATCGCGATAGGCTACAATCCGACCTTTATCAAAGTCGGAAACATGATGGTACGCATTTCTCCTCCTTACACGAGGCATCACAACACCGTTTAACCAGGCAACGCCGGTCAACTGCTGTTCGTATATGAGAAATCGGTTGACTGGTGGTTGTGTATGAGAAATCGGTTGGAAACTTTCCTCATGTCAGCACGTTGTAGGTGTCGCCATCGGCGCCAGCCTTTTGTGAATGCTCTGAAAAGCTTATCATTTGCATATCACAGCATCTTCTTCCTGTCTGTTAAATTTCGCGTCTGTATCACATCTTCGTGGTGTAGCAATTTTAATGGCCAGTAGTGTATTTTGCTAAGCAGCGTCTTGCGCTTGTACACACATTGGGACCGCGGCTGTGTCTGAGACGTGTTGTGTTGCTTGCTGTCGCTGCAGGAGGCATGTGGAGCGCGGTGACGGCGGCGGCTGACGGCTCGGCGCCCGCGTCCCGTGCCAAGCACAGCGCCACGCTGCTGGGCGCCCACGTCTACCTGCTGGGCGGCCGCAACGGCAACCTGCCGCTCAAGGACCTCTGGCGCTACAGCCTCGGTGAGTCCAGTCGCCAGCCCGGCATCAAAACTGTACGGTTTACCAATCACCAACACCAGCATTAAAATTGTGCGGCTCCCTTATATTAATCCAGCATCAGAATGGCATTGTCACCAAACACCAGTCCAACGTCAAAATTATCTAGTCACCAGCCGAATGGCATTGTCACCAAACACCAGTCCAACGTCAAAATTATTTAGTCACCAGCCTTCAAACCAGCATCAAAATGGTATGGGTACGAATATATCATCAAAATGGTATGGTCACCAGTCACCAAAGCAACATGAAAATAGTAAAAATAGTATCACCAACAACGAACCCAACATCAAAATGTGATCACCAGCAATCAATCCAATATAAAAATGGTATGGTCCCCACCCACCAATCCAACATCAAAATAGTATGATCACCAGCCACCACTCTAATATCTGACTGGTATGGCCACCCATAACCAATCCAGCATCAAAATGATAACACCACCAGTCACCAACTCACAACCAAAACAGCATCATCACTAGTCACCAACTCGACACCAAAATATCATTTTCATCCACCACCTACTCAACAAGAAAATGGCGTTATCACCATTCACAAACTCAATATTAAAATGACATTGACACCAGTCAGCAACCCAACATCAAAACAGCATCATCAGCATATTTCAGAATTTTTTCTCGAATGGACATGTTCAGAATATTCACTCACTAGCACTCCTGAAATAAATTATATTGCGGAGACATGGCTTAGCCACAGTCTGGGGGATGTTTCCAGAATGAGTTTTTCACTCTGCAGCGGAGTGTGCGCTGATATGAAACTTGCAGAACTAGTTCCGCAAGGATCGCAGGAGAGCTTCTGTAAAGTTTGGAAGGTAGGAGACGAGGTACTGGCGGAAGTAAAGCTGTGAGGACGGGGCGTGAGTCGTGCTTGGGTAGCTCAGTTGGTAGAGCACTTACCCGCGAAAGGCAAAGGTCCCGAGTTCGAGTCTCGGTCCGGCAACAGTTTTAATCTGCCAGGAAGTTTCAAGACACAGTATATTGATATGAACGGCACCTTGGAAAGACACAGAAGAGGAGCCAGTAAGCGTTGCTCCGCGCATATATATGTGTGATACAACAACAGACAGCGCGATGGAGACGTCGCGCGCACGGCTCCCCCAAGCGGCCTCCAGTGGCCGGCCTGCGCTGGTACAATTGGCGGCCGCTTCAAACATGCACGCTCGGCGACATCACACTCGGCGCGCACACAGTAGTTGCAGGATGTAGCACACCTCTCCCATGTGCGAAGTGGACGCTCAGGTGACGGAGGAGATTCTGGCGGCCTGACAAGAGACACATCCATCGAGTCCGGAACAGCGAAAGCTGGTGCCGACGGAGGGGGCTGGACGATGTGCCGGGCGGGCACAAGAGCAAGAGACCATAACGCACAGGAGCGCGACGCACAGGCGCCCGACGACAGCACCGAAGAGGGGGATGCTAACGCCAGCTCGACGTCGTCATCAGCAGGCAGGTCCCAGTGCGGAGGCGGGGTTTGGGGGCGGGGGGCGGGGGCAAGGCTAGACCCACCAGGACGATGGCTGATATGATGGACAGGGGGCCAGTGGAGGCGGCCTGACCAGAACTGCAAGCTGCAGTAACGGACCCAAGGCCAGAGACAGACTGGTACTTGGCGCCGGGAAGCTGGAATCCAGAATGTCACACCTGCAGGAGGCAGCCAGTGGGAGGGGTGCGCCTCCACAGCAGGCGACGACGGGCTCGAGGCAAACGACAGTGGGGCAGGCCGCGGCGATGCCGGACACAGCCACAGACAGACAGCTTCCGGTGACAGTGGGTGCACGATTCATCAAGGCGGTACGCCACCAGCCCATCGTCCATAAGGACATCACACAGACGGCAACCCCGGCAGCGGACAACAGTAGCCGCTATTCACTTGGGCCAGAGACGAAACCTCGCGCCCATACTGGCGATCCTGGTGCGAAGCGACTGGACAAACCTGATCGCGGCAGAAGGTGGAGGAACATGTGTGACTGCCGGCCGTGAAACAACTCAGACGGGCTCCACTCCCCCATAGGTGTAAAGTGATAGGTGCTCAGAAAACGGAGAAAGGTGTCGACCGGAAAAGAACCACAACAAACTTTTTCATTTGAATGTACGCACTAGTCATTCTGCCTCGCCATTTGATTGGAGATTGAATGGCAGAGCCGTAACATGACGAATGCCGTGACAAGAACAGAACAGTTGAGAAGTGTGAGAAACGAACTAGATCATTATCGGAAACTAAGGTGCAAGGCAACCTCGCAATAGAAAACACCTTCAAAAGCATACGAATTTCGACCCCAGTTGATGTCGACACACACCGGAGAATGTAAGGAAATCAGGAAAATGCATCCACAAGCAAGAGCCAGCAGGAATTCGAGAAGGGACCTGCAACGTCTACGTGAATGCGTTCCCATGGCTGGCGTAGGGCAGGCCAGGGAGACAGAGACTCCCTGGGAACCCGTTGTTGTCGGGCACACTGCTCACAAGCGGCGACAAAACGGGCAATTTCGCCATCAATCCTTGGCCAAAACACATGTCGCCCAGGTAACAGTTCAGTGAGCGAAACTCCTCAATGGTCCTGGTGGTGTAGGCGTAGAACCACGTGCGTAACGCAGTGAGAATGCCCTGGAAGAGAGGTCTTCCGTGGACAACAGAAAGGCAGTGCCGTAAGGAAGATTAGTTGCACAGAGGGCTCGAAGCCTGACCCGGCGGTTTATCTGGCCAGCCCTGTTGAACAAACCGAACTACCCGGTGGGGAACGGGGTTGGCGGCAATGGCAGCTGCTATGTCCGTGCTCGTACTTGGGAAAACCTCGACCGCGGCCTGCGTTTCAGTGTCAAGATGAAAGCAAAGTACGTAGTTCTTCACGATCAATGGGATCAGGTCTCAAGTGAAGATGGGACAAGGCGCCCGCATGAGATGTTTAGACGTGGGTCGAAAACGGATTTCATAATTGTAGCAAGACCGGAACAGCGCCGAGCTTTGGAGACGATAGCTACCGTGTCAGGCAAGGGAGTGCGAGCGTTAAACAGGGAAACCAAGGGTTTATGGTTGCTAATAAGGTAAAACTTGGAGCCATACAAAAAAACCTGAAATTTCTTGAGAGCATAGATGATGGCAGTAATCTCTTTATCCACCTGAGAGCAACGCTGCTGGGCCGCAGTGAGAGATTTAGAGGTAAAAGCAACAGATCGTTCAGTGCCCTCGGCATATCAGTCGCCAAAACTACGTGCTGGTCCGAAGAGAAGTAGCTAAACAAAGGGCCGCAAAAGCGGAGATGTGTTCTGGCAGAGGGCGAAACTCAGCCCGCGAGACCTCGAACGCTAAATAAATAATAGAAGGCTGAGAAAATTGATTTCGCGAGATTATACCGTAAGCTCGCGGACTGCAAGACAGAAAACAATGTGCGCAAATTTTGGAAGTGATCGGCCGTGGAGGAAGGAGCCCGTGACAACAATATCATCCAGACAATTAATTCAACCTGGGACAGGCTCTGAAAATGGTTGGAAAATAGCAGGGGCGCTAACCACACCAAAAGGAGGGCGAAAATATTGATTGAGACCAAAAGGAGTGTCAAGAACCACAACTAGCTGAGATTCTTCGTCCGCAGGAACCTGGAGATACTCTTTAGACAAATCAGTTTTAGAAAGTACTGGCCACTCGATAATTTCGCCAACAGTTCCTGCTGGCATGGGCGAGGATACGTATCCACGATTGACTGTGCATTGACATTAGTACTGAATTCGCCACAGAGGCGAAGTTTCCCCTACGGTTTCCGAACTACAGCCAGCGGAGACGACCATTCACTAGCCGCAACAGTTGCTCCACCCCTAGTGATTAGTGTCTGTTAGTTCCGTTTTCATTTAATCTTTTACGGCGACAGGAATAGGACGTGCACGTCAAAAACGAGGCTGAGACGTGGATTTCAAAGAAACATGATCGGAAAAATTCGTAGTGCACTATGTACCTTCCGAAAACTCCTCACACAGTCTTTCCAACTGGGAATACGGTTCCTGATCGGACGCAAGATGAACGGCGTAGGTGACAGAAAATCCAAACGCCTGAAATGCGTCCATCCCGAAGAAGTTCTCAACACTGGGATCAGCAACCACCGAAAATGTGACTGAGCGAACCATTGACATGTAAGAATCAGATGCCGTATGTTCTCCTAACAGCGCAATGTTCTGTTTACTATAACTGGCCGCCTTCCACGTGACCGGTGTCAACAGCGGAGAGCCTAAACTCACATAGGTTTGAGAATTCCTTAACGTCGCTGTAGCTCCTGTATCGACCTGTAGCCGGATCACTTAACTCGATAAACAATTTGGGAGAAATCACGAGCATTGGAGTCTTACTATTTACATCAATTTCCGTATCCTGGGTAATCGTCGATGAACGACACACAGAAGCGATGTGGCCTTTCTTGCAGCAAGCATTCCAAGTAGCTCGGCGCTTAGGGCACGCCGAATGTTCGTGCTGGACAAAACAAAGGATAAGACGGAAAGTGAGAACTCTGACGCTGGATTTGTGGTGGTTGCCGTCGCGGCTGCAGCTGCGGCTTCTTTGCCCCGCCTCGGTCAGCTCAGCGTTGGGCCCACGTGTTTGCCGCCGCCACTTCTGCTTCCTCGTGCAAGCTATCTGTCGGCCTAGTGGGCACATCTTGTGACACGACTGCCAGATCGCACCGCACTTCAGTTTGGTCAACCACTGCCCGAGAAACTTAAAAAGATTGTGCTATTTGCAAAACTTGAGCCAACGGGAGTATTCGAAGAGTAAAGCCTTCTGGAGCATTCCTTGTCCGGACCCAAGCAGATAATTGCGTTGTGCACCATAGAGTCTGCATAAGAGTGATTATGGGCATCAGTAACGAATTGACACTTACGGCTAAGGACGTGAAGTTCGGTTGCCCAGGCCCTGTATAACAGGTTTTGTTTCTTGCGGCATCAGTAGAGTTCAGCTCGCGCCACTATGACATGCGTTTGTTTGAGATAATAGTTGGACAAACGGTACATGTGATCAAAAATAAGGGTGACAGTTCTTGTAAAGGGGCAAGGTGACACATTAAGTTATGCACCTTAGATAGAAACCAAGAGAGGTAGAAGTCTTTACACAAATTCGAGTCTGTCACACCAAAAGCGTCCCAATTCTCGGCTGAATTATCATATGGAGGGAACGCCGGTGGATTGATCGATGGAATGGTAAGCTTTCTAGAATAAGATTTTCACTCTGCAGCGGAGTGTCAGCTGATATGAAACTTCCTGGCAGATTAAAACTGTAGTCCGGACCGAGACTCGAACTCGGGACTTTGCCTTTCTAGGGCAAGTGCTCTACCATCTTTTTTTTTTTTCGTTTTCATTCGTTTCATCTGCTCGGTGCGGACGTCGCAAGACACCCGTTTCAGTTCGTTGTTGATCCATTAACTCAGTTTTTTTATTACAGAGGGCAGCTAACCCTCTGACCGAACACGTTGAGTTACCGTGCCGGCAGCCATTTGAGCTACCCAAGCACGACTCCCGCCCCCGTCCTCACACCTGTATTTCTGCTCGGTCCGGCACACAGTTTTAATCTGAAAGGAAGTTTCATATCAGCGCACACTCCGCTGCAGAGTGAAAATCTCATTCGGGAAACATCCCCCAGGCTGTGGCTAAGCCATGTCTCCGCAAAGTCCTTTCTTTCAGGAGTGCTAGTTCTGCAAGGTTCGCAGGAGAGCTTCTGTACAGTTTGGTAGGTAGGAGACGAGGTACTGGCAGAAGTAAAGCTGTGAGTACCGGACGTGAGTCGTGCTTGGGTAGCTCAGATGGTAGAGCACTTGCCCGCGGAAGACAAAGATCCCGAGTTCGAGTCTCCGTCCGGCACACAGTTTTAACTTGCCAGGTAGTTTCCTGGTACTCTTTCTGTTAACGGGAGCCGACGTCGTGGACACAGGCGAAGTAAGCTGTTTGGTCAAAGCCGGTTGCAGGCATCCATAATGAATAAACCTGATGAAACCGCCTTAAAGAATGCACATGTGGAAACTATTCCAAACTCGTCGCCAGTTGTGTCGTAACTATGCAGTACACAAGATCGGTCCAAAGTAATTCAAATATGGCTTTATTCATGAAGCACTCAACTACAACGGGAAACAGACTCCCAAAATAACTAACGATGGGCGACGAAAGGAGGATAGAAGATTCACAATGTCAACAGCGAGAAAAACATTCCTGAAAACAGAAATTTGCTAAGGCTGAAATAAAATTAAGTATGGAAAAATACTTTGTGAAGGTATTTATCTAGTGTACAGCAGTGGGCCATAAACAGTTAAGAGAAGACGATAATCTAAGCTACTGAAATATGGTGCTGTGTAAAAATGCTAAAAATCAGATGGGCAGATTAAATAATTAATGAAGGGGGACTGAATCGAACAATAAAAAGAGACATTTATATCACAACATGATGAAAAGAATGGGTGTGTTGGTTTGAAACATCCAGAGGCATCAAGGAATTGTCAACAACAACAAACTGAAGTGCATATATTTAAATACTCGGTAGCGAACAAAGAATGTACTGTTGTAACTGCGTTAAGGAAGTAATATGCAGTAATGCGGCCAGGAAAATGGCAGAGGTTGTAGAGCGAGAGCGGGGTACTCACGGAATTAGAGTTCTCGTTTTCGCAGCGCACCAAACCGGAAATGCTCCGAGCGGGAACGAGCTGCGCCTGATGGTGACGCTGACGTCACTGTCGCCATGGCAACAATTTCCGCCGCACCATGCGAGGAGCAGACTTCAAATTCGTTCGCTATTCATCTACATCTACATGATTACTCCGCAATTCATATTTAAGTGCTTGGCAGAGGGTTCATCGAACCACAATCACACTATCCCTCTACCGTTCCACTCCCGAACAGCGCGCGGGAAAAACGAACACCTAAACCTTTCTGTTCGAGCCCTGATTTCTCTTATTTTATTTTGATGATCATTCCTACCTATGTAGGTTGGGCTCAAAAAAATATTTTCGCATTCGGAAGAGAAAGTTGGTGACTGAAATTTCGTAAATAGATCTTGCCGCGACGAAAAACGTCTTTGCTTTAATGACTTCCATCCCAACGCGCGTATCATATCTGCGACACTCTCTCCCCTATTACGTGATAATACAAAACGAGCTGCCCTTTATTGCACCCTTTCGATGTCCTCCGTCAATCCCACCTGGTAAGGATCCCACACCGCGTAGCAACATTCTAACAGAGGACGAACGAGTGTAGTGTAAGCTATCTCTTTAGTGGACTTGTTGCATCTTCTAAGTGTCCTGCCAATGAAACGTAACCTTTGGCTCGCCTTCCCCACAATATTATCTATGTGGTCTTTCCAACTGAAGTTGTTCGTAATTTTAACACTCAGGTACTTAGTTGAATTGACAGCCTTGAGAATTGTACTATTTATCGAGTAATCGAATTCCAACGGATTTCTTTTGGAACTCATGTGGATCACCTCACACTTTTCGTTATTGAGCGTCAACTGCCACCTGCCACACCATACAGCAATCTTTTCTAAATCGCTTTGCAACTGTTGCTGGTCTTCGGATGACCTTACTAGACGGTAAATTACAGCATCATCTGCGAACAACCCAAGAGAACTGCTCAGATTGTCACCCAGGTCCCAGGTCATTTATATAGATCAAGAACAGCAGAGGTCCCAGGACGCTTCCCTGGGGAACACCTGATATCACTTCAGTTTTACTCGATGATTTGCCGTCCATTTCTACAACTGCGACCTTCCTGACAGGAAATCAAGAATCCAGTAGCACAACTGAGACGATACCCCATAGGCCCGCAGCTTGATTAGAAGTCGCTTGTGAGGAACGGTGTCAAAAGCTTTCCGGAAATCTAGAAATACGGAATCAACTTGAGATCCCCTGTCGATAGCCACACAAGAACGATGCACAAGAACGATGTTTTCTGAAACCATGCTGATTACGTATCAATAGATCGTTCCCTTCGAGGTGATTCATAATGTTTGAATATAGTATATGCTCCAAAACCCTACTGCAAACCGACGTCAATGATATTCGATGGATTACTCCTACTACCCTTCTTAAACACTGGTGCGACCTGCGCAATTTTCCAATCTGTAGGTACAGATCTATCGGTGAGCGAGCGGTTGTATATGATTGCTAAGTAGGGAGCTATTGTATCAGCGTAATCTGAAAGGAACCTAATCGTCATACAATCTGGACCTGAAGACTTGCCCGTATCAAGCGATTTGAGTTGCTTCGCAACCCCTAAGGTATATACTCCTAAGAAACTCATGCTAGCAGCTGTTCGTGTTTCAAATTCTGGAATATTCCATTCGTCTTCCCTGGTGAAGGAATTTCGGAAAACTGCGTTCAATAACTCCGCTTTAGCGGCACAGTCGTCGGTAACAGTACCATCGGCACTGCGCAGCGACATTATAACTTGCATGCTTTATATTCATACGAGGGCTGCTGAAAAGTAATGCCTCCGAATATATGTGAAAACTCTTAAAGTATTTTAAATAAAACAAACTTTATTAATATTCTACGACATTAGTCTTCATGTCTGCATATTAATTTATCAACATAGTCACACTGGCGGTGAACACATTTCTCCCGACGAGAGATCAATTTGTTGATACCGTCACTGCAGAATGTTTGACTTTCTTGATGGGGCCACAACCTCACCTCTGCTTCATCATTATCAAAGTTAAGTCCTCAAAGGTCTTCTTTTAGTTTTGGAAAAGGATGAAAATCTGATGGGGTCAAGTCGCGACTGTATGGAGGGTGGTCGATGACACAGAACCCAAGGGGTCGGATTGTTGCAGATGTCGCAACGGTCGTATGTGGTATGGCACTATCGTGCTGAAGGAGAAGGTGTTCCATGTGTGGACGAACTCTTCGAATGCGTGCTTTCAGTTATCTGAGGGCCTCTCACACACCGACATCGTTACATTAAACATGGCTGCGTTACACGTACAGTTCACAGCTCCCTACCAGCAGAGGGAAATCGACCGAGTAATACGCAGGACATGAAATACCTTGAAAGGAGGGTATAAGATGAACATCAACAAAAGCAAAACAAGAATAATGGAATGTAGTCGAATTAAGTCGGGTGATGCTGAGAGAATTAGATTAGGAAATGAGACTCTTAAAGTAGTAAAGGAGTTTCGCTATTTGGGGAGCAAAATAACTGATGATAGTCGAAGTAGAGAGGATATAAAATGTAGACTGGCAATGGCAAGGAAAGCGTTTCTGAAGAAGAGAAATTTGTTAACATCGAGTATAGATTTAAGTGTTAGGAGGTCGTTTCTGAAAGTATTTGTATGGAGTGTAGGCATGTATCGAAGTGAAACGTGGACGATAAATAGTTTACACAAGAAGAGAATAGAGGCTTTCGAAATGTGGTGCTACAAAAGAATGCTGAAGATTAGATGGGTAGATCACATAACTAATGAGGAGGTATTGAATAGAATTGGGGAGAAGAGGAGTTTGTGGCACAACTTGACTAGAAGAAGGGATCGGTTGGTAGGACATGTTCTGAGGCATCAAGGGATCACCAATTTAGTACTGGAGGGCAGTGTGGAGGGTAAAAATCGTAGAGGGAGACCAAGAGGTGAATACACCAAGCAGATTCAGAAGGATGTAGGCTGCAGTAGGTACTGGGAGATGAAGAAGCTTGCACAGGATAGGGTAGCATGGAGAGCTGCATCAAACCAGTCTCAGGACTGAAGACCACAACAATAGCATGAAATACCTCAACCGATATTGACAACAGAATAAAAAATTCAGAGGCATTACTTTCCAGGACGCCCTAGCAATATCCATGTCTCCTAAAAATCATCTTCGTTATTAAATACAGCTGAAACGACAGAGTTTTCTCCCTCAGGCTATTTCATACATTGCTACAACAAAATACTCACTCTGTCATACGACAGGCCCACGGCTACCTGAGTTACTGTCTCCCTTTTTATACCCACCGTAAATTTATTCCGGAATAAAGCTCGTATTACGTTTATATGCCTAGTTGTGATTCTGATTTTTGACTGGCCCATATACTGCACAGTGGTTATAGCTTTCAACCTAACTGAGTAAATAATTCTGTTTGAACTTATACTACAAAAAGTAGGGAAAATACGAAAATACACAAACTGAGTGGATTTTCTTGTGATACGATTGACTATATTTTCTGTGCTATGAGTCTTCTTAGCAGACCTTGTAAGTTTTAGATGATGAGTTGTGGATCATACAATATATGAGCAACGTGAATTCATGAACCCTAAACAGAAAAGCTTAACTCTTGGTCTAGGCATAGTTCAAGAATGCACATCCCTCTCAACAGTACCCAGTTGATGGGAGATCGTGGGCGATTATCGTCAGACAGTAAGGGACAGTCAAATCAAAATGAGACAGATCGATAAAAAATCAGTCATATTTGTCCCAGGATTGCACCTCTTCGTCCCAAGGAAATCGACACCTCGTAGTAGGTCCCCCGGAGAGAGAGAGAGAATGAATTTTCGTTATCATGAAGACGTTCGTCGTGCCGAGTAAGCGATGGAGCTGTGACATTTGAAGTATGAGTCTATCTTGAGTCATGTTCGAGATTTATAACGTCCTTCCGTAGTAAGTTATATTTAAAAAGGCATAGAGTTTTTTAGTTACATTCACTAAATAAACAATTTTCAGACAGCTGTTTGAAGCAAAACCAAATGTCACGTCTTACCCTGTATTGCTTAGTGCGAACAGACTACTTGCTTCCTACATGTCCAGATTCCGTAATATTTTGTTCAAATGGCTCTGAGCACTATGGGACTTAACTTCTGAGGTCATCAGTCCCGTAGAACTCAGAACTACTTAAACCTAACTAACCTAAGGACATCACACACATCCATGCCCGAGGCAGGATTCGAACCTGCGACCGTAGCGGTCGCGCGGTTCCAGACTGTTGCGCCTAGAACCGCTCGGCCACCCCGGCCGGCCCGTAATATTTCTAAAATGTGGTATTTAGCGACTTCTCATATCATTTTTGCCATTCAAAGTCTCCTTCGTTCTCTTTTTAATTGTTCTTTGTGCGTATTTCCTAAATATGTTTTACAGATTGCTTTCAGAAGCTGCTGTAACGTTACGATATAGTTATCGAATGGAGCGAGCTTATTCGCAAACTTCAAAATTGTTTATTTCACTAACTTTCTCTTGATCTTATTCTGTTCTTCACTCTTGCGGTGTAAAAACTAACCATTCAGTACTTGCTCTCTTGCTTTGAGGAGGTCACGAACGCATTGCTAATTGGGTTGCACTTGAGTTGCATGAAACCCGTTCAAGTTCTGATGGTGGTAGAAATTTCGTCAGCAATAACTGGCCGACAGTGAGTGGACACATGATCGTTATGTCCCGGATTAATTTCCAACCCTTTTCGCGATCGTTCGTATAGTTGAAGATGAAAGGGCAATGGGGGAAGGGCCGGTGGGGGGGGGGGGGGGGGGGGAGGGTCTAATAGTGACCCATCCATCTGAAAAAACGTTCACACCTGGATATCAAACAAAGACGTCCACTCTGTCCCAACACTTGGTCTCGTTCTGACCCCTCTGCATCGTCTTCATCAGTAACATTGCATTCCACTGCAGACGCGGACAACTCTGTTATCTGGACTCAGAAAACATACGTTTCGAAGGAAATGTGTCAGTGCACGTGGAAGGGCGTGAACCTTCCATTCTATGACCGAGCGGTTCTAGGCGCTTCAGTCTGGAACCGCGCGACCACTACGGTCGCAGTTCGAATCCTGCCTCGGGCATGGATGTGTGTGATGTCCTTAGGTTAGTTAGGTTTAAGTTCTAGGGGACTGATGACCTCAGCAGTTAAGTACCATAGTGCTCAGAGCCATTTGAACCTTCCATTCTACAAGACTAATACTGTCTTCCATCCACAATATCATAAGACTTTGTTATTAAAGGTCAGGTAGTGGAAGTACAGTCCCATCCCACCAAACGACGTCCATTTTTCCAGAGGCCAGGTTTGATCTCTTCAGCACTATGTTTACCTGTTATGGGCACTTGCATCACTGATTGGTGGGTTTGAAATTCCAGTTCGTCCTGCAGTTCCCTGCTTATGGAGCTCCCTTCGTGTTGTTTTGGTACTGACAGGGTTCGTGTGTGGAACATTCACTTCTGCAGAGATTTTTGCTGCTGTCGCCTCTTGTTTTCGTCACAATCCTTTTCAGTGACAGTCTATAACGTTCACTCAACACACACATTCGTCCGCGTTGTGACTTAGCAGAGCGACGTTTTTCCACTTGCCCTGTATGCCGTGTAGATCTTCGATATGGTGCCTCTTGAAACACCAAACACTCGGGCTTCCCTGGTTACGGAAGTACGCAGTATACGGGTAGCAACAGTGTAGCCACGTTAGAAATCACTTAGCTACGATATAAGGCACTCCCAACTAGACCACCGCCGACACTTGCAAGGTATTCAGGACACTGCACACTTGCCGTTCTTGGGAGAATAGAACAGCGTCAAATGCACGCTTGGCGAGCATCAGCTTTCACATCTGTTGCTGTTGTTGTCGTCTTCATTCCTGAGACTGGTTTCATGCAGCTCTCCATTCTACTCTATCCTGTGCAAGCTTCTTCATCTCCCAGTACCTACTGCAACCTACATCCGTCTGAATCTGCTTAGTGTATTCATCTGTTGGTCTCCCTCTACGATTTTTACCCTCCACGCTGTCCTCCAATACTGAATTGGTCATCCCAGAACATGTCCTACCAACCGATCCCTTCTTATAGTCAAGTTGTGCCGCAAACTCCTACCCAATTCTATTCAATACCTCCTCATTAGTTATTCTTCTGTAGCACCACATTTCGAAAGCTTCTATTCTCTTCTTGTCTAAACTATTTATCGTCCTTCGTTTCACTTCCATACATGGCTACACTCCATACAAATACTTTCAGAAACGACTTCCTGACACTTAAATCCATACTGAACGTTAACAAATTTCTCTTCTTCAGAAATGCTTTCCTTGCCATTGCCAGTCTACATTTTATATCCTCGCTACTTCGACCATCATCAGTTATTTTGCTCCCCAAATAGCAAAACTCATTTACTACTTTAAGAGTCTCATTTCCTAATCTAATTTTCTCTGCCTCGTGATGGCTGGGTGTTGTGTGCTGTCCTTAGGTTAGTTAGGTTTAAGTAGTTCTAAGTTCTAGGGGACTGATGACCATAGATGTTAAGTCCCATAGTGCTCAGAGCCATTTGAACCATTTTTGAACCTAATCTAATTCCCTCAGCATCACCCGACCTGATTCGACTACATTCCATTATCCTAGTTTTGCTTTTGATGATGTTCACCTTATATCCTCCTTTCAAGACACTGTTCATTCCGTTCAGCTGCTCTTGCAGGTCCTTTGCTGTCTTTGACAGAATTACAATGTCATCGGCGAACCTCAAAGATTTTATTTCTTCTCCATAGAATTTAATTCCTACTCCGAATTTTTCTTTTGTTTCCTTTACTGCTTGCTCCATATACAGATTGTATAACATCGGGGAGAGGCTACAACCCTGTCTCACTCCCTTCCCAACCACTGCTTCCCTTTCATGTCCCTCGACTCTTATAACTGCCATCTGGTTTCTGTACAAATTGTATATAGCCTTTCGCTCCCTGTATTTTACCACTGCCACCTTCAGAATTTGAAAGAGAGTATTCCAGTCAACATTGTCAAAAGTTTTCTCCAAGTTTACAAATGCTAGAAACGTAGGTTTGCCCTTCCTTAATCTTTCTTCTAAGATAAGTCGTAGGGTCACATCTAGTCACATATGTGTGACCACCGCCGATGTTCGACGACGACGTGCGACAACCACTCACAGACGGCAGGTGGCAGCGTATCGGAGGGATGTGGACAAACAGTGCATTCCGACTTCCAAAAGGATATGACCATTTGCTTTCAGGCTAAGGGTGGAAGCTTTCCATAACGACTAAGTCTGTAAACTTGGAGTGCCGCAGTGGTTGAAGTATACCACGCACGGCAAAATGAAGCAATCCAAATTTTTTAAATATGATACTATTTCTTCTGCTATGTAGTTGTTTTTAAAATAACCGTATACATAACGATTTAAATGTAATTTCTATCAATTTTCGTTAGGGACCTAAAAACGTTCAAAGTCTTAAGGGTGGATACAATGTACTGTACACAATTGGGGACGTTCATAGGGATATTCTGGCGGCGGAATGTACGTTCAAGAGCCGTGTTCAAATCACTGCCTATTTTCTTGAATGCTTAACGTAAGGTGCCTTCTAAACAACTTGTAGATGAGATATGAAGTAGTTGGTGTCACGGAGCCACAAGCTTCGGTTACAATGCAGAATGTATTTTAAACTGCCGTATACAAGACAGATCGGAATGCAGAAACAAACTAAGTTCTGTCTGCCAAAGATAACGACGTGGAAGACAAACCTGAGATAGTATATAGTGTATCCTACAGACATGGTTTCGGTGTCATTTTATAGCAAGATACATCACGTTTTTACGATATACCTAAAAAGGTTTAAAGTGACTTGGATTGGTTATGTGACACACATCTCTTCTGAAGTCGATTACATGCTAAACTCAGTGGAGCATGTCAGTCGTGAATTTTCAGTTGCGAGTAGATTCTAGCTCTGAGCTCTGATAGAGAAGCTGATGAGGGTGGAACAAACTAGATGCTCTTGATGATTCCCCGAAAGAAAACGTGAAAAGGTGTCAGCTCTGGTGAGCGTGGGGGCTATGCAATTGGCACTCCTCGACTCATACGCTTATGTGGAAAGCGGACATTTAGGAAATCTCGGACGTAATCTATTTTTCTTTAAGACGACTCCAAGACTAAGTCTGTTAGTCATATCGATACGTTTGTACGAATTTACAATTTTTAAAATCTTTTTGATTCGCCATATATAGCGCTCCGAGGAAGCTTGTTTCTTCGTGGTGCCAGCAGCTTTACGCCTCGTCCGCATGTCATTTAGAATGTGCAATGAGGTTGTGCATCCAGAAAAATGGGCACCGATTTGAATATTTAAACTGAATGAATATGCCGCCACCTTGTGTACAGCATTTTGCATCCACCTCTAAAACTCTGAACGTTTCTAGCTCCCTAACTGAAACTGAATTGTACCAGCTGGTTTAAATATAACAGGAATTCGACAGAAAAAAATATTGTTCTATTTAAAAAGTTATAATTCGCTACTGTAACTCTCTGGAAAGTAACTAAATAAACTATGTTCATAGTTCCAGAGTAAATATAACGTTCATTACTATTTATGGAATATTCCATCGTATTAGGGGGGTGCCCGCATCTCGTGGTCGTGCGGTAGCGTTCTCGCTTCCCACGCCCGGATTCCCGGGTTCGATTCCCGGCGGGGTCAGGGATTTTCTCTGCCTCGTGATGGCTGGGTGTTGTGTGCTGTCCTTAGGTTAGTTAGGTTTAAGTAGTTCTAAGTTCTAGGGGACTGATGACCATAGATGTTAAGTCCCATAGTGCTCAGAGCCATTTTTCCGTATTAGGGGGAATATAGACATATTAAAAACTTGAGTACACAGTGTTGGATGTTCCACAATAGTATTTATTTGACCGTTCATTATGAACAGGATATCGACTTTCTAGGCCATCATCAGATAACTTAATACTAACGAGATAAGCCACCCACTATCAGTGAGAGTTCAGGGCTGTAAAGAATATTGTTTCTCAAAGATATATTGCATATTACGGCTACATATAGATAAAAATTAACAAGCATAACGCAGTTCACAAAGAAACTCTGAAAAAAAATCAGAAGTTATTTTACGCTCTAAGATTAAATTATAGGAATTTCTGAGCCATAAAAGATGTATACTTAATTAATGACAGAGACTACACTACTGGCCATTAAAATTGTTACACCAAGAAGAAATGCAGATGTTAAACGGGTATTCATTGGACAAATATATTATACTAGAACTGACGAGTGATTACGTTTTCACGCAATTTGGGTGCATAGATCCTGAGGAGTCAGTACCCAGAACAACCACCTCTGGCCGTAATAACGGCCTTGATACGCCTGGGCATTGTGTCAAACAGAGCTTGGATGGCGTGTACAGGTACAGCTGCCCATGCAGCTTTAACACGATACCACAGATCATCAAGAGTAGTGACTGGCGTATTGTGACGAGCCAGTTGCTCCGCCAGCATTGACCAGACGTTTTCAATTGGGGAGAGATATGGAGAATGTGCTGGCCAGGGCAGCAGTCGAACATTTTCTGTATCCGGAAAGGCCCGCACAGGACCTGCAAATGGCGGTCGTGCGTTATCCTGCTCAAATGTAGGGTTTCGCAGGGATCGAATGAAGGGTAGAGCCACGGGTCGTAACACATCTGGAATGTAACGTCCACTCTTCAAAGTGCCGTCAGTGCGAACAAGAGGTGACCGAGACGTGTAACCAATGGCACGCCATACCATCACGCCGGGTGATACGCCAGTATGGCGATGACGAATACACGCTTCCAATGTGCGTTCACCGCAATGTCGCCAAACACGGATGCGACCATCATGATGCTGTAAACAGAACCTGGATTCATCCGAAAAAATTGGACAAATATATTACACTAGAACTGACGTGTGATTATGTTTTCACGCAATTTGGGTGCATAGATCCTGAGGAATCAGTACCCAGAACAACCACCTCTGGCCGTAATAACGGCCTTGATACGCCTGGGCATTGTGTCAAACAGAGCTTGCCATTCGTGCACCCAGGTTCGTCGTTGAGTACACCATCGCAGGCGCCCCTGTCTGTGATGCAGCGTCAAGGGTAACCGCTGCCATGGTCTTCGAGCTGATAGTCCATGCTGGGGCAAACGTCGTCTAACTGTTCGTGCAGATGATTGTTGTCTTGCAAACGTCCCCATCTGCTGATTCAGGGATCGAGACGTGGCTGCACGATCCGTTACAGCTATGCGGCTAAGATGCCTGTCATCTCGACTGCTAGTAATACGAGGCCGTTGGGATCCAGCACGGCGTTCCGTATTACCCTCCTGAACCCACCGATTCCATATTCTGCTAACAGTCATTGGATCTCGACCAACGGCGAGCAGCAATGTCGCGATACGATAAACCGCAATCTCTATAGGCTACAATCCGACCTTTATCAAAGTCGGAAACGTGGTGGTACGCATTTCTCCTTCTTACAAGAGGCACCACAACAACGTTTCACCAGGCAACGCCGGTCAACTGATGTTTGTGTATGAAAAATCTTTTGGAAACTTTCCTCATGTCAGCAAGTTGTAGGTGTCGGCACTGGCGCCGACCTTGTGTGAATGCTCTGAAAAGCTAATCATTTGCATATCACAGCATCTCCTTCCTGTCGGTTAAATTTCGCGTCTGTAACACATCATCTTCGTGGTGTAGCAATTTTAATGGCCAGTAGCGTGCATGGACAAACTGGTGTAGGTGATGAAGAGGCCGAAAAAAGGAGCGGGGTGGGGGAGGTGTCGGGAGGGAGCAGAGGGGAGGAAGGGGTCTATGGAACGTGGGTGTGGAACAGTTGTAACACACACATTATCTAACCAGCTGCTCCTATATCAGTAAGGACGATAAAAAACGGTCCATAATAAACTATTTAATAAATATTATTTTGGAACATCAGTAGAGTGTATTCAAGTTTTTAGAGATAAGTGCGTTATCTGAAATTCCCTGTATATGCACAGTTCAGTGTTTAATTCAACGTTTCGTATTCTTACGAACACTGGTAGAATACGGTTTAGTAAATGATCGATTATCCGAAAAATTAGTTACCCGAACTCTTCCATCCCCAACTATTTCTCATAACCTGTGTTGTGCAGTACTTATAATGAGGATTGTAGTTTTTCTTCTTTGAAGTAGATATCGACGAATACCAGCCACCTCAGGATCGTGTCCCCTTACGCGCGGCATCTACGGAAGCAGCTTTAACATTTTGCAGGCACGCTATTTTGGCTTCTTCGGAACTGCCTCCCCCTGTGTCGCATTGCACGGGTCTCTGCCGCAAACAGCGGCGCTGTCAGGGGACCCCATGCACGCTCTGCTCCCTGCCCGTTCTCTGATCTGCTCTGTAATCCACTTGCCACACCGTTGTGTGCTTTGATGTGATTACGGCGGGAATCAAATCTCCGTCCTCTATCAAACATGACGTCCTTGTCAAAGTGAGCCACTCCTCCGCTGGCTCTCCGCTGATTTCTCGCTACAACTGTTCGATTTCCCAACTTCATCAGCTTGTGCGCAAAACATGTCAGTACTGGAAAATAAGTTAGCATACTTCTATCACACATCATGTCATTATAAGCTTACAATTCATCCTTTATTATAAATTCACTGGTCGTGTCGGAGCGCTGCGGACTGGTAATAACTTTAGTACCAGGCAGACCCTCCACTGCTTGCGTCATTAATGGCATTGAAGTGATCTGTATATGCCAGTCTCTCGTACGGAACCAACGCAGTAAGATGAGGAGGAACAGGCGGGCAGAAAGAAGCTACGATCAAATCTACATCTACATCTGCATCTACATTTATACTCCGCAAGCCACCCAACTGTGTGTGGCGGAGGGCACTTTACGTGCCACTGTCATTACCTCCCTTTCCGGTTCCACGTATGGTTCGCGGGAAGAACGACTGTCGGAGAGCCTCCGTGCGCGCTCGAATCTCTCTAATTTTACATTCGTGATCTCCTCGGGAGGTATAAGTAGGGGGAAGCAATATATTCGATACCTCATCCAGAAACGCACCCTCTCGAAACCTGGACAGCAAGCTACACTGCGATGCAGAGCGCCTCTCTTGCAGAGTCTGCCACTTGAGTTTGCTAAACATCTCCGTAACGCTATCACGCTTACCAAATAACCCTCTTACGAAACGCGCCGCTCTTCTTTGGATCTTCTCTATCTCCTCCGTCAACCCGACCTGGTACGGATCCCACACTGATGAGCAATACTCAAGTATAGGTCGAACGATTGTTTTGTAAGCCACTTCCATTGTTGATGGACTACATTTTCTAAGGACTCTTCCAATGAATCTCAACTTGGCACCCGCCTTACCAACAATTAATTTTATATGATCATTCCACTTCCAATCGTTCCGCATGCATACTCCCATATATTTTACAGAAGTAACTGCAACCAGTTTTTGTTCCGCTATCATATAATCATACAATAAAGGATCCTTCTTTCTATGTATTTGCAATACGCTACATTTGTCTATGTTAAGGGTCAGTTGCCACTCCCTGCACCAAGTGCCTATCCGCTGCAGATCTTCCTGCATTTCGCTACAATTTTCTAATGCTGCAACTTCTCTGTATACTACAGCATGGAACTTCCGACACTATCTACTAGGTCATTTATATATATTGTGAAAAGCAATGGTCCCATAACACTCCCCTGTGGCACGCCAGAGGTTACTTTAACGTCTGTAGACGTCTCTCCATTGATAACAACATGCTGTGTTCTGTTTGCTAAAAACTCTTCAATCCATCCACACAGCTGGTCTGATATTCCATAGGCTCTTACTTTGTTTATCAGGCGACAGTGCGGAACTGTATCGAACGCCTTCCGGAAGTCAAGAAAAATAGCATCTACCTGGGAGCCCGTATCTAATATTTTCTGGGTCTCATGAACAAATAAAGCGAGTTGGATCTCAGACGATCGCTGTTTCCGGAATCCATGTTGATTCCTATAGAGTAGATTCTGGGTTTCCAGAAACGACATGATACTCGAGCAAAAAACATGTTCTAAAATTCTACAACAGATCGACGTCAGAGATATAGGTCTACAGTTTTGCGTATCTGCTCGACGACCCTTCTTGAAGACTGGGACTACCTGTGCTCTTTTCCAATCATTTGGAACCTTCCGTTCCTCTAGAGACTTGCGGTACACGGCTGTTAGAAGGGGGGCAAGTTCTTTCACGTACTCTGTGTAGAATCGAATTGGTACCCCGTCAGGTCCAGTGGACTTCTCTGTTGAGTGATTCCACTTGCTTTTCTATTCCTTGGACACTTTCGATGTCAGCCATTTTTTCGTTTGTGCGAGGATTTAGAGAAGGAACTCCAGTGCGGTCTTCCTCTGTGAAACAGCTTTGGAAAAAGGTGTTTAGTATTTCAGCTTTACACGTGTCAGTCTCTGTTTCAATGCCATCATCATCCCGGAGTGTCTGGATATGCTGTTTCGAGCCACTTACTGATTTAACATAAGACCAGAACTTCCTAGGATTTTCTGTCAAGTCGGTACATAGAATATTACTTTCGAATTCACTGAACGCTTCACGCATAGCCCTCCTTACGCTAACTTTGACATCGTTTAGCTTCTGTTTGTCTGAGAGGTTTCGGCTGCGTTTAAACTTGCAGTTAAGCTCTCTTTGCTTTCGCAGTAGTTTCCTAATTTTGTTGTTGAACCACGGTGGGTTTTTCCCGTCCCTCACAGTTTTACTCGGCACGTACCTATCTAAAACGCATTTTACGATTGCCTTGAACTTTTTCCATAAACACTCAACATTGTCGGTGTTGGAACAGAAATTTTCGTTTTGATCTGTTAGGTAGTCTGAAATGCGCCTTCTATTTCCATGAATAAAGTTGCCCGATTTGTTGGTATATTATCGCAGACTGTGCCAATGTGTCTAAAAAGAATGGTGTACCACTCTCAGTCGTTTAACACGGCGTTAGAACAGTGGAAAGACGAACCGGTACAGAAAGGAAACACGTGACTATTTGGAACAGCAATCAAAACCCCCGCAGTTCGATAGCTCTACAGGATCTAGTCATCAGTGAGTGGCTTCAGTTGTTAATGACTTTCTGTAAGGTACTGACAGAGATGTGGAGCCTTGCCGATACCAGCGTCGTGGCCAGCTGCATTAGGTTTCTTGGATTAGAATCCATGAAGCGTACAGTCCTATCGCGGTGATCCCACAAATTCTCGGTTGGGTTTAAATACGGGGAGAGGGGGTTTGTGGCCAGGGTTTCAAAATGGTTCAAATGGCTCTGAGCACTATGGGACTTAATATCTACGGTCATCAGTCCCCTAGAACTTAGAACTACTTAAACCTAACTAACCTAAGGCCATCACACAACACCCAGTCATCACGAGGCAGAGAAAATCCCTGACCCCGCCGGGAATCGAACCCGGGAACCCGGGCGCGGGAAGCGAGAACGTGTGGCTACGGGACTACGGTCAACTCATCCTGGTGGTCTTCGAACCATGCGCGTACACTGCGAGCTACATTACACTTTACATTGTTCTGCCGGTAAATTCTATCGTGCCAAGGAGAAACAAACTGCATGTGGCCGTGGCCCCCAAGGATAAATGAATACTTGTGCTGATTCACTATGCCTTCCAGAATGACGAGCTCAAACAGGTTATTCCACGAAAACATTCCCCAGAACATAACGCTCTCCATCTCGCCCCCTCCTCCTCCGGACCGAACCCTTGCAGTGACTGTAGCGGGGTTTTTATTTTCGACATCTACATCTATATCTTGACGGTGTGTGGCGGCGGGTACTCTGAGTACCTCTATCGGTTCTCCCTTCTGTTCCAGTCTCGTATTGTTCGAGGAAAGAAAGATTGTCGGTATGTCTCCGTGTGGGCTCTAATCTCTCTGATTTTATCCTCGCGGTCTCTTTGCGAGATATACGTAGGAGGGAGCAATATACTGCTTGACTCCTCGTTGAAGGTATCTTCTCGAAACTTCAACAAAAGCCCGTACCGAGCTACTGAACGTCTCTCCAGCAGAGTCTTCCACTGGAATTTATCTATCATCTCCGTAAGGCTTTCGCGATTACTAAATGATTCTGTAATGAAGCATGCTGCTCTCCGTTGGATCTTCTCTATCTCTTCTATCAACCCTATCTGGTACGGATCCCACACCGGTGAGCGGTATTCAAGCAGTGGGCGAACAAGTGTACTGTAACCTACTTCCTTTGTTTTCTGACTGCATTTCCTTAGGATTCTTCCAATGAATCTCAGTCTGGCATCTGCTTTACCGACGTTTAATTTTATATGGTCATTCCATTTTAAATCACTCCTAATGCCTACTCCCAGATAATTTATGGAATTAACTGCTTCCAGTTGCTGACCTGCTATATTGTAGCTAAATGATAAAGGATCTTTCTTTCTATGTATTCGCAGCACATTAGACTTGTCTACATTGAGATTCAATTGCCATTCCCTGCACCATGCGTCAATTCCCTGCAGATCCTCCTGCATTTGATTACAATTTTCCATTGCTACAACCTCTCGATATACCACAGCATCATCCGCAAAAATCCTCAGTGAACTTCCGATGTCATCCACAAGCTTATTTATGTATATTGTGAATAGCAACTATCCTACGACACTCCCCTGCGGCACACCTGAAATCACTCTTACTTCGGAAGACTTCTCTCCATTGAGAACGACATGCTGCGTTCTGTTATCTAGGAACTCTTCAATCCAATCACACAATTGGTCTGATAGTCCATATGCTCTTACTTTGTTAATTAAACGAATGTGGGGAACTGTATCGAACGCCTTGCGGAAGTCAAGAAACACGGCCTCTACCTGGGAACACGTGTCTATGGCCCTCTGAGTCTCGTGAACGAATAGCGCGAGCTGGGTTTCACACGATCGTCTGTTTCGAAACCCATGCTCATTCCTGCAGAGTAGATTTCTAGTCTCCAGAAAAGTCATTATACTCTAACATAATACGTGTTCCAAAATTCTAAAACTGATCGACGTTAGAGATATAGGCCTATAGTTCTGCACATCTGTTCGACGTCCCCTCTTGAAAACGGGGATGACCTGTGCCCTTTTCCAATCCTTTGGAACGGTACGCTCTTCTAGAGACCTACGGTACATCGCTGCAAGAAGGGGGGCAAGTTCCTTCGCGTACTCTTCTACATCTGCATCCATACTCCGCAAGCCACCTGACGGTGATTCAGCTGAAAAGACTACCTGTCGCAACGTCAGTGGACGTCCAAATGCGGTACTGCTGTGCAAATTCCAGCCTTCGTCGCCGATGAACAGCAGTCAGCATGGGTGCACGAACCAGGCGCCCGCTAAGGAGGCCCAGACGCGACTATGTTCGCTAAACGGTACCCCCTTGGTTCATCTGGACTGTCAGTTGCTCAGCATTTGCACGTCTATTCGCCCGTACACGTCAAAGTTCAAAAGTTCAAATGTGTGTGAAATCTTATGGGACTTAACTGCTAAGGTCATCAGTCCCTAATCTTACACACTACTTAACCTAAATTATCTTAAGGACAAACACACACACCCATGCCCGAGGGAGGACTCGAACCTCCGCCGGGACCAGCCGCACAGTCCATGACTGCAGCGCCACAGACCGCTCGGCTAATCACGCGCGGCCCCGTACACATCTCCAGTGCCGTCTTTCACCCCTATCCTCTATGGCCCCCGGTGCACCATACTTGCTTCGGCTCCGGTTTTGGATTGCTTCATTTCGTTGCTGTAACTCTAGAAAAGAACTAAATAAGCAATGTTGATAGATCCCCAAAAACAGTACTGTTTATTTCGTCAACTTATAGAAATAAATATTCATTTAACTTATTTTGTGAGCGACAGAGAGATGACCTTATCTGAAACAGCTTGTATACTTTATATAAAAGTCTTAGAAATAATACAGCAAACTGACTGCGTACCCTATTTTGAAAAGTTCAAAAGAGCAATTCAAGTTTAGAAAAAAATTCCAAAATTTATTTTTTCTTAGTGCTGAAACACTTTTTTTGGCACCAAGTTTCACAAAGGCTTTAAAGGCAGCTACTGGACAGCATCTCATTCTACTTTTTCTGAGTGGTTCATAGCCATTTTAAGAGTGAAAATCTTCCTTGCTTGATGGTCCAGCGTAGTGGTTGTCACTAGGCTGTATTTTGCCGTCGCGAGGGTCTGAGTCATCAGTGTCAATTATATCATCGCCCGCCTGTACATCACATTCGCACCAGGCTTGCATATTTTCCTGATCGCCTTCTTCTAAATCTGGAGAGTAACCAACTCAGCCACTTCGAATACAAACTTCCTAGCTACTCTTCATATGTAGTTATAGCTCATCTGAAGAAAGTAGTGTATTCCAGTCTTTTGCTAGCGTAGTATCTCTGACAGTAGCCCAAGTTTCTGCTTCCATATACACAGCATCATCCAAGTCAGTATTTTTTTTTCAGGTTCTTCTAGCACCTTCCCTTAATTGGTCTATTATTTTAAGTGCATCGTAAACACTAAGAACAAGGTGTTCGCGTTTACTCGCCTTAAGAATGGCATGTTGCATCCACCCTTAAAATAATCTGTCACAAGAGAGTGTTCAGACGTCAAGAAGCAATAGCAACAGTGTGAGGGAAAACCGGCAGCGGAATTTCTCCATGGTGCACGATCAAATTTGAAATTGCCGTCTGAAAAGTCTTCGCTTTGCCGATGTTTCGGTTGATCAATATTTTAGTAATACATACTCTTCGGTATTCTATTCGGCATAGACCTCAAGCTGCAATAGAAAAAATTCTGCTATACTGTGAAGAATTTATGGAGGTAGCCATTCTAAAAGGATCATTCTAATTGTGGATTCGGTTTTAGAAGTTAGTAGGTTAAGCGAGTGATCGATCTTCTGCAAATAACAAAAAATAATTTTGAAGAAGGCATTAGATTTTTTACGATAAAGTGAAGTACGTTTTGACATACAGTGCTATACATGTGTTGACGCTACGTTGTACCGTCCCCACGTTCACATGTTTTGTGACTTGTAACGGGTGTCTGTTTCTATTGCAATATTTACGTACGTGAATTAGTTTATAAGGACGAGACGTCCGAAACTAGTCATCAGTGAATAAAGAAGACTACCTACGAAACTGAAGACGGTTCGTTTAACAGTTATTGTAATCACAGAAAAGTTGCTGACCTGTTCAGCCCCAGCATCCTGAAGATACAGAAGCGTGTATTTTAACTATCTATTTTTAATTAGATTTGACATGCTTATATCTTTTATGTAGCTGAAGGTGGAGGGGAGAGAAAGGAAAGGCAAGGGAAGGAACTGACGATGTCAGCTACGTACATCGGGACTATGTACGGAATCGACGGTGACGAGTGAAAATGTGTGCTTACTAGGCAGTCCATTGGGGCACAGTGTTTATCGCAAATACGTGGACTATCTCGTCACGCTCCCCAGCCGACTAATAATCCCAATCAGCGCCACCTATCCACAGTCCCCAACCCAAGCCCTCCATGCTCTCTGATTTTTAGATTCCCGCCAGAGATCGAACGAATTGTGCATCCGCACTGAAGACTGTGGATTTCTTGCCCATCGAGGCGAGTTATTGGACACGTCCGAAAAAGACAGGCACCACTCATTCATACAAATAACTCATTTCTTTTGACAATAGTTCCACTGTGTTTCAGACTATTACAAATGATTCACATGATTTTGAGCACTATGGGACTTAACATCTGAGGTCATCAGTCCCCTAGAACTCAGAACTACTTAAACCTAACTAACCTAAGGACATCACACACATCCATTCCAGAGGCAGGATTCGAACCTGCGACCGTAGCAGTCGCAGGTTCCAGACTACAGCGCCTAGAACCGCTCGGCCACAACGGCCGGCCTCAGACTATTACAAAAAATATTGATGTCACACACTTTCGTAACAACAAAATATAAAGATAAAAACCAACATATGATTGGATTTCAACACTGCGTGCCATATTTCGAAACTTCGCTCTTAAGTACTACATTACAGATCCACTTCGTTTTCCGTTGCACAAGCGGACAGACAAAGTCGCATCGCAACTTTAACCATCATTTACCCGGAAACTATTGAGTGTCGGCACCTAATCTAAAACAGGTGTCACTTTACCTCCGCCCTTCTTTCACTCTGCTCAGTTTCGCCTGTATCACAAGCAGCCTAAAGAGACTTCGCCTGTCAGCCGTTTGGACGATTAAGACGCGTTCGGTAAGAGTGGATCTCCAATTCCCGTCCACCCTCCACGATGAGATTTTCCCCGTTATTTTCCTCAAGGTCAATTGAAAGATCGCTTCTTCAAGAGCACCACAACTTTGTTCCATGCTTCTGATGTTACCCCATGACGTTTTCCTTCAAACAATCGATCTCTTAAGTCATCAGGAACATTCACTCTGATAATGGCAGTGTGTATTTGGAATCAGCTCAAAAAATTAAAAGACTGTTCAACATGTGTTTTTATTACTTGTTACCAACACAAGGCTTATTGCATCGCTATGTTCCAAAATGAGTGTAGAGTGATATTCAGTGTAACTATAAGTATATATGTGAACAGGAACAGCATCATACGAAGAATAACTTATGATACAGAAGCTAGTGACTGCCACTGCTGAATTGCGGTAGCAGAGAGGTAGGTGGCGAATGTTGCAACAGGCTCTTTTGGAACCGCCTTATCAAATGATATTTTAAAATTGCGCTCTCAGTGACGCTTTGTTTGTAACCAGAAACAAATCGACACTTTCCGTTAACAATGGGCGTCCCATGGAACACGCGAGGCGCAATATTTTCTGGACTGACTCAAGCTATACCATCCAAAAATGAAATTGTAAATATCTGCCGAAACTACATACGAGAGTTGGAACTTTAATAATGGCAACTATTTATCTACAGCTCGTACAAAATAGATATGTATTTCAAAGTTTTACTGATCTTCAAAGTAGTCACCAGCATTGTATATAACCCGTTGTCAGCGATGTGGAAGTCGAAGCATACTCTTAACACTGCCAGTGTGTTGACAGTTCGAGCGGCACGGTCTATTGCCCAACGAATTTGTAGCAATTCTAAAGCGAATGCCGTGAAGTGTTTCCTTCGGTTTAGAAATCGAGTTGAACTCACGAGACCTTAAGTCAGGGGAGTTCAGTAGGTATAGCACTTAGCAGCCCCATCAGTCAAACAAATCAGTAACAGCTTGCACTGTACGTGCTTGAGCATTATCCTGCAAAATGATGGTCAGGTCGTGCAGAAAGTGTCATCACTTCTGTCGTAGGTCGTAGGTTGTGTAGGTTGTGTTCCAAAAATGTGTTTAGTGACGGGTTGGGTTCGTCTAGTCAGCGCGATAGCTTCATAGAAGTAAGTGCTCAATATACTCCAGTAACAGTACAAAAAATACGTTGCGCATCAAAGGATTAATCTCATTATTACGATGGTTTGCTTTCCTACAAGAATATATCAACATAACACTTTCTACTGCATAAATTTGCGGTGTTAGGTGGCTGTAGAAGTCATCTGAATTGGCCTGAACTACATTTCCGCTGGTGCCTCAGTTCGCCAGGCTTTTTGCAGTACTGCGATCAGTCGCAGAACGCAGCTGTCGGCAAGTTTCCTCGTGTTCAAAATGTCGCGCAAGATGTTGAAAAACAATCCATGACAGATTTTCATTATTTCCATCAACATCTTGTATGTAGTATGCCGGTCTTCGAGCACCATGGTTTTTATATTGGGATTCCCGCCTCTTCACAGAGCCATGCTCTGCTACTTCGGTTTTTCGTCATTCAGATTTGTTGGACCACACTGCATGCGTCTGCAGCACATTACACTGTGTCATATGATGGTACATTGATGTCCTAGACTTTTTCCAACTCACCATGAATTGTTACAGCGTTGCTTTCCTTCAAATAGAGAAAACGAATTGCCGCACGCTACCTACTTCACATTATCAGTATGGCGCGTCTTGTAGCGTCGTGTTGCGGTACTGTGACGTACCTGAAAACACACAAAACTTTAGTTACGTAGCTTTATTTTTCCAAGGTCTAAATAACAACTGATTATCCGTCACATATACGCGAACACAGGTGGAGCAGAATTAGTGCTTTTCGCGGGCGATACAAGTGTCGTAATTAATAGTCTTGTTGTAGTTAGTCACAATTCGGAAGGAATAGCAGTTTTCGAAAATACGATACCGCAAAAAATAGGCCCCATTACCGTTCGCAAAATGCCTCCTTGGTTTGCGGAACATGCGTTGCATAGCCATCAGTATAGATGTTTGTTTATTTAGTAACATAAAATACGTAGATAAAAATCCAACTTTAAAATTAAACTCCAATCGATTTTTCTGATTAACCCATGTTCGGTAAATTTTTTTTCTGTGTGTAAAGCAGAGGCATGATATGATTGTTTCCTCTATGGAGTTTTCATTATGGTATTCACTAATCTGTGAACGGCCTCGGCGTGAATGAATTATTTACAGGTATACTGGTATTCGATTTTACTCTCTTAATCGCGATACAGTACGTGCAAAATGATGTACGAAACGTGGAATTAGATGATTAGCCACGTTAGTACACAGAGTAATTTTTTCCACTGTGTACAGATTATAGGGACTGATCGCTGAGAGGATACGGAACAAAAAAGGACTAATGAACTAGTCTGGAAATGCATGTTTCCGTGCTTCAGACCATTTATTCAGTCATACACTGTGACAGAGCCTGGTTCTAATACTCGTTGTACCGTGAAACCACAGTTACAGTATGTGTTGAACATGGTTTCCATGTGCATCAATGCATGCGTGTACGCGCCATAGCAAATTCTGTCTCACATGTTCAAATCGGCCAGGCTGCATCCGAACAGTGTCAGGCAGCATGAACACGCTGCTCCGTTGTCTCCACATGCATACGCGATACTTTTGAGATGGCCTCATAACCAGAAATCGCACGGGTTGAGATCGGTTGAACGAACAGGCCACGCAGCTGGACCTTCTCGCAGTCTCTGTAACAAAGTATGACTGAATAAATGGTCTCTAGCATGGAAACCATGTGTTTCCGGACATAAGTTCATTAGACCTTTTTTTGTTCCGTGTCCTCTAATCTATCAATCCCCAGAGTTTGTACTCGGTGGGTAAAATCACCCTGTATACTGCACCCGCTGACAAACCCGGCATTTCCCAGGTGTTCACTTTGCCAGTTTCTATTAGAAACGGCCGGCCGGTGTGGCCAAGGGGCTCTAGCCGCTTCAGTCCGGAACCGCGCGACCGCTACGGTCGGAGGTTCGAATCCTGCCTCAGGCATGGATGCGTGTGATGTCCTTAGGTTAGTTAGGTTTAAGTAGTTCTAAGTTCTAGGGGATTGATGACCTCAGATGTTAAGTCCCATAGTGCTCAGAGCCATTTGAACCATTTTTATTAGAAACGAAATTAAAAAAATGAACTCTGTTTATAAATATCCCGGACAGTTGGACAGTTTCTATAAGCTGCACGCACCTGCTTCACCAGTCTACAACGTGATTTTGTAAATGTCTCTATAGCAACCTCTCTTCATAACTCTATAGATGGCGATTGTTATCTCTACAGCCGTTTGCGCTTCGCAGTTGAACGCTGTCAAAAGCGCTGCCAGATGTCAGGAATTTTCTTGACTCGACTGTTGGAGTGTCTTAGTAGTAAAGAACAAATGTATTAAAATTTCATGCATGATGCGCCATTTTTTCACGTATCTCAGTGTTTATGACGTCATATCTCTTGAACTACATATTGTATAATGTTATATTTCTGTAGGTACATTCAGTGGCATATATGGATACTGTCTGCGAAATATGTTACGAATAGAATTAGTAACAAAGAAGTAATAAATTTTAACGTCATACATGATGCTGCAGTTTTTCACACGTCTACTTGTTCATGACGTCATATCTGTTGAATTATGACAGGTGATTCTTACACGAACATTGATAGTCGCCAGACAGTAAGGGATATGTGTACCAAGTTCGGTTGAGATCGGTCCAGTATTTTAAGAGGAAATGTGGAGCGCGCGCGCGCTCACACACACACACACACACACACACACACACACACACGTATTTGTACAATATTTACGGATTTCCAGTGTGATAGGTGCATGCACGGATGCGGTCAACAGCGAGTTTCAATTCACCATATTGTGCCTGCTGACAGTTTCTCAATGAAAGGGACAGTGTGAGCTGAGTTGCTGACGTCAGCCACCGCGCGTTTTGGGGATTCCCCTTCGCAGCGCCAGTGTTAAAGTCGAGGCAATTTATGGTGGAAAAATTCCAGGCACCCCTTGCGAGAGAACCGTTGTGGGGGAGAAACGTTCGACTGTTGGGGAGTAGTGCCTGAAAGGGAAAGGAACGAAATTATTGAGGACTTTAATTGAAATTCCATTCAACGGCTTTATTTACGATCATGGATCTGGACTCAGTATTGCATTGCAGGCTTTCCACAGTAGCCAAAAATGCTGGGTTTAATTTTCGGAAATGAACGTCTCTAGTTAGGAACAAAGTGGAAAGTTAGTACATCTATTACCCGCAGGCCGCCGTGTGGTGATTCTGCACAGAGAGCCACAGCCATTTTGTCCGCCACGCAAATAGCAGACAGCTCACGCCAATGTGCCGCTGGCGATACGTCTCCGTATATGTCCGACTTTTTTCTAGTTTTACGAACCTGCTCAAAACACATCTCTGAGTGGAGGGGGAGAGGTGGAGGAGTAATATTGTTCTTTGAATGTCTGCCCTTCCCATTTTAAGAATGATACGCAGTATCTTTTTAACGTCAATGTAGCAGACTGATAGTATTTCTGTATTTCTGCCCATATCTTCTCTCAAATTCTCCCCCTCCTCCAACTCAATTTTGTCATATAGTTTGTGCAGATCCATAGCTAGCGAACAATACCCAGTCGGCTGATAGCCTTCCCCGCGACCTTCTGTATTACAGTTCGTTAGAGTTCTCCCACTAAATCGCAGTCTGACGTCTGCTTTGTACATCTGACTCTCTATTAGCTTACTTACCAGAGAGTATAAGTTCTGATGTTTCTGATTTATTGAGTATTTTAGTTTCATATGCCAACCTTCGACAGCATTCGAGGTCTTGTACCGCTTGTTGAAAACATTCCACGTTTCAATTGGTATACTAGGATTTACGATCCACTGATTGACCATATAGCCTGCCAATGTCATGATATTTTCTCCACTATATATTCCCTCCATCATTACCACCCACGCTTCACCAACACTGTTTCCTGGAGGATATGCCACTGCAGCACGCATGCGGCAAAACAATCGGACCTCTATGTCCTTTTAGTCCTTCAATAGTCCCAGTTCCTGTATTTTCTTCCACAGACTTTGACTGAAGTGAAAACTGCAACCGGAAAGGGATGTTTTGGGGAATGCCGTTTTCATAGCTTAAACTGTAGCAATTTCAAAGCGTTTTCGGTGACCACCCAAGCATCTTATTTTTCAGTCCGGAAAAAGGTTTTTCATATGTATTTTAACTTTTGGCTGGGAGCAAAGCAAACAAAACAGGAAACATCTTCCTCTCTTTTTCCGTGCTTTCCTTGTTAACGTGTATAGTGTACAGTTGTTTGGATTGTTACGAACAATTGTCAAACGTCCCGTTACAAGAAGGGTTCCATTTTCACCCAGGATTTTCTCCGCTTCTTCACAACTGAACAGCAGGACTCTTTTTTTTTTTCTGCGAAGAGCTCCATCGTCAGTTGTCCAAAAACATTTACCTTCAGTAAATTTCAAGATGTCTTGATTCATTTGAATTTCCGAACTAAAGCTATTGATCTGGATCGTCCGAATAGCTCCTCTTCTTGCCATACACAACCCATCCTCGCAGCTCTCATAATTTGGCGTATTTTCGACAAAATCTAAACCTATATATCCCAAACCTTGAAATCCCTCCTCAAAAATTTGGAAAAAAAGGCGCTGTCTTTTCTTCGCGGTCTCTTTTTCCTGCAGTTATACGTTCATTTCTTAATCTGCACATCCGCTTCGTCAGGGGGGTAAGAATTTCCCTATTCAACCATGATTCTGGCATTTCCAGTTTTTAAACGGCCTCGCCACTTACTCCTTTCATCTACATCTACATCTACATTGATACTCCGCAAGCCACCCAACGGTGTGTGGCGGAGGGCACTTTACGTGCCACTGTCATTACCTCCCTTTCCTGTTCCAGTCGCGTATGGTTCGCGGGAAGAACGACTGTCTGAAAGCCTCCGTGCGCGCTCTAATCTCTCTAATTTTACATTCGTGATCTCCTCGGGAAGTATAAGTAGGGGGAAGCAATATATTCGATACCTCATCCAGAAACGCACCCTCTCGAAACCTGGCGAGCAAGCTACACCGCGATGCAGAGCGCCTCTCTTGCAGAGTCTGCCACTTGAGTTTATTAAACATCTCCGTAACGCTATCACGGTTACCAAATAACCCAGTGACGAAACGCGCCGCTCTTCTTTGGATCTTCTCTATCTCCTCCGTCAACCCGACCTGGTACGGATCCCACACTGATGAGCAATACTCAAGTATAGGTCGAACGAGTGTTTTGTAAGCCACCTCCTTTGTTGATGGACTACATTTTCTAAGCACTCTCCCAATGAATCTCAACCTGGTACCCGCCTTACCAACAATTAGCACAACAAGCACAACTAGCTCGTATGCACTTCACATTTTTTTGTGCGCCTGGTAACAATGACCATCTTAAGACACGGTTTCCAATTTGTTGTTATAACTATTACCATTACTGGCAGTGTACAGAACTCAAGTGGCTCAGGCTTACGAAACTATACGGAAACGAAGGCTGACGGCGAGGACACTCCTTACAGTACATACTATGAGTAGTAATAGGAACAAGTGCCTATCTAATTACCAGAAAAGTCTCCACGTTAAAATAGTTTTATGAAGCGATTTGGTAGCTCGATAAGCGGAAGTGTCAGCAGACTATCCGCGCAAGGGTAGGAGGGGAGTTGGGTCCTATGGGACAGAGCTGAGGTTTTAAAAGTTATGCGTGTATGAAGTCACGAGTGAGCGATCCTCAGTGATCAGTATATCTCTTTTTCAGTTTTTATGATAAAGGTACCAACTTAATCATCGATAGTTCGCTGGGTGCACAGAGGCCTCTTATTAGAATCTTGAAATAGGTTCGCAAGTGATGAACTGGAAGCTACGCCACAAAAAATCATACTTCATCCAAAGAAAGACAAATTTATTTTTAAAAATTTCAAACTCTTAGTGAATTTCTTTAAAGAAATGCATTTTAACAAACGCAAGCAAATGCAAAACGTTGTCAATAAATCACTGATATTTGGAATTTAAATAATTTACAGTTAATGTTTGAAAGACTGGCTTGCTTAGAGCTTCGGGTAAAATAATTTAAAAAAAAAAACACATTATAAAATTCAGACATTATTATAACAGACGCAAAAAGATTCACACTGGACTCGCATTCGGGAGGACGACGGTTCAATCCCGCGTCCGGCCATCCCGATTTAGGTTTTCCGTGATTTCCCTAAATCACTCCAGGCAAATGCCGGGATGGTTCCTTTGAAAGGGCACGGCCGACTTCCTTCTCCGTCCTTCCCTAATCCGATGAGACCGATGACCTCGCTGTTTGGTCTCTTCCCCCAAACCAACCAACCAACCAACCAACCAAAAAGATTTCAGTTGACATATGCTCCAAAGAAAAATACGAAGCCATCACTAAACAGTCGTCCGCCACCCGTAGATGAGTGATGCCGGCACAGTAGCTCAGCGTGTTCGGTCAGAGATGTGGCTTGTCTCTGTATAAAAAAGCTGAGAGAAATGGTCAACAACGAACTTCAAGGGATGTCATGAGACGTTCGCTTCGACCTAATACCAAGAAACAAAAAAACAAAACAAAAAACAAAAAAACAAAACAAAAAACAAAAAAACAAAAACGTGGTCAGCGGCGTGACAGACTGTCAATCCCAAGGGCCCGGGTTCGATTTCCGGCTGGGTCGGAGATTTTCTCCTCTTAGGGACTGGGTGTTATGTTGTCCTAATCATCATCATTTCATCCCCATCGACGCGCAAGTCGCCGAGGTGGCGTCAAATCGAAAGACTTGCACCCGGCGAACGGTCTATCCGACGGGAGGCCCTAGTCACACGACATTTACATTTTACTAAACAGTCAGGCAACACATCAGTTGATACCTGTAAGCCCAGAAAATCAAACTACCAATGGACAATTATAGAATAATGCGAAATATAGGACTTACCTAGATCAGAGAAATATTATGTGAGCTTTTTAAGTAGAATGCAGACCTCAACCTACTTCTATAAAAGAATGAATAAATAATTTTTAACAATAACGCCCACAAGGTTTCAGCTAAAACAGCAAGCAGTAAAATTAATTCTGACTATAAAAATAAATTACGCAAAGCCAACAGAAGTAACATTCGTTAATTACAAATCAGTCTCAAACACAATGGGCAGGAATTACTGTGGCATAGGCAGACAGAAATCTTTAGCAATGTAAAGTAAATAAGCTGGAACCGGCAATTTCGGTGGATAAATTCGGTATTAACTCAGACCTAAACCACATAATACAAGGAACCCTGTGTCACAGCGGATAGCACTGTATAATTGTTCATACTGTACGCACACTAAGGTGCTCACCAAACAAGTCCAACAAGTGCCAATGGCTACTGCTCAGTACTCCCATTTGATCCTCGAAATCTGTAGCCACGAATAGCAGTCTATGTCTGAGAACTGTATTCCACCAAATGTGAGCGACATGCTTCTTGAGCATAACTAAATTGATAGAATAGCGACACACTCACCCAAAATGACATTCAATTTGGGCAGTTGCTCATAGCGTCAATGTCCCAAACGATTGCCAGGACTCTCCCCTGGATGACCGACCTCCAGTTTTCTGTGGGAGACGATTGAGTGCAAGTTCACGCTCATCGCCATTAAGTCGGCGCGGTGGGGAGAGCGCATGTCACCTAGTGGGATGCGAAGGAGGCAGGTTGCATAACTATATAGCGAAAATGAAGTGAAATAATCATGTGGCCTTATTTGTCATGTTGACCGCCTGATACAAGTCTTTTTATTTGACGCCACAACGGTGACTTGCACGTCGATGAGTGAAATGAAATGATGACGAGGACAACACACATACACAGTCTCAAGCGGAGAAAATCAGTGACCCGGCCAGGAATCGAACCTCGGGCTCTGTGATCGAGTGTCAGCACACAGCCAAACAGATTGCTTCACCATTTCGATAGGATATCGTAACACCGCACGGGTTAATCCTCTTACCCTAATAGACAAACCTGTGGGGCAGGTTGTGGCTGGGGGGGGGGGGGGGGGAGATGGCCTGAGTGGCTTCCTCTACCTTTTATTGAGCTTCACTGGCCTCACAGTCATTAGAAGGAGTAAAAACATTGGCATGAGTAAGATGAACTCTATGCAGTTTACCGTTAGCCAAATTTTTAACTACGAAACTAATCGGTATGAGCATCCTTAGAATCCAACATAGTCCAAGAAAACGCGGCAATAGATTGGAGGAAATTTTTTTTTCTTCCTAGCTCTGGTCTTAAAAATTCCTTACAAAAACAAGAACTCCAATCCTTTACGAGGTATGCCGTTTACGGTTGTTATGTCAGTGGACTTCCCGCATGCGTGCAAAACGAATGGTATTATCCGCCTTACTCCAACTTCTTTTAGTGGCGTCAGAATTAATTTCCGTGGGGAGGAGGTTACTTGTAGACCAATGCTTGGATATCTGAGAGTTAATAGAATACGCAAGCATTAATTTTGCAGGGGTGGTCTTTTGTGCCCCATGCACAGCGAAATTGAAAACAAAATTAAACCAATTGATGGATTTATGCAAATTATTCTGAGACTGGCTACGAGAAATAATCAGCGCTGATTTAAGGTTCTGATTACTACGTTCAGCGAACGATGTTTGAGTATGCTATGGGATGCTTACAATGTGCGATTGGCGCTACCATAGCAGAATTTCCTAAATTCGCTAGAAGTGAATGTAGGTGCATTAAGTAATATGTTGGGAGGGCCAAAATGAGAAAATATTTTATCGAGATGCTGAATTTTCAAATCCACAGTCATCGCCCCACTTGGTACAAGCCACACAAACTGTGCGTAAGCATCCATCATTATAAAAATATACTTATTACCACTCTTGGTCCTTGGGAGCGGCCGTAGATAATCAACAAACCATTTTTTTCATCAGCCCCTGTCCCCGACTAGAGTGCAACAAACCACAACGAAAACTGTGATTGGGCTAAGCAGGCTGACATTCCTGGACTAACTTTCTGACGTCTCAATTTCGAGATGGCCAAGTAACGTGCTCTTTAGTTTTCATTATGGTCTTAAAAGTACGCACATTACTCCTACACAAGTAGTGATGGAAGTAAATACCGGCGTGATTAACTCTTTTGGAAGACAAATCTTTGATTTACCACCAGTTTAGGGTGATATCCAGCTCTTGCTTCCTACTAAGGAGCTTATCGTTAATACTCTTGATTGCTTGATCCCGCTTCACTTCAAATTTCTGAAAAGTGATGGAATCTCGATTAGAATAACTGCACTATGTTGATGATTATCATCTGATGAAACTCTAACTGCACAGTGTGCTTTCCTGCCACTTTTATGGGGGCCTAGCCAGTACCCAGCTTAGTACCTGGTTGTCTGATCCTGGTGAGAAGTGTCTATGCTCCATATATAACTTGAATTTCCCCTGGTGGCAGGGGTAAAGTGTAGGGTGAACTTACTGATTCCACTTTCTGGCTCCACCCCTTGAGTGGCAACTCTGTTCACTTTCACCCAATCCATTTCTGAAAACGTCATCAGTTATTAATTTTTTCACGTGTATCTGGATAGCCCAGAGCAAAAGGTTCCAGTTGATTACATGTAAAACAATTTCCACTATCTTGTCCACGTTGGCTATCACAGCGACATTGAGGGGAAGAGATTCCAGGCAAGATACTCTTTTGTAACTGCTAGAGGAAACACCTTAAGTTGCATTGTTGCAATCACATAAAAGTTGCAACCTGTTTCGAGCCCAGCAAGCCGAAGATACAGATGTTACTCTTCTCCTCAGTAACCCTCCTTTTCTGATCAGCAAGACCAATGCTCTCTATATTTCATGCACGTTCATCCAAGTCAAGGAAACTACTGGGTTTATTAGCTACT
The DNA here is from genome assembly GCF_021461395.2 of Schistocerca americana. Taxonomy (NCBI): domain Eukaryota; kingdom Metazoa; phylum Arthropoda; class Insecta; order Orthoptera; family Acrididae; genus Schistocerca; species Schistocerca americana. Next base: position 756,381,705 of record NC_060121.1, on the reverse strand, counting down.
GGGTTTATTAGCAAAAAGGACCCATGAACGGTCTTCCAGCTGCATTCCTTGCTAACGACCTGATTTTCACTTACCTCTAAACAATGGTAATTGATCCCATCTTATATTCACAACATATCTCACATAGGTTCCTTGTTGACCTTGTACCCAAAAATAATGTTTGTTTATTAATTTATTTCTCGGCCTGTCTGACCAACTTGGTTAACAATCCTACAATGCAAACCACTCAAGATAACGCCTTTTCGAGTAACCAGATCAGACATACTAGCCAACCGCCCATTATTTAATAGGTAAATAATCGGAATAAATACAAGATAGAGAATTTGGAGGGCACTGGCTTGCTGTTGTAATTTAACTGGCAAATACAAAAATTCTACATTAGTTTCATTGACAAGCTAGTAATCTCTTGTACAACAACCGTAATAAGGTTAAGTAAAGATTAAAATGATTCCATATCTCCATACCAGCACCACTCTGCAAAATACATTTAGACTCGCAGTCATCCTCTACCATTATGTGAACGTCAGAAATTTCTTCTCGCTGCAACAGGTTGGCTCGATGCTAGAGTTACCTAATCTTCTCTTGCAACTCTTTGATTTCTGCGCATTGCTTTAGTTCACTATTAATTTTACACAAATCCTGTATCCAAATAGTTAAATGATTGGATTGGCATGCACCCGAAATAAATGAGATTGTGACAGATAACTATCCTGAAGTAGGTTTTTAATGTGTTGCACACTGGCGACAAACTTGAGACCTACAACAATGGTTTGACTTGCTGAGAAATGCGAGGGTGCTGCGCCAATTCACTCACGCTGCCCTTGACCACCTGGCTGTAGATTTATAATTAATGCATCAATCTGTTTTCCTTCAGATGCCCAGTACTGACCTCATCTCTTACAGCTATAGTTGAACATGGAATCACCTGGGAACAAAAACACCTGAATGGTACACAGTACACAAAAAACTTTACTAAAAGAGTTTTGCATTTTAATGCCTTTTCTGATATGACACGTCACTTACGTCCCTGTAACCGTACTCTGATACCACTGAAACAGATTTGAAAGCAATAAGCAGGGAATGGTAAGGTGTCAGGCCATGGAAAGCGTAAGAAATGTGAAGATTTCAGATAACTGGAGGTAGTGTTTGATAGAAAGATCCAGACTTGGTTAGGCCTTATAGAAGACATTGAATTCCATTCGTTTCAGTGGAAACTTGCGGTGTTTTTGTGTGTCCTTTACTCTTTTAACATTAGACTGTTATTAAGCCTGTATCATAGATCAAATTTAATGGTATACAGGATGTGACTACAGCTTGTATGATGACTTCATACGATTTCCCAATGCTGTGGAAACGTTCCAATAAAAATACACAAAACCCGTTTCAGTAATTACGACAGACCATTGTCAGTTGCGGAATGTAACAGTATTGTGACAGGCTTCTTTTTATGAAAACTAGCTGAGTACCCAGCGTTGTCCAGGCATGTATTTATTCCAGTTCTGTAAGCTCAACTCCTAGTTCAACCTCTCTCTGTCCATCGGCTCTCTCCACTCTTTCTGTCCATCCGCTCCCTCCCCCTCTCTCTATCCACCTCCTCCTGCCCCTTCTCTGTCCCTCTCCTCCCACCTACCTGTCACCATCTTCTCCTTCCCCATTTCTACCTGTTCATCTCCTACTCCGATATTCTCTCTCCACGTTATCACCACCACCTCAATAGGAGGTTATTGGTTCTTACCCCCACAGCATTTCTTTCCAAATAGTGAGTAATATGTGAATCAAGCTTAGCTGAAATCGAGCAAGGGGTTCAGGATCAGCTTTTTACCCTTGGCTTTGATGGCTATGTCCATGTACACATACGTCACATATACTTCATGTATATTTAAGATATTTCACACATATTTGTATACGCATTTCACCTGCATCTCTAGCGAATTTCGCCCTGCAGTTTCGTTTTCAGGTAGCTGCCACCTTCCGGTTGTGAGTTGTTACTGCATGTTGACACGGATCACAGACGTTGGTCACATTAATGTGACTGGACTGTGCGTTATTCTTGGGAGAAAGTTGGATACATGAGCTGTTAAGTTTCCAACCGATTTCTCATACACAAACGTCAGTTGACCGGCGTTGCCTGGTGAAACGTTGTTGTGGTGCCTCGTGTAAGCAGGAGAAATGCGTACCATCATGTTTCCGACTTTGATAAGGGCGGATTGTAGCCTATCGCGACTGCAGTTTATCGTATCGCGACACAGCTGCTCGCGTTGGTCGAGATCCAATGACTGTTAGCAGAATATGGAATCGGTGGGTTCAGGACCGTAATACGGAACGCCGTGCTGGATGCGAACGGCCTCGTATCACTAGCAATAGAGATGACAGGCATCTTATCCGCATGGCTGTAACGGTTCGTGCAGCCGCGTCTCTATCCCTGAGTCAACAGATGGGGACGTTTGCAAGACAACAACCATCTGCACGAACAGTTCGACAACGTTTGCAGCAGAATGGAGTATCAGCTCGGAGACCCTGGCTGCGGTTACCCTTGACGGTGCATCACAGACAGGAGCGCCTGCGATGGTGTACTCGACGACGAACCTCGGTGCACGAATGGCAAAACGTCAGTTTTTCGGATGAAGCCAGGTTCTGTTTACAGCATCATGATGGTCCGTGTTTGGCGACATGGCGGTGAACGCACATTGGAAGTGCGTATTCGTCATCGCCATACTGGCGTATCACCCGGCGTGATGGTATGGGGTGCCATTGGTTACACGTCTCGGTCACCTCTTGTTCGCACTGACGGCACTTTGAACAGTGGACGTTACATTCCAGATGTGTTACGACCCGTGGCTCTACCCTTCATTCGATCCCTGCGAAAACCTACATTTCAGCAGGATAATGCACGACCGCATGGTGCAGGTCCTGCACGGGCCTTTCTGGATACAGAAAATGTTCGACTGCCGCCCTGGCCAGCACATTCTCCGGATCTCTCACCAATTGAAAACGTCTGGTCAATGGTGGCCGAGCAACTGGCTCGTCACAATACGCCAGTCACTACTCTCGATGAACTGTGGTATCGTGATTGTTGTGACTTGGCAAGACAGCCAAGCCACTATGAGATAGCCGAAAGGCACGCGTTTAAGCTCACGCAGGCTGGCGTGAGGTCTGGAACAATTAAAGTAGTTGAGTCTAGTAAAAAAAGTACGTAGCTTCTGGAATACTTAACTTTAATCCATAATTGGTAAACATCGGTCTGACGGTACACGCATCACAAGATACATAGCAAATGATAATGGCGCCTTGCTAGGTCGTAGCAAATGACGTAGCTGAAGGCTATGCTGCCGGCCGATGTGGCCGTGCGGTTAAAGGCGCTGCAGTCTGGAACCGCAAGACCGCTACGGTCGCAGGTTCGAATCCTGCCTCGGGCATGGATGTTTGTGATGTCCTTAGGTTAGTTAGGTTTAACTAGTTCTAAGTTCTAGGGGACTAATGACCTCAGCAGTTGAGTCCCATAGTGCTCAGAGACATTTGAACCATTTTTTTGAAGGCTATGCTAACTATCGTCTCGGCAATTGAGAGCGTAATTTGTCAGTGAACCATCGCTAGCAAAGTCGGCTGTACAACTGGGGCGAGTGCTAGGAAGTCTCTCTAGACCTGCCGTGTGGCGGCGCTCGGTCTGCAATCACTGATAGTGGCGACACGCGGGTCCGACGTATACTACCGGACCGCGGCCGATTTAAAGGCTACCACCTAGCAAGTGTGGTGTCTGGCGGTGACACCACAGTGATGAAACTGCGTGGGCAGCTGTACCTGTACACGCCATCCAAGCTCTGTTTGACTCAATGCCCAGGCGTATCAAGGCCGTTATTACGGCCAGAGGTGGTTGTTCTGGGTACTAATTTCTCAGGATCTATGCACCCAAATTGCGTGAAAATGTAATAACATGTCAGTTCTAGTATAATATGTTTGTCCAATAAATACCCGTTTATCATCTGCATTTCTTCTTGGTGTAGAAATTTTAATGGCCGGTAGTGTACAACCAAATGAAAACTGAGCTTGTTGGCATCCACTACTACACTAAAAAATTATCTGCTTCAGGTAATTGAAGTGCTTCCGAATTAATGATGTAATGCCCAGGACATTTTCTTCTGATTTGAAATAGATTTATTCTTTCACGGAACTGTAACCACACTGTAAGGGGAAGCTGGGAGCGCGACGAATGAACACAGATATATCTGGGGCAAGGAGCGCCGATGGAGTCCGCCGAGCCTCCCCTTGTTTTCCTTCCGCAGCTGCGGTAATTTGACAAGTCGCGCCAATCAGCCACCGCGTTGCCAGTCAATTCTTTGCGAGGACACGCCGCGGCGTGTTCGCCACAGCAGAGAGGGTCCCCAGCTAATGGAACACGGAACGGGGGACGGCGCTGCAGAATAAATAAGGGGCCGACTGCTGGCTGACGGCAGCAGCCAGGCGCATCCAAAGGGCGGCGAGCCGGCGCCAGCGCCGTGTTCGGCTGCTTCACGTGTCAACACAGGGTGGCGCGCCACCGCAGGCCTCTGTGGGTAAGAGAAGTGCTGTCCGCAAGTCCCTTATCTGCATCTCTGACACTTTTGCCTGCAACCGTGGATATTAGAATTTTGTAAACCACTGTAAGCCGCTCGATGCGCTACAGGTCTGACAGCAGGCTGGCACACGATCTGAATTTTTGTCTGTTGAAATTGGACCTCGAAATTTATAGTCCATAGACCAAAAAAAGTAGAAGCCAGACATGACCAGATCCATACATATTCTAATAAAAATAGATGTATGTTTGTTCCAAATCTCTTCCTAAATCACTCAATCGATTTCAACCTAATTTGGCACACATATAAAATACAGCTTAGAAAGAAGCACGCCGGCCGCGGTGGTCTCGCGGTTCTAGGCGCTCAGTCCGGAGCCGCGTGACTGCTACGGTCGCAGGTTCGAATCCTGCCTCGGGCATGGATGTGTGTGATGTCCTTAGGTTAGTTAGGTTTAAGTAGTTCTAAGTTCTAGGGGACTGATGACCACAGATGTTAAGTCCCATAGTGCTCAGAGCCATTTGAACCATTTTTGAAAGAAGCACTGGGGATGGGAGGGGGAGGTTAAGGACCACCCAACTTCCAAAGGGGTGTGGGTAGAAAGGAGTGTAGTTCACTATGTGGTAGCAGCCGCATAATATTTGAGAATGAAAGCACTTGGTGATTTGCAACAAACTTTACACATGCTTCAGGAATGATATTTTCACTCTGCAGTGGAGTGTGCGCTGATATGAAACTTCCTGGCAGATTAAAACTGTGTGCCGGACCGAGACTCGAACTCGGGACCTTTGCCTTTCGCGGGCATGTGAACGGCTTCGTGTTTTTTCATTACTGTGTCTACTGTTTTTGGTCCACCGTTATGTTATGTTACTTCTGTGCCTTCATTATTTTTCTCTCTTTGTACTACCTGTGGCTGAAGAGCGGCGTACAGGTGTAAAATGACAATAAAGAAAAAAAGTGCTAATTAATCTACACAGTAGGCGCCAGTGCTGTAGTGAAGCCTAAGCACGATCCATCTCGCAAGTCGACTATCGCAGAAGAAGCATGGTCCCCAAGGACAGGTGCGTACTTGAGGTGATCCACTGTGCCCTCCAGAATGACGAGATCACGCAGGGAATGCCACAAAGACATTCCCTACATCATAACACTCCCTCATGCGGCCTGGACCCTTCATACGATTGTCGCAGCGTGTCTGCTCTCAGACGTTTCACGCTGTACTCGCCAACGGCCATCTGTCATCTTGAAAGGTCACCTGCCCCCACTCAGAGGACGTCCAGCTGCGTTATTAGTATACAGATTCCAGCCTTCGTCGCTGATGAACAGCAGTCAGCATGAGTGCATGAACCAGGCGCCTCCTGTAGAGGCCCATATGCACTAACGTTCGCTGAACGATCGTTGAGGAGACACCGTTGGCAGCCCCTTTGTTTATCTGGGCAGTCAATTGTTCAACAATTGCACAACTATTCGCCCGTAAACATCTCCGCACCCATCGTTAACCTCTGACATATACGCTCCGTGGTGCACCGCAGTGCCTCGTCGCCGGTTTTGCCTAGCACGGTATACTTTAACCATGGCAACACGGCCACAGTTTACAGATTTCGCCATTTCGGAAATTCTTCCACCCTTGGGCAGAAACCTAATGATCATGCCGTTGCGGACGTCAGATAAATCGCTCCATTCCCGCATCGCGGCAACGACTGCACTGTTTTTCGCGTCTCCCCGACACGCTTCATATACCCTAGACTACAATACTCTTTTCACTCTGGCCAGCAGTTCAAGGTCATTCGTCCCTCACTCTGCACCTCACGTGATCACTCCCTCTGCAATGGCTTTTCCGCTCTCTCCCAGGGCAATATCCATCCCTTCTGCAGCATATACCAGGTGATCAAAAAGTCAGTATAAATTTGAAAACTTCATAAACCATGGAATAATGTACATAGAGAGGTAAAAATTGACACACATGCTTGGAATGACATAGGGTTTTATTAGAACCACCCCATATTGCTAGACGCGTGAAAGATCTCTTGCGCGTGTCGTTTGGTGATGATCGTGTGCTCAGCCGCCACTTTCGTCATGCTTGGCCTCCCAGGTCCCCAGACCTCAGTCCGTGCAATTATTGGCTTTGGGGTTACCTGAAGTCGCTAGTGTATCGTGATCGACCGACATCTCTAGGGATGCTGAAAGACAACATCCGACGCCAGTGCCTCGCCATAACTCCGGACATGCTTTACAGTGCTGTTCACATTATTCCTCGACTACAGCTATTGTTGAGGAATGATGGTAGACATATTGAGCATTTCCTGTAAAGAACATCATCTTTGCTTTGTCTTACTTTGGTTCAAATGGCTCTGAGCACTATGGGACTTAACATCTATGGTCATCAGTCCCCTAGAACTTAGAAATACTTAAACCTAACTAACCTAAGGACAGCACACAACACCCAGCCATCACGAGGCAGAGAAAATCCCTGACCCCGCCGGGAATCGAACCCGGGAACCCGGGCGTGGGAAGCGAGAACGCTACCGCACGACCACGAAATGCGGGCGCTTTGTCTTACTTTGTTATGCTAATTATTGCTATTCTGATCAGATGAAGCGCCATCTGTCGGACATTTTTTGAACTTTTGTATTATTTTTATTTATTTATTTATTTATTTGTTCTAATAAAACCCCATGTCATTCCAAGCATGTGTGTCAATTTGTACCTCTCTATCTACGTTATTCCGTGATTTATTCAATAATTTTTAAATGTATACTGGATTTTTGATCACCCGGTATATGTCGTGTGACTAGGGCCTCGCGCCGCGCGGTCTCAGGCGCTGCAGTCATGGACTATGCGGTTGGCCCCGCCGTAGGTTCGAGTCCTCCCTCGAGCATGGGTGTGTGTGTGTTTGTCCTTAGGATAATTTAGGTTAATTAGTGTGTAAGCGTAGGGACTGATGACCTTAGCAGTTACGTCCCATAAGATTTCACACACATTAGAACATTAGGGCCTCGCGTCGGGTCAAGTCTCTCGATTTGACGCTACTTCGGTGACTTGCGGGTCGATGGGCATGAAATGATGATTAGGACAATACAACACCCATTCCCTGAGCGGAGAAAATCTCCGACCCAGCGGAGAATTGAACCCAAGCCCTTAGGATTGACATTCTCTCGCGCTGTCCACTCTGCTACCGGGGGCGGACACTTCTCAACAAAAGTGCGGGAGTGAGTCTATGCGTTTACGTTTAAATTGTGCATAATGTCGAGTCTGAGTGGTATGAGGCGACAGTCTAAGGACAGCCTGTATAAAGTGTGTAATTCTTTCAAAGCTCTGGAAAACTGCCAAGAAAAGGTTTGTGATTCTTTGCTCTGGAAAAAAATAAAATAAAACGCAGACGCATGTCAAGTCTCGATAAGAACAGTGCAACGCATCGGTGAGGAAGCCAATAAAAGTGTAACCAAAAATAAAGGAGCACTAGGGACAAGCTTGGCCTGTCCAACAGGAAACATTACACGCCAGAAACCCGTCACACGGTTAGATGATTTTCAGAAAGACATAATCCGTCGCTCAGTTCATGAAATTTTGTGATAATGGCGATTACCCAACGCTTAGAAAACTTAAAGCAGTTTTAAAAGCAAAAAATAGATTGCACAGGAGGCATTACTTCTTACACCCCAAAAACCTGTTAGAACGTTAAATGATTTCCAGAAAGACGTAATCCGTCGCTCAGTTCAGGAATTTTATGATAAGGGGGAATACTCAACACTTAAACATTTAAAGCTGTTCTAAAAGCTAAAATAGGCTATGCTGGAGGTGCTACTTCCTTGTATACGGTTTTAAGAAAACTTGGCTTTAGATATCGAAAAGCTAATGACGGTTGGAGGTTTTTGATAGAGAGAGATTATATTGTAGCCTCAGGTGTCTCGTTTTTAAGAAGAATGCATGAAACAAGGATTCGCGTAGATGAAACGTGGGTCAATCAAAAACATTCTAAAAAATTTATCCGGAAGACTTCTGAAAGAAATGGTGGTCTAAGGGTCCCGTTAGGTACAGGATCACGTCTCATAATCTGCCACACCTGACAGGTCAAACATGGTTTCATAGAGAGGGCAGAATTGGTGTTTCAGTCTAAAAGCAGTGTTGATTATCATCAAGAGCTGAATAATGTGTTAAGGAATGGTTTACCGATCTCCTTCGAATCCTGGAGGAAGGATGTGTGATAGCCATGGACCATACATCATTTCATGCTTAAAAGAAATTGCCCAACACAAATTTCAAGAAAGCTGTCGATTTAGAATGGCCATGTGTGAGTGGTAACTGCACGTAGCCGGTGGTCACATTAATATGAGTGGTCTGTGTACGTGATCAGCAGTATTTATTTTGACAGACTCCATCTACACATTGCAAAAAACAAACTGCCAGTCTCTGCCTAAATACCGGAGAAAATGGGTCTAACGACTCTTGTTTATAATCTTATTACTCCATAGGGTTTAGTTTAAATGTCGAAAAACCCGTTTCCCTGGCCTAATCTAATTTTTAATTAATTCTTGAGTTCTTTAACTTTCTTGTACTAGTTTCTGATACTGTTTTTGTGGCAAGTGCGTTAGCCAGGTATTGCACGTGCGTCAAGCGTTGGAATTTTTTATGGTGGGTCTTGTGTCGACGTAAGTTCTACGAGGCCAAGGAGGCGGAAACTGTCAGCTGCGCGTAATGAACGAGGCCGGCGACAAAGCCGTTGCCCGTAATCAGTGTGTGCGCTGACTCCGAGGAAGGGCGGGCCGGCGATGTCAGATAGCGCGCGTCGCGCCCTCGGCAGCAGGTGCTTGACCTGTCTGCAGAGGAGGCGCCGTCCCGGAGACCACCGGCGCTGCTATTGTTCCAGCTGGAGAGCCCGGCGGACGCCGCGGGCCCCATTGTCCTCGCCAGACTTGGTTCAACCAACACTCTATTCTGTCCACTCTTCTCCTCTGCGCCTCAAAGCAGTAAGCGAGAAAAATGCGAGTTGTCACTGTTAGAAATGGAAAGTGTTACACTATGCTCCTGTCAGATATTTATCAAACTTCGTTGACATGTTCGTCACATAACGGACAAAAAACACAAAAACCTTCATTCCATTGCTAACTACTGTCGACCATCAACATCTGTACGAAGTATGACCCCTATAAAGATACAGACACTCATACAGCTGAAGGTGTATCGAATCTTACCCATACCTATCTGTGCTGCATCCAAGATCACAGGTGTGTAGATGTTCAAAAAAGCAAGCATCTCTGCATAGATCTATTAAATATGATAAACTCCCTTTCACAAATATGATACCCACGTTCAGAAAGCGATTGTCGTCGGATTAGCAAGTGGAATGGCCAAGGAGATCTCAAATCAATGGCAGTCACCACGCACTACATCATCTCACGATAACAAAGTGTCATGGTACAATAAGCCACAAACATCAAGGAGCTTCAGGACAGTTATAGCACGGTTGAAATTTAATCATTGAAAGTTCGGCAAACACCTCAACCTAAGCGCCACCCCTCAAAGTGTTTACGGAGAAAAAGAAGATCCAAACCATATATCCCTACTGTATCCTCGGAGCATGTATCACATCAACGTAATTACAAGTAATCTTCGGGCTCTTGGTCATCAGTTCCCAAGTAGCCTCCAAAACTTGTTAGTATCCAACGATAGAGCAATGTATAAAAATACTGTACTAGTCCGTCAACAGTGCCAACATCCCGATACAGCTCACTGCGCTGGTACTCTAAAGCTCTTGGTAATTGGAACGCAAGGGGAACACCAAACCGGTGTGGCCGAGCGGTTCTAGGCGCTTCAGTCTGGAACCGCGCGACCGCTACGGTGGCAGGTTCGAATCCTACCTCGCGCATGGATGTGTGTGATGTCCTTAGGTTAGTTAGGTTTAAGAAGTTCTAAGTTCTAGAGGACTGATGACCTCAGATGTTAAGTCCCATAGTGCTCAGAGCAATTTGAACCATTTTTCTTTTGTACCTAGAAACGTATGTCACTATTTGTATGTGCCTCCTATAAGTATGTGGCTGAATACTGGTGTATCGATATGTATGGCTGTAACACCCAAATCTGGTTCTTGTATACTGTTCTCAAGTTCTGCGTAGAACAGGGGTGTCTCATCCTTTACCTTCTGTGGACCACACTGGAAGAAGACGAGTATTTTTGGACCGTACGTAATATACTTGAGCTAACAGTACTTGCTGAGCAAAAGTTATGTTTTCGTCTTGTTTACTCGTCTCTACATACTGTGGATGTAAAATTTGTTTTATATGGAAATCTGTCCTTCGTTAAGCTCATGTAACTTTGTACCAGAGTATGTCTTAACTAATGTATACTCGGAATGTCAAAGTAAATTATAGTATAACATTTTCAGTGATGAGATGGCCGTATGGGTACGTTCCGAAAGCCACTAAATTAAAAAAAAAAAAAGAAAGAAAGAATCACAGGTGGCACGGGAAGCCCCGTGACTTAGGGATTGGGGCGAGCTTTCGGCGGCTGTGGAAAAGGCAGTCAGGCAGTTATTCTGAGGAGTCGGCTCACGAAGTGAACAAGTACGAGTCGGGATTCGAAAGATGTTGCCGCGTATAGGGGCGCGAAGTAGTTATTCTGTGATGAGTACAGTACAATACTGAACAGCATATTTTTCTTTACGGTGACCAGACGGAATCAAAAAGGGTAATGAATAGCTCAATGCAGTCATGGACAGTGCGGCTGGTCCCGGCGGAGGTTCGAGTCCTTCCTCGGGCATGGGTGTGTGTGTTTGTCCTTAGGATAGTTTAGGTTAAGTGGTGTGTAAGCTTAGGGACTGATGACCTTAGCAGTTAAGTCCCATAAGATTTGACACACATTTGAACATTTTTGAATAGCTCAAATGAAAATGTGAATAGTGTGCTTATTCATATAACCTCGGTGGATTTTAAATCGACGTACTGACCTTTAAATGATCTCAAGTCGTAGTAAATGCAGCGTTAATCAGAAACATTGCCGTTGTTGTATAGCGGGTAGAGCGCTAGGCTCCGGGTGCAATTCACGACAGTGGATGGAGTTACCCTCGTCCTAGTTCGTCCAGGCCCGCTGCAGTTCGACTCACCCTGCTATCAAATGAGCGCCGGAGACCTTTCCCGCTGGTAAAAGACGGTCAGGGTAAAGAAGAGCAGACAGGCCAATAGTCCAGTAGTAGATTCTGTCTGAGTCCGAGTGATGGACCTGGTGAGCTGCCCATTCCAGAGTGCATTCGCACATGACATTCAGGTCCATGGTGTCGGGGGCCTTCAGTTACAGCTTGATCTTTCTGCGGGGTAAAGTAACCACTACCCCTGCACTGCACAGTTAGTTATCCCAGCACTACTGCCATTTCTTCAACAGGAAGGTGACTTTTTTTTCAGCTGGACAAAACACGTCCACATACGGCTGCTGTGGCGCAACGTGCTCTTCATGGTGTACATCTGCACTGCCCAAGATCCCCTCATGTCTCCCCAGTTGGACACGTATGAGACACGAGACATAATGAAGCTGGAACTTATTCGTTCTCCAGGGCCTGCAAGAACGGATAACGAATTGCAACAAAAGGAGCAAAGGTTCTTGGAATAATTTATTAGGCACCTTTATGATCGTTTGCATTAGAGGATACACACCTGCGTTGCCGCCAGGTGGATGCACGAGTACCTTGTGTATTGATGCGACGATTTGGACATTCTTTACTGCGACATGTGTGTTTCATATGGTCTGAATTCGTTATCACACACTCATACAATGACGAATTACCTGTCACCTCACTTGTCAATAAAATGACTCCTTGAGGGTGTTCCATTTTTTGCCAGCAGCACTGCAGCAACAAAACAGCAACAAAGAGCAATATTACTGCGCCAATGGACGGTGTATAAAATGGTCAAAACGACCTAGTAGCTTACACCCCCATAGACATGAATGCACACATATATTCGTTGTTGTGCCGGCCGAAGTGGCCGTGCGGTTAAAGGCGCTGCAGTCTGGAACCGCAAGACCGCTACGGTCGCAGGTTCGAATCCTGCCTCGGGCATGGATGTTTGTGATGTCCTTAGGTTAGTTAGGTTTAACTAGTTCTAAGTTCTAGGGGACTAATGACCTCAGCAGTTGAGTCCCATAGTGCTCAGAGCCATTTGAACCATATATTCGTTGTGGCGTGGAGGCAAACAGACCCGAATGTTATTGAGACCAATTTCTTGTCACGTCCGAAATACGTGCTGTGTCACTTCATTAAGATTGCGGGATAGAAGTTGATATGGGAAGATACATGTGTATTCCTCGCCTCTTGCGTATGCTCTACGGTTGGAAAATCATGGAACCAAGCTGACCAGTCAAAGATCTGTACACTCGTCAAGAAGTTTGTGGTTTTAACTGCAGTGTAGGGTCTTGCAGTATTCTGCTGAAATTACCATGTTTGCCTACAGGGTTTACCGATCTTACCACATACTGGCGAACATTCCTCCGCCTGTTAACAATTGCCAAAGGAGTTCTCTTGTCGTATCCAATAGTCCCACACACCACGATTGCAGCAACTGCAGAGGCATAAATATCGAGAATCGCTGCCTTCTGTGACCTTCCACGAGGACATCTACAAACCCGTTCGCATCGATCTGACCTCCACAGAAAGAAGCTAAGTCTATCGGTGAACACTATATAACGCAGTCCAGTTGCCCAGATGATTCTGCTCCTCCACCAAGGAATTCACTGTTGTACGTGGTATGTCGTTGTCGGCAGACGAAGGATGCCAACTCGAGATCTCATCTCCCTGTAACCTGTTCCCGACGACCCGTGGTGACAGTCCGCAGCTCGTGGTCTCGCGGTCGCGTTCTCGCTTCCCGAGCATGGGGTCCCAGGTTCATGGATTTTCACCTGTCTCGAGATGACTGGGTGCTTGTATTGTCCTCATCATTTCATCATCGTTCATGCAAGTGACGAGATTGGATTGAGCAAAGGTTGGGAATTTGTACGGGCGCTGATAACCTCACAGTTGAGCACCCCACAATCCAAACATCATCATCGTGGTGACAGCCTGTAGACTCTGGCTGTATTTTGGCTGCTGTCATCCATCTATTGGTCAGAGCCAGTCGAACAAGTCTACGATCTTTCTGCGGTGTTTTCTTTTCCAAGGATCCGTGTCTTCTCTTCTTGACTCAGAGTTATCCTTGGTCAATCTCGTCGTCACTCGTTCTACTGTGATTGCACATCAGTCAGGTGTCTGTGCAATTTCTCGGTATGATGCGCAGTCTATCTTCACTTCATCAAAGTGATACACCATTTTATTTTGGACACACTAGCGGCGTGCTACGGTACTGTGGAGGCGAGATTTTAATGTGTACCACAAATGCAGACATGTACTCAACAAACAAAACATGAATTACGTTAACGTCATTTCTTCGACAAGATGTTTAAAACTTCATTATTATCCCTCGTAAAGTTCTCTACGGTTAATTTTATTGCTTATGGAAATAAAAAAGAAACTTCACGCACTGTACTAGAAATGATCGATGTCTGTGCCGTGGCGTCTTCGTGATATTGAAATTATAATTTACAGCACAATATTTTTGCCTTTTTCGTCACGAAAAATGTCTCTCGGGCAACGTCTTCAACCTTTTTATTTGATATGATTAACTTTCTCACACAAAAGCGGCCACGTTTAAAGTTTCACTTCGCGATATGACAATGGCTGCGTTATAACTAATAAAATACATGCGGGAGATGCGAACGCTCCAGCGCAGCGCCAGAAAGACGTCTGCCCACTGTCGTTCTGAGACAGCGACAGTGGCTTCATCAGTCTCAGAAAATTACCGTCCCGCTTATTCTAAAAATTCTGGACTTCCGGACTCGTCTATCTTGCCACCTCGGCCACTAGGAATGTTCCCCAGAGCACAGTCCCAGTAGCGACTCGCCCGCTGCACGACACACGTAGAATCCACTCTCTACCAAAGCGTTACAGAGCCCAGTGTTAGCGGTGAAATAAGCAAAAATGAAATAAAATTAGACCTGTAATATTAAAAAATGAGAATTACTCTAACGTCCCTAACGCCTACCTTCAAATCCTTTCAACTTCCACATTCCGTGCTTTTTCCTTTGGTCTTCGTTTCCATTGTACCCATCACAGATGTAATTAAGTTATTCTGACGGTTGCCAAGTCCTACAATAATTTACATTCAGCTGCATAATCTCCAGAAACGCTTATTGGGGCTTTCGTTCTACGTCGGTGGAGGCGCTATGCGTAGTGCTCGCGATAACCCGGCAAATGTAAGTATTAAGTATCATATGGCAACATATTGGACGAAACGGGCAGACCAGACAGAGTGATACAGACATTGATAGAGCTATGAACCTAGAAAGTGATTTGTGACAAAGTGTATAGGACAACTATGAAAAGGCCCGTAGGGTAAATGTCTTCTTCCCCAACATAAGGTAACGGTTGAGGATGAAACATGTCAATCCCAGCCTGCGCACATTTCATTTATTAACGGCTGTGGGTCATACCCCACACGCATTTGCTACGTGTAAACCTCGGTCAGGAGGCTAATAGTGCCTGCAGAGAGAGAGGAACCTCGCGAAGACATGCTGCTGCACTGTGACTGTTGGTCGCACAACAACGTAACACAACCACTTGGAGACCTGGCCTTTGGGGGGCGACCTTAAAGGGTACGCAGGCAGAATATCTAGAGCGCTGCATAAAGAGTACTTGCAGCGACTAGAGTGCAGGTGGCAATCAGCACCGGCGGCAAATGATGCCTCCACAGACAATACTAGCGAGACAAACGACAGCGGTACAGGAGACAAGTACAGAGTAAGGACAAAATGTATAGTCACCAGAATGTGACGAAAATAGCTGTTCATTAGTCAGTAATATTAGATTGAAAGAGAAACGTAAAAATACGCTGCCATGTAGAGTAGCCTAATGAAGATATAAGAGCACGGCATGTGAGGCCGAGAGGCTCAAGGATTCGCTGAGGTCCTCAGCCCTCGAATGGTAAGTATAAGTAGTTTGGGTGATGACTGCTTAGAAGAGAGAGGATCAATGTCCTTGTGAGGTACTCTCTCCTGGGCAACATCAGTGGTGGCATTGTGTGAACCAAAGCACTTTCCTAAGTTCCTATGGTCTTAAAACATAAAGTGTTAATTTTAAGCATCTTCGTTCCCTATTTATCACTAAGATTACAACCATTAAAAGCTACAACAAATAAGAAATAATACACTACTGGCCATTAAAATTGCTACACCAAGAAGAAATGCAGATGGTCAACGGGTGTTCATTCGACAAATATATTATACTAGAACTGACATGTGATTACATTTTCACGCAATTTGGATGCATAGATCCTGAGAAATCAGTACCCAGAACAACCACCTCCGGCCGTAATAACGGCCTTGATACGCCTGGGCACTTAGTCAAACAGAGCTTGGATGGCGTGTACAGGTAGTACAGCTGCCCATGCAGCTTCAACACGATACCACAGTTCATCAAGAGTAGTGACTGGCGTACTGTGACGAGCCAGTTGCTCGGCCACCATTGACCAGACGTTTTCAGTTGGTGAGAGATCTGGAGAATGTGCTGGCCAGGGCAGCAGTCGAACATTTTCTGTATCCAGAAAGGCCCGTACAGGACCTGCAACATGCGGTCGTGCATCATCCTGCTGAAAGGTAGGGTTTCGAAGGGATCGAATGAAGGGTAGAGCCACGGGTCGTAACACATCTGAAATGTAACGTCCACTGTTCAAAGTGCCGTCAACGCGAACAAGAGGTGACCGAGACTTGTAACCAATGGCACCCCATACCATCACGCCGGGTGATACGCCAGTATGGCGATGACGAATACACGCTTCCAATGTGCGTTCACCGCGATGTCGCCAAACACGGATGCGACTATCATGATGCTGTAAACAGAACCTGGATTCATCTGAAAAAATGACGTTTTGCCATTCGTGCTCCCAGGTTCGTCGTTGAGTACACCATCGCAGGCGCTCCTGTCTGTGATGCAGCGTCAAGGGTAACCGCAGCCATGGTCTCCGAGCTGATAGTCCATGCTGCTGCAAACGTCATCGAACTGTTCGTGCAGATGCTTGTTGTCTTGCAAACGTCCCCATCTGTTGACTCAGGGATCGAGACGTGGCTGCACGATCCGTTACAGCCATGCGGATAAGATGCCTGTCATCTCGACTGCTAGCGATACGAGGCTGTTGGATCCAGCACGGCGTTCCGTATTACCCTCCTGAAACCACCAATTCCATATTCTTCAAACAGTCATTGGATCTCGGCCAACGCGAGCAGCAATGTCGCGATACGATTAACCGCAATCGCGATAGGCTACAATCCGGCCTTTATCAAAGTTGGAAACGTGATGGTACCCATTTCTCCTCCTTACACGAAGCATCACAACAACGTTTCACCAGGCAACGCCGGTCAACTGCTGTTTGTGTATGAGAAATCGGTTAGAAACTTTCTTCATGTCAGCACGTTGTAGGTGTCGCCACCGTCGCCAACCTTGTGTGAATGCTCTGAAAAGCTAATGATCTGCATATCACAGCATCTTCTTCCCGTCGGTTCAATTTCGCGTCTGTAGCTCGTCATTTTCGTGGTGTAGCAATTTTAATGGCCAGTAGTGTATAAGCGTCATATTGTACATACAATTTAATAATGTGAAAACACGACCTGTCTTAGTAACTAGGTGGCATATCACTTGTAACTGGCAGCAAATAAAATGAAAATAAATGAAAATAATAAATATCCAGAAGCCTCATATATTTTTCGTGCCTTGTGATATCTTATCAGATATGACGCAACCAAGTATCAATAAAACTTGGACTTCTATCGAAGTAATACGCAGTCTGTACCTCAGAAACGAATCGAGATCGCTCTGCTTCTTTGCCATTTGCCGATGGTCTTACGTCAGCGTTTCGTAGTTTTAGAGAATATAGATTCTTTAAAACAAGGAGGTAACGTAGTCGCTAAGACAGTGGTCTCGTAGACGGGAGGACAGCGATTCAAATCCCTGTCCGGGTTTTCAGATTCAGGCTTTCCGTGATTTCTCTGAATCGCTCGATGAAAATGCCTGGATGGTTTCTTTGAAATGGATGCGGTTGGTTTCCTTCCCCATTCTTCCTATTCCGAGCTTATGCTCCGTCTCTGACGAAATTATCTTAGATTTCATCTCGCTTCCTCGACTCTGTACCAGTGATTTGGTTGTACTGATTTGATACATCGTCCACGTGTACCATTATTGTGGAACCTGGTCTTCTCCCGAGTATTTTATCCTCAAATAACTTACGGCAATGCAGCCAGCTTACAACTGCGGATATTTTCAGGGAATGTTATTTTTACCTATTTATTCCCTACTCACGATTGTTTTGTGGGATGTGTACAACTGTTTTCTTTTCAGCCAAATTCCCAGTAGCTGCAGTGAGGCACGGGGTTCCCAATTAAATGACTGAAGCGAGTGATGGCTATACACGGCAGTTTAAACCATTGGTGGGTGGAGGTACGCTAACAAGGAAACCAGAAAGACAACACACGTAAACGTACACAACTTACGCCACCACTCAAGCAAAGATGGCCTCGAAACCTGCAGGAAAGTGCCTCGGAATCGTCGGCGTAGAACTCTGCATGCGTTGCTAGATATGTACCCGACACTTTCGTTATTTAACCCCATGGAACTGAAAATTTGTGCAGCTTTTTTAGAGAATCTCGGTTGAACCCACTTGAATATTCGCTTCACTATGGAGGTGAAGGAGGATGGCTGCGTCTCTTTCCTTGATGTGCTGGTCATGACAAAGGATGATGGCGCATTGGGACATGCTGTTTATGGGAACAGCTCACACTGATTTGTATCCTCAGGCACATGGTTTTCACCTCCCGACTCAGCTTGGAGAGGTGCTTCGTTCCTTGGTCAGTACGACCCACTTTATCTCAGTAAAGGTTATGTACTTAAGTTAGCCTATTTTGACGTTATCTGTCACCTGAAGTGGTATAGTGAGAGGCAGATCAGACGCACGTTGCGCTTTCGACCAACCGTGAGACGGGTGAGTTAGGAGAATAATGAGGTAGCCCCAAGTCTACAAATTTTTATGCCTTACACAGTGTAGTATTTAAAATAGGATTGGTCTTATTCTGAGGAACTGCCGTATGAAATGCGTTTTCCGACCGTTTTAGGGGTTAAAGAGGACTGTCTTTGATTGTGTAAGGCAGGTGCCGCCTACCTTATTCCATGCATCTGTGGCATGTCATACATCGGTCAAACCATCAAAACTGAAGATGACTGGTGTTCGGAACAAACCTTCAGGCACTCTTATAACAGCTGGATAAATCTGCTATCACAAAACATTGCCTTGGTACCAGTCATCCCATGGAATTTACCAACACAGTGATTCTGGCGGGTACTTGCAGTTATTGGGATAACGCTATTAAGGAAACTTTTGAAACTGAACTAACAAGTGACCTTATAAATAGAGATGAAGGTTTCTGATTAAATTCAGCTTTGAATCCTGCTCTCTATCTGGTTCAGCAACACGTACCACCAGTTGTTGATTAATATTTCGTTATTGATGACGCCTGACATTGGCCACATTTGGTGGTATGGTATTGCCGGTCGTTTATTGTCTGTTTTGTCTTACTGCAAACGTCGCCTTTGGGTTTCCTGGCCAGTGTAGCTCCACGTAACTAGGGATTAAACTGCCACCGACAGCGATCTCTCGTTTCATTTCTGCCTCGAAAATGACGGACTGTTAACGAGACGAGAAACTAACGTTACCCTGTCGTATTTCAATTGTCTTTACCTCATTATTTACTCAAAAAAATGGCTCTGAGCATTATGGGACTTAACTTCTGAGGTCATCAGTCCCCTAGAACTACTTAAACCTCACTAAGCTAAGGACATCACACACATCCATGCCCGAGGCAGGATTCGAACCTGCGACCGTAGCGGTAGCGCGGTTCCAGACTGTAGCGCCTAGAACCGCTCGGCCACCCCGGTCGGCATTATTTATTCGATCACCTTCATTCTGTTTCAACGATTTCTTCATATTGTTCCATTTCTTTTTCTGTTAGAGTGCGGCAGAAAAAAATTTTGTAGGGAAGAAAGGTAATCGCATTCATGTGTGCTAAGCATACATGCAGAAGCCCAGAACAAAGTCTCAAGTGACGGTAAAAAAGCACTGGTGACTCCAGTGCATAAGCGGGGTAAAAGAACGGACCCACAAAATTACAGACCTATACTCCTAACTTCGGTTTGCTGCAGATTCCTTGAACATATTCTCAGTTCGAATATATTAAACTTTCTTGATACTGAGAAGCTTGTGTTCACGAATCAGCATGGTTTTAGAAAGCGCTCCTTGTGCGACACTCAGCTTGCCCTTTTCTCACACGATATACTGCGAACTATGGATGAAGGGTGACAGTCAGATTCCATATTTCTAGATTGTGGGAAGCATATGACACGGTGCCCCATAGTAGGCTGTTAACGAAGGGACGAGTATATGGAATAAGTTTACATATACGTGAGTGGGTCGTAGACTTTTTAAGTAATATAACCCAGTACGTTTTCCTTGACAGCAAGTGTTCATCAGATACAAGGGTATCGTCAGGAGTGTACAAGAGAAGTGTGACAGGACAGCTGTTGTTTTCTATACACATAAATGATTTGACTGATAGTGTGTGCAGCAATCTGTGGTTTTTTGTTGATAACGCTGTGGCGTTCGGTAAGGTGTCGAAGTTGAGTGACTGTAGAAAGATACGACTTAGACAATATATCTAGTAGGTATGACGAAAGGCATCTAGCTCTAAATGTAGAAAAATATAAGGTAATGCGGATGAGTAGGAATAATAAACCTGTAATGTTCAGATAGACTAGTGTCCTGCTTGACACAAATCGTTTAAATATCTGGGCGTAGCTCTGCAAAGCGATATGAAATGGAACGAACATGTAAGAACAGTGGTAGCGAAGGCAAATGGTCGACTCTGGTTTATTGGGAGAATTTTAGGAAAGAGTGGTTCACCTGTAAAGGCGACCGCATATAGGACGCTGATGCGACCTGTTCTTGAGTACTGCTCGAGTGTTTGGGATCCGTACCAGGTCGGATTAAAGGAAGACATCGAAGCAGTTCAGAGGCGGGCTGCTAGATTTATTCGAACAACACGTAAATGTTACAAAGAGGCTTCAGGGACTCAAATGGGAATCCCTGGAGAGAAGGCAACGTTCTTTTCGAGAAACACTATTGACAAAATTAGAGAACCGTCATTTGAAGCGGACTGCAGGATGATTGTACGCCGCCAACATACATTATGTGTAAGGACGACAAAAATAAGATACGAGAAATTAGGCCTCATACGGAGGCATATAGTCAGTCGTTTTTCCCTCGTTCTATTTCCAAGTGGAACAGGAAAGGAAGTGGCTAGTAGTGGTACAGGGTACCCAATTCGAAGCACCGTGCGATGGCTTGCGGAGTATCTATGTAGATGTAGATGTAGATAAAACTGAAGGAGATGAGACGCCCCTGATAGCGCTCTGGAGCACAGGGGCCTCAGCAAAGGGCGGTCCGCCCTTCCGCGCGTTACTTGTTATTCACGTAATAGCACTTCTCTCCAGAAGTTTCCGACCCTCTGCATCCCATCCCCCCACCCCCCTCCCCCCTCCCATCTGTTAACATCGCACCTTCCAAGTCCCCATAATGCTGTCCCCACGTAGAAGCGGTTTCTCCCCGTTAAGCACCTCAAACATGGTCGCCAGCACAGTTGGCGCACGCTCAGAAACAGAACATGATCCTCAGCGTGATTTGCAACCGCAGCGCTTTCCTGCAGCAATTTTCAACTATGTCTGGTGGTCAAATCGCATAGTTTGTTTACGAGAATGGATAAGCGTAAAATGTCTATTTAGCTCTGTTACCGGTCGTCGAAGAAATTCTGAACACGTAGGTAGACGGAAAAGCGAATTTCTGGTAGAGGGACACAGACGTGTTGCACCCCGCTCATTTCTGTTCAGCTTCCCTAAGAATGATGTTACTAGTATGTTACAGTCACTACGTACTGCAACGCCATAAGAACCGCCACGCAGAATAAATTGTGAGCTCTGCGTGGATATTACAAAAATAGGAAATTGAATTCGACATCATGCCTTTCCGTCATTTGAACGACAACGTCAAGCAGTATCATGAATTCTGTAAGACATAGAAAGCGTTGGGAAGGCATGGTGTCCAACACATTACTACCGACCAGAACACAGGCATACTGATCAGCTTAAGGCCAATTCACTCTGGTCGTCACGCCACCGTCGCGTCACGCCACCATCACACTGTCGTAACGTCACGGCACGTCAAGTCAATTCGGGTCACGTGGTATCTACTCGCATGGCTGTCCTCAACCCTTTTTTTCCCGCGGGGACTGTGATCTTCGCAAGAGGATTTTCAACAGTTTTTACGCGTGAAGTTCACATACACAACGCGGTTGCTTATATACGTGGACGCTGGAGTCGACATTTGTATGAAAATGGCATTTATTTGTACTCAAATGCTTTGCAGCTTGCAGGAATAGTTTGTTTACTAGAGAAGGAAGACAGAAGTACAAAACAACGGAAAAAAAGAGTGTGGGTCCGGAAAAGGCCATTACGTGGTATAGAAGGGGAATTTCATACACTGTATAAAATGCAGATTCCTCTTCTTCGGAATCTGCATTTTATACGTATTTTAGAAAGTCGAAGCACCATTGTTTTCGTTTTTTACGTCAAACTGTAGCCAGAATTAGTGAAAGGAAGACGCCAGAGCTATGTTGGCTTACATCATTTTCATTCCAGTCCTTTCTGATATGTATCGATGATAAGGAGTATCACAAAACTTGTTCTCTTTCTTTTTCTTTACTGGCTTCAGAATGATTCCCTTCCATGCTCCCCTAGTGTTTGTTTATTCAGTTTCTCAATTATAAACCCTGGGTACCCATTACGCGTGGTTATATATTTTATCTAACTTCCTGGAAGATTAAAACTATGTGCCGGACCGATACTCGATCTCGGGACGTTTGCCTCTCGCGGGTCGGTAGAGCACTTGGCTGCAAGAGGCAAACGTCCCGAGTTCGAATCTCGGTCCTGGCACACAGTTTTAATCTGCCAGGAAGTTTCGTATCAGCGCACACTCAGCTGCAGAGTGGAAATTTCTTTCTGGACATATTTTATCTGTTCAGGAAGGACCGGAGGGTAGCAGTTTTATATTTAAAAGGGTGGTTCGATGCTACATTCAGTTCATGTTTTTTGAATGTGTTTAGGTGTTCAATGGCAAGGTTATCAGCGCCCACTAAATTCAGAACTAAATCAGTAATAGAATCTTTTCTGCAGATGTCAAACTCCACCTTGCCGCCATTTAAGGTGATCCTAAAGTCGACATATGGTAAGGCTCCGTCAATCTGTGAATTAAGCAACTGTTGAGCGGTTTCTTCACTTTACAAAATGGACTCACTCAGTTGCAGCTGCCCCATAAGAAGAATTCTAAATGTAAATGGTTCTGTAGGTTGAAGTTACAATTCCGTTAAGATACAAGCTCTAAATCTAAACGCCGTACGTTCGTTTTTGAGGTGTGCCCGTCATCTTAATGTAGAAGGTAAAGCTGGCACCAACCGAAGATTGGTTTAAACACCTCCGTGCTTCAGTAGGCATGGTTCTATTCGAGGTGGTATGCTTGTGCCTTCCTCGGATTTTCGAACTGGCATACCGAGCCAGAGGTGAAAGAAGCAACTAGGGATCAAACCGCAGACTTTTGGATTGGTAGTCTGTCAGTTAATCACTGATCCACCAAGACTCATATCGTCCTGAGGGTGCTCATAAAGTAGATAGTTCTGCCATCTACTTTTTGTATGTAAGCAAAGATTACACAACGGTCTTTTTATTCAAAAATCACATTTGAATGATTGTTGTTTGTGAGATCTGGCTATACCTCATTCAAGAAGGGCATACGTCAACCAGCACTTAAAAGAATTCTGCAGTGGCAGGATCGTGGTCTCAGACTGTGATTTATGCTCGCATTGGTCGGGGTCAATGACTGCCATGAGAATATGGAATCAGTGGGTTCCACACAAGACCTCAATGGGGCCATGCATCTAGCGCTCGAGAGCACATATCTATGTTCCGTCAGCCGTGCAGGATCATCTAGCCATTACACGCACTTTGAGTCAGCAAACGGGCTGGTTGACGGAAAGGTAAACACAAAGTGCGGCTGTCCTTGACGTGGCAACAGAGAGAGGTGCCCCGAAAGTTGGGCGCCCAACAACACTGGACACAGGAGTGGCACCGTGTTCTGCAGACCCCAGGCGGGAGTATCCGTCTGTAGAGGCTCCAAGGAGAATGAACATTGCCAGGCGGCATTCCTCATCATCGTACTGGCTCCTTACATGGCATGATTGTATTGTAGTAATTAGGTACACAGACCCTCACTTCTGGTTCGTAAAGCCAGTCTTTTGGACAGTAGGCAATACATTTCTGATATGTAAACGCTGGTGCCCGTGACCTACCTTCGTGGCCTCCGTGAAATGCTAACACGAAATCTCATGCTGCCCGTTCTGTTCTGACCTGCCTCGATGCAGAAGGTCTTCGGCTGTTGCCTTGACCGGCTCATTCTTCAGACCTCTCGCCCACTGAAGACGTCTGTTCATGTAAATAACGCCTCAGGCTGTGCTGCCGAGTTGTTTCCATTTCATGCAGAATATTTCGACGGCAGGGGCACCCGTCTCTCCATGCGCTGCGAGCTCTGCTACACTTGTACTCGCTGCCTGGACTCCAACCAGACTATGAACTATTCTTGGTCTCACGCCGCTATTTATATCCGATTTCGATTCCCGACACAATTGCGCCTTTTGATGCTCTTTTGTTTTTCAGATCTCGCACTGGTAATCAGTCAACTGCATATTCTCTCAGCGTTTTCTAGTTCTGGTGGACGTGATAAACGAAAAGATTTTAATAAATTGAGTGCCGGACTACAAGTGTTGTTTAACCTGATACTTCCGTCCCTGATAATAGGTTTGGTTCAAATGGCTCTGAGCACTATGGGACTTAACTGCTGAGGTCATCAGTCCCCTAGAACTTAGAACTACTTAAACCTAACTAACCTAAGGATATCACACACATCCATGCCCGAGGATAATAGGTTTCCTGACATCTTTATTACCATGGGTTCCTTACTTATGCTGTCCCACAAACTTGGCGTTTGCACCACGATACTGGTCTCATCGTATTTCACTTCCTTTCATGAGGCAGTGCTTGGTTGTTTTAATCAGGTGTGTAGCTGATGTTTCTTGCATCCCTCCTCAAGTGCTCTAATGGTCTGCCCCACGTAAGAATGCCGCATTCGCATGGAATGTGATACACACTCAGATTTCGGAGACTTAAATCGTCTTTAATATTATAAAGTATGCTTTATATTTTAGTTAAAGGGAGCGAAATACACTGGATGCCATGTTCTCGTAGGAGTCTACTGATCATTGCGCATATTGGGCCAGCATAAAGTAGATAAATTTTTGGCTCCTCTTCGTCGGTCTTAGTCTCAACCTCTTTCTCGGGCATTATTAATTTTGTCAGCATCGCCTGTTCAATTTGTTGAGCTGAGTATCCATCACTTCGTAACAGTAATTCGCAGGTGTGCCGACATTCTTCGGCGAGGCTCTCCTTGTCAGAAGATGTAAAGAGTTCTATGGATAAGAGTCTTTGGCAATGAATTTCTTTCTGGCGGTTGGTGATGCTGCGAGATGTGGTGATAGAGGTCAGCGTGCATAGTTTTTCTATATACGCTGTGACCCTGGGATCCGTCCGTTCCTACCAAAGACCTCGAGGAAAAGTAACTAACCCTGTTTTTCATATTCCAACGTGAATTTTATATTGCGGTAGCTAAAGACATCGTGAGAGATCATATCTGATCATTATTTGTCGAGAGAGTTGCACGGCAAACCATCACTATTGAAGAAATCTGGCGTGGAGTAGCATGCAATGACGTATTTTTCATCCAAACTCTGTTCGACTCATTGTCCAGACAAGTTAAAATCATTATTGTTACCAGACGTGACAGGACTGTGTACTAAATTTTACACCTTGTAGCCTTAGGAGGGATCTAAAACTGGTCATAAATGTTGAAATTTTTTGCCACCACATAGCTCCGTAGCATGTTAGAAACATTGTGTCTAATTTTCAGAATTTATTTCATGCTGCAAATGACACAAAAGAAATGTAGTTTCAATCAACGTGCAGTGTCACGATACTCTTCTACGCGACCCTGTCCTTGTTTGCGGTATTTATTTATTTTCTGCCATCAGAGAAGACAGCTGTATAGTATAGTAGCCTGTGAATCCGTTTACCGTGCGATTAATTACGATTTGTTAAAGAAACGCACACATGATGGAGAGCAAAACCTGACCGAAAACTTTAATAACCTCATTTAGAAGAGACGCGCAAAGACAATATTTTGCTCATCTGCTGTTGTTAAAATTTGCTCATATGATGCTTGTCTCGTGTTCAGTGTTGGTAACACTGGAAGAGTCTCTTATGAGGCTAGGATTTGATGCATGTCGCTTCACTGAAAACCTACTGAAGAAGACTGATGATGTGCGTATTACTAGTTCTGAAATGCCAGTAAAGGATATTGCCAAAAAGGCACGTCAGAATTGTCAGACTAGCAGAGAAAACTTACACGAATAAAGAGCTATATGGAGACCAGAAAGACCATATGTGTGGTTATGGCCAACATTAAGGTACTTATTTCTGTCATAAACGCCAGTAAAATATTTTTTCTGCATTTGCCGCAACTTTAAATTTTGAGTGAATAAGGAACACTTTCTGCTTAACAACCATTGCAGACAAAAAGGCCAAATTTGCTACAAACTTTGTATAAACTATAACACAACTTACTGTGGTACAGAATTTTGAAAGTGCGTTACTGTCAAATTTATTTAAACTCTTGTGAAATAAAAAATGCTACGTATCACGCATATAAATTTAAAAAATTGTTCGAGAGTTCTAACACTGATACTAAGAAACTGGTCCACACATTTGTTTATCTAATTACTAAGAATAGCTTGCCATGTTTTGAAAGCGAAAATGTTTCTCATATGATAGTATGTGTTCTAAAAGTATCCAGCAACGTCGTGACCAAATTATTTGACAAAACATTGAAAAAATAATCCATATTATAGCCAATAACATAATGACAACATGTACAGAATTTGATTCAGTTTTCTCTCAAACAGGAAAAGCTACATTAGGTTATATATACAGGGTGGTCCATTGATCGTGACCGGGCCAAATATCTCACGAAATAAGCGTCAAACGAAAAAACTACAAAGAACGAAACTTGTCTAGCTTGAAGAGGGAAATCAGATGGCACTATGATTGGCCCGCTAGATGGCGCCGCCATAGGTCAAACGGATATCAACTGCGATTTTTTAAATATGAACCCCATTTTTATTACACATTCGTGTAGTACGTAAAGAAATATGAATGTTTTAGTTGGACCATTTTTTTCCGCTTTGTGATAGATGGCGCTGTTATAGTGACAAACATATGTCTCACCACTTTGAGACACAGTTGGTAACAGGTAAGTTTTTTAAATTAAAATACAGAACGTAGGTACGTTTGAACATTTTATTTCGGTTGTTCCAATGTGATACATGTACCTTTGTGAACTTATCATTTCTGAGAACGTATGCTATTACAGCGTGATTACCTGTAAATACCACATTAATGCAATAAATGCTCAAAATGATGTGTGTCAACCTCATTGCATTTGGCAATACGTGTAATGACATTCCTCTCAACAGCGATTAGTTCGCCTTCCGTAATGTTCGCACATGCATTGACAATGCGCTGACGCATGTTGTCAGGCGTTGTCGGTGGATCACGATAGCAAATATCCTTCAACTTTCTCCACAGGAAGAAATCCAGGGACGTCAGATCCGGTGAACGTGCGGGCCATGGTATGGTGCTTCGA
Source organism: Schistocerca americana (assembly GCF_021461395.2). NCBI lineage: Eukaryota > Metazoa > Arthropoda > Insecta > Orthoptera > Acrididae > Schistocerca > Schistocerca americana. Next base: position 756,354,191 of record NC_060121.1, on the reverse strand, counting down.
CGAACAATCCACCCGCTATGAAATATGATATTCAATACCGCTTCAACCGCACGCGAGCTATGTGCCGGACATCCATCACGTTGGAAGTACATCGCCAGTCTGTCATTCAGTGAAACATCTTGTAGTAACATCGGTAGAACATTATGTAGGAAATCAGCATACATTGCACCATTTATATGACCATCGATATAATGGGGATCAATTATGGTTCAAATGGCTCTGAGCACTATGGGACTTAACATCTGTGGTCATCAGTCCCCTAGATCTTAGAACTACTTAAACCTAACTAACCTAAGGACATCACACACATCCATGATCGAGCCAGGATTCGAACCTGCGACCGTAGAGGTCACGCGGTTCCACACTGAAGCGCCTAGAACCGCACGGCCACACAGGCCGGCTGGGGGTCAATTATCCTTCCTCCCATAATGCCGCACCATACATTAACCCGCCAAGGTCGCTGATGTTCCACTTGTCGCAGCCATCGTGGATTTTCCGTTGCCCAATAGTGCATATTATGCCGGTTTACGTTACCGCTGTTGGTGAATGACGCGTCGTCGCTAAATAGAACGCGTGCAAAAAATCTGTCATCGTCCCGTAATTTCTCTTGTGCCCAGTGGCAGAACTGTACACGACGTTCAAAGTCGTCGCCATGCAATTCCTGGTGCGTAGAAATATGGTACGGGAGCAATCGATGTTGATGTAGCATTCTCAACACCGACGTTTTCGAGATTCCCGATTCTCGCTCAAATTGTCTGCTACTGATGTGCGGATTAGCCGCGACAGCAGCTAAAACACCTACTTGGGCATCATTATTCGTCGTGGCTGACGTTTCACATGTGGCTGAGCACTTCCTGTTCCCTTAAATAACGTAGCTATCCGGCGAACGGTCCGGACACTTGGATGATGTCGTCCAGGATACCGAGCAGCATACATAGCACACGCCCGTTGGGCATTTTGATCACAATAGCCATACATCAACACGGTATCGACCTTTTCCGCAATTGGGAAGCAGTCCATTTTAACACGGGTAATGTATCACGAAGCAAATACCGTCCTCACTGGCGGAATGTTACGCGATACAACGTAGTTATACGTTTGTGACTATTACAGAGCCATCCTATCACAAAGCGAAAAAAGTGGCCCAAGTAAACGATTCATATTTCTTTACGTACTACACGAATATGTAATAAAAAATGGGGGTTCCTATTTAAAAAAAAAAACGCAGTTGATATCCGTTTGACCTATGGCAGCGCCATCTAGCGGGGGAACCACAGTGCCATCTGGTTTCCCCCTTCAAGCTAGACAAGTTTCGTTCTGTGTAGTTTTTTCGTTTGACGCTTATTTCGTGAGGAATTTGGTCCGGTCACTATCAATGGACCTCCCTGTATATACAGTCATGTATTTTCTCATACGTCGCCCTTAACAAATCTCCTACAGATTTAATCTCGTCTCCTTCCTAGAATATTCTATATGAACAATAAATAAAATTTCGTAGTTTGTTATCCTCTCTGATGTCACAGTTTTGATGGCCAGCATTATAAGATCGGTAGTAACGCTGCTTGTCTGTGTGTGTGGTGTGCAGCAGAGGGCCGGTGGACGCAGCTGAGCCCGCGCGGGGACTGCCCGCCGTGCCTGCAGGAGCACACGGCCGTGGCGCACCGCGACTCGCTCTACGTCTTCGGCGGCGAGCTGGGCTTCTCAGGGGGCACCGAGACGCCACTCTGGGTCTACCACGTCAAGGTGAGTCTATAACACCCCCCCCCCCCCCCCTGCTTCCCTGGATTGCGAAATTACAAGTTAACAATGCCCGTGAATTGTGAATTTTGACCCGTGTCGGGATAAGGCATCCGAATCCGAAGTAAATAAGGAAACAGGAGACGTTATAACTTGATCGTTATTGAATGCGTAATTTCATTCAATAACGATCGGTAAATGAAATAATGGAATTAATTTGGAAATATATTTTGCCAGTGGAAATTTTGCCGAAAGACATGATTAAGTTGTAAAAGCAATTAAAAAATCGGTCGCCACCTCAACTGATGAGCGACAGTACTGTTAAGTACGTGAATAATTGTGTCAAAAATTATATTTACCTGTTTGTAGCGCAGCAGGTGGAACAAGAACTTTTACGTAAGTGCTGTGTCAGGCTCAGTAGTCATATAAAACAATGTCATAACAATCTAACTACACTTAAACATTAATTTTTATAATTATTTTGTTCATAATTGGCAGCGAAGTGCAATGCTGACAACACAGATAATTATCCATCGATATTTTGAATAATGGACTGTCATTCTGTTTTTAAAATTAGGTACTTTGCACAGTTTAATCTACTGATAATGAAATATATTGCCAATAATTGATTAAATATGTTTTGAATGATAATAATTCATTAATTGGGCGATTGTAAGGTGGAATAAGCTTTATAGTTTCATGAATATCCTTGAACTAACTTCAGCTGAATATGCATTGAAATAAATCGTAATAATCAAGTTTATTACTTCAGTCTATTATTAAGTTACTCAGTTGGCGTAAGCTTATTAAGTGCAATAATTAACTACGATAACCAATCGTTCAAAACAGTCTAAAATTTACTCTTCACCGTCTATGCAAATAATTTGATAATTAACATATTTTCTCTTGATAGTGGCGTGACACACTCGGTTCAGTAAGGTAAGGATCGGAAGGAACCTACTTGGTGATACTGACGGGTGGAATGTAACTGCAATACTTCGATTATAAAGTGCTTGTTATTAATTGTTCAACTTCAGAAAAAAGCACAGTCACTGGCAAGCCTTCTACAATTTTATCTTACGAAAATTACATAGATCTTACTTCCCTCGTTGTCGGTAGATCGACGGAAGTCCACGGCGGCGACATAATGTGGCAGCGGGCTTTTACTGTTGCGATTTGGGCCCACAGTGAGCTTCACATTTAAGCCCTCGTTTCTGCCCATGCCCATTAATCCATAATAACTTGCCCGGCCATGCTTCCAGATACGCCGACCATTACTTTCCCGTCGTACTTAGATCCACACACTAGCCGTTACATGTAACACAGCTAGGACTAGCAGCACTCGACTGGACGTCTTACTCCGAGCACGGCGTCACTGCTACTACTACCCGCTGGCGCGGTCCCGCGCCCAGCGGCACGACAAAACAATCTCTCTGACTTCAACGTTAACTAAATATGCCCTGACTTGTCAGTGTTAAATACTATGTAATTTAAACATAGTATTTACAATACATATTTACACTAGACAATACATCGTATACAAACAGTTTCATGTGTTAAGTAAGCGAAAAAATTCATAGCAAGGACTGCGTTGTAGTGTCACAAGCCTGCCGGACGCACGAGAGCCAGGCCTGCGTCGCTTACAAACTGCTTTCTAAAACAGCACAAAACTTTCTTCGGTCGTCGTTGGCGTAGCTTCTCTAGTACGAGGACCCTGTTCGTACAAAATCCCGTTTTTCAACCTCACCTCCGTTCAATGCGACTGCCTGTACGCCCGCATGGTACCACTCTACTGGTCGACGTCGGATCGTCAGTAACGTACTCATCATCCACGTACTTCTTCCTGTGGGCGCAGCCTTCATTGTGCCAAACGAGTGGAAGTCGCAAGGTACGAGATCTGGGCTGTAGGGGTGATGAGGAAGAACAGTCCAGTGACGTTTTGTGGGCCCCACACGGGCGCGCAGACTTGAGTGAGTTCTTGCATTGTCATGGAGAATGTGAAGTTTGTTTGCATTCTTGCGGCGACGAGCACATTGCAGAAGTCGTACATGTGTGCAACCGGCCGGCACGTAGGAACTCGGAAAGGTTTGCGCGGCCTTGTTGCAATGATGAGAGACGCCTCTGAGCCGTGTGCGGCTCGCGTTCATGTCGTTCATAGCTTGGCATCTTGTAATAGCGATAGTGGCGTCTCGTTTTCTTAGTGTGTTCACTGGCGCCACTACGTTTGCTCGCCTTGTCCCCCCGTTAGTGGCAGCAGCAGCGCTTATCGATAGCGCGCGCTGTGGTACCATCTTTGGAGTGGCCTCTAGTATTTCCAGGTCGCCATGTGTCGAGCGAGTTGAGTTGGGACGGGGCAGTAGCGAGGTCTGGACAGCCAGTTCTCACCCGACCGCTGGCGACACACATGCACTGTCCGACGGAAGGATGTGGTCGCGAGAGTGCACGACCACGGCAAGGACCGGATTCAGCGAGTAGTTGAATGGACCGTGATATTCGAATAGTGCAACTTTCACCTGTGTGTATGTGTCCGCCCGTCGAAATGTCCTCATGGCAATAAGTTGTCACTCGACGATTTATACGGGGATCTTCCCTGTGCCTGACTTGAGTGGGGACGACCGTTTGTTGGTCGTTCGGTCGGTAGTCGCAGCGGACGACGTGCATTTTGTGCCGACTTAAAATTCGTCCGTGTTGTTTCACAGTAGCTGGTTTTAGTATGGTGAGTTGTTGGTGGAATTGTTTTCCCGGATCCGTGTGTATGTTGTGCTTTTGAATGAGCAGTTATTTTAATGCTGTCTGTACTGGATTTGGCGAGGAGTGGCGAACGGACATCAGTTCGGCTTCGGACGGAGCAGCGAGGAGGTCCGCAGCGTGAGGGCAGGCTGGGACCGTTGGCCGCGTGCAGGCACTGTCGTGGATTGGTTAGTCGGTCGGTCGGCGCTAAGTTACCCCTAGTGAGAGTTGCCACCCTGTTACGTGACTACAACTCTTGGCTGCCTGTCTCACCGCTTACATAGCTGTAGCACCTTCCTCAGGTCGATCCAAGGAGCACTGTCTGTGGATCACTCTGTCTTATTTGGACAAGATGCCATAATTGTCTAAAATTTACCCTGATATTTTAACATGTTGCCTTCCCCACTTGTAATTCCGGCCTTCAACCGTTAATCGTTTGCAACATTTCTTGTGGCATTCAGCCGACAAATAATTTTCAATCCTGTTTTAGTGAGGCCTTCAGCCGTCACTATAGCTTTTTACAAGTTATTAAGATTATTAGAAAGGGTTTTGGTATTTTTAAAGTGTAATCGTCCACCTTATTGGTAATTCAGGCATTCAGCCGTTGTGTATTTTTGAAATTGGTGGTGGTGGTGGTGGTTAGTGTTTAACGTCCCGTCGACAACGAGGTCATTAGAGACGGAGCGCAAGCTCGGGTTAGGGAAGGATTGGGAAGGAAATCGGCCGTGCCCTTTCAAAGGAACCATCCCGGCATTTGCCTGAAACGATTTAGGGAAATCACGGAAAACCTAAATCAGGATGGCCGGAGACGGGATTGAACCGTCGTCCTCCCGAATGCGAGTCCAGTGTGCTAACCACTGCGCCACCTTGCTCTTTTGAAATTGCTTCTGGCCTTCAGCCGACGAATAATTTTGAACCTTCTTAATCAGGCCTTCAGCCGTTGATTGTGTGTAACATTGCTTTTGGCCTTCAGCCGACAATAACTTGCATTTCTGCTAATAAGGCTTTCAGCCGCCAGTGTAGCAAAATCTTTTAAAAATGATTGTTGAGAGTTTTTTTTTAAATTAAGTGTATATGTTTTCTGTGCAACCAACGGTAACTGATTAGGCCCCGTCCACATCTTTCCTGCTTTTCCTAAGTCCCACGTCTCAGCCTCTCAACAGTTCATCATGCTTCACTTCACTGTCTGGTCTCTGTAATCATTCTCCAAGCGCCTACGAACACAAGCGATCCTCTGATTTTATGCCAAAAGTAAGTTAATGAGAGCTCTTTGCTTGGAACGAGCCTCCGTTACAGACGCCATTTTGAAGGCTACGTTTAGGATCTCTACCTATCGAAAGCGGAAGACCTCAACTTCTGCAGAAAGACGTCTTATATCCACACAAAAAAGTGAATTTTTGATCGTTACACTTCCAACCAAATCAATGAATCTGACATGTAGGAAACTTTTTTGGAACACAATACTTACATTACTTAACCCTAGATTACTAAACCCTCATAAAATTACGATTATAGTTGGTACATCTCCGTGGATCCCGCCATTCTGGGCACATGAGTGACACATGCTCTTGATTACCTTTGTGGCAAACATTGTTGTTAACAATGGCTGTACTATTTATTGCCTGTCCACAGCAGTTTGCTGACACTGATTCTCTTTTAAATATTATGAATGTTTAGAAATAGTGTCTCTGTTTTCCAATAGTAGGCATATTTGCTTTATTGTTTAAAATTTATCTTAGTGTGGCATCTTAGGTGAAATATCAAGAGTCAAGGTTAGAAGAGTAGTACTTTATATCACAAGGCCCCTCAATGCTAAGCTCGCCTTTTGCTACTGAATTTAGCACAATATCGATGGAGCTGAGTTTGATTTTGACACTAATATGTTGGGTGACTTGCTTGGGGAATGTCTCCTTAGTAGCAGCAACAGAACCTACAACTACCTCATTCTGTCTAAGCAAATGAAGAATATACTCCCTTTTCGAGTAGAATACGGTACTCTCCGAGTCATAATAATTATACTGTAATAACTTGTTCTAGTACATAATATAAATTATGACTTCTTTTCCAATAACGTTCTGAGCAGTAAAATTGTTATTGCGACGGGCGTTTGAAAAGTCCGTGCAAAGTACGAGAGATGGCACCACCGGCGCGTATCGAGGTCATGTTTAATTAGTAACATCTTTGGAAAGAACGAACACCAAGTTTCAGCGATTGGTCTATTTCTTTGTGTTTGGAATTCCTGTGAATCAGGAAGTCGAGTGATTGCCAAGAAATGGACGAAAAAGAACATTACTTTATGAAAGGCAAAAACGCCTCACGAGACTAAAGAAATGGAAATGAGCGTTTGGCGTCATTGGCGGGGAGGCCCTTTGCGGGGCAGGTCCGGCCGCCTTGGTGCAGGTCATATTACGTTCGACACCACATTGGGCGACCTGCGCGCCGGATGGGGATGAAATTATGAGGAAGACAGCACAACACCCAGTCCCCGAGCGGAGAAAATCCCCGACCCAGCCGGGAATCGAACCCGGCCCCTTAGGACGACAATCCGACATCCTGACCACTCACCTACAGGGGCGGACAGAGACTAAAGAGAAGATTGATAAACAATACTTTGACTCTGCACCTTCGATCAGAATAGTTTATAAGTCGTTTCAAAGTTTTCGGAGTGGCCATATAGGCACAAGTGATGCTGAATGTTCTGGACGCCCTGTGGAGCTTACGACTCCAGAAATCATTGATAAAATCCATGATATGGAGGTGGATGACAGAAGAGTTAAGGTGCGTGAGATTGCTAGTGCTGTGGGCATCTCGAATGAATGGGTACATAATATTTTGCATAAACATTTGGACATGAGAAAGCTATCCGCAAGATGGGATCCGCGATTGCTCACGCTTGATCAAAAATGGAATCGTGTGAAGCGTTGCAAAGATGGTTTGCAACTGTTCAGGAAGAATCTGCAGGACTTCAAGCGTCGTTTCGTCACTGTGGATGAAACATGGATACATTACTATGTTCCTGAGACCAAACAACAATCTAAACAATGGGTTACCAAGGGAGAATCTGCACCAAAAAAGGCGAATACCATTCCTTCGGCCTGAAAGGTTATGGAGACTGTCTTTTGGGATTCGCAAGGGATAATCCTCATCGACTAACAGGAATAGGGTAAAACTATTACAGGTGAATATTATTCTTCGTTACTGGACTGTTTGAAAACCGAGCTGCAAGAAAAACGTCGGCGACTGGACCGCAAGAAAGTCATTTTCCATCACGACAATGCACCAGCACACACCTCAGCAGTTGTGGTCGCAAAATTAATGGAAATACGATTCCAACTCGGTTCACATCCCCCCTGTTCTCCAGACTTGGCTCCCTCGGACTACTATTTGTTCCCCAATTTGAAGAAACGGCTGGCGGGACAAAGATTTTATTCAAACGAGGAGTTCTCAGTTCGCATAAGGGACGGGTACTGCATACTGTATTTGGTATGAAAAGACATTACAGTACCATGCAGAAAGAATTTGAGGATTTAGATGACAATGAAAGAGCCAAAAATTACACCGATCGACAGTCGGGATTCATGTTCTGCACCTCAAGAAGTACTTTGTGCTACATTTGCTGGTATGGAGCACGTGCAGAAATTGGTGGTACTAACAGCAAAATATCTGAAGTCGCGCGCATTATTCCATTGTCATTTCTAACAGTTTGTAGTGGAACGAAGAGAAGGGAGACTTCATGTATTACTGCAAAGTACATTGGTTACGTCCAGGAACATGCCTGAAACGATTTTTCGATCTAAAACTGGCTATTTTTGAGTTCATGAAGTAAAAAGGAATGCAGGAACGAAAATTAGAACATCCGGAATGGATAACAGACTTCGCATTGTTAGTGGGCTTGCCTGCACACTGCCCACAATAACACGTTGGAAGGTAACTTTTCTCTGATTTTACGGGGGTGCATTTAAAAGGAAAATCGTGTTGCGCAAAGGACACGTTCTGACAAAAACAGTTCAGTTCCCTAACCTCACTGGCTTTAAAGAAAACACAAGGTTTGAAGAAATCGTTGTGGACTTGAAAGAATTACAAGTTGGTTGGTTGGTTGTTTGGGGAAGGAGACCAGACAGCGTGGTCATCGGTCTCATCGGATTAGGGAAGGATGGGGAAGGAAGTCGGCCGTGCCCTTTTAGAGGAACCATCCCAGCATTTGCCTGGAGTGATTTAGGGAAATCACGGAAAACCTAAATCAGGATGGCCGGACGCGGGATTGAACCGTCGTCCTCCAGAATGCGAGTCCAGTGTCTAACCACTGCGCCACCTCTCTCGCTGAATTACAAGTATAGTTTTATAAAGATTTTGAGGACAGTCTTGCATCTGTTTTCAAGCTGTTTTAGAGACCGTTTGCCATTTCAGTTGAACTATCCCCTGTGCACAAGCGGATATAACCGACTGACCTGCAAGGTAATTCCAGTTTTAATAACAAATATTTTTGCATCAAAACTGTCCAGTACGTCTACATCGCTTTCCTCAGGTAGTCTCCATAATGAGCTTACAAAAGTGCTACAATATTGCGATCGACATATTTGTGTCAACGAGCCGGCCGAAGTGGCCGTGCGGTTAAAGGCGCTGCAGTCTGGAACCGCAAGACCGCTACGGTCGCAGGTTCGAATCCTGCCTCGGACATGGATGTTTGTGATGTCCTTAGGTTAGTTAGGTTTAACTAGTTCTAAGTTCTAGGGGACTAATGACCTCAGCAGTTGAGTCCCATAGTGCTCAGAGCCATTTGAACCATTTGTGTGCACGACCTTTTTTCTGTTATGAAATTCAATAAGTCTCGATTACGTGCAAACTGACTGCGAAACTCTGGGAAATTTTGTGTGTCTGTCCGTATGTCGACGGTTCGTATCAAATAAAAATTATGTCTTCGGCACATCAAAAGTAATTAAATAACACTGAAAATTTTTTTTATTGTGCGAGCGGTTCTAGACGCTAGTCCGGAACCGCGCGACCGCTATGGTCGCAGGTTCGAATCCTGCCTCGGGCATGGGTGTGTGTGATGTCCTTAGGTTAGTTAGGTTTAACTAGTTCTAAGTTCTAGGGGACTGATGACCTGAGAAGTTAAGTCCCATAGTGCTTAGAGCCATTTGAACCATTTTTTTAAATTAAAAACAAACATAAATCTCACGGCTGGTTCTGTCGCTGGTAGGGGCGTTAGTGTCGTTCTGTCAAGCACACTGACAAGTGAATGGTCCAGTCCGACATACCGAAACATACCCTGAAAGTTTTCACACAGGAAGAATACACCGAAAGAAATGCGATGTCAAAATTTTAGTTGCTAAAGTGCACTGCAAGTATTTTTTTATGTTACAGTTACTCAATTTTGTCGCACGAAGAACCGCTTTTATCAGCAATTTGAGCAGCCCTTCATGCCTAGCGCGCGATTTGGCATATAAGCAGACGCAGAGAATATAGTGTGAAGTCCAAAGTGTAACCACGCAAATTTTAAGCACTTAAACCGAATCAAAAACGTCTCAGGTCATTACTTTTTTGAACAACCTGCAGTCCATAAACTGTTGCAGATGTAATTATTACACAAGTGACTGGCAGAGGAGAGAAAATCGGGGTAGTGTGTGATGTTACAGGCGACTTTAATTTTGTGCTATGAAATATTTTAAAACAATTCCTGTAGCACAGTTCTTATGATAATTTTTCAATACAGTATGTTTTACTAGTAATGAAACGTTTCCTTGGTTATTCGCTGTAGTCATCACTTTTGTAAACCCTCCTGTCCAGTTTTGTAAAGGCCTCGTCGATACAATTTTGGAGCTCGAGCTGCTACTGTTGTTATGGTAGGTGAGTTCGTGAAAGTAACAGAATAGGCGAACGAAGGTTCTGCCAACACTCCAACAAATTAATAACAAAGTCACACAAATGAGTTAAAATATTTACTTATCTTTGTGACTAGTTGAATACTGACGTCTGTAACACTGCTTGTAGTATAACACAAAAAAGGCCCTCAATGGCTAAGTGCAAATAATCGTAGGTAAACTTCACAGTACATAGCAAATGCAATTTACAACAACTGTCTGTACATTTCTAAAAGTTCACTAAACGATATTCCATGTCTAAGTCAGTCCTGGACGATGATCTATAACCAACTGGGCGAGAGCTGCTCATCTATCTTCCGAGTAGGCTTCTCTCTGTTGTCGTCCGGTCATTGGCGGATTGTACTCGGCCGGCAGTTGGCCGAGGCGAAGTCGATGTCTTCATCCTCAGCGCCGCCCGTGGCGCTGGTGTGTCTATAGCACTGGCACCAGCTTACATCTTTGCACCTGTGGTGCTTTTGCCCTGGCTGTGTCTTGTTCGGACCACACAGCAATCATAAAGATGTGAAGTGCAGTACTGGATTATTGAGAGGCTGAATCACAGAATTAGTTACGGGTGGAATCCTAATTATATTAACAGAATTATGGTCGTCTTCCTAAACACGGATGTTCTGACCAGGCCAACAGCCCAACAAAAACAGTAAATTTTTCTGCAATTTGTTCAAATCAAATGGCTCTAAGCACTATGGGACTTAACAAGTGGTTCAAATGGCTCTGAGCACTATGGGACTTAACTGCTGTGGACATCAGTCCCCTAGAACTTAGAACTACTTAAACCTAACTAACCTATGTACATCACACACATCCATGCCCGAGGCAGGATTCGAACCTGCGACCGTAGCGGTCGCGCGGTTCCAGACTGTAGCGCCTAGAACCGCTCGGCCTCCTCGGCCGGCGGGACTTAACATCTGAGGTCATCAGTCCCCTAGACTTAGAACTACTTAAACCGAACTAACCTAAGGACAACACACACATCCACGCCCGGGGCAGGATTCGAACCTGCGACCGTAGCAGCAGCACATTTCTCGACTGAAGCGCCTAGAACCGCTCGGTCACAACGGCCGGCTCTGCAATTGGTAAGAAGACCTTTTTGTTGTAATATTGGACATTATTCTCTCCCATCTTTTTTTGATTTTGCTGCGTCGAATACTAGATTTTTACAATTCGACAGTCAATTTTTAAATTTTTGGTCGTAAAGTTCATTGAAATTCCTGAAGACAGATATAAAGCTGCCGAAACAATAATTCACAGACATTATCACTGGCATTGTTGTACACGAATGTGTCATAGTATTCATCGACTGCACAAGCGCCACAGTCTTTTTTCGCTCGAAATGATAAAGTGCGGTTCTTACACGAAACTTGATTGATTGGCTTTATACACAGCATTTTAAGGGGTAACAAGAAGTTTTATCTTCACCTCAGCAATAAATTTCTCTGTAGTATTACTTATTAATGACAGCACATCTACACGTTTTATTGAAGTAAATTTCGTAATTTTACCACTCCCTTTTCCGTATAATTTCGTGACTGTTTAAACAAGCCGAAGAAGCCTGGAAGTCAGTCATACGCAATTCAGATGGTCCAGTCCCGGAGATCTCCCTAGGTAACGGAGCACTGACTCTCACGAGAAGTTCTAAATCTTTGGAATAATTTTTCTCTCACACTTTTACGAGTTTCATTTTGATGCGAATATCGTACTTCATGTAAGTCTTTCTTCCATTTATACAATTCACGTTCAGATGTTACGAAACGAAACCCGCTTTGTCTTCTTCCTCGTTCGTTTAATCAAAAAATTTACAGCCTTTTCTTTGTCACCGGAGGCTATTACTGAACTTCTTTTCTTTGCACTAGGAAGGTACTGTATTTAATTAGAACTACAATCATCATCTGAGCCACAGTTCACAGAATTGCCAGAGTCATTTCCTGTTTCTTCAATGTTTCCACATTTTCTAAAGAAATATCGACATCATTTGAATGAGTGTCCAAGAAATTAGTTAGCAAACAACACATAATGAGGTCTTCAGCAGAAGTAGGTGATTCCGACTGCGTACCATGTTCTTCATGTTCTGACCAGGCCAAAAAATTGAAAACATTAACTGGATTCCACAGTACTGTGAAACTCTGGAACCTGCAGCAAGACAGATGCTATTGGCAAGCACATACGAAGAAAATACAAAGCCAGTTAATTCAGTTTTATCTCCTTTGTCAACTCTTAGCGATAACGCAGAAGCAGCTGCTAATAATTATAGATATTAAATGAGTTGCTAATTGAGCTAATAGTAACTGTGAACGACTTAGTCAACGAAGCTATCAAAGGGAAATGAAATTCGCTTTACAAATTACAATCGCGTTGTGCTGTTTTATCTGCTTACCGATGTTGCGTCAGTCACAGATGTGTCCCGTCAGTGTTGGGCATGTGCTGTCTGTTACAACTATGGTAGGGATGTACAACTCTCCAGCCGCCTGGCGAATCTGGCAATTTTTGGCTTTTTTTTTAATGCTTGCCTCGCGCCTTAGCAGCTAAACGTTTCACAGTGAATTTCTTTCGGTTCAATCACCCTGTGTGAAAAATTTCACGTTTCGATATGTCGGACTGGACCATTCCCTTGAATGTTGTGAATGTGGTAGAATGCAATAATATGCGCTGAGGTGACAAAAGTCATGGAATACCTCATAATATCGTGTCGGACCTCCTTCTGCCTGGTGCAGAGCAGCGTGGCGTGGCGTGGACTCAAGAACTCGTTGGAAGAAATATTGAGCCATAGCCGTCCGTAACTGCGAAAGTGTTGCCGGTGCAGGATTTTGCGCGCTAACTGACCTCTAGATTATGTCCCATAAATGTTTGATGGGGTTCATGTTGGGCGATCTGGGTGGCCGAATCATTCGCTCGAATTATCCAGAAGGTTCTTCAAGCCAACCGCGAACAACTGTGGCACGATGACGCGACGCATTTTCATCCATGAAAATTCCATCGTCATTTGGGAACTCCCAAGAAAATGATGAGCTGCAACAAATGAACGCATCAGTTTCACATAAAACAGTTTCTTTGTGCTCTGTCAAAACATATGTTTTTAACGTTTTTGAAGTTGCGTTTCGTTTTGGAAGTTTGGACTCTTGAATTCCTATGTTGTAACATAGTTCACACCCGTTTATTGGCAGTTTTCATTCCTGTGAGACGCCTATGTGTTATCTCGCCTGCTCACACTATTCATCACATTTAGAAGCGACGGTATTCTTACCACATGACTCATATTCTATATCCAGAGAATAGTATGACAACTGCCAAGATTACAGAAAGAGAACAAACATTTCAGTACCGAACGGACAGAATATATATAGAGGGTGAGTCAAATGAAAACAAATTTGCAATAACAAATCGAAATTTCGCCCCATTATCCTGTAAATTGGTAAGCGTGCTATAAACAGCGTGCAGAATGGCCTGTAGATGCCTGCATAGTGCAGATGCACATATACCATCGCAGTATCAGTATGAAGATGGCCGCCACACTTGCAACTTGCACCAGGGAAGAACAGCGTTCTGTTATTCGGTTTTTGCGTAGTGAAGATGTGAAACCTATTGAAATCCATCGACGATTGAAGGTTCAGTACGGTGACTCATGTTTGTCATAGCAGCAAGTCTATGAATGGAGTAGGAAGTTCGCAAATTGTGTGACTTCAGTGGAAGATGCTCCTCGTCCAGGTCAGGCACAACGAGTTGTGACTCTACAGAACATTGCAGCAGTTGCCATAGTGATGGAAAACCGCCGACTGACACTGAATGACATTGCAGCATGTTTATGCAGGTTGCTGTCAGCAGGTGTCCTTTTGCAACATGACAATGCAAGGGCCCACACTGCCAGTACAACAGTTGCAACAATCACAGACCTGCATTTTGAGTGTTTTCCTCATCCAGCATACCCACCAGACCTTGCCCCAAGTAATTTCCATATGTCTGGACCATTCAAAGACGCAATGGGATGAAAGAAGTTCCGTTCTGATGAAGAGGTACGCCACGCGGTGCACGAGTGGTTGCGCGGACAACCAAAAGAATTTTTTTATAAAGCAATTTATGCACTTTGTAAGCGCTGGAGGACTTGCATTCAGCATGGGGGAGGTTATGTTGAAAAGTGTTATATAGCTTTGGCCCACTTCTGCACAATAAATAATATTTTAAAAAAAGTTTTCATTTGACTGACCCTCGTATATGGCACGAGAGAGTTTTGAACACGGCTCGCCCGGTTGGTAGTCCAACACCATGACCACTTACCCATGACGCCGTTACTGTGTTGGGCTGCCCTTTATTGCACTTCTTGTTCTTAGACTGTTCACTGTTTCTATTTTGCATTTTTTTACAGTTCAGTATACCTTCTTCCTGTTTTCATACTTGATCTATGTTAAGTTTGTGGCGGGCCAATCACTGGGCCATCTTACCACTAAAACTGAAGGGGGTACAATGGGGAGTTTCCCTCGTTATCAAAGGCAGTCGCGTCGGTCATCTGTTGCCATAGCCCGATAACGCCAGATTTCGCCGCACTGTGCTAACGGATACGTTCGTTCACACGCATCCAGATCGCCGGAAGGATTTCCAGAGTCCATGTAAATGACACAGCATCAGAACCATTCACCCCAGAGGCAGGCGTCCCACAAGGAGCCGTATTATCTCCAGTACTGTACGCGCTGTACATGCCTGACGTCCCGACCCCAAGAGACGCCAACGGAAAATTGGCGCTATATGCGGACAATACCGCCTACTGGTGCACAGGCCTCCGGACAGACATCATACAACGAAAAGCCACAAGATACTTGACCAGACTCGAAGACTGGATGACAAAATGGAGGATAAGGCCAAACCCCACAAAAACATAAACAGTGCTATTCCAGCACCGAAACCTGACTCGAAGACGACAACAAAAACGTACCGACATCACCCTCAGACTCTGGAACCAACCCCTACAACTCACAGACTCCGCAAGATACCTCGGGGTATTCCTTGACAAACACCTAAACTGTAAGACTCATCTTCAGCACCTACTAAACAAAACAAGAAAAGACAAAAAACCTCATGAGACAAGTCCATGGCCGACTGTATGCATGTTCCACCAGGGCAGCCACACACACATACAAAACATACATCAGACCTATTTACGAATACGCCTCAGCGCAACTAGGCGGTATACCCAAGACCGTAGCGAAAAAGCTATACGCATCAGAGCGACGACTACAGCGCAGCATCGCAAAACTACAACCTCGCACCCCAAGCAACCAAGGATACGAGATCACAGACATGACACCGCTCCAGAGAAGACTCGTCAAACTCAGAGCAAGATTTTGTTGTTTTTTTTGTTGTCTTCAGTTCTGAGACTGGTTTGATACAGCTCTCCATGCTACTCTATCCTGTGCAAGCTTCTTCATCTCCCAGTACTCACTGCAACCTACATCCTTCTGAATCTGCTTAGTGTATTCATCTCTTGGTCTCCCTCTACTATTTTTACCCTCCACGCTGCCCTCCAATGCTAATTTAGTGATCCCATGATGCCTCAGAACATGTCCTACCAACCGGTCCCTTCTTCTTGTCAAGTCGTGCCACAAACTCCTCTTCTCCCCAGTTCTATTCAATACCTCCTCATTAGTTATGTGATCTACCCATCTAATCTTCAGCATTCTTCTGTAGCACCACATTTCGAAAGCTTCTATTCTCTTCTTGTCCAAACTATTTATCGTCCATGTTTCACTTCCATACATGGCTACTCTCCATACAAATAATTTCATAAACGACTTCCTGACACTTAAATCTATACTCGCTGCTAACAAATTTCTCTTCTTCAGAAACGCTTTCCTTGCCATTGCCAGTCTGCATTTTATATCGTCTCTACTTCGACCATCATCAGTTATTTTGCTCCCCAAATAGCAAAACTCCTTTACTATTTTAAGTGTCTCATTTCCTAATCTAATTCCTTCAGCATCACCCGACTTAATTCGACTACATTCCATTATCCTTGTTTTGCTTTTGTTGATGTTCATCTTATATCCACCTTTCAAGACACTGTCCATTCCGTTCAACTGCTCTTCCAAGTCCTTTGCTGTCTCTGACAGAATTACAATGTCATCGGCGAACCTCAACGTTTTTATTTCTTCTCCATGGACTTTAATACCTACTCCGAATTTTTCTTTTGTTTCCTTTACTGCTTGCTCAATATACAGATTGAATAACATCGGGGACAGGCTACAACCCTGTCTCACTCCCTTCCCAACCACTGCTTCCCTTTCATGCCCCTCGACTCTTATAACTGCCATTTGGTTTCTGTACAAATTGTAAATAGCCTTTCGCTAGCTGTATTTTACCCCTACCACCTTTAGAATTTGAAAGAGAGTATTCCAGACAACATTGTGAAAAGCTTTCTCTAAGTCTACAAATGCTAGAAAAGTAGGTTTGCCTTTCCTTAATCTATTTTCTAAGATAAGTCGTTGGGTCAGTATTGCCTCACGTGTTCCAACATTTCTGCAGAATCCAAACTGATCTTCGCCGAGGTCGGCTTCTACACTCCTGGAAATGGAAAAAAGAACACATTGACACCGGTGTGTCAGACCCACCATACTTGCTCCGGACACTGCGAGAGGGCTGTACAAGCAATGATCACACGCACGGCACAGCGGACACACCAGGAACCGCGGTGTTGCCCGTCGAATGGCGCTAGCTGCGCAGCATTTGTGCACCGCCGCCGTCAGTGTCAGCCAGTTTGCCGTGGCATACGGAGCTCCATCGCAGTCTTTAACACTGGTAGCATGCCGCGACAGCGTGGACGTGAACCGTATGTGCGGTTGACGGACTTTGAGCGAGGGCGTATAGTGGGCATGCGGGAGGCCGGGTGGACGTACCGCCGAATTGCTCAACACGTGGGGCGTGAGGTCTCCTCAGTACATCGATGTTGTCGCCAGTGGTCGGCGGAAGGTGCACGTGCCCGTCGACCTGGGACCGGACCGCAGCGACGCACGGATGCACGCCAAGACCGTAGGATCCTACGCAGTGCCGTAGGGGACCGCACCGCCACTTCCCAGCAAATTAGGGACACTGTTGCTCCTGGGGTATCGGCGAGGACCATTCGCAACCGTCTCCATGAAGCTGGGCTACGGTCCCGCACACCGTTAGGCCGTCTTCCGCTCACGCCCCAACATCGTGCAGCCCGCCTCCAGTGGTGTCGCGACAGGCGTGAATGGAGGGACGAATGGAGACGTGTCGTCTTCAGCGATGAGAGTCGCGTCTGCCTTGGTGCCAATGATGGTCGTATGCGTGTTTGGCGCCGTGCAGGTGAGCGCCACAATCAGGACTGCATACGACCGAGGCACACAGGGCCAACACCCGGCATCATGGTGTGGGGAGCGATCTCCTACACTGGCCGTACACCACTGGTGATCGTCGAGGGGACACTGAATAGTGCACGGTACATCCAAACCGTCATCGAACCCATCGTTCTACCATTCCTAGACCGGCAAGGGAACTTGCTGTTCCAACAGGACAATGCACGTCCGCATGTATCCCGTGCCACCCAACGTGCTCTAGAAGATGTAAGTCAACTACCCTGGCCAGCAAGATCTCCGGATCTGTCCTCCATTGAGCATGTTTGGGACTGGATGAAGCGTCGTCTCGCGCGGTCTGCACGTCCAGCACGAACGCTGGTCCAACTGAGGCGCCAGGTGGAAATGGCATGGCAAGCCGTTCCACAGGACTACATCCAGCATCTCTACGATCGTCTCCGTGGGAGAATAGCAGCCTGCATTGCTGCGAAAGGTGGATATACACTGTACTAGTGCCGACATTGTGCATGCTCTGTTGCCTGTGTCTATGTGCCTGTGGTTCTGTCAGTGTGATCATGTGATGTATCTGACCCCAGGAATGTGTCAATAAAGTTTCCCGTTCTTGGGACAATGAATTCACGGTGTTCTTATTTCAATTTCCAGGAGTGTATCAGTTTTTCCATTCGCCCGTAAAGAATTCGCGTTGGTATTTTGCAGCTGTGACTTATTAAACTGATAGTTCGGTAATTTTCGCATCCGTCAACACCTGCTTTCCTTGGGATTGGAATTATTATATTCTTCTTGAAGTCTGAGGGTATTTCGCCTGTCTCATACATCTTGCTCACCAGATGGTAGAGTTTTGTCAGGACTGGCTCTCCCAAGGCCGTCAGTAGTTCCAGTGGAATGTTATCTACTCCGGGGGCCTTGTTTCGACTCAGGTCTTTCAGTGCTCTGTCAAACTCTTCACGCAGTATCGTATCTCTCATTTCATCTGCATCTACATCCTCTTCCATTTCCATAATATTGTCCTCAAGTACATCGCCCTTGTATAGACCCTCTATATACTCCTTCCACCTTTCTGCTTTCCCTTCTTTGCTTAGAACTGGGTTTCCATCTGAGCTCTTGATATTCATACAAATGGCTCTCTTTTCTCTAAATGTCTCTTTAATTTTCCTGTAGGCAGTATCTATCTTACCCCTAGCGAGATAAGCCTCTACATCCTTACATTCGTCCTCTAGCTATCCCTGCTTAGCAATTTTGCACTTCTTGTCGATCTCATTTTTTAACGTTTGTATTTCTTTTTGCCTACTTCATTTACTGCGTTTTTATATTTTCTCCTTTCATCAATTAAATTCAATATTTCTTCTGTTACCCAAGGATTTCTACTAGCCCTCGTCTTTTTACCTACTTGATGCTCTGCTGCCTTCACTACTTCATTCCTCAGAGCTACCCATTCTCCTTCTACTGTATTTCTTTCCCCCATTCCTGTCAATTGTTCCCTTATGCTCTTCCTGAAACACTGTACAACCTCTGGTTTAGTCAGTTTACCCAGGTCCCATCTCCTTAAATTCCCACCTTTTTGCAGTTTCTTCAGTTTTAATCTACAGTTCATAACCAATAGATTGTGGTCAGAGTCCACATCTGCCCCTGGAAATGTCTTACAATTTAAAACCTGGTTCCTAAATCTCTGCCTTACCATTATATAATCTATCTGATACCTTCTAGTATCTCCAGGATTCTTCCATGTATACAACCTTCCTTCATGATTCTTGAACCAAGTGTTAGCTATGATTAAGTTATGCTCAGTGCAAAATTCTACCAGGCGGCTTCCTCTTTCATTTCTCTCCCCCAATCCATATTCACCCACTATGTTTCCTTCTCTCCCTTTTCCTACCCATGACTATTAAATTTTCGTCTCCCTTCACTATCTGAATAATTTCTTTTATCTCATCATACAATTCATCAATTTCTTCATCATCTGCAGAGCTAGTTGGCATATAAACTTGTACTACTGTAGTAGGCATGGGCTTCGTGTCTATCTTGGCCACAATAATGTGTTCACTATGCTGTTTGTAGTAGCTTACCCGCACTCCTATTTTTTTATTCATTATTAAACCTACTCCTGCATTACCCCTATTTGATTTTGTATTTATAACCCTGTATTCACCTGATCAGAAGTCTTGTTCCTCCTGCCACCGAACCTCACTAATTCCCACTATATCTAACTTCAACCTATCCATTTCCCTTTTTAAATTTTCTAATCTACCTGCCCGATTAAGGGATCTGACATTCCACGCTCCGATCCGTAGAACGCCAGTTTTCTTTCTCCTGACAATGACGTCTTCCTGAGTAGTCCCCGCCCGGAGATCCGAATGGGGGACTATTTTACCTCCGGAATATTTTACGCAAGAGGACGCCATCATCATTTAATCATACAGTAAAGCTGCATGCCCTCGGGAAAAATTACGGCTGTAGTTTCCCCTTGCTTTCAGCCGTTCGCAGTACCAGCACAGCAAGGCCGTTTTGGTTAGTGTTACAAGGCCAGATCTGTCAATCATCCAGACTGTTGCCCCTGCAACTACTGAAAAGGCTGCCGCCCCTCTTCAGGAACCACACGTTTGTCTGGCCTCTCAACAGATACCCCTCCGTTGTGGTTGCACCTACGGTACGGCCATCTGTATCCCTGAGGCACGCAAGCCTGCCCACCAACGGCAAGGTCCATGGTTCATGGGGGTAGGCAGAGCAAGATATGGATCCCATATCCTCCACAAAAGACCAGACATGGCAGACATACTGACAAACAAACCACCAACGACACGACGACCAAAATTCAAATACATATTCCCCTGCGCGTACAGTAGCTCAAAACACTTCCAGAATATTCCCCGACCTAGCACCAACAATGACACAACTGACTCATCTTGAAACAACCCCACCACACATAGACGAAAGACCGTAGCAAAAGCCAATGACGTGTAGTATAACGCACCAAAATCCACATCCAAAACACCGCAACGGCTCCACACCACACAAAACACACAAGTATCATACAGAAAAACACAACATCAACACACATAAAACTCAACAAAAGAGAACAAGAACAGTCATAGACTAAGGAAAATATTGTAGTACCCAACTCCGAGTACTGTAGTAACAGGAAAGGAGAACCTGTAACCTAGAAGTAAGTAAAGACACAAAAATACGAACACCACAACAAACACGACACCACAACACATAACACTCCTGCACAAGCAAGCAGAACAAAAAGGAAAAAAAACACGCACCACTCTCATAGTACTAAAACTATGATAAAAATCGCAACCACCCTAATCCCTAATATAAGCACACTAAACAATGTAAACTATTACTTAATGGTAAAAATCTTATTTATTTTTATTTATATTTCAATTACTTTAATTTATAATGTTACCAAAAACTTATTTATATGTTAATGAACCTTAAAAAAACAATATTATGTATAGCTTGTATTCAAAAATATAAGTTATGTAAAATAAATAAAATAAAGATGTAAACCTCTGGCTGAAGAAGGGCACTGAGGTAAGCCTTAAAACAGCCCGCCTTCTCCCCCCCCCCCGAGGAGAAGGAGTGAAACGTACAAAAAAATAAAAAATTAAAAAAATACGTTCGTCGTACGTCCCACACAGATTTCTGTGCTTGTCTGTTAGCACTGACAACTCTATGTGAACACCGCTGCTCTCGGTCGTTACGCGAAGGCCGTCGGCCACTGCGTTGTCCCTTGTGAGGGGTAACGCCTGAAATTTGGTATTCTCAGCACACTCTTGAGCTGTGGATCAGGGAAAGTTGAATTCGCTCGAGGGTCGACCAGGTTGACTCGTGGCGCAGAATGTCCCTAGTGTCTGGTATTGCACAGGCAGGTGATGTGAGACGTGTTATCGTGTTGCAGACGAACACTTGGCGGAAGGTCCGCACGGCGAAGGGCCAGGCGGCGCCCCGGGGACGGCGCGGCCACACGGCGCTGGTGCAGCGCGACCACATGCTCGTCTACGGCGGCTACCGCGACCTGCGCGGCTCGTCGCCGGAGCTCTGGGCCTTCCACTTCGGTAAGGCGCCTCTACATTGCCCGCACTCTGCGGATGCTTCGCAAAGTTCTGCGGCTGTCGTGGGACGTAGTTTTCGCCAACGAGAGCCACGTGATAATTTAAATTCCTTCTTATTTGCTCTTTTCCTCCATTTTTTCACCACACCTTTTCTTTCTTCTTCTTCTTCCACACTCCCTCGTTCCTGTTCTCTTACCGCTTCTGCCTTGGAAATCTCCCAAATTTAACGCTTTCCTTTTGAAAATACACTACTGCCCATTAAAATTGCTACACCAAGAAGAAATGCACATGATAAACGGATATTCATTGGACAAATATATTATACTAGAACCGACATGTGATTACATTTTTCACGCAATTTGGGTGCATAGATCCTGAGAAATCAGTCTCAGAACAACCACGTCTGGCCGTAATAACGGCCTTGATAAGCCTAGGCATTGAGTCAAACAGAGCTTGGATGGCGTGTACAGGTACAGCTGCCCATGCAGCTTCAACCCGGTACCACAGTTCATCAAGACTAGTGACTGGCGTATTGTGACGAGCCAGTTGCTCGGCCACCATTGACCATATGTATTCAATTGGTTAGAGATCTGGAGAATCTGCTGGCCAGGGCAGCAGTCGAACATTTTCTGTATCCAGAAAGGCCCGTACAAGACCTGCAACAAGCGGTCGTGCATTATCCTGCTGAACTGTAGGGTTTCGCAGGGATCGAATGAAGGGTAGTGCCACGGGTCGTAACACATCTGAAATTCAACGTCCATTGTTCAAAGTGCCGTCAATGCGAACAAGAGGAGGCCGAGACGTGTAACCAACGGCACCCCATACCACCACGCAGGGTGATACGCCAGTATGGCGATGACGAATACACGCTTCCAGTGTGCGTTCACTGCGATGTCGCCAAACACGGATGCGACCATCATGATGCTGTAAACAGAACCTGGATTCATCCGAAAAAATGACGTTTTGCCATTCGTGCAGCCAGGTTCGTCGTTGATTACACCATCGCAGGCACTGCTGTCTGTGATGCAGCGTCAAGGGTAACCGCAGCCATGGTCTCCGAGCTAATAGTCAATGCTGCTGCAAACGTCGTCGAACTGTTCGTGCAGATGTTTGTTGTCTTGCAAACGTCCCCATCTGTTCACTCAGGGATCGAGATGTGGCTGCACGATCCGTTACAGCCATCTCGACTGCTAGTGATACCGTTGGGATCCAGAACTGCGTTCCGTATTACCCTCCTGAACCCACCGATTCCGTATTCTGTTAACAGTCATTAAGGATCTCGACCAACGCGAGTAGCAATGTCGTGATACGATAAACCGCAATCGCGATAGGCTATAATCCGACCTTTATCAAAGTCGGAAACGTAATGGTACGCATTTCTCCTCCTTACACGAGGCATCACAACAACGTTTCACCAGGCAACGCCGGTCAGCTGCTGTTTGTGAATGAGAAATCGGATGGAAACTTTCCTCATGTTAGCACGTTGTAGGTGTCGCCACCGGCGCCAACCTTGTGTGAATGCTCTGAAAAGCTAATGATTTGCATATCACAGCATCTTCTTCCTGACGGTTAAATTTCGCGTCTGTAGCACGTCATCTTCGTGGTGTAGCAATTTTAATGGCCAGAAGTGTATCTCGTTTTGCCGCTTCGTCATTTGCTTTTATGTTGTGTACTAGCGGAAAAATGCTCCTATCAGAGTACAAAAAATACGATTATGCTCCAGTTTAAATTTAAAGACTTTGACTGAAACGTTGGGTACTAGCTGCCTCGTTCTGCCTTCCTCAGCACCTTTCAATATCTTCCCAAAAAATTTGGCATGAGAACATATTCGCTAAGCTGCATGGGCAGCTGTACCTGTACACACCTTCCAAGCTGTTTGACTCAATGCCCAGGCGTATCAAGGCCATTATTACGGCCAGAGGTTTTTGTTCTGGGTACTGATTTCTCAGGATCTATGCACCAAAATTGGGTGAAAATGTAATCGCATGTCAGTTCTAGTATATTTGTCCAATGAATACCCGTTTATCATCTGCATTTCTTCTTGGTGTAGCAATTTTAATGGCCAGTTGTGTATGATCTAATTCTCCTTATTCTCCTTCACATAATTTATGGTTATGGTAATCAGTAGCGCCACTACTGACAACATCTCCATAGACACATGGAGTAAATTGTGTAAATACTTGCAGTTCAGCTATAAGACTAATGAATAAAAAAGGAAATGAGGACTAATAAACGTAAAACGAATTTTATTGGCACATTGGAAAGATGTACACAAGCTAATTGGCGTCAGTGAAAAATGTAATATATTCTGTAAAATAATCTACGATTCCCGAGAAATGGGCTTCAAAACAGTTTAATAAATTATGTTTCTCGTCTCTTTTAAATTTATGTTTTGCAAGTAACCTTGGGGATAAAGAAATCAACTGCAACATTAAAAGCGCAGATGTATGCTGAGCAGATGAGGCAATCTAGTAATGTCACCAAAACCGTGAGGAGCATAGTAAATAAAGAAAGAGGAGGGAGCGACAATGCAGTGTGCTATAACATAATAAAAGTGACAATGAAAAATTGCTGAGTGACTTAAAGGAAGTATGTGAGAGATCCATAGACCAGTGTAGTAAGATGAGTAGAGAGGACGTGATCGACCCCCACAGATGCTAAATCCCAGTAATGTCAGTAATTCATTCTTCTTTAGGTGTGTTCCAGAACTGGAAATCCTGAAAACTATTTCCAACTTAAAAGCAAATACATTCAGTGGCTGCGATGACATCTCAGCGAAATTTCTGAAAGAATGTAGAAATGAATTAATGTAGCCACTACAACCTTTAACAAACAGCCCTTTCAGTCAGGGGTCATTTCCTGACGTGTTAAAAGTCACTGAAATAAGACGGGTGCATAAAAAGAGAATAATTACAGATACACAAAATTATAGGCCTATTTCATTGTCATTAATACTTAGTAAGCTATTGGAAAGGCTACTTCTTAATCAACTTGATTCATTTTTCTGTAAGTACAATCTATTAAAAAACTGTCAGCATGGTTACAGGAAGGTCCGGTCTACAATAACAGCTGTAGACACATTTTTGCAGGCGATACTGAATAAACCTGAAGATGGAGACAACGTTATTGGCACCTTTTTAGACCTATCCAACGCTTTCGACTCTAGAACTCATTCTGTTGTTATACATAAATGAGAAACTTTTGGAGTCAGAGGAGTAGCATTAGGTTTGTTAAGATCCTAACTTGCTGACAGGAGAAAATGTGTGAAGCTGTATTATACAACTGGGAGATATACGCAAATTCTTAACTGTCGAGTCCCTCAGGGAAGCATTATCGGGCATTTTTTGTTCATTGTATACATCAGTGATATAATAATTCCACAAAATTCAAACCTAGTAAATTGTGCTGATAATATCTCCTTCATAAGTTGGGGTTATACAAAACAGTTTGCAGTGCAAAATAATGCAGAGAACATTAGCCTCATCACAAAATATCTAGGCGCTTCAGTCTGGAACCACGCGGCTGCTGCGGTCGCAGGTTCGAATCCTGCCTTGGGCATGGATGTGTGTGATGTCCTTAGGTTAGTTAGGTTTAAGTGGTTCTAAGTTCTAGGGGACTGATGACCTCAGATGTTAAGTCCCATAGTGCTCAGAGCCATTTGAACCATTTTTTAACAGACTATCTCACCAAAAACAAATTGGCACTAAATAAGGACAAGACAATTCTGATTGAGTTTCTGATAAATTATAAATCAAGACAAGTGGATAAAGAACCAGAGTTGTCAGTTGAAACATTTGATAAACGTAAATTCCTGGGTATTATAGTAGACGAACATCTTACATGAGTAAAAAAAAAAAAAAAAAAAAAAAAAAAAAAAAAAAAAAAAAAACAACCTCCTGTAACACCTACCTGCTAAAACGCCTTTCTATCATAATAGCGCGACTTGTTTTAAGACAAATCTATTTTGGAATTATACACTCCCTCCTGCCACATGGTATCGAGAATTGAGGTGGGGCACCAGCGGTATACATGGATGGGGCTTTTAAATCCCAGAAAAGAGCAATTAGGATAATAGCTAATATTAGTAAGCGTCAGTCCTGTAGAGAATATTTCATTAAGTATAACATACTAACTGTGTATTCATTGTATGTTCTCAGAACTGTACTGTTTGTAAAAGAAAATATGCAGCGTAGTGTAATCAATAGTGAAACCCTTAATTATAATACAAGCAAAAGAGAGGATTACCACATAAAACTTAGTAATAAAAGGGCAACAGATCACAGTACGTTTTCTGCTGAAAGGTATTTTTATAACAGACTGACAAGTAATATAAAATTGTCCGCCCCCGGTAGCTGAGTGGTCAGCGCGACAGAATGTCGATCCTAAGGGCCTGGGTTCGATTCCCGGCTGGGTCGGAGTTTTTCTCCGCTCAGGGACTGGGTGTTGTGTTGTCCTACTCGTCATCAATTCATCGCCATAGACGCGTAAGTCGCCGAAGTGACATTAAATCGAAAAACTTGCACCCGGCGAACGGTCTACCCGACGGGACGCCCTAGCCACACGACATTATTATACAGGGTGATTCAAAAAGAATACCACAACTTTAAATATGTGTATTTAATGAAAGAAACATAATATAACCTTCTGTTATACATCATTACAAAGAGTATTTAAAAAGGTTTTTTTTTTCACTCAAAAACAAGTTCAGAGATGTTCAATATGGCCCCCTCCAGACACTCGAGCAATATCAACCCGGTAATCCAACTCGTTCCACACTCTCTGTAGCATATCAGGCGTAACAGTTTGGATAGCTGCTGTTATTTCTCGTTTCAAATCATCAATGGTGGCTGAGAGAGGTGGCCGAAACACCATATCCTTAACATACCCCCATACCCTGGCGGCCGATCCATCGCCTCGGGTAGTTGACGTTCAGGTAGTTACGGACAGATAAGTGCCAATGTGGTGGCGCTCCATCCTGCTGAAATACGAATTGTTGTGCTTCTTGTTCGAGCTAAGGGAACAGCCAATCCTCTAACATCTCCAGATACTGTAGTCCAGTTACAGTAGCACCTTCGAAGAAAAAGGGACCAAAAACTTTATTGGCTGAAATGGCACAGAAAACGTTCACCTTAGGCGAGTCACGTTCATACTGAGTTGTTTCCCGCGGATTCTCAGTGCCCCATATACAGACATTGTGACGGTTGACTTTCCCGTTAGTGTGGAAAGTTGCTTCATCACTAAACACAATCTTTGAAACGAAAGATTCATCTGTTTCCATTTGAGCAAGGATAAAATCACAGAAATCGATTCTTTTAATCTTATCAGCTGCAGACAGTGCTTGAACCAATTTCAGACGATAAGGTTTCATAACTAACCTTTTTCGTAGGACTGTCCATACAGTTGATTGTGGAATTTGCAGCTCTCTGCTAGCTCTGCGAGTCGATTTTCCTGGGCTGCGAACAAATGCTTGCTGGATGCGTGCCACATTTTCGTCACTCGTTCTCGGCCGTCCAGAACATTTCCCTTTGCACAAACACCCATTCTCTGTAAACTGTTTATACCAACGTTTAATACACCACCTATCAGGAGGTTTAACACCATACTTCGTTCGAAATGCACGCTGAACAACTGTCGCCGATTCACTTCTGCCGTACTCAATAACACAAAAAGCTTTCTGTTGAGCGGTCGCCATCTTAGCATCAACTGACGCTGACGCCTAGTCAACAGCGCCTCAAGCGAACAAATGTACAACTAAATGAAACTTTATAGCTCCCTTAATTCGCCGACAGATAGTGCTTAGCTCTGCCTTTTGTCGTTGCAGAGTTTTAAATTCCTAAAGTTGTGGTATTCTTTTTGAATCACCCTGTAATATAAAATTGTTAAAAGGAAATATATTTGAGACAAAATTAAAGCAACTGTCAGTTGATAAATGTTTGTACTCCATCAAGGATTTTTAATGTTATTATGTACAATTTATCTTTACTTCTAAACTTTTTTTAATGTTCTTGTGTTTGTTAACTGACTATGTATACGATTGTTATTATGGACAAATAAACAATTTATTTATATTTAAACATAGTAGTTCATTTTCCAATAGCAGAACTTCTTAACACAGTGACCGTAATAACACTACTGAATTCTAGGCGCTTCAGCCTAGAACTGTGCGACTGCTACGGTCCCTCCTCGGGCATGGATGTGTGTGATGTCCTTAGGTTAGTTAGGTTTAAGTAGTTCTTATTTCTAGGGGACTGATGACCTCAGATGTTAAGTCTCATAGTGCTCAGAACGAACACTACTGAAATTGCTTGGCAAATCGCTCGTGTGTGGGGTGTCGACGCGAACGACCGATCACAGCCGATATCGCATGTGACTGATCGCTGCAATCCGTCGTTCGTTAGTGGGGCCCTTAGGCATCCTGTCAAGAAGCCACTATTGAGTAATCGATTGTCGTGTTTGTCTACCACTAGTTGTTGATTCAAAATCACTTTCAAAATGGTTCAAATGGCTCTGAGCACTATGGGACTCAACTGCTGTGGTCATAAGTCCCCTAGAACTTAGAACTACTTAAACCTAACTAACCTAAGGACAGCACACAACACCCAGCCATCACGAGGCAGAGAAAATCCCTGACCCCGCCGGGAATCGAACCCGGGAACCCGGGCGTGGGAAGCGAGAACGCTACCGCACGACCACGAGATGCGGGCAAAATCACTTTCCCCTGGGGAACATCTGAAGCGTGTAATTTTGGATATAGCAGTGTATGGTGTATAAGAACAGTGTGGTGTGTTTGCCGCAGACAGCGAGACGTGGTCCCTGTTGAGCCCCGGCGAGTCGCCTCCCGCGCGCCACAAGCATTCCGCCGTGCTGCACGACGACGCCATGTGGGTGTACGGCGGCATGACGGACCTCAACGAGCGCGCCGACCTCTGGCGCTGGGACACAGGTTAGCTGCTCTTCTCTCAAGTGCTTTGGCTCCCAGATTGATAATTCAAAAGCTAAATGTTAAACCCTTTAATTGGGCGCGATGGTCTGCTCGTTCTCATGTGTTCGACGGATATATCCAGTGCTTGATTTGTGACGGTATGCAGTGGTATTCCGAACTGGTACTCTTGACGAGAAAAAATCAGAACTGCAGGTTTTGAAATGTGGTACGGTAGAACTTTATTTTTTATCAGTACAAATGTTGTATTCGTATTTTTAAAGTAGTCAGAATAGCGTTATCAAGCAGTGGACATAGCAGTCCGCTGCTTTCTGTGGCTTGAAGCTAATGGGAATGACGCGTTTCAGGTCGGCAGGTGTTACAATGCTGTTAGTCAATGCTTTCTCCGCTAGATGACACGTCTCGTCAGTCAAGATTAGAAAAAAAGAGAGAAAGTAGCCAATGCTCGTTAGACCATAGATAATATGGACAGGTGACCGCCATTTTTTGTCAGAGTTGGCACGAAAAATACTGTCCCCTGTTGACTATTACAAAGCATAAATTTGATACATTGTAGCAGAAATTCTAAGTTGTTATTTAGTATATGACTACTGTGCATTTAATGTGGAGAAAAGAGCATTGTTGTGAATTCCATTGTGTACCAGCCACTTACTATAACATTCCTGAAAAATGGGAATCGACCAGGGAAAAAGTTTCATTTGTAGTATTTTAGACATACTGAAGCGATTTCACTGTTTCCAGTTTTGTTATTCATTGTTGAAGTTAGTAGGCTGTAAGCCTCATACAGTTATTTCCTCCCCAGCTAATATGTTTTATACCGAAAAATCCAGAAGGGATACTTCTGTAATGACGTTATGATAGCTAAATCATGGTGAAACGATTTCACAGTCGCTGATTTTCGAAAATGAAACTTCTTTTGTTACAGATATTCGAATTTTAATGCGAATAGTGACTACACATAAAAAGATTGCAACCCAGTATTTATTGACATTTCAGTTCGAGAAATGGAATTCAAATAAAAGTTAAAAATATAATCTGGCGACAGAGAATCAAACTGACAGCACGGTTTATAATCTTGAATGCAACGTTGCGACGGGCAAGCGAAATGCTATTAGTGCCCAGAAATTTTCGAAGTCAGCTGATTTCTTCCCAGCGCAAGAAATTTATAGACGCCGTATGCTATAGACGGAAACAGTTTTCCAAAAAACTTCAAAACAATAATCCAACTCCAGAAAGAATAGACTCTCAAGTCACGATAAAGCATTCTCGTTCATTTACGAACCGTGCTGGAAGGTAGTGACTCCAAACTATTTAGGTGAAAACTCTTCAAGCTTTTTAGATAAAATAAACGTTATTAACATTCTACGAGTACATCTTCAGTCTTCATGTGTACGTATTTATTTCTCAACATAGTCATCCTGGCGACAAACAGGCCGGCCGGTGTGGTCGTGTGGTTCTAGGCGCTTCAGTCTGGAACCGCGTGACCGCTACGGTCGCAGGTTCGAACCCTGCTTCGGGCATGGATGTGTGTAATGTCCTTAGGTTAGTTAGGTTTAATTAGTTCTAAGTTCTAGGCGACTGATGACCTCAGAAGTTAAGTCGCATAGTGCTCAGAGCCATTTGAACCATTTGAGCGACAAACAGATTTCTCCCAAAGAGAGACCAGTTTGTTGATACCATCAGTGTAGAATGTTCGACTTCCTTCGCGGAGCCACAACCTCATCTCCGATTTCAGCGTTTCATCACTGTCGAAGTGAAGTCCTCGGAGGTGTTCATTAAATATTGAAAACAGATGAAAAACGGATGAGGCCAAGTCGGAAATGTGTGGATGACGATCGACCACAGTGAAACCAAGGTGTCGGACTGTTGCAAATGTCGCAGCGCTCGTGTGTGGCAAGGAACGTAGAATGGAGTGTGGTCCTTGGTCTGGCATTTTGATGCTGAAGGAGATGGTGCTGCATGTGAGGACAAACTCCTTGAATTCGAAACTCGATTACAGCACGCTGTTTCTCACGCCCCAGCGTAGTTACGTTACACACCGCCACATTACACACTACAATTTAGAGCCCTCTTGCAGTAGATGGCTGCAACTAAGTTGATATGGAGAATAAAAACGTAGAATGTTAATAAAGTTTGTTTTATTCAAAAAGCTTTAAGAGTTTTTACATTAAAAAATTGGAGCCACTACTTTCAGCACACCTCATACAACATTTTTCGTTGTTTATACTGATAAAGACATAATTTATGGCTGTTATTATCTGGAAGAGCAGATAACTTCTCGAATTGTTTTGGAGTTTGCTCTTGATTTACTCAGCAACAGTTATTGTGTTTACTTCACTGTTCCAGATTTGACTGACAAACTAGGATGTAAGAACACCAATGCTGATGACACCATGCGACGAAACGGGAAGGAGTTTCCTGACTGCACGAAAAATGGAAAACTGAAGAGGGGCTAATAAGTAACTTTCTACAGAAACTAGCAGTTGTTTATGAAATGGGAAGTCAAGAGAGCATGTTCAATGTTGACACATTTGAAGAAGGAAATTCAAAGAAAAGTATCATGCAAAAGCCAAGCATTGTCGTGGGTTACAATAAGAATGCCGAAGAAGCGAATGGAGCGATTCACTGTAGGAAACCAACAAATGGCCAGGAGCAGGCCGAAAAAATATTATTGGAATAGTTTTCACCTTTTGCGGGACATTACTTGCTTCAGTGCATATGTATTAAAAGGGCAAACTAAGTTGACACTCGGGCAGTGGCTGGTGGGAACAACTGTAAATGGGAAATCCGCCCCACGTGTCAACTTAGTTTGCACATGTTGTACTGTATGAAACACATGGCAGCCATGAGAGCAGATTTCAATTCATTGTTAGACTCGGGGAAGAGTTAGACATATCCTCTCCACAAATGTGACCTTCACTGTATGATTTCCACAACAAAGATCATCAATTTGAATATCCTCCTCAAATAGCAAAAGTGGCTCATAGCCACCCATTTTCCTGTATTTTTGACTAGTGCGGCAAAGACCAATAACAAGGTGTCGGGTAAGAGCAGAGGCGTTCAAGAAGAGGCATCTTATTTTTATGTAGAACGTTAACTTCCTCTCCATGCAGGACCATATTTTAAACTATTTCACTCAGAAACAGAATTGTAATTATACGAAAATAAAATTTCATTCTTTTCTTTAATACATTTTGTTTCATCATAATCCACTTTAGTTTTGGTCAATAAACTACTGTTGTAATCTTTATGAGTGAACAAATACATGGTGTGAGTGGAAATTAACCACTGAGGCAGAGGAGCAGGCACAAAAAATAACCCCCGCAATGGTTAAATGTTTATATTGTGTGTGTGTGTGTGTGTGTGTGTGTGTGTGTGTGTGTGTGTGTTTTGTAGAAAACTGTTCTCATATAACATGTTAAAAATAGTTTTATTAATTTATACCACACTTACAAAATTTGAGTAAGGGCTTTCAGGAACCAGTTGTCAAGCATCTCGCAAGTTATCACTATGTGCAGCCTAATGCCTGCCTGTGTCATGCCATACAGTGTCGCATGCATGGAGCCTGGTGCGTGCCAAGCCGGGCCCAGGGCCACTTCACTCGCATGCTGCCTGCCGGCTGCCCTCGTCCATGCTACTGTTTGGTGGAGAGCGGGACGGACATCCCACCAGCGACCTCTGGAGGTTCCACTTTGGTAGGGACGCACTGCCTGTGCACTCAGTGCCACATTATCCACTATGCCAGCCTTTAGCAGCTCTACTCATGGGGACAATTGTGGTAACTTGTCCAATTGTCTTCCACGTAGTGATCACACCATATAAGAGTAAAAATTCAAACTGCATAAAACTAGCTAATTTTCATGAATTCCATTGTGTTGATTACAGCCATCACAGAGAAATTAAAACTCATCACTGTTTTTTTGTTTTACAAAGATTTTCATCCATAAAGTAAAAAAGAAGAATTTTATTTCCAATGTGTATGTATAATAGCTACATATATTATGACTCAAACAGTATAATAAACATATTATTCAGTGCATACATCATACCAGTTCAGCACCATAGACCAATTAGTACTATAAGGGGTAGTGAGTGTAGTGCATGTTTTTGTTGTAAAGAGTTTTTTGATATTATTCTTGGAAATTTTTTTAAAGAAAACGAATGACAAAGGTGAGGTCTTAAAGAACATTATCAAAAAATTGAAAAACTGAGAATCAAAAGTCAAACAGGATATCTTCATTGTCCCACAGATAAGAGAGGTTTTCAGAAATAAGCACTCTGATGCAAATTAAATGATCGTATGGCAGGAAGGCCCTTCTAGGGTTGGTCAGCCATGTGGTGAAAGTCTTTCTGTTTGATGCCACTTCAGCAACTTGGGCACCAATAAAAGTCAGATGAAACGATCAGAACAACACAAGTACCAAGTCTCTGAAACTCTCTGACCACCTGGGAATCAAGCACAGGACTTAGAAATCTAGAGGCAGTGAAGCCAACTATTGTGTCACAAGCTGAAGGCAAGCAGTTTGATGACATTTTACATGGCGATGGATGACATTTTACGTGGCAATGAGAAGGTTGCCTGGGAAAGTTTCATATAGATTAAAGAGTCTCTTGGGGAACTGTTGTCATGTTATGAAAACATTATATGTAATGTCTCTCTTATACACTTCATTCATATTCACCTCAATTTCTTCCCTAAAGTTTGCAGACCAGTTTCTGATGAACATGGCTAGCAATTTCATCAGTATGTTGCACACATGGAGAAGCAGTATGCAGAGAAATGCTTCCTCCTATTTTGACAAACTATTGCTGGGCTATTGTTGGGGTACTCTAGTTGTAACTTATAAGCTACAAATTAAATGGAAATAGGCAGCTAATTTATAGTTTGATCAAATATTCTTCAAAATGTCATCAGAACACTGATGATAGTGAGAGTACGGAATATTTTGTATTCTAGCACTACCTGCTTTTTTCTTTACTCATTATAAATTAATGAATTGTTTTTGTACATTCAATATTTTCTACAAGAAACAGTAACAAAAAGGTGAAGAATTCTACAGTTCGTTTTGTTTAATTTAATAATTTTATGCATTGGTATTTATTGAACTTTATAAGTTCAAGTGTCTCATACTATTAGAATGAGTCTTCACCTCATGAAGTCACAAATGTTAGTAAATTTCTACACTAAAAATTTCTGGGGTGTACTGCTGCATGAAAAGATATTTATATTGATAGTATGAAACTTATTTTAACAATTATTTCCGTTATATTATGTCTACTTAAACATAGAAAACCTAAATGTAAGTAATTCACAAATTTTCGGTGAAAATTTTGTTATGACACTGTTTGATATTTAACCCTTCTATCATTCATTGACCTACTCTTAAACTGAGATGTAGTTTTGACAATGGCAATTGGGCACTACTGGCTTTCACATGAATTCTTTCCTATGGTATGTCACAGAGACCCACCCTTTGTTCTCACTACTGTCGTGTTTTTTGTCTGCAACCTCCACTCTCACTTTCTCCCACTGTAGATCCAGCCGAGACCACGAACTACTTTTGCCTCTCTATGGTCAATGTCTTCTCAATCACTGTATCATTCTGCAGCGTTCTATCCACATGCAAATTGCAATAGAATCCTCAGCACTCCATCTTTATAAATAATTATCATCATTTTCTGTGTTAAAAAACTCTGGCTAACTTTCTATGATAATCTTTCCTTCCTAAACCTATTTGTTATACAATACTGGAAGACTATGCAGAACTGTTTCTAATAACCATGCTGTTGATGGGACATTAACCGTTTCGGTCAGGAATTATTTTTTTCCTGAAAAAACGAAAATTGTGGCTTTGCTATCCTGTTCTTTGAATTAAATTATGGTTTTTCAGATATATAAAATATTCTAAGGTGCCACCCAAGGGGGAGATACAACACGTCCCCAAATGAGGACATTGTGTTCAAGTGGGTGCAGTATAAGTCGAAAAGTCAAAGTATTTTATTTGATTTTGTTTCACCAAATTACATAAATTACACAAAGCTTACTTAATGATGATATACATAAACTATGGTTTTACACTTGTGAAGAACGATAATCAAAGAAATAATTTTTTTTCCTATCGAGACATAAGTGAATGTTAGATTTTACGCAGTAATATTTGATTTTGCCTTTGCAACATGGTTTCTTGCACCTGTCAAATTGTTTTTGGTCACTGACCATTGGAAGATGTCCAACGTCGTCCAAACAAACTTCAGCTTCTGGGTGAACTTCATTTTTAAGTACTTGGACTCTCACTAGTGTCGCGCCCCTTTTCCTGGCAGCTGGCTTATCTAATATTGTCAGTACTTCGGCCACACTTGCCCTAAAGTGAAGCAAATCAAGGGTCTTATATTTAGGAGCACCTAATTCTGATACATTTTTCTGGTTCTCAATTCATGCATTTACACATGCAATATCAGTTGCATGAGCAAACATGCATCAACTTTCACATTGCAAAATCAGCTATAAACTGTCGAAAAGGGCTGTTGAAGATCATGTTCCGTTTCAAAAGCAGCTAACTGCATGTTGTTTTCTTGTGCAAAGCCTGTGAAATGCCCAATAGGTGTGGCTGGGGCCCTGCCATGTCCGGATACAAAGCACCTGAACAGACATCAGTCTTACCAATCTGGACATTCAAAGCTACCTTTCAGTCTGTTATGATTAGCATGGATATTTTTCTTATTCAGCTTTAGGTTGGCTGCAATGTAACAAATTCATATGCAACAATAACATTCTTGCTGTCAATGCATTGTTGTTTGGATGGGACGAGGGTTTCGTGATTATCTCTCTGTCACTTATCACACAGTTATCGGGCTTTGTGTCTAGCTACTCAGCTTACAATATACCATATGATATAAAACGTCTAACTTTACCTCTGTCATTGTCCTCTTGTTCAAAATTATCGCCAGGATCATCGGGATCATAAATTTCAGATGAATTAAAGAGCTGTATAACTTCTTCTGTAAGTGGCCTTTGTCTGTCTTGGACACAGGACATTGTGAAATCACCGTAAGACAGCGAAATAATGTCCTAAATTTCTACGCTATTACAACCTTTCAATCACAATGTCCTCATTTGGAGACCCGTATAAAGCTATACATATGTTACTTACCTTTCATTCTGAAAGACACCTTTAGTTTTCATCTTCAACAATGCACCTCTCTACATACAAATAATTTTTTTTTTTTTTTTTACCAAATTCAGAAGATATTACCTTGGTGATGGGAGGTACAAAGATTACTGGGAAGTACCCATGTGACTGTGCACATTCAGTTTTGTTTTGTGGTACAACAGATTGACAGGAGGCGTCAACACTGTTTACAAATGTACTCTCTGCTTGTGATAATATGAGGACAACAATTACAAATGTAAAATTTAAATAATATTAAAATATTAAGCATTTATTTGGTACACTATGTGATCAAAAGTATCTGGACACTTGGCTGAAAATTACTTACAAGTTCATGGCACCCTCCATTGGTAATGCTGGAATTCATTATGATGTTGGCCCACCCTTAGCCTCGATGACAGCTTCCACTCTCGGAGGCATACATTCAATCAGGTGCTGGAAGATTTCTTGGGGAATGGCGCTCATTCTTCACGGAGTGCTGCACTGAAGAGAGGTATCAATGACCGTCGGTGAGGCCTGGCATGAAGTCTGCATTCCAAAACATCCCAAAGGGGTTCTATAGGATTCAGGTCAGGACTCTGTGCAGGCCAGTCCATTACAGGATGTTATTGTTATGTAACCACTCCGCCACAGGCTGTGCATTATGGACAGGTACTCGACCATGTTGAAAGATGCAATCACCATCCCTGAATTGCTCTTCAACAGTGGGGAGCCAGAAGGTGCTTAAAACATCAATGTAGGCCAGTGCTGTGATAGAGCCATGCAAAACAACAAGGGCTGCAAGCCCCCTCCATGAAAAATATGACCACACCAAAACACCACCACCTCCAAATTTTGCTGTTGGCACTACACGCACTGGCAGATGATGTTCACCAGGCATTTGCCATATCCACACCCTGCCGTCGGATCACCACATTGTGAACTGTGATTCATCACTCCTCTCAACGCTTTTCCACTGTTCAGTTGTCCAATGTTTATGCTCCTTACACCAAGCGAGGCGTCATTTGGCATTTACCAGTGTGATGTGTGGCTTATGAGCAGCCGCTCGACCATGAAATCCAAGCTTTCTCACCTCCCACCTAACTGCCCTAGTACTTGCAGTGGATACTGATGCAGTTTGGAATTCCTGTGTGATGGTCTGGATAGATGTCTGCCTATTACACATTATGACCCTCTTCAACTGTTGGCGGTCTCTGTCAGTCAACAGATGAAGTCGGCCTGTACACTTTTGTGCTGTACATGTCCCTTCATGTTTACACTTCACTATCATATTGGATACAGTGGACCTAGGGATGTTTCGGAGTGTGGAAATCTCATGTACAGAGGTATGACACAAGTGACACCCAATCACCTGACCATGTTTGAAGTTCTTGAGTTCTGCGGAGCACCCGATTCTGCTCTCTAATGATGTCTAATGACTACTGAGGTTGCTGATATCGAGTACCTGTCAGCAGGTGGCAGCACAATGCACCTAATATGAAAAACATATGTTTTTAGGGGCGTCCAGATGCCACGACTGAAAGGATTGAACTCTAACCTCTATATGTACATCTACATATACATACTCCGCAATCCACCATACGGTGTGTGGCGGATGGTACCTCGTACCACAACAAGCATCTTCTCTCCCTGTACCACTCACAAACAGAACGAGGGAAAAATGACTGCCTACATGCCTCTGTATGAGCCCTAATCTCTCTTATCTTATCTTTGTGGTCTTTCCACGAAATGTAAGTCGGCGGCAGTAAAATTGTACTGCAGTCAGCCTCAAATGCTGGTTCTCTAAATTTACTCAGTTGCGATTCACGAAAAGAACGCCTCCTTTCCTCTAGAGACTCCCACCTAAGTTCCTGAAGCATTTCCGTAACACTCGTGTGATGATCAAACCTACCAGTAACAAATCTAGCAGCCCGCCTCTGAATTGCTTCTATGTCCTCCCTCAATCCGACCTGATAGGGATCCCAAATGCTCAAGCAGTACTCAAGAATAGGTCGTATTAGTGTTTTATAAGCGGTCTGCTTTACAGATGAACCCCATCTTCCTAAAATTCTACCAATGAACCGAAGACAACTATCCGCCTTCCCCACAACTGCCATTACATGCTTGTCCGTCATATCGCTCTGCAATGTTACGCCCAAATATTTAATCTACGTGACTGTGTCAAGCACTGCACTACTAATGGAGTATTAAAACATTACAGAATTCTTTTTCCTATTCATCTGCATTAATTTACATTTATCTATATTTAGAGTTAGCTGCCATTCTTTACACCAATCACAAATCCTGTCCAAGTCATCTTGTATCCTCCTACA
Organism: Schistocerca americana; assembly: GCF_021461395.2. Taxonomy (NCBI): domain Eukaryota; kingdom Metazoa; phylum Arthropoda; class Insecta; order Orthoptera; family Acrididae; genus Schistocerca; species Schistocerca americana. The sequence goes on along the minus strand of NC_060121.1, from coordinate 756,316,050 downwards.
GTCACTCAACGATGACACCTTCCCGTACACCACAGCATCATCAGCAAACAGCCGCACATTGCTATCCACCCTATCCAAAAGATCATTTATGTAGATAGAAAACAACAGTGGACCTACTACACTTCCCTGGGGCACTCCAGATGATACCCTCACCTCCAATGAACACTCACCATCGAGGACAACGTACTAGGTTCTATTACTTAAGAAGTCTTTGAGCCACTCACATACTTGGGAACCAATCCCATAGGCTCATACCTTAGTTAGGAGTCTGCAGTGGGGCACCAAGTCAAACGCTTTCCGGAAGTCAAGGAATATGGCATCCATCTGATACCCTTCATCCATGGCTCACAAGATATCATGTGAAAAAAGGGCAAGTTGCATTTCCCAGGAGCGATGCTTTCTAAAGCATGGAAAGCAACTTCTCTGTCTCAAGGAAATTCATGATATTTGAACTGAGAATATGTTCGAGAATCCTGCAACAAACTGATGTTAAGGATATTGGTCTGTAATTTTGAGGATCCTTCCTTCTACCCTTCTTATATACAGGCGTCACATGCGCTTTTTTCCAGTCACTCAGGACTTTACGTTGGGCAAGAGATTTGCGATAAATGCAAGCTAAGTAAGGATTCAATGCAGTACTCTCTGTAAAACTGAATTGGAATCCCATCAGGACCTGGCGATTTATTTATTTTCAACCCATTCAGCTGCTTCACAACCCCATGGATCTCTATCACTATGTCCTCCATACAGATATCTGTACAAGTCTCAAACGGTGGTATATTTGTACGCTCCTCCTGTGTGAAAGATTTTTCAAATGCTAAATTTAAAATTTCAGCTTTCGTTTTGCTGTCTTCCATTGCCAGGCCAGTGAGTGACTGGATGGAAGCCTTCGACCTGCTTACCGATTTTACGTAAGACCAGAATTTCCTTGGGTTTTCAGCAAGATCTTTTGCTAAGGTATGATGGTGGTACTGGTTGAATGCTTCGCGCATCGCTCTTTTTACAGCAGCATGAATCTCTACTAACTTTTGCCTGTCCTCATTCTCCTGATCTTTCTTGTACCGCGAGTGCAACTGCCTTTGCTTCCTGAGCATTCTCCGAATTGCGCTGTTAAACCACGGTGGGTCTTTTCTGGCCGTAACCCACTTTTTTGGCACATACTTGTCCAATGCGTGATTTACAATGTGTTTAAAATTTGCCCATAATTCTCCCACATCCATCATACCGGAAGTAAATGAAGTCAATTCATTTACGAAGTGGGATGCTAACAACTGCTTATCTGCTCTGTCTAATAAGAATACTCTCCTAGCCTTCTTGACCAACTTTTTAACTTTCATAACCATAGTCATAATGACAACATCATGATCACCAATTCCTGTCTCAACACTGACACCGTCGATGAGGTCTGGTCTGTTCGTGGCTACCAGATCTAAAATATTTCCATTACCCGTTGGCTGTCGATTTAGCTGCTCAAGACAGTTTTCGGATAATGTGTTCAAAAGTAATTCACACGACGGGTTGTCTGTACCACCTGTAATGAATCCATAGACATCCCAGTCTATACTAGGTAGGTTGAAGTCACCTCCGACTAATATAGCATGATCCGGGTACTTCCGCGATACGGAATGTAGACTCCCTTTGAATGATTCTAGAACTGTCACGGTGGAACCTGGTGGCCGGTAATAACACCCCACAATTAACTTTATTTCCCCTAGCCCTGTTAAACGTGTCCAGATAACTTCACAATCACACTCTACTTCGACCTCAGTAGACACAATATTTTTGTCAACTGCAGTGAAGGCACCACCTCCTACAGTGTCTAATCTTCCTTCCTTCCCTCCTTCCTTCCTATGTTGTACCACATATAATGCTGAATCCATCACTAGTACACACTCAAAATGTCTTTAGTAGCAATTTCCCACTTTTCATAATGCCTCATGGAAGCTCACAATGTTCCAAATTAATTTAACCTACTTCTTCAGTACACTTACTTTGAATTTCAACAGTGCACTCTTAAGTAATAAACACACTTAATGATACTGTACATTCTGTAAATCACAGTAAATATTAAAATGAATCTTTCATTTAATGCTAATCAAAATAACACTGTTATACTTACAATGAATGTCATCATTTATACTTTATGGTACAAGGTTCCATATGGTGTGATTTAGTATTAAAATTGCAAGAGTGTGCTTTCATGGAAGAGTCTACCAGTAGATTATTTCCACCGATGTACATCTTGTGAAAGACCGTGAACACAGAGAAACATGTGTTACTGTGTCCTGTGTAGAATGAGCTGACACATTGTCATAGAGCAAAAAGACATCCTGAGGGAGCTTACTATGATGCTTCGCATTTGATTGCTGCCAGGAGATTTCTGTGGTTCTCCTGTGTCAATTTGCCCCTTATAAGCATAACCTACAAGCACCACACCTGGCATTCTGAAGAAGCATTCAGGATCGCCATATCCGAAGGTGTTAGGCCTTCCCATTTTTCAGCAGTGCTGAATAAACATATCTTCAATGCCTGCAACTCTCCTTTGTCTTGGGGGTCATAGAGACACCAGCACTCATCCATGGCAATTACGTGGCTGAAGAAGTCTTCTGGATTGACCTGACACATCTGCAACATTTCCTCTGCTGCCTTAGTTTGGTGGACCTTTTTAATGGATGTGAGCAGTCAAAGACTCCAATGTATGGCAACCTTTGTTATGTTCCAAATGTTGCAGAAGATGCAGAAAACTGATCCATGACTTATTTTCAGTTTTTCCACAATTACCTCAATTGTGAACACGAGACCCTTCACTTCTCTTGCAATTTCGAGTTCTTCAGAGAAAGATGGCCTGCCATTTCATTCTGTGCCATTCAGACTTGTCTAACCAAACTGAAAGCATCTGCATTACCTAACCATGGTGTTATACATGGTCATTTCCACTAATCAGAATGGATTGTTGCTGTGCATTTTTTCCCTTCAACCTCTGAAAACAAATTACCACTCAATACTTCACTTTATCAGTGGGCTTTAGACTACTGGAAACTCACTGAGACAGACTAGATACTGTGATCTTTTTCAAAATTCATGGACGTTTCACTTCTCACTGAAAGAGGCTCCTCCCCTCCCCCCTTTCTTGAACAAGTGAACAAGTGTTTTATCTCCACTGATCTTAATTGTAATAATATATTATGCTCTGGTCTTCCATCATTCATTTTTTCTGATCATCATGGACAAAATGATGTGATTGCATGAAAAGGCATGAACCTTGTGGTGAGTGAAACTGGATCCCATCCAGATTTACATTATCATTTATTTTACTGATTACTAGAATTTAATGATTATTAGCTGAAATATCTGATGATGCTTGAGGCTATGGAGTCATTTTATTTATTTATTGTTGTTTGTTGATTTATTTATACTGAAAAGAGCGGAGCCACCAAGCACTCTCTTACGCCTAACAAGACATTCACCATACTTTACTTTATGCTGACATAATGATATGGGTGGTATGAAAAAACTAAGCTTTAATAAAGAATATTACACTTAGAAGTAACTGTACCATAAATAGTGGGAATCAGTAGTAGCTATAGTAGAAGAAAGCAGAGTTCATATTAGGAGAAGGAAGCATAACTCTGAGAAGACAGAGGCATTTCCTTTATCTTTTGACGGTTTTTTCTTTTTTTTTTTTTTTTTTTTTGGGGGGGGGGGGGGGGGGGGTGAGAATGAGAGAGAGAAAAAGGGGAGTGCTTCAACTTTTTTGTAAATGCAACTGGCCACTGAATAATGTACAGAACACAGGGCACCTTGTTCACAAGTTGACCAGCACCAACAAACTTGGGCATACCCAGTGTACACAGACAGAGGCAGAACATAAAATGGATACTCATAAGTGGCAAGTATATGGTACCCTGAACAATTAATTTATCATGAAATAGAAAAATAATTTTATCATTCTCAGAGACACTGATATGCTGCACCTCAACCCACCCCCCACCCCCACCAAAAAGATCAATACAAGTCGCAGCCTTCATTTAAGTATAATCAATAGTTTAATCTGTGGTCATAGATAAATTTTAAGCTTCAGTAGGCTAGTGAGTGCACCCTCTTTCATAGGCAGATGTTTCAATCAATGGCTGCAGGAAGATTTTGACAAAAGTAGCAGCATGACCATCTCTTCCCCCATGGCTGTGAGGGAAGCGTATGAATCGTATAGTAACTAATGTGTTTTATTAAATGCATTCAGTGTAAGTGGAACTTTACTTAATGTACCACAACAGATATTCAACAATTTGAAAATGTTTATCGCCTGTTATTTTAAATCATTGACAGTGCCCTTAGCTCAAGTCTTGGGTGTGCTCTTGGCCCACAGAGGAAATAAAAAGCAGAATTAAAGAAAGTAACTGATTAATTCTCCTGTAGAGTGTGGTCTAATGCAATTTGTGTACTATTACAAACTGTAGAGCATTGAGTAATGTGTATGCTTTAATGTCTGCACTTTGTTTTTGAAATTCCTTGTATTGCAAAGATAACTGATAACATTTCATGTTGGTTTTTTCTAGGAACCGAAACGTGGGAACGACTCACCGTTCTTTCAGGACCTAAACCACAACCTAGGGCAGAGAGTGTTGCTCTGGCAGTGTCTGACCTGCTGCTACTGCCACCTAGTGATGGCCACCACAACCTTACTCAGCATACATCCCAGCAGCAGCAGCAGACTGCTCCACTGACAGCAGCAACAGCAGCAATGGTGCATCACCAGCGTGGTGGCTCTGTGGACCGCAGTGTGCGCCACAACCGTGTAGCTCCTTCAGAGGCACGCAAATATGCCTTCCGGCCTACAACAGTGAGCTATGCGGCAGCTGACACGAGTGCCGGAGGAGCGGGCAGCTTTCTGCGTGAGATCTCCAAGCTGTCACAGATCAACCTTTCACGGCTAAGCCACCACAAATGCAGCTACAGTGTGCTCAGCCATGAGGACAGCACTGAGAGCCTGCTGCTATCGAGTGCCTCCTCATCTGCCACTGATGACCGCCGCACCGCCATGGTCAAGTCGCAGAGCGCTAATGTGATCGCACGCAAAAGTGAGCCAGCCAGCAATGGCTACAGTGACTCACCTGAAAAGGAGGACTGCCAAGACACTGCCATGGACACCATATGTGGAGACTACTTGACTGCCAACTACGATGAGGGCAGATCCTGCATCACGTCTTCCTGGGGGAATGGTGGCAATGGTGGCTATTCCATGACTAGAGATCCTGTGTCCGTCCCCAACTTTGGTGCGCTGACTGCTGTCCCTACCCCAGCACTCACACCCGTGGAGGTCACTAAACTTGTCTTCATCGACCCAGAAGATGAGTTTGATGCTGACTGTGTATCGCCAAAGGAGCCTGCTGCAATTGTTAAGCACGTGAGACCGGTGCCACCAACAGTGGCAACTCCCACAGGTGACTTTCCAAGACTGCACCGTCAGTTCCAGCCACAGACTCCCGATACAGGTGCCACGCCTACTGCAGTGGATGGTGCAACAAGGTTTGGTGGCGTCTGTGGTCCAATACCGAAGTCAGCATCCGTGCGCTTCAACACAGGGCCCAATGGGGGCACCACAGATGATGATACAGGTGCTCTGCTGTCAACATCTGACTATGCCAGTCTGGAGACTGTGAACCGCAGCAGCTACAGTGTCTACACCAACCGGCCCAGTCCTGCTGAGGGCCACCATCCATGCTGTTCCCAGCAGGGGGACTCCCCGCCAAGTGAGTATCCACGTCCAGCCAGTGCTAAGACTGGAAAGGCCAAAACCCCAGTGCATGACGGGCCTTTTGGTTTCTGTAATCCGAACTACCTTGGCCCAGACATCCAGACAATACTGGCACAGCGCAAGTCATGGCACGATGGAACTGGGAATGGTTCGGGAACTTCTTATGCGCGGCTACTCAACAGTCCCCATGACAGCCTGCTGGAGGAGGCATCGACATCACCCTGCTGCCCTGCAGCCACTGCTACTGCCACTGCCACCACCACATCTGCTGCCAACAGCAGTGGTCACGAGGCACTGGAGATGCGCAGCCTGTCACCGCCCCCTGCACTGGCCGCCACAGAGAAGCGCCGACTTCAGGCACCGCGAGCCAGCAGTGCAAGTCGTGCCCAGCAACAAACCAGTGGCTTCTGTACACCAGAGCCCCATGTCCCACTCTCAGTCTTTGTGCTTGGAGGCAAGGAGCAAGGCCAGGTCACAGTCTTCAAACGGCCCATGTCCGTCTGGAGACTGCATCTCACACCGGACATTTTTTGAACATTGACATTGTGCTTTCTGCAATAATCCCAAAGAAAACCTCGCCCTGTGTGTGGAGTCCAAAGAGTCTCTTACACGACAAGGAGCATGTTCCATTATTACACTTGGCAGCAAGTCTGGGTTTACGCATAAGCTGCTGTTTGTTCACAACTTTTTGAACCAGGGCTCCCTAGTTCTCACAGTTTAATATCGCTGGTTGTAACATCTGGATAGTTGTGTTTCCCATCAATTCATCCACGAGGTGACACTGCTTTGGTTGTTACCTGCCATCATTGTGTGTGTTAGTGTGTGTTAGCTATTCTTTTCCTTTTTTTTCAAGTAGTCTATCTAACATAATGAGTGGTGTAAAGAATCTAAGTCATGTACAAAATAGGAAATGAACTACCAAACTGCATTCGGGAGAACAGTTCAATCCCGTGTCCGGCCATCCTGATTTAGGTTTTCCATGATTTCCCTAAATCACTCCAGGCAAATTCCGGGATGGTTCCTTTCAAAAGGCATGGCCGACTTCCTTTCCCGTCCTTCCCTAATCCGATGAGACCAATGACCTCGCTGTCTGGTCTCCTTCCCCAAAACAACCCAACTATCAAACTAAAATGGAAGGTGCCATTCAAGTTAAAAAACATGGCAAATATAAGTGGAGAGTCCTTAATATGTTTGTTTCAAGTAAGTCCCCTAATTAATTACATCTTTTGTAATGCTGAAAATTAATTTTCTGGGGGAACAAACATGTGTGAAAATTATAAATGTTGACTGTCAAAAAAAAATGAGAATTTTTTGTGAGAAAACAGGTTGGGCAGGTGCATCCTGCAAAGACTCTTGTCTAGAATACTGCTGTTTGTAAATCCAGCCCACCTGATATTTGTAACTGTCATTGTAAATTCTCTCCCAAATGTTTTATTCTTTCTACTGTTTAAATATTTCACAACACATTAAATACTGTGCAGATCCTTGAATGTTCTGTTGAACACAGCATCTGAAACAACACAATACTTTGACGAGAATTTGTATGACATATTGAGTATGTTTCAGTTACTTCAAGTCTATGTTCAGTTGGATCCAGTGCTTTCCATATTTGCCACATTTCTGGGGCCTTTCTGGAGTCTTCCATCAAAAGTCATTAGCAGTGCCTGAGCATCTTGGACAATTTTGGAGAAGCATCAATTTCAATAAACCACATGTCTTAGATAGACAACCCTGGCTGTTCCACAAAAGTCCATTAAGCACTGTAACTTTCATTGAGGCCAGCAAAAACAAAGTTCAACAAAGAAGACATTTCAGAATGCCCGCACTGTGTCTTGAAGCCCTCATCATAATAAGGAACTGCAGTATATGACATTTTTATGTATAATCAACATAAAGCTACTAAAATCTGTAATGTTCTGAAACTAGTTTTGACAGTAAACCATCATCTGGCACTTAATAATTTTAAAATGACATATGTCACATGCCCATAATTTTTAAATATGCTATAAAATCTACTTAAAACTGTGAAAGTAGTAGGTGAGGCTAGATATGGCATATCATCTAGCCACATCACAATGCTGTGGTATATGTGTATGTACCATGCCAAATGACAGTCTGAGCTTTTGGACCAAAAGCAAGCACTCACAGAAAGAAGCTAGCTCCAAAGCCTAGTAGTACAGTTGCAGCTGACAGGCTGTTAACATAAAACACCCAGATTTCATTCCTGATGACTACCTCATATTTTGCCGACGTATGAAGTCAGGAACAAGATATGCTTAGACTACTGAGGATTTATGAACACCGTGAATAAATGGAGCATCATAATTGAAATGCAGGTCACACAAGTTACATTAGATGAAACGATTTACACACGAAAGGGAGTCAAATGACACATATGCAGGCAGTTAAGGAAAGTCTGGTAACTATCTTGTGGTGATTCCTTCATTTCCTAAGATAAAATGGAATATTTTTGAAAGCAGTAGTAAAGATTCTTTTCCATTCACACTACTTGTGATCAAAGAATTAATTTAATCTTTCCTTAATATTTATTTCATGTCTAATACTTAGAAGATATAGCAGAACCCAGTCAGGTATACATGACTACATCATGATGTAAAATTAAATAGTAATGAACATTTCATCTATTCCCCCCCCCCCCCCCCCAAATACACACCTCCCTTCAAGTAGTCATGTGATGGGATCTTTTTGACATACCATTTGTTGATTGGGCAATGGAATTAAGGAGTAGGGAGTTAAAGAACATTATTGATAAAAGTTTTGAATCTAGTTGTTATTTGCCCAAATACATATACAGCTCCACTTCTAAAACACCTAGTTATCATGAAGGAGACTGCCTGCGTAAGTAATCAGATCGTATAGTTCCCACAGAAAGCAGTGGCAGGAGAAAACATAAAGGTTAAAGAAAAGTGCAAACTTTCAGAACGATTGGCTCCTTCTTCTGGTGGTAGGGTTGAAGGGGAATGAAAAGTGGTGAAGGAAAAGGGCTAGTGAGGTTTAGAAAAGGCAAGAGTTCAAAAAACTTGCCCAGGGGAGACTAACTGGACAGGCTGAGAAGAAAAAACTGATTGTTAGGGACTGCACCATGACATATGCTAGAGTTAATAGGAGTGGAAAGCTAAGTGTATTGTATTTGGTAGAGAGGGGGAGGGGGGGGGGGGGGGGGGGAATAGACAAGGCAGAAAATAAAAGACATAAAAAACTGAAAGGCAGTGGAGAAAGGAATAGTACGCTCTCTTTTAGTTTTGTATAGCTGCTATTTTCTGACCTGTCTATACACCCCCCTCCCCCAAACACCTCTACCACAAGTAGCAAACTTAGCTTTCCACTCTTTTAAACTCTCACATGATGTTTTGTCCATTCCATAATCTCAATCTTGCTTATTATCCTACCTTCCACTTTTAAGCTCTCAGTTTTTCAGATCTCATGGTGCAATCCCCAATAATCAGTCTTTCCTTCTCATCCCGTCCAGTAAGTCTCCCTTGACCTGGGGACCTAGGCAAATTTTTCAAACTCTCCCGCTTTCCTAAACCTCAGCAGTTCTTTTCCTTCATTCCTCTTTGTTCCCATTCAATAGTCCTTCTGGAAGAAGGAGCCACTGGCCCAAAAGTCTGCACTTTCCTAAACCTTTATATGTGTTTCCTCCTGTTGCTGCATGGTGAGTAGATTTTTTATCTATTCAATTATGTTATATTTTTAAAAATTGGTTACTCTGTTTAATATATTAGTTCACACAAAAAGAATTGTTTTACTAAATCACAGAAACAAGTCTTTAACTAAATGCTCAAAGATTTTTTCAAAACATGAATTTCTCAATACAAATGTATTTTCTGTTATGGAAAGCAAATCAAACCCACATTCCTTGTTTTTGGGTGTCAGTGCCTTTCCCAATAATTTCTTTCAAAACACATCTGTTGCATGTAAAGTATCTCCTAGTATATCATTGGCATGCTCTCTTGATCTGTGCAGTATTTGTTTGGCTTGTGATTCACGTAAATTGTAACTGGAGTGCTTATGAATAACAGCATGCCCACTGAAGCTAGTCTCATCAATATTCAAGCCAAAAGTCTTTATTTCAGTCTCAATTCTGAATGGAGTTTTAATTAACAGTCAATATTCATATCAGCAAACAACCCCCATTTGGTAAAATATACTCTTCAGGGACGCACATACTTTTTTCCTGGAGCCACTCCTTTCTGATCTCTATTGTGGAATGAATGTACGAAGACAGTTCTCTTCAGCCTGATGGATTAAGAGGAATGAATATTCTTAGAAGCACCATGAGGTATTTTGTGGACCCTTTTGTAGAACACAGATCATGAAATCCAGGGATCTTAATTCACATTGGACTTCAGGATTTCATTTTACAGTGTTAGGAAAGCAAAAGTTTGAATCAGCTATCAGTGGCTTTGAGCTGGTCATAGACTCTTTATGAACGAAATACTTTCTTCAATAAACTTTGGAATATATGTACATTCCAAGGAAGATGGCAAGAAATGAGTATCAAAAAATACATAGATCTAAAAGGCAACCAGTAAGCAATTGTTAAAGTTAAAGCTACTGGGCATCTTGATGACATATTAAATTTCAAGCTCTTGAAATTAATATGGAGCAAAACTGTAATAAGTAAAATGAAAAGGTGTTCATGTAGTGTTGTGATTCAACTGGCCCTCAGGATTCTGTAAAAGAGAGAGACATGGTCTATTTAATTACAAAACTTATCTCTCTCTCAAACTGAGGTTAAGTAACAACACATACCTACATTTCTTACATGCTTTGTTTTTTAACTTATGTTCTAGCTTCTTTCTCCTGAAAAGGGCCTGAAAAGACATAAAGAAAGATGATGCCTGCATTTGAAACCTGATCACTGTTACTGTGAAAAACACAAAATGTGGAGAAATCCAGAACCCTGCTTCCTCTTGATTAAGGACAGTGAACACTGTACACCCCAGGATAAGAGAGACCCACCTATTGTGCCTACAAGGAAGATACTAAGAGTTCCAAAAGCTAGGAAATTTTATGCACTTTTGCATGTTTCATTGGCAGTACTAACAATTTAATATCCTGATGGCATATACCGGTCAGTAATTTTGTCCAAAATTTTACAGTTTCCTCATGTAAATTTTCCTTTCAATACCGTAAACAGAAATTTATATCGTAATTGGATATAGTTTGTGGTAAAGAGATTATTATTCAGCAGAACAAGAATACTTAATTAAAAATTAGTCACCATGTTGAGATTCCATGTCTTTTATTTCATTAGGACACAAGAATCCTCCCAAACAAAAATATCAGGAACTATATAAAAATAGTTTTAGAACTTTTGCTTTTAATGCTCTGGAGAACTTGCAGGGTACAATTGTGTTAAAATCAGAATGGTATGATAATCACAATCAAAACTTACAATCATCTGAGCTAGGGGTTCGCACAAGCAGCTCAAAAGTGTGTTGGACCTCTAAGAAATGTTTAGAGAGTAGTGTTTGTGCACTCTGGAAATGCTTATTTCATGTTTTCCAGAGGTTTCCATCTGTGATCTCCAAAAAACTGGAAAGTAATCTTCATAATTAAGAGACAATGATAACAAAAGCCAAAGCAGTGTCCTAGTTCCTATTCTGCACATCAGATTATGTTGTGTGCATACATTAATTAATGGATTTCATGGTTAACAAATCGGTATCTTATTTTATACTGGTATTAGTTTTATTGTTATTGTTATAGTTGTAACTCTGTTGTTATTATTATTAGTTTCTTTAATGATTAAGGCATTTCCCATAGAGTTATGTGTATAAATGTTGCCTGGAAGCAGCTTTGTATGAAATATAGTTCGACACATATGGAAACACCGCTAGTTTTTTCAATTATGTTTCATCGTGTAACATCTTTTCAAAATATTTTCAGTGCTACTTTTACTCAGTGAATTAACAGAGCAAATTGCCATGATTAGGCAGGTGACTTGAGATTTCTATTGCAGTCTTGCATGTAGCTCCAGTTGCACATTACAGCTGACATATCACAGAAAAGTGTTTGGTGCCATTCATTTGAAGAAGAAACATTAAATGACAGATCTTACAATTTCAGTACAAGTTATATGAGGTAAAAGCTGAACTGAACTCAACGAAGAAGCAGTAACCAAACTGACATGTGCAATCAGTGAAAGAACATTGTTTGTATGGTTTTTGGATCAGATTTAAATGGAAGAATATCACTTCAAAAGTACGAAAGAGAGAAGGGCAAAGAAGTTGCCCACACTACGTCTGAACTTAATCTAAATAATGTGGGGCAGGAGAATATCAAATAATCTTTTTCGTTTCAACACATCTTTCTTTCATCTCTGACCAAGTCAGAAAGATGCAGTCTTCCTTTTCCCTCTTCTTCCTTCTAGAGATGATAATTTCTGTCAAACTTTGGATGTTCTGTGTCCCTTCTTTATAGAATACTAATTTCTTGAGCTGATAAATATTTTAGGAGAAATGTGTGAACAGGGTGTTGACTTTGTGTCATCAAAAGATATCCAGGTTTCTCATGTTAAAATTCGAAATTTTACTGAACCAGCTTTTGTTTCACATGAGAGCAAGTATTGCCTTACTAGTTTTTGAGTTTGCACATCACTTATTAGTGATTATTTCAAGTTTATTTAGTACTGAAACATGATACATGCAAAACTGATGATTTTATTATTGTTCAAGGAACACTGCTGAATCATAATATTTTGTGACACAGTTACATTTATTTTTTTAATTTATTTATTGTTTTTTTTTTTTTTCATGGAGACACCAACTTGTGTCTTTTGCAAACGTCATATCATATATCATTTTTTTACAAGTTTAGTACAATATATATATATATATATATATATATATATATATATATATATATATATATATATATATATATACACAATAATTTATTTTAGTCTAATATTAATATTCACTTAAAGAGTATAAACACTTGTCAATCAAGAAATGTTTTAGTATGAGGGTCATTTTTAAAGTAAGAACCAATTTTTAATGGAGTAAGAGAGACTTTATTTATGAGCATAATTGCATCACAGACTACAATATGCACATTTTTTCACTTTTCAACATAGTCACCATGAACATGAACATTTAAACATTGGTCAAGTCTTGGCACCAGATTTTGGATCCCAGTATCAAAAAAATCTGCCACCTGGCCATTAAACCAGTTAGTAACAATTTCTTTCAACATGTCATCATTTTCCAAGCACTTTCTTCCAAGAAACTACTTCAGTTTTCAAGCCACTGAAAGTCTGATGGTGCTAAGTCAGCACTGTATGGTGGAAGCTCCAGAAATTCCCAATGAAACTTGTCCAGTTGCATATTTGTTCTTGCCGTAACATGAGGTCAAGCATTGATGTGAAGCAGAACGATGCAGCTAGAGAGCAGTCTCCGCCGGCAATTTTGAATAGTGCAATTAAGTTTTAATACTGTTTCTCAGTAATTCTCAGCATTTATTGCTATTCGTCTTGGAAAAAAGTCTAACAGAAGAATACCGTTTTGGTCCTAAAAAACTTTGGCTATGATTTTCTTTGTTGAACGGTCTTGCTTGAATTTTTGTGGTTTCGTCAGGGAGTTTGAATTGTTGCCACTCACTGGATTGGTGTTTATTCTCAGAAGTGTAGTGCATAATCCATGTTTCATTACCTGTCACAATGTGACTCAAGAACTCATGACCATCCTTGTGATAGCACTACAAAATGGACAATGAATGTGACACTTGCTTTTTTTGTGTTCTTCTGTCAAAATGTTTGGCACCCATCTCACACACATTTTTTTGTGGTTAAGTTTGTCAGTAACAATGTGAAAACCTACTGATCTTCAAACTTGTGGAAATTTCTGGTGAAGCCTATTAGTAGTGAAGCATCCATTTTGATGAATTTCCTCATCAACTTTTTGTGTCAAGTCTTCATTCACAATGGTAGGCCATCCAGATCATTCTTCATCATGAAAATTTGTCCCTCCTTCAATAAACAGCCTATATTGTTTATGCACATTGCCATAATTCATTACACCTGCTCCGTAAACTTCAACTGCTACTGGTGAATTTCAGCAGGACGAACTTATTTTGCATTTAAGAACCAAATAACAGTACACACTTCACAGCTATCGGTTCTTACTTTAAAAATGACCCTCATAAAATCTTCTTCTCCATTGTCCACAAAGAATGCTAGACAAGAAGAATCAATACCCAGGCCTGATTCAAACTGGTGTCTTACAGTCTGCCAGCATGGTGCTTGAAACAAAGCCGACATCTGATGTTAACTGTTTCAAAATAGCTGCGTGAGGCAGAGCAGTAGCTAACCTGCTCTGAATATAATATAGATTTATTTCTTATTAAATGAAGATGATAAATTTACTGGTGAATAACTCCACACATTCTACTGTGGAAAAAAACAATACAAATATTAACACCAACAGTAGATCATGTTTTTTACAGAAAAGAGGAAAATGAAGAACCATATGCAATTTCCAAAATGAAATACTTTCTGCAGCTTAAATAGTGGAGTGAGCATTTGAAAACATGCATTTATGAAAATACCATAGTGGCTGCTTCTGGTTCAGCTGCCAAAGCTTTTCAGTCTTATTGCCAAAACTGATGACACTAGTTACACAGATGTAAATCCTGTTCTGATGGAGAGTTTTGTGGCAAAATTACTGGCTAGACATGGAAACAGTGTAAAGAAACAACAATTTATTTACAGTTTAGTCAACAATCACATAAATTATAAGTTCTTGCCACCCCCGGATATGTTTTTTATCTTTGTCTCACACCATTCCATACCAGACCATGTCATTTTGTGATAACCTGAACTAGATATGTAATCCTGTTCCTGCGGAACATGCTTTGAACTGTTGTCACAAGAATGTACTATCAGTAGACTTGATAACAATGATTCATCATGTTTGTTTGAAACCGGGTATTCTTCGCATTGTGGTCATTGTTGACTTGTGGTTAGCACAACGGACTTGCAATCAGATGGACAACAATTCAGATCCCTGTCTGGCCATCCAAATTTAGGTTTTCTACCATTTCTATACATTGTTCCTGGAAAATGCTGGAATGGTTTCTTTGAAAAGTGCGTGACAGATTTCCCTGGCCATCATTTCATAAACTGAGCATGTGGTCTATCTCTAATGACCGTGCTGTCAATGGGCTGTTAAACTCTAATCTTCCCCCCTTCATTGTTGATTTTAAGCATTACACTGCAAGGAAGTTGGTAAAATACTACTTGAAACTAATCAAGAAAGAACTTGAAGTTTCTCAGAGTTCTCTGAGACTTTTAGAATATTTTTAGATTTCTTTGGCTGTTCCAATAAATTCAATGTACCCGAGGATTCCCAGTTTTCCAGGTTTTACGGACAAGTCACCACACTGGTAGAGGAAATGCCAACTGTGATATGATGTAAACAATGTAGGTAAATCTAATAAATGGCATACCTTTGATGTAACTGGGAAATACATCAAAATCTTGGCAATTTGATTATTTCTCTGACACTATCTTGTACAGAATTTTTTCCTGGTGACTGTTACATAACATGGTGTATTTTTAATGCAAACCAGCACCCAGACATAATACAGTTTTAACCAATTTATGTTAAAATAGTATGTCCCTATTCTTAAATTTGAAATATTGTGTAATAATTGATTACTAGAACAACATAAGTCAATCTATGATTATTTCTGTCATAATAATACATTAACAAAGAACAGCTAAAGAGTCAGGTAAAAGATTCTGTGTAAGGTGAAATATAGAAATTTGAGAAGGTGGACTTTTTATGACTTTAAGGAGTTTATATAGGCCAAGCAAAACTACCTTTGCTAACTATGAATGACAATTTTTTTTAATCTTGTTAGTGAGAGATGTGTTTATATCCTTGCTCCTGCCTTTCTCTGTTCAGATATCTCTGAGAGAAATATCTACTGCAGACTGCACAGAATATTAAATAAATGTCAAGCGGTATAGTAGAACTTTATAGCTTGATCTTGCTCTTGTGTCTGAATGTAATGCTCAGACTGTCATACTATGTGCATAAAATGAAAAAAGTAATAAAAACTAAAATAAATAACTTTTTATGGGACATAGCCTAAGAATCCTTGTCAGAAACCCTTCAATGTTGGAGGGATAAGTTAATTTTGAGTATGAGGCTTGCAGTGTTTTTCACATTCCAACATTTCAATCATAAAGCTGTATACTGACTGAAACTAGATAGTAATGCTGTTAATGTGAACTTTGTAACGTAAGTACTGAACTTTTAATGGACTAGAATGTGGTAAAATGCAGAAAATAGTGAAATAGAGACTGATCATCTGAAAGAAACAACTTTTGTACTATTGTTATGTATGGAAATTTACAGTGAATTAGTTCTTCTTCAGCATGAAGTAGATAAGGAAATTCAGAGTAAGAAACAATAAAGGAGTAACTATATGTGGCATCTTATTTATAATGTGACACCATATTTAATTTTTGAAACTATTTTGATAATTTTCTTTTACATTTGTTCTGTAAAAAGTGTGTTAAAGGTCATTCCTGTTCAACAGTTTTGATTGTCATATGTGGATAGTTCACTTTGTTCTTTCTTTTTTACCCTGTGCCATAATTAAAATAATTACATATGGGTGAGATTTCTTAAGCTTTAATGACTAGCCAGTTGGGAATCTAATTGTTTTTCTATTAAACTTGAATCCCAGAAATCTGTAGCAGTGAAAGTGTGTACTAATCAGAGAGATGAAAAATTAGGTATAATTGATTGCATAATTTGTACTTGAGATTCCTTTTATTAGCCATAAATTACTGATAACAGATTAAATTTGGGAATATCTCTCTTAAATAATTCTGAACACAATAATTTGGACACCACAGTGTCTTATGATGACAGATGACAGCTTTCTAACTGAACAGTATGTCTTAATATTATGGGGCATTAACACATTATGTTAAGTCACACCAGAGCTGAACACAAAAATAGGTTTGGATGAGTCTTGTATAACTAATTACTGAACATCTAAAGCAGAAGTGTTGTAAAGTGATATTGTTCTCAGTTGAAATTTAAAGACTCATAAAATTCCCCAACAGATGTTTCAGAGATGCGACAGCTTCCCTACCCACATGAACTCATTAAAAAAGAGTGTGTATTAAGTTTTATTCTACTTGTTTAAAAAATTGGTTTATATGAGTGTGGTATATGCCCTCTTACAATCCCAAATGAAGTTGTGAGTAGTAAAATATGTTAAGCTAAGCATAGTGGTTAACTATGGAAATGGCATTTGGAGATTCAAACTAAAAGCAATCTTTCAGACTGTAGTATCAGAACACAGATGGTAATTGTGTATTTCTGAATTAATCTTCATTTATTCAAAGCATTTAAGCTAATTACTTTGTTAATGCATCAGTATGTATTATTGTTAGTAGCAGAACTTTAATTTCTTGCCTGGAAAATTATATGATAGTCTGAATCTAACTTACTAATATGGTAGACTGAGACTAGAATGTACCTGGCCATGGTTATGAGGAACTTATGGCTATTTTAGTGATGAATTCAGTGAGAAAGCTATATTTTTAAAACTATTGAAACTGCTACTAAGCATGAAAAGTACAAGGATTTATTTTACACGGAAGTGTGGAATATGTAGTGAATGTGGACACTCTCCTTACGTGTGTAGCCATACAGAATGGAAAAGACAATTACATTGAATATACTGTAGTTCTACTTTAACTTTGAAATATTTGGAACTGTGAAACTATTCTGTATAACATTTTGTACAAAGAGCTTATTTCCTTGTGTACAAATGTAGGTCTATATTTTTACAATTTTAAATGGTTACATGAGAGCAGTCTGTTTGCACTTCTGTTATCAAAATGAATTTTGAAAGAAACTGCTGAGAATTTAGCACATCTCAGACAGTTTCTGAGGAAGAAAAATATAAGGGCTTTACAAGTCACTTGTATCAAAAGAAAATATTGTAAATAGAAATGGATGAAGTCAATAACAAGCTGTCAGAAGAATGTCAGAAATGTGTAAACACCTTCTAACAAATTATAAGCATTACAGTAAAATTGAAAAATGATAGTAATAGTGAACTAAATAAAATTAACTCGTATTTTTAATGAAATGCTCTCTTCAGAAATCACTTGGTTGTTCATAAATAATAAATCCCTTCCAAACATTAAACTTATTAACAATGTAAAGATAAAAGAAAATATTCAAAAATGTGAATATATGATATAGTTAGTTACTGTAACATTAAATTTGTAATGTACACCTAAAGCCAACTAATGCTCCCATCCCTTTTCTGTGGGTCCCTTTCCAGACATTTTAAAGTGGAGCTATTTTTCAATATTACAGCTATTTTTATAACATATCAGCAGAAACAAAAAATATTGAATTGCTTAATGCACTGTATTCTGGCTGAGTGATTGGCAAGGATCTTAAACGCCTTCATTGCTGTGAAATTGTCAATTGATACAGTTGTTATTGCTAAACTGGAGTTGTTCAGTTGTATAAACAGATCATGCCATAAAAGCAAACCTCCACAGCGAGTAACAGAACATTCTGGAGTACGTTCAGTTTTGATCATAATGTGGTAAAATGACTGAAACGTTCAATGCAACAGCAGAAAGCTTTCTTAGTTTGCAGAGCAAACATTTAATTCCTATTTTACAGCATAATTTCAGTCTCCTCAACCCTGAAAAAAATTACTGGTCCTTCATGTTAAAACTGTTTATTGGCAATATTAACATTTTTTAGCATCCACCATTCTGAGTGAGAATTAAAATATTAAGTTGATATGAAATATTGAATCTCTTCCAATTTTGGGGCTCATGTTTTACAGAAGTATTCCATTTGATAAACAGTGCTACCAGTGAAATTGTGCTTTCCAATTATATCTGTGATCTACTGTCTCTGTGACAAAAAATCCACATATAATAGCTTATACAGGATGTCTGATGGCAACCTGTTGCCAGTTCCTCTACTTTTGGTCCATATGGTTGTACAGGCAATCAAACAATAACAATGAACCACTATAATTTACGCTCTTCATTCCATAATTTTCATTTTCCTGTTCAAAATCAAAATTCCCATTTACAAACTCTGGACCTCGAGAAACTGAAAAAGCAAGTGAAGTGTTCAAATGTGTAAAATACACAGCAATAAAGTACTTGATTTGACACCTTGTGTGTTTTTATTGTTTGTGTGTGTGTGTATGTGTATGTGTGAGTGTGTGTGTGTGTGTGTGTGTGTTACAATAAAAATGAGAAAATCTAATTTTAGCATTTAATGTAAAAGTTATATTTAATTTTTTTAAAATTTAATAAGAAATATTAGACATGCAAATGTAATTACAAGCCATGTCATCAGCTATCTGACACTGTGAGTATTTGTTATTATGTGTATTTGTGATTCTCTGTCATTGTAATTCTATCTTTCCCTGTCGTTTCTATTTTGTGTTGGATCATAAATCTTGCCTGTCAGTGCGTTTATTAATTTTCTGTATATTTACTGCAGAGGGAACATTTGATCATATAACCTCTGAACTGAGAAGTACCTTTTGGCTTTTAACTATTCTTATTTTTCGTTTTAGTGATTATTTTATTAATTTTATAGATGAATTAGAATTAAAATTTTGTACCTACATCTATAATAATGAATCCAGTCATTTTACAAAATGAATAAGATGTGTTTACAAAACTAATAAGGTGTGTGTCCACTAGCAAGCAACTTCCACAGTAAAACATCTGCAAGAACTTGCTGACGTGCTTACATTATAACAAAAACTTGAGAAAGTTTACATCTGCAAGTCACTTGGGCAAGTTTGTTTCAAAACATGCTACAAGTACTTGCAGGAGTGTTTCCACCAAAATCACATTGCCACCATTGTTGCATTCTTGTTACTGAATAAAAACTGTGATGAAAAACAAAAACTTAAGAAAATAAGAGATGTTCGGCTGAAGAAGTGGGTACAGAGGGATACATATTTAAGTTATCAAGAGACACTGAATGAATTAAAATCTGAGTACTTTGCTCAGATTCAAAACTTTCAGAGAATGTCATACTCTAGTTTTGAACATTTCTTGTCTATTGTACAATCCAATATTCGAAAATAGGACATAAAAATATAGCAAGCTATATCACCAATCACCTTTTAATTAACACTAAAAAATCAGCTAAAATTTAAAGATGTCTTTACTGCCATTCTACTTGCCCTTCTGGTGAAAGTCAGTAGATTTGTTTCATATTTCCTTGGCTGACAGTGGCAAGTTATATATGTTTAGAGGTTCCAACGGTAAATTTGTTTTGGTTCACCTGTATCTGCAACATTCTCCTTTTCAATACCAACATTTTCATATGGGTACTGAACACTCATAACTCCTGCAAGTTTGTGTGAAACTTCCAGCAACTGGCAAGTTCAATAAGTGATTTGTGGAAGTTTACTTTCTAGTAGACAAACATCTTCATATTTAATCAATCCAAGCATGCCGAAAGCAAACTGAATAATGTTTTCAAAACTGGAAAGTCGTGGGTGGAATATAAATAGTTGAAAGAGGAAACGCAACTGATCACTGTATAGCTGAAACATTGGCATATAAACAATATTTAAATCATTGCTTAAACTTTCAGACAATGCCCTTTCTCAGTGCTAACAACTTAAAAGGGCACGCACACACACACACACACACACACACACACACACACACACACACACACACACACACACACAAATGAGGTGCAGCAATGGTACAATAGAAATCAGTCTGATTTTGTGTGTGTGTGTGTGTGTGTGTGTGTGTGTGTGTGTGTGTTTTAGTCTTCTAACTCTGAGGGAGGAAATTGTCTGAAAGTGTAGTAAAATGTTTGATCTTGTAATTGTGCCTGTCAACCACTCAGCAACTCAGGTGTTTTTTAGTTCACTGTCTGGGAGTCCACTTTTACAAGAACAAAAATCATGCCCCTCTGTTCCTCTCATTACTATTAGAACTACATTGCCCTTCAATCTTAACAAATTTGTAAATTTATTTTACTGACAGTAAAGTAAATAAGGATTTGTATCCAATAACTGTGCTTTGTAGCAAATCTCTTTGCATGGAGAATATAAGTTGAAAAAGGAAATGTGAACACTGCTTATGGTTACTGTTCATAGTTGATGTTAGTCAGTTTATTGTTATATTGAGAGTTTACTCAGTTAATTTTTGTTATTGAAAATGTTATTATTTACTTAATCATTGTGACCATGATTTCAAAACAAGAACATGTTTGAATATTTGGTTCTTGTAAATGAACATTTCAATTTTTTTGATATTTTTCCTTGTTGTAGAGTAGGGGAATAATGTGACATGTTAGAATAATAATCTCTTTTCCCTGTAAGTGTGCTACCATTTTGTAAATGTGTAAAATTTTGTTACTGATCTCATGTTAAAATGAGTGCACACTTTCCATCGTGAAGAGACACTTTAAATTCAAGAAGATATATTTTAACATTACCTGCTGTTAATAAATGTTAAATAATTGACATGTGGCACATTCGTGTTGTATCTGAGGATTTACTCTCAAAGTGTGATGTTTTTGAAACTGTATGTGATATATGGCAGACTAAGTACTCCATTTGTAAATGTAAAATCATACTATGAACTCGACATGATGTCAAGAAATGCAGGATGTTGAAATTCCATCCATGAAGCTAATAGAAGTACTGCCAAAGTAGTGTTTGTTATGAATAAATGCTTGAAAGCAGTTATGTAATACAAACAACAAAAAAAGAAAAATCTAAGTGCAATAGATCCTTTGTAGACATGTTCATTCAGGCATTGTCCTGGTGAAATATTTATGACTTTCCTATATTAATAAACCATTGTGAAGCCCTACAAATGTCAAAAAACATTATAAAAGTCTGCTGTGCTTTATTAAGAATTTAAAAGTTCATAAACATTGATTTCCGTGATTTTTATCAAATGTAAGACAAACTTGTAAATTTCCTGCATCACTTGTTGTAATGATAAGTGCACATTTAACAGATCAGACAACTCCTGTAGAAGGAAAGTATGGTAAGATCGTGTGACACAACATATGATGATATCATTATATGCAGCAGTTTTTATTCACTATTACGTGAAAGTTAATTTCAGACACACACAATAATATTCATTTCATACATCAAATATGGACTTCCTGATAACATAAATAATCTTTCATCATGTCTCCATCTAAGTCATTGCTAGGATGCCAGCAAAGAAATTTTTAATGCATACTCTGTTAATTCGTATGTCTCTATTCCCAGTGTGACTCCATTTCTATTTCGCAACAGTAACTATGGCACCCTTAGTGCTTGCCTCACCCAGCTACAAAAGAAAACAGGGTGCAGAGCAGACTGGTCGAAAGAATATTTCAGTAAAGACCATAAGTATAGATAGAAAGGAAAAGAAAAGTCATGCTGTTAGGCAGTACTAATGGCAAACAGCTGCTGAAAATTTAGGATCTGGGTATTCTGGGCAACAAGCAGTTTGAAACCAAATGCCATACCCATGCTTCGTAAAGTCAAAATGAGCACTGGAATACTACTAAACATAATATAGATGAGTATTAAGTCAAAATTTCAGTTCAAAAATATTAATTATTTGCAGTGTCCACATCATATCATCATGATTTTTGTAAAATGAAGAATGTTTGTTGGAAAATGATACAGAGATAATTTGTTAGTTTTATGATTGAATTGGAGGTTTATGTTTGCTGTAGAAATACTGATGTGTTTCCTGATTTTTTTTTTTTTTTTTTTTTTTCATATTCTGATGTTGTTGCACGGATTTTGCTTAATGAAAAGTCTTGAAACAATTCATTTCCTTTCTTAAAGGATATTCATCTACTCACACAAAACTTTAATGAATTCTACAGCATTATTACTGACAGATTCACTCACTCCTTTCTGGCTGTCTGATTCTTCACAATTAAGCCACAATCCCCTTTTATAAACTCAACAATGCTTGTTACTTACAATATGGTTATAATTAGAAAAATTTGTACAAAATTATTTAAGCATAACATTACACTATGCACAAAACATTCACGTATCTTTCATAATTAGTTTCACTCAGTATAAAGATTTTCAATGTTTAACTCCCTCCAACCCCCCCCCCCCTCCCCATGCACACACAAACACTTGCACACACACGTCTATACATGTCTATGCCCCTACCCTAGATGGTGCCACCTG